>NC_064617.1:550912496-551537496 GCF_023898315.1 Schistocerca nitens
AAGATCGACGTATAGTGCACCAAGCACATTATAGTCCCTACACATCTGCACCAGCCATCCGGAAGCAGAGAATGGCTCCATGCAACATTCAATGTCACCTCATATTGCTGGTCAGAGACTAGCAGCAGCCAGACTAGGTAACTACCGGTAACCCCACAACAGAAATGGCTGTGTTGTAGAGGTGCTATGACAGAGAAGAGTGGACTGTTTATGAATGGCGTCGCACTGCGTTCAGCGATTCTGAATTGCAGTTGTTCACTATCTGCGATGACCATCGTTGATGATTATGGCGGAGACCTAGGGGAAGTTCCAATATTCCAATACTATAGAGAGGTCCAACTGTGTTACCCCACTCCATTGGGTAAGACTTCAGGCCACGATTGGTCTTGACTGAAGAAACTCTAACGGGAGAATGATACGTTATGAACCTCCTGCGTCCTCGTTGTACCTCCTAATGCGACAGTATCGTAGTGCCATTTTTCAACAGAATAGTGCTCGTCCACATATGAGACGTGTCTTTACCAACTGTCTGTGTGGTATTGAGATACTGCTGCTAAGATAGCCAGATCTGTCCTCGATACAGCATATATGGGACCAGCTAGGTGGTCAACATCCCAGAGCCAGTACCCAGAATGTTAAGGATAAATCGCAACACGTGTGGTCCTGTTTTCCTCAGGAGAGCTCATCTTTCTCATTCGAATCAGTGATTGAACCCAGGCCAAATAGGTGCAGCGTCATACTGACAAGTGGGCTCATAATTACACATTCTCCGTCAGGCAGTATAAACCCAGGGGAGTGCGCTAGCTAGCCGCTCCTGGGATTTGTGCAGAAGAGGTGAATTAACGACAACCGTTTTGAGCCGGCCACCTTGGACATGGGTTTAGCCGACGTCCCACATGCGCCCCTGTGAATAACGGACTGGTACCCACGTCCTGCCTCACTTACACCATTCTTAAACATTTACAAAATATTCTTACGCTTGCACATGGGATAACACCAGCCGTAGGTAGATGACAACGCAAATTCCGTTTCAGATGGGACGGGGGAGGGGAGGGGGAGTGACGACATGGAGGACATTAAACCACCTCCCCCACTACCACTGCCAAATCCAGCCAGTATCATGCCGAAACCATGAAGAATTACGGCCAGGAACAAGAAGTAAATTAGGGGGCCTAAGACATTTTAGAGTGTTTCTGGAGATAAAATGAAGTACTATTTTATGTGACAAAAATGTCATTAGAGCACCAATGCCCCGCGAGTGGCCCATGAAGGTCGGAGACGGTGTTCAAACTGCTGTGTGATGCTCATTGTCTTAGTGATGTTGCTGAAAATGTCGTCCGTTTACATCAACACACAAATGAAATCTTCTAACATGCTGAAAAGAACCAGTTGCTTCATAATGGCTGCAGCTTTGACCAAAAGGGCAGCCAGCCCCTCTGGAATGTATTGGTGTCTTGTAAGACAAACACTTCATCACTTCTCATCAAAAACGCCAAAGATGTTCAGCACCGTCTCTAAAACGATATGCATCGCCCTCTGTGGCTGTAGAAAGATACACTATGACTTAAAAAAAATTTCTACTCGGTTTGATGAATGGCAGCTACCTCTATAGAAAACTGTAAGTTAATGCAAATGAGTAAGAAAAACAATCCCATAGTGTTCGAATACAGAATTAGCAGTGTGCTACGTGACAAAACCTGGTAGATTACATTTCTAGGTGTCACAATGCAAAGCTATATGAAATGGAATAAGCACGTATGAATTGTAGTGGCCTTTGGGAATGGTCGACTTTGGTTTATTGGGTGAGTCTTTGGAAACTGAGAAACTTTCGGGAACTGGTAATTGAAGTCAACTGCTGCAGAACGATTTAATTGCCTTCAGTATACATTTCACGTAAGAAACACGAATAGAAGGTAAGAGAAGTGGGAACTCTTACGGAGATTTATAAACAGTTGTTCTTCCCTCGCTCTGTCTAAGAAGGGAAATGAATGGGCCGGCCGGTGTGGCCGAGCGGTTCTAGGCGCTTCAGTCTGGAACCGCGCGACCGCTGCGCTCGCAGGTTCGAATCCTGGCTCGGGCATGCGTGAGTGTAATGTCCTTAGGTTAGTTAGGTTTGAGTAGTTCTGTTCTAGGGGACTGATGACCTCAGAAGTTAAGTCCTATAGTGCTCAAAGCCATTTGAATCATTTGAAATGAATGATAGTGGTACAAGGTATCCTCTGTCACGCACCGTATAGTGGCCTGCAGGATATGCATGTAGATGTAGATGCATGTAGATGTAAAAGGTTTTTTTGACGGTAAAGTTTACGATACAACCAAAATCACCCAAAACCGATGTCCGGCCCCGGTAGCTGAGTGGTCAGCGTGACGGAATGTCAATCCTAAGGTCCCGGGTTCGATTCCCGGCTGGGTCGGGGATTTTCTCCGCTCAGGGACTGGGTGTTGTGTTGTCCTAATCATCATTTCATCCCCATCGACGCGCAGGTCGCCGAAGTGGCGTCAAATCGAAAGACCTGCACCAGGCGAACGGTCTACCCGACGGGAGGCCCTAACCACACGACATTTCATTTCACCCAAAACCGATCACTTGTTTCTGTGTCTACTGCTACAATTGCTTACCCTCATTGTACACTGTAATGGTTGTGCGCTAGTACCTATCACGGTTGTAGAGATATGATTTATGTAACCGCCATCACATCGTTCTAGTCACCAGGATATCTATTGTCTTTTTCACGTCAGAATGATCTCTAATGTTCTCGAGCTTGCGAATAGTTTCGAATGGTAACGAATGTTCTCGAATGTTCTAGAATATTCTTGAATGTTTCACCATAGGCCGCTAGTATACTCTATCACGCTCGGCTCTCGTTACCTGGTCTTGTTACGATGTGCAGTTCAGCCGGTCGCCACAGAGCGCTGTCTGCCGGCCGATTAACGCCAGCTGCTACTGAGCGCCAGGTCTATGGCGTTAAACGCGCAGCATCTTTTAATTCAGCGATGTAGAGTTCAAAAACCTCTGTTCTTCGTAAGCATCTATTGCAAGGGAAGCTATCCGCTTCAGTACAACTGGTAAGAAATATTTACATACGAGAGCACTAAGAAGGACTCCATGGTCTTCCCCACTGTTACAACAGAAACAAGCTTCTTTTTGTAGTTCTGGCACTAATACATCTCCAAATGTTTTCTAACGAGCGAGTACAGGAGAGCGCTTGTCACAAAATCCGACACTGCATTTAACAAATTCCCGAGAGGCGTGGATGGGTAACACATGCTTTTTATTGTGATGTCACGGGCATATATCAAATCCATTAATGGAGATTTATGCGAAATGATTGAGATGAGATGTTTGCAAGCTGGAAAGGATGTTTACTTTAGTGGTTTCATTACAATGTATTCAACGACATAGGCCAATGATGAAAGTTTAACAGAATTAAGCTGCGTATCTTGAAAGCCAAGTAAAAACTCTTTCTGAAGAAGCTTAGCTTAAAATTTTCAAACTCAGACTGTATTGGTGTTTAATTGCGATTTAAAGTGGTTTAAGGAAAATTTCAATTTTGCTTTTCTAAGAAGGTAATATTGGATTATTTTCGTACTTTGTACGTGCAAAAGGCAATAAGTATTACAAAGATTTACGTCGTATTTCGCGAGAAGCAGTTAGTATGTTTACAACATGTGCAGGCAGTTGTACTTTCTATTTGTTTTAGCTTTCACTATGAGGTGGTGATGGTTTCGTACACGAATTTTTCCTTGCTGAAACTGCTGTTCTGTCCGTGGCTGTGATTGTACTCGTACACGAAGGTACCGATAATGAACCAGCTTTTCAAATTACATTCGTGCTGAAGGCCACTGTATACAGCCTACTTACAACTGTTAAGAACAAAGTGAAATCCACTATTTAGCAAATATTTTGTGCATTCGACTGTCGAGATGGTTGTAAGTTCAGTGGCTTCATAAGTTTCATTACTTGCGAATTGAGTCTCAGCTGTAGCGCTTTCCTTTTTAATGGAGTCTAGATGCGGCAGAAATTGATTCTGCAGCCATTCCAACCTCTCGTCATCACTTGAAGGTACTGCAATTCATCATCATTGTGATTATTTGTATGATGTGGTGTACTGCAGACATCATGAGCTGTGTCCCGTTTTAAAAGGAGCTCTATAAACTTTATTATAGCTCCTGAAGAAGTAAATTCCAACCATTTCTTTTGAATGAGACTATTGACTTTTAAGAAGCCTTACTGTCGGAATTACTTCTGGTCAAAATATCTCCTTCGTAGGCGTAATCATTTTCTCGAAGGCTTGTGAATGAATGAGTTTGCTAGAAAGAAAATTGACAGGTTTTATAATTTCTGAAGCTGATAGTTCGTACAACTGCTTTACGCATTTCCTAGAAACCATTCGCTCACCATCAAAGATATTTATTTCTATAAATATCTTAAATTCTTTAAAACGTGACACTGGTCGAAAACTAGAAAAAGCGGCCGTTCACAGGTTTCTGGTTATGGCAATTTAGGAGACAGTGATTTACTCTCACGCAACCTTGTTATAATTTTGTGATTAACCGTACCAAACAAAAGACCACTTCCTTCTGTTTTGTGAATCATAGACAATGTAAGCTTATGCAGCCGTGGGCCAGAGAGCTGTTCAGTGAAATACGCTGCTGCCAACCTGAACTTGGTTGTAGTCCGCTTAACATGAAGCGTAACAAACGACTGGCTAGAACACCTTTGCACACATTGTTGTGATTCGCTACCATTCTCAAGCTGCTGCATTTGCACAAATCACGTTCCTCGAAAAATGCATCGAATATTATGTCCCACTGGAGTTGTTACTCTATTGACCTCTCGTCAGTTACAAGCTATATAGCAATTCCGTCCTTTTTAGACAGAGATTACATTAGATTAGATTAGATTAGTACTTGTTCCATAGATCATGAATACGACACTTCGTAATGATGTGGAACGTGTGTGCTTAAGAAAAGGTGTCTGTACAAGATATTACATTACACAAAATATTACATGACACTTAATATTTTAATTTTAATTTTTTGTATTTTTGCGAGGCTTAGGGAAATTACCCACTTATTATATCCAAAAATTCATATAATGAGTAGAAGGAGTTGCCATTAAGAAATTCTTTTAATTTCCTTTTAAATGCTATATGGCTATCTGTCACACCTTTTATGCTATTAGGTAAGTGACCAAAGACTTTCGTGGCAGCATAATTTACCCTCTTCTGAGCCAAAGTTAGATTTAACCTTGAGTAGAGAAGATCATCCTTTCTCCTAGTGTTGTAGCCTTGTACACTGCTATTACTTTTGAATTCGTTCGGATTGTTAATAACAAATTTCATAAGTGAATATATATATTGTGAGGCTACAGTGAAGATCTCTAGCTCTTTAAATAAGTGTCTGCAGGATGATCTCGGATGAACTCCAGCAATTATTCTGATTACACGCTTTTGTGCAATGAACACTCTTTTTCTCAATGATGAGTTACCCCAGAATATGATGCCATAGGAAAGCAGAGAATGAAAATAGGCATGGTAAGCTAATTTACTCAGATGTATAACGCCAAAATTTGCAATGACTCTAATAGCATAAGTAGCTGAACTCAAACGTTTCAGCAGATCCTCATTGTGTTTTTTTCCAGTTCAACCCCTCATCAATGCATACACCTGCAAATTTTGAATATTTTACCTTAGCTACCGATTTCCGATCGAGGTCTATCAATGGTCTCATTCCATTTACTGTATGGAACTGTATATGCTGTGTTTTGTCAAAGCATAATGAGAGCCCATTTGCAGAGAACCACTTAATGATTTTCTGAAAAACATCGTTTACAACTTCACCCGTTAATTCTTGTCTGTTGGGTGTGGTAGCTATACTTTTATCATCAGCAAAAAGCACCATCTTTGCATCTTCGTGAATATACAGGGTGTTACAAAAAGGTATGGCCAAACTTTCAGGAAACATTCCTCACACACAAATAAAGAAAAGATGTTATGTGGACATGTGTCCGGAAACGCTTAATTTCCATGTTAGAGTTCATTTTATTACTTCTCTTCAAATCACATTAATCATGGAATAGAAACACACAGCAACAGAACGTACCAGCGTGACTTCAAACACTTTGTTACAGGAAATGCTCAAAATGTCCTCCGTTAGCGAGGATACATGCATCCACCCTCCGTCGCATGGAATCCCTGATGCGCTGATGCAGCCCTGGAGAATGGCGTATTGTATCACAGCCGTCCACAATACGAGCACGAAGAGTCTCTACACTCGGTACCGGGGTTGCGTAGACAAGAGCTTTCAAATGCACCTATAAATGAAAGTCAAGAAGGTTGAGGTCAGGAGAGCGTGGACGCCGTGGAATTGGTCCGCCTCTACCAATCCATCAGTCACCGAATCTGTTGTTGAGAAGCGTACGAACACTTCATCTGAAATGTGTAGGAGCTCCATCGTGCATGAACCACATGTTGAGTCGTACTTGTAAAGGCACATGTTCTAGCAGCACAGGTAGAGAGAGTATCCCGTATGAAAACGTGCTCCATTGAGAGTAGGTGGAAGAACATGGGGCCTAATAACGACATCACCAACAATGCCTGCCCAAACGTTCACAGAAAATCTGTGTTGATATCGTGATTGCACAATTGCATTCGGATTCTCGTCAGCCCACACATGTTGATTGTGAAAATTTACAATTTGATCACGTTGGAATGAAGCCTCATACGTAAAGATGACTTTTGTACTGAAATGAGGATTGACACATTGTTGGATGAAGCATTCGCAGAAGTGTACCCGTGGAGGCCAATCAGCTGCTGATAGTGCCTGCACACGCTGTACATAGTACGGAAACAACTGGTTCTCCCGTAGCACTCTCTATACAGTGACATGGTCAACGTTACCTTGTATAGCAGCAACTTCTCTGACGCTGACATTAGGGTTACCGTCAACTGCACGAATAATTGCCTCGTCCACTGCTGGTGTCCTCGTCGTTCTAGGTCTTCCCCAGTCGCGAGTCATAGGCTGGAATGTTCCGTGCTCCCTAAGACGCCGATCAATTGCTTCGAACGTCTTCCTGTGGGGACACCTTCGTTCTGGAAATCTGTCTCGATACAAAGGTACCACGCCACGGCTATTGCCCCGTGCTAATCCATACATCAAATGGGCATCTGGCAACTCCGCATTTGTAAACATTGCACTGACTGCAAAACCACGTTCGTGATGAACACTAACCTGTTGATGCTACGTACTGATGTGCTTGATGCTAGTACTGTAGAGCAATGAGTCGCATGTCAACACAAGCACCGAAGTCAACGTTACCTTCCTTCAATTGGGCCAACTGGCGGTGAATCGAGGAAGTACTGTACATACTGACGAAACTAAAATGAGCTCTAACATGGAAATCAAGCGTTTCCGGACACACGTCCACATAACATCTTTTCTTTATTTGTGTGTGAGGAATGTTTCCTGAAAGTTTGGCCGTACCTTTTTGTAACAACCTGTAGAATGGCAAGACATTAATATATATTAAGAACAGCAGATCACCCAAGACCGAAACTTGCAGCACCCCATTCTTGATTGTTCCCCAGTTTGAGAAGTCACCAGCTTTTTGCATGTTATGTGAACTGCTTATTTCAACATTCTGCACTCTTCCAGTTAGGTATGATTTAAACCATCGGAGCACTGTCCCATTCATACCACAGTACTTGAGCATATATAGAAGTATTCCATGATTTACACAATCAAAAGCCTTTGATAGATCACAAAAAATTCCAACGGGTGTCTTCCGGTTCTTCAGAGCATTTAATATTTCATTAGTGAAAGTATATATAGCATTTTACGTTGAAAAACCCTTTTGGAAACCAAACTGACATTTTGTTAAAACTTTATTTTAACAAAGGTGTGAAACTACTCTTCAATACATTAAATTTTCTAAAATTTTGGGTAAGACAGAAGAGAGATTGGGCGGTAGTTGTTGAAATCAGACGTATCCCCTTTTTTATGCAGTGGTTTAACAATGGCATACATCAGTCTATCCGGGAACATACCCTGCTTCAGAGAGCTATTACATATGTGGCTAAGAGTCCCAGTTATTCCTTGGGAACAAGCTTTTATTATCCTGCTGGAAATGCCATCAATTCCATGTGAGCTTTTATTCTTGAGAGAGTTTATTATCTTCCTAATTTCAGCAGGAGAGGTGGATGGAATTTCAATTGTATCAAATGGTGTGGGTAAGGCCTCTTCCATTAAATGCCTTGCTTCTTCTAATAAATATTTAGATCCTATTTTCTCTACAACATTTAAAAAATGATTATTCAAAATGTTGTCGACTTCCGGCTTGTTGTTTATCAAGTTTCCATTTGCTTTGATGGTGATGCCATCATCCTGTACTCTTGGTTGCCCTGTCTCCCTTGTAATAATATTCCAAATTGTTTTGATTTTGTTATCAGAGGTATTAATCTCAGACATGATGCACATGCTTCTGGACTTTTTAATAACATTTCGTAATGTAGCACAGTAGTTTTTATAATATTTGGCTGTTTCTGGGTCATTACTCTTTCTTGTTGTTAGATAAAGTTCCCTTTTGTTGGTACAAGATATTTTTATTCCTTTAATAAGACAAGGTTTTTTGCATGGTTTCTTATAATTTGATTTAACTCCTTTAGTGGGGAAACAGTTTTCAAATTCCCTTACAAGTGTATCATGAAGTAAGTTATATTTTAAATTAGCATCGGGTTCCTTGTACACCTCATCCCAGTCTAATTGCTGAAAATTTTCTCTGAAATTTCGAATTGTTGAGTCATTAATTGAACGCACGACTTTGGAGGGTAGTTTTGAATTACTGAATGGAGCTATGTCATATACTGTAACTAGCTGAGCATCATGATCAGAAAGCCCATTCTCAACAGGACAAGAATTTATGTTTTTAAACCTGGCTTGGTCTATAAAAGTGTTATCTATCAATGTGCTGCTGTCCTTTACTACCCGAGTAGGGAAATTAATGACAGATATCAAACTGAAAGAACCGAGCAAGACTTCCAGGTCATTCTTCCTATTACACTCTTTCAGCGAATCAACATTGAAGTCCCCACAAATAATAATTTGCTTTCCCCTATCTGACGGATAGCACAACAAGGCATTCAAGTTTTCCAGGAATAAATAAAAGTTCCCTGAAGGGGACCTATATACTGTTACAATTATAATAGAGCCCTCCTTCAGTTTAAGTTGACAGGCACATGCTTCTATATGTTGCTCTAGACAAAACGTTGTTGTATCTAAGTTTTCTACACAGTGATAACTTTTGACATATATGGCAACTCCCCCTCTCACCTTATTCTCTCTACTCCTATGTGCAGCTAGTTTATAACCACTGATATTTTACCTTTTCCATATCAGACACAATGTGATGCTCAGACAGGCATAGTATATCTATTACATTATCAGATTCAATGTCATCTAAACAAACCAGGAGCTCATCTACTTTATTCTTCAATCGCGGAATATTTTGGTGAAAAATGGTAACATTATTTTTTACTTTACTTTTGTGAGAATCTACTTTTTTCTTTAATCCACCAATATTTTGGTTAAATATGGTAACATCATTATTTTGTGAGTTTTGGACCTCTTTAGCACCTGCCTGCCTGAATGTCTCATTGGACACTGATATTAGTCTAAAAAAGAGGTACGTCCTTGAGTACTAGTGTCCCCCTTATGGATTTCGCTAACAACCCTGCCAGTTTACCCTTCCCTTTCCTATTGAGGTGTAGCTATCTTCTGCTTCCAGTCTTGACTGTATCAAATTTTACCAACAAAACGAGAAATAGTACAGCTGCTGGGTAACTTCACCATAAAATCTCTGTTGTATTTGTTACGTTTGACAGAAGAGTACTGCAAATGAGGCACTGTTTTATTACTTCCCCACTCCAGCGAGGCGATTTTCTATTACTATTTTTCATTTGCACCCGCGAGAATTCTATTTTAAACGTCTTAGTTTCTTCTGGTGTTAATGTTTACAGGTTTATGTAAAAGGTGTTATTTTTATACTCTGCAAATCGTTCTGACATCATGTAAATGTTACCTTGCTGGCTCTTAGTTTGTCGTTTTGTCTGCATGACTCAGTTTTTTTTTATCTTAGTTCTTTTTATAATGCTTTTATTTTGGAAAGCACGTCGTCTTCTGTTTGAACCGCAGCTCCTGTGAATAAATTTTATATAACGATAGCGCTGGTTTCTTGTGCAGGACTTTCGCTTCTTTGACGTTTATGGCACACGTTATTATTCGGATATTGCTTTTCAATTTGACCCCTAGATAATGCTGTGACCAGCACTTTATGGAGAAGATAATTCGTACGTCTGCTGGAAATACAACCTGTTCTCAGAATCTGTCTCCTGGAACCAGATTTTTAGTATGTCTCGGTAAAAAGTTGACTGCACACTACTAAAGCGCTTGACATTGTATTTGGTGTAAAGTTATTTCGAGATATCACTCATAACCATGCTTTTCTTAGGTCATTCTCAATTGGCAATACGTGATAACTTACGCCACTAACTTTCCTTTTCCCTACTTACTGAACGGTACACAACGGTAAGGCATCCGTAAGAAATAATGAGCGTATTTCAGACCATTAAATATCGTTGAAACGTAGTATGAATGAACTTTTATGGTAAATTTTCAGAATATCAGCAACACGCACACAGTAGTGCAAATGCAAGTACTACAGTAACAATTTCAGCATGAACTGCTTTCTGTAATTACTACCTCTTTAAAAGCTGACTGCAGTTGATCTTCAGACACAATAAATCCACAAAACCATATATTACTTATTCACTATTTGTAGTCTACACAAGCACGTGTGAGTTTAACACCAAGAATTCCACACTCCAAGAGTGCCCGGACATAGCCAACTAGCATACCAGCATGCAGGCTGTGAGCTGGGGAACAGTCGATGCATGGGGCCACTTGCGTGAGAAGTTGCAAACTCCATGAGCTCGCTCAGCCCCATTTCATCCCGCAAAGTGCCGAGGCTGTTGGAGCACACTAGCAGGCTATGGTACGCCTAAAATACAATATGGAATTAGAACATAGCACATTGATCCGAACTCCCGCAAATCTTCTTAACCGATGACTTTTGCAATTTAGTGAAGTCAAATGAACAATTTATAACACATCCTTTGGGTATGTGATACATTAGATGATACTACTGTTTCCCCCAAGTCCATTAATTAAAACACAAATATTGCACTGAGTGAACATATCGGAACACGGATAATGACGGGTACTATGAACAATAGTTATTGTTTAGTAGACGCCGAACAGTATGATTTATTTTCGAAAACACAGCGCATAGCAAATACTTCGAAATATGAGTTAATTGTTGAGATTCCGTGTGCCACTAAACGACATTCATCTCTTCACACCGAAACTCTGAACTGAACAGACGCAGTGTGAATAATCGTGTTACAAACAACAACTTCAACCGTACAGCGCCAACCCGCGCATATACTTCACCCGACCGCCGGCTCGACTCCTCCATTCCATTCTCGGCCTGTCAACTGCTGCGAAGCGCAGGCGCCCACCACCAACAATTAGACGTTATTCAAAACTTTGTCTAAGGGTAGCAATTACTTTGGAATTCCACCTCGGCGATAACAGAAATAGCAGTAACATAGTCTCTGTGTGAAGGCAGTTTTGTAAATTGACTGTTAAATATTACTGATAATAGCAAATGACATTTGACGATATAAGAGCCTCACCAACTCATCGGAAAAGTGAATTCACATAGAAACCACTTAAGCAACAAAAGGTAACGTCGTTCAACAAACCAGTTAGTGAATACAGTATAGTATGTCATCGGAAGAAAAAGTATTGAAATCCATTGATTCTGTGATGAACAAAAATGTGTGAACTATCCAAAAGAATTCCTAGATTTCTACATTTTTTCCCGTAGTCCCTCGTAAAAAAGTTTCTACACAAAAAAGTAGTTTTGATTGGAGAAGGAAACGACAAGTCCGCAACCATTCCACGAATGTGGCTCATTTACTGGCAGTCAACACATTCAACGTCTGAATAGACAGGACACAGTAATAAAAACAATAACTTTACGGCAGCTTTACTCTTACAAATCATACCAAAGTACAATTATTGGCGCACCATTTACCTCTACCGCAATATAATACAAAGATCTACACTCCCTAGTAACCTTATGTGATGACTTACCTGATCTCTAGTTCTTGTTCCTTACCTCAACATCATAAAAATACGTCATTTTGGCATCTCTTTGCTTTATTAGACCTCTCACATTTATTTTGTTGTGCCAATTTTTTTGGCGTGACAAGCAACAGATACAAATAGATTAGAAGCATCTTTACCTAACCAAAATCCTGAATGATGGAAAAAGGCATATCATATCATTCCATACTTATGTAAATTGTACATGATTATTTCCTCTTTTTTGTTATGTAGTAACGTATTTCCTTTCATACTGTTCCGATTGAGCAAAACATGGAGATTCTTTCTCTAAAAGTTTCCTTACCTCGAGTACTACCTGGTGTACAGATCGTCTTCCTGGGAACAGTATATACAATTTAAATATACATATTAATTTTGGTGAACTCGTTTTCCTACATGAAAATGGGGTGCAAAAATATATAAAAGAAACGTAATCGGACAGCATCCCTTTGCTGTTGTGCACACATCAGACAAAACTCATCATTAACGGCACTCCCTCGGCTCCTGCAAAACTCTCATATTGGTGCTCTCTTGTCAGCAAAAATATAAAAATACAACGGTCATTACGTTTCCGCAACTGATTCATACTCAAAAAACGTACACAAAACCATCCTTGATGGCATATTCATTCTCCACAAACTATACGGCTGCAATTACCAGATCATTGTGCAGTACATCCAAAGCTGTAGTAAAATTCTATCATGATTACTCTAACGTATCCTTTTCCTTCGTGAAGGATCTTTTTACCTTTACCCACGATCCTTTACGTTATGAAGTGGAATCATTGCATAAACTCAGCTTTTCAATAAGGTACCATGGCTTAACAAAGACATCTTTGGCAACTCCACAATAGTATGGCTTACGTTAATTCCGAAACACAGCAGGTATAAATTCTTTTAATATGGAACCACTACACAGCGAACAGAATTGGCAATATTTATACTATTTTGTTGAGCTTAACTTTCTTTATTTTGACAGATCTGAAACCAATACACATTTCTCATTATGCCCTACTGGGAGAACTATCTTCTGTTCCTCGTGGGAGTTTCCTCATTAACCGCATTCCGGCGTAGATCTGGTCCAAGTATTCCGACTTCATCTTGTCGCCCGTCATTGCGACGATCATTTCTGTTGTTCCGATCTGCGTGACTTTGCCTGTCTTCAGACTGGCATGGTTGGTTTCAAGAATAAGTTTCGGTTTCATAGATTCCTGTTTTTACTGGGACAATTTCTGTCTCGCGAGGCTGGATTTCTGGAACCATTGCATGGCTGTTCATGACCAGTTTGCAACAAGTGTAAAGCTCTCTCCTCATTTGACCCAGCTCACTCAAGACGCCCTGCAAGAACTATCTCCCTTTGGATCGTATTTGCCAGCTTGGTTTGACAAATCCTTATCATTTCATTCTGATCGAGAAAATGGGTTCTCCACACCATCTCTCTACAGTACTGGGTGGGATTGATAAAAGCCAAAATCGCATAGTGCTCTATCATGACAATGCCATGCTTAACTCTCCTTTTTTTTGCTGACCTAAAAACTTTTGCAAAAACGTTCGTTTCAATTCGTCGAACGTCCGCATTGACCAGCTACTAAAGCATCGTAGCAGCCTTTTCTTCTCGGATATGCGAGCATACAAAATGAATTTTGTAGTTCTCTGGCCACACTCTCGGTAAGCCAGTTAGAAACTGAGCACTCCAATGCCTGTGATATAAATGATTCTACTTATCAGGAAACGACACAACCCTTTGCACTGATATGAAGTAATTCCTGATTTCGCCTCCGGTACTTTGTATATTCGATGCTGCTGATGAATGTAAATTTCCTTGTAGCGGAGCAAGTATTCCAGGGATAAGGCAGAGCGTCTCCGTCACCTTTTGTTTGCTTACTTCGGCACGCACCGTGTCACGGTTTTGCGCGTTGCTGCCCGCAGTTTTGTTTCACTCCTTATCTTAACGTAACTCGACGAATGGTTCCCCGTTCCATCTGTTAATGTCTGCCTCAATCTCTTCAAATTTTAGGAGACTTATGATCTCTTCCTGATCTCTCAAATTTACCAGAACTGTTTTGTTAGTACCTGTTTCTTCACACGCAGCTAATTTGTCTGAAACTTCATTTTCCATTCTTTTAAAGTGTCTACATCTTTTTGTATGGTATCGGTAGTACTCGTTATCACCTTTGCAGCTCCACTGACGCACCTTTCTACGATTTCTTTCCTCTTTTCTTGGACATTTCTTACTTTGGACTCTATTTCCTCACCCAGCATCCTGATGAGATCTCCACAGCTTTTGCTATGATCAGTAAACTACTGCTATACCTTGGTGAATCTGGCATCTTGTGCCTTAAGACGTACATGTGTAGCGACGTATTCTATTTATTCCTATTTCGAAGATGTTACTAAATACTTGTCTTCCTTATTATTGAAAGATAGAATCAGAGCATGCACTTCTAAAAAAATATAATTTTGTGGTATGCTAAATTGAAGTTAAATTTTGACTACGAACAATCAAAAGGTCGGAAATTCGAAAAATCCTAGAGATGTTGCTATAATGTGTGAGGTGACGTGGATGTCATTGTGCGCGAGCTGAGGTTGTAGTTGTGCATACCCATAAGACGCAAAACTAAAGTGCCCACGACTGGAGAACGGAATGAAGCTCCCTATGCAACCATTTGAGTTTACTTTTGAAAGGTAATGAGACAAGTCGTGGAACAGTTAACGTCTCCCTCAGGGGCTCTGCATTCGTTTGCTGGGTACGGGCTTGGAGATCCCGGCGTTTCTGACTGGAGGGCTGGTAAGGGACCCACTCACTTGTCATCGTAAGCACTGGGCATACTTCAGCGACCAGCATGCCGTGCGGCGGTGGAACATTGTGTGTCAAAGGGGAATTGGGATCTCGGATTGTCCGCCTGGATCGCAAGAATGGTAAAAATCCTTATAAAAACCCATGGTGGTTTAAGTGGAATAGTCGTTAGTGGGCAGTTTCCACGGAACCTACAACACCTCGTATAAGGCCTACAAAGGCACATGGGGCTCTGTCTAGGCGGACTCTTCTTTCCCTAGCTACTCGTGGGACCAAGATGGATCTTTCGAAATTTTCTCTTCCTCCTCCTAGCCAAAAGGGTAAGCCACTGGTAGGTACCAACAACCAGCCAAACAAGAGGGCTGATGTAGCAAGTCATCCTGTTTCAGAAATTATTCAGAGTGAAACCATTTACAGTAACAGAATGCGTGCTGCTGGCCAGAATGTGGTCTTAACAGTCAAGCAGAAGGAATGTAATTTTGAGAAGGTTTCACTCTTCCATATCCAAAAAGGTTTAGTGGGAATCTATTGTTTTTTAAAATCAGTAAAGCGCTTGAGCAATGGGACACTGTTAGTGGAAACGTCTAACTCGCAGCATGCAGCTAACCTCCAAAAAGCTAGATGCCATGAGGAATATGCAACAGAAAGTGAACTGCACAACATCTTGAACTACAGCAAAAGTTTTGTGACCTGTAGGGATGTAGTTGACAATCCCAAGAAGGGACTGAAAGATGAACGGACTCCAGAAGGTACAGTCGATGAGCAAAATATAAGGAAGAGTGTGGATGGGGATCTTGTAAAACCAGTCTTCTTTATCGTGACATTCAGCAGCAAGGAACTTCCTGAGCATCATAAGATAGGTCTCCTTCGTCTTAGAGTGTGGTCTTATGTCCACAATCCAATGTGCTTTTTCAAATGCCAGCGCTTTGGGCATATTAGTGTTGGGTGTCATGGAAACACCACTTGTGGCAAATGTGGTAAAGCTTTCCATGAAGGAGTCGCTTGTTCATATCCCTTGGAGTGTTTGAATCGCTCTGGGCTCACTCTTTCATGAGCTGGAACTGCAGCATATATCTTGAAGAATGAAAGATGCAAGAGCTTAAGTCTACAAAGTGCAGCGCATATAATGAGGTCAAAAACACGTATGAAGCTATGCTTCCCCATAGTCTGTTACCTCCTTTGCTTTGGTACTTAAAGAACAGTGCAGAAAATCGATCTGATGCGGAAATTGCTAATGACAGCACTAGTGCCTGCGATGCTGCAGTCATTTCGTAGCTTGTCCCTTCCCCAGAACATCAGAAAAGGCCATGGTTTCCGAATTTTTGCAGAACACCCTACTCCTCCAAAGCTTCAGTCGGGTCTACTGTCCGGCGCTGCCACTACCATATCGGCGGTTGTGACTCCGAATCCTCCTCAAGCCAAGTCGAAGACGAAGAATCGCCCACTGACGGAGACACGAAGTTCACAGTCCAAAGATGTTGATGTCATTCTCTCAGACACGTCTCCGAACTCTTTTTCACAGGCGATAGACCTTGATGTTGGATTGGGGGCGATCACTTGATTGGGCCTCCACTCATTGTGGACTTCCCACCATGGCAAAAAATCAGGATGAAAAAGCTACACCCATAGAGATGGCTCGAATCCTACAGTGTAACATTAATGTAATCAGGACATATTGTGGAACTGAAAGTCCTAGCACAGGCACATCGCCTGTGTTACATTTACATTTTAAAGCCACTGATGCCCCTACACTAAGAGACTACGTCCATGACCAAAAGGATGACCTGTCTGGGGACAGAGCCAAGGGATGAATTGCGGTGTTTGTTTCTAACACACATCACTCCTCTACTCTCCCCTACTGACTTGCAAACAGTAGCTGTTGCTTTTCATGTGGGTCATAAGATCACTAACTGCTCGCTGTACTGGCCTCCACGGGACAGAATAAAGTCTGAAGCTCTCACGGGTCTTATTACACTACTACCCTGCCCATTTCTCTGCATGGGTGACTTCGATGCCCTTTGTGTGTTACGATGATACTTGAACTGTACTTGCGATATGGGCCGAGTCTTGGAGAACTACAGGATGTCTCAAAAGATTTGCATCGTCAATACAGGCAGTTCCACTCGCTTCTCCGTTACTGCTGGGTCGTCCTCAGCCATCAACATCTCTTTCTGGTTTCCAGCGCTTGTAGAGTCACCTCAGTGGGAATCAACTGATGAACTTCATTCCAGTGATTGCTTCCCACAATGAATCCTCCTACTGGACAGGGGATTACTTGAACAGACGCCACCAAAATGGATGATCAGGAGGCGTAACACATTTTAGTCAAGTGGCTGTGTCTGGACACCTTAACAGCATCAGGAATGAGTGGACCACATCACACGAGTGATCCATCATACGGGTGAATTATCGATGCCAAAGTCCTCAAGTCATCTTAGGAGGCGACCTGTTCCTTGGTGGACCGAACAGTGAAGTTCAGCGTTCCGGGAAAGGTATGTGATTTACGTACTGCTTAGAAACAGACAGCCTCACAGCAGTTTGGGACGTGAGGGCCAAGGCCCAATATGTAGTTATGGACAGCAAGAAAAGCTCATGACAAACGTTCCTGGTCTCCATCAACTGTCCCACTTGTTTTACAAAAGTATGGGAAGCATCAGGAGGATTTCTGGTAAACGCAGTAATTTGCCAATAGCAGCATCGGTGAAACAGGTTCGTCTCCACCCAGAGACAGCTCTAAGACAATGACAGAGCATTTTGCAGCGACTACTGGTGGTGCCGCCCAGGATCCGGCGTTTCGCCACTACTGTGTAGAGAGAACAAGTTGGAATTCAGAGCCCACAATTCTGAGTCTCAAAACTGCCCTTTCTCCAGTTTGGAACTGGAATCAACACTTTCTGAGACTTCTGATACTGCGACAGGTCAAGACCAAATACAGTACTTCATGATTCGACTTTTAACAAGAGCATCAGAGGAAAACCAAATCGCATGTTTTAATTATTTATAACAGACAGGTATCTTTCGTAACTTGTGGATAGAGGCAATTCTGATACCTTTCTTCAAACTGGGAAAGGATCGCACATGTCCCATTAGTTACCAGATCGTCTCATTGATGAACTTTATGGGAAACACCCTCGAGCAAATGATTGAGATTACATTAGATTAGATGTACTTTTCATTATACACTCCTGGAAATTGAAATAAGAACACCGTGAATTCATTGTCCCACGAAGGGGAAACTTTATTGACACATTCCTGGGGTCAGATACATCACATGATCACACTGACAGAACCACAGGCACATAGACACAGGCAACAGAGCATGCACAATGTCGGCACTAGTACAGTGTATATCCACCTTTCGCAGCAATGCAGGCTGCTATTCTCCCATGGAGACGATCGTAGAGATGCCGGATGTAGTCCTGTGGAACGGCTTGCCATGCCATTTCCACCTGGCGCCTCAGTTGGACCAGCGTTCGTGCTGGACGTGCAGACCGCGTGAGACGACGCTTCATCCAGTTCCAAACATGCTCAATGGGGGACAGATCCGGTGATCTTGCTGGACAGGGTAGTTGACGTACACCTTCTAGAGCACGTTGGGTGGCACGGGATACATGCGGACGTGCATTGTCCTGTTGGAACAGCAAGTTCCCTTGCCGGTCTAGGAATGGTAGAACGATGGGTTCGATGACGCTTTGGATGTACCGTGCACTATTCAGTGTCCCCTCGACGATCACCAGTGGTGTACGGCCAGTGTAGGAGATCGCTCCCCACACCATGATGCCGGGTGTTGGCCCTGTGTGCCTCGGTCGTATGCAGTCCTGATTGTGGCGCTCACCTGCATGGCGCCAAACACGCATACGACCATCATTGGCACCAAGGCAGAAGCGACTGTCATCGCTGAAGACGACACGTCTCCATTCGTCCCTCCATTCACGCCTGTCGCGACACCACTGGAGGCGGGCTGCACGATGTTGGGGCGTGAGCGGAAGACGGCCTAACGGTGTGCGGGACCGTAGCCCAGCTTCATGGAGACGGTTGCGAATGGTCCTCGCCGATACCCCAGGAGCAACAGTGTCCCTAATTTGCTGGGAAGTGGCGGTGCGGTCCCCTACGGCACTGCGTAGGATCCTACGGTCTTGGCGTGCATCCGTGCGTCGCTGCGGTCCGGTCCCAGGTCGACGGGCACGTGCACCTTCCGCCGACCACTGGCGACAACATCGATGTACTGTGGAGACCTCACGCCCCACGTGTTGAGCAATTCGGCGGTACGTCCACCCGGCCTCCCGCATGCCCACTATACGCCCTCGCTCAAAGTCCGTCAACTGCACATACGGTTCACGTCCACGCTGTCGCGGCATGCTACCAGTGTTAAAGACTGCGATGGAGCTCCGTATGCCACGGCAAACTGGCTGACACTGACGGCGGCGGTGCACAAATGCTGCGCAGCTAGCGCCATTCGACGGCCAACACCGCGGTTCCTGGTGTGTCCGCTGTGCCGTGCGTGTGATCATTGCTTGTACAGCCCTCTCGCAGTGTCCGGAGCAAGTATGGTGGGTCTGACACACCGGTGTCAATGTGTTCTTTTTTCCATTTCCAGGAGTGTAATTGATTTATAGTGACAAGATCCTTTGGGATATGGAACATGTCAGAAAACTAAAATATACAAGAAATTTTTACAAAATAAGATCAGATACATTGTTGTACATTCCACAGATCTCATATGGATTTGCAATTGTGGATGTGGAAACGGTCAAAATAACAAAATCTTAAACATATTTACGTTTAAAAGGATATAAAACTTCTCACCAAATATTAAATGTTCAGTATTTATGTTCATATGATAATTATTAGACTATTATAGCTACACACTTATTTACACTGATCACATTGATGTACAAAACTTGTATAGAAGTCAAATTGTATACAATATTACATTATATGATATTATTAATAACATACAATCATCTGTCGGTTCTGCTAAGAAATTCATCAGTGGAGTAGAAAGAGTTGACAGCCAATAAAACCTTTAGAATCTTCTGAAACTGAGCTTTATTATTAGTCAAACAATTTGTACCTGCTGGCATGTTATTGGAAATGTGTATTGCTTGATAGTAGACCCCTCCCGAACAAAAGTGACTGACTTTAAATCTTTGTGCAAGTTATTCTTATTTCTAGGCTTGATTCCATGAACTGAGCTGTTGGTTTCTAAAAATGATTTATTTTTAATGACATATTTCGTTACGGAATCTTGGGCATACTACATGTTATTGGTTCTCAGATGGATGATGCCCAATTGTTTAATACACGTGCCTTTCCTATTGACACTCATGTCAAATATATAAAAGGTGGCGCAAAAGTCACTGGACAGTTGGTTAAAAGAAAGTTGGTTAGTTAATATATTTAGTTCCTTAGGTAGCTCTTTGGAGGAAGTTATTGAGTTCACACTACAAATAATTCGTATTGCACGTATTCAGGATCAGAAAAATGTAGTCTGGCTTGATCAGTTACCTCAGAAAATAATCCCATATGACATTATGGATGGAAATCAAGCATAGTTGTCTAGCTTCTTTATTTTTATGACACCTACGTCTGACAACACTTCCGTAGCAAGTAGAGAATTGTTTACAGGCATCAGAAATTTTGTGGTATGCTCTTGCCAGTTAAATTTATTATGAAGCTGTAAGCCCAAGAGTTTAGCACTGTCAACTTCTGCTATTTGCTTGTCGTTATATATTAGGCATGTGTTGGACGAAAAATTTACAATTTCTGAACTACGTGTAGTGGGTCTTTTCAAAGTTTGGTGAAAGAGAATTGGCTGGGAACCATTTATTAACGTCTATGAAAATTTCATTAGCTGCCATTCCTTAGATGTACTTGATTTACTGTTTATTGTAATGTTTGTATCATTTGTAAGGAAAACAAACTTGATATGTGGTAATGTTAGCGATAAAATGTCATTGTTATACACAAGAAAAAGTAAGGGCTTTAAGACGGAACCTTTTGGGACACTACATGTTATTAGTTCTCAGATGGATGATGTCCCATTGTTTAATACACGTCTCTTTCCTATTGACACTCTTGTCGAAGATATACAAGGTGGCGCAAAAGCCACAGCACAGTTGGTTAAAAGAAAACAGTAGGAAATTCAAACCTGTTAAGTTGTTACTGCCAAACGGTGATAATTATACCTTGTCCAGTTGGTGTACAATGCAATGACAAACAAAACAAATAGAATAATCAGACTGGCGAATTGTTGAAAGCGTGATCCGCGAAACGTGTTTACAGCTGTAGTTTTCCGAACTGTCACGATGTTACGGAAAGAAAAAAGGATTTTCAGGTTAAAAGTATTTTAAAAATTGGTGACACTGCAATTGTTAATGAATGGGGAAGAAACTTTAGATCAAAACCACCGTCTAGACTTGGAGTATACGACATACGACATAGATTTGAAGAAAATGGATTTATTATCGTTACACCAAGACCTGGCCGCTCGACAGGTAACAACTCAGGAAAGTGAATTGTAGGTGTGTAGCTGTGACCCAAAGTCGGCGAAAATCAACCAGATGATAAACAACTGAGCTGCTTTAATAATGAAGGTCAGTGCAAAAACTGTCACACAAATAAAAGTTTAAAGTTGACCTTCCACGTTTACGACAGGGGTTATTTGAAGATGATCCAGATCGACGTCTTCAGTTTTGTGAATTAATGCCAGATCAGCAGAAAATTGAAACTAACTTATTCAGTAAAATTGTGTGGTCTGACGAGGACAATTTTAAGTAAAGAAGAGATGTTAACAGGCATAACTGCACCTATTGGGACACTAAAAATCAATATCTTTTGTTAGAACAACCCCCTGAATCTACATGGTGTGAGGTTGGGGAGCTAAATCGACATTTGACGTACTTAGCAAACATTTTTTTCGGAGGAACAGTGACAGGAGATAACTATTTGGATATGCTTCATGTTTATGTGGTAGTCGGACTTATGACATATGCTGAAAGCTTTCAAGAAATCCACTTTCAATATGATGATGCCTCATCACATTTTGCCAATGCTATCAGCGATTATTTAAAGGAAACTTTCTTAAGAAAAGTGATTTGTCGAAGGGCTGATATTGATATGCCCACAGTTTCACCAGATATCACGCCCATTCATTTTTCCTTTGGGGTGTCGTCAAGGACTCTGCTTATTCTCAAAAGCTTCAAACCACTGCAGAATTAAAAGAATACATACATGACGCATTTCATTATTTGGACAGTGCTACCACACTATGCTGTGGAGTGTGTAACAGTGTTCCAAGTGGAATTCAAGGATGTATTAATGAAGAAGGAAAACTGTATGAATATAAAAAAATAATTGTAAGTATATTTTATATTTGTAATAAAACATAAATTCAATCTTTTGTGTACATCAGTGCCAAGCGTTCAGAGACTTTCGGACCATCCTGTATGATCTGAGCCAATTGTGTAGCATTTCGTGTTCCACCTTTATATTTTAATTTAATTAAAAGGGTATTTCGATTTCCGCAGTCAGATGCCTTTGACAGGTCACAAAAATTACCAGTAGCCTGTAATTTATTGCCGGCCGAAGTGGCCGTGCGGTTAAAGGCGCTGCAGTCTGGAACCGCAAGACCGCTACGGTCTCAGGTTCGAATCCTGCCTCGGGCATGGATGTTTGTGATGTCCTTAGGTTAGTTAGGTTTAACTAGTTCTAAGTTCTAGGGGACTAATGACCTCAGCAGTTGAGTCCCATAGTGCTCAGAGCCATTTGAACCATTTGTAATTTATTGTCCAATGAGTGAAGTATGTACTTAACGCATTAGACAATAAATTACTGTACTTGTAGATATCCTTCTCGATATCAGGCCCCTTAAGAAATCCGAATTTTGACTTTGATAATGTATCATTTGTGGTTAGATGGTTAAGAAGACGATTGTATATTATCTTTTCTAAAATACTGGAGATTGTGGGCAAAAGTGGAACTGGATGGAAGTTTTATGCTCTTTCTTTATCTCCTTCCTTATACAAAAGCTTAACTTCAGCATATTTCAACCACTTTTAAATGTTCGGCTGATAAATTACAGGTAACACAAATAACTCAAATTGTTACTAAATACATCAATTAAATTTTGAATACGAACAATCTAAAGTTCGACAAAATTCGGAAAATCCTGGAAATGTTTCCATAATGTGTGAGGTGACATGGATGCCATAGTGTGTGAGGTGGGGTTGTAGTTGTGCATATAAAGTACCCATGACTGGAAAACGGAGTGAAGCTCCCTGTGCAACCATTTGAGTTTACTTTTAAAAGGTACGGTAAGGTAAGGTGGCTAATTATCTTAGCAGCTACTAATTATTTTTATCTAAGGATTTTATGGGGGGCATTACTTCTGCTAGTGTTGTGAGGCTCTCACTCATATTATCGTAGTTATTTGTAGCGACTGGTCTGAAATATTCCGTGGCAGCATGTATTGAACCTGTTCAATAACAGCTATAAAGTGCTTATTGGAAATTTCGGCAGTGCTACACGTATTTGTTACCTCTATATCTTTTACTCTTAATTTTATGTGCTCTTCCTCATCTCTAGTTTAAGTAGTCTATTTCTCTGCTATATCCCATCTTGTCTTCATTCTGTCAGCAAATGTGACTATCCTTTTGTGATAATGCATTTGTTTTGATGTCTTTATTACTGTATTCATGGTTTTGCAGTGTGTTTTTTATCATGTAGAGCATTCACATCAGAGCTGTTTCTGGCCGATAGGTAAAGTTTCCTTTTTGTCTTACAGGATACCCATATTCCGTGAGTAATCCTTGGCTTTTTATAGACACTCTGTCTGATGTGGGTCCCCTGGTCTGGTTATTAGAAACCAGACAACTCTTTAGACACTCTGAGTATGGATTCTGGAGATTTCGGTCCACTTTTGGCATCCTGACCCTGCTAGATGTGACCATTCGGTCGGCTTTCCTACGTAAACATTACTGTTTCGGTGTATTTTTCGACGTCAGTGAAGCATACGATACTGCTTGGAAACCCATTATTCTCGTGCAGTTCCATCAGTGGCGTTTTTGTGGCCATCTCCACATCTTCATATGGTCCTTCCTGTCTAAGCGTTCTTTAAGTCCCGAGTTGGTCACATGCAGTCGAATCTTTTTGTGCAGGATAGTGGTGTTCCTCTTCCAGTGTTTCAAAAGCATCCCGTCAGTTGCAGCTTACAGCTAGGAGGTTAAAGAAGTGATCTGCAAAGACGAATTTTCATTTTGATTTACCTGACTTACATATAAATAACACCATTACACATTCTAGAGACTCAGTGCGGTTTATGGGCCTCATTTCTGACTCCAAACTGTTTGTGTTACCACACCTGAGAGATCTGAAAGCCAGAACCCAGAAGACACCGAACATCATCAAGTGGCTTAGCCGCAGGTGTTGGGCAGCAGGATTTTTGTGTGTTCACGGCTAAACTATGGATGTACAGTGTACGGTTCAGTGAGGTCATTTTACCCAATGATTATTGACGCTATCCACCATGAGAGGATTAGGGTGGCCACAGTTGCTTACAGGACCAGCACTGTACCCACTCGCTGTGCTGAGGTTGGGGAACTGCCACTCACCATCCGGCGGCAGCTCCTCATGGTGCATCAAGCACCTAAGTACCTCGCAGCCCCAACTCCACCTGCATACCATATTGTAGCTCGCCCCTCTCTGGAAAACCTTTTCTCCAATAGTTCATGATGAACAACACTGTCTGGGGTGTGCGTGCAGTGTGTACTGGAGTCACTTGTTGTAGAGCATGTACCCCAGATATAGAGTTTTAACCATGGTTATTGAAAACGCCTAGGGTAATTTTAGATTTGGTTCAGTTCTCGGACGTATTTTATAATAATATACGTCTTGCAACTAGTATCCAAATTCGAAACCATCAACTAAAGTTGAGAGTGTCTGAAGAGTATCATTTATCCTGGTCAGTAACAAACGAAAATAATTACAGAGACAGATGTGCTTGATTTTAAATGAAGCTTCTGAAGAAGAAGAACCTACGCATATCCGAAACAGGTAAAGAATAAGTACCATTTTCTTTTGTCTGTACATGATTCCTTCATCGAATCAAAAAAATGCTGTTGGAATTATAATATACGCTCCAAATCTACATGACAGAAATGAAATCAGAAAAATGACAAACACACGGGGTTTTGAGGAAGAAGAGAAAAAAAATAACATACGTGGTCAACGCAACGAAAGCTAGCCCACTCGATGCTTATGAAGGAATAATGGGCGAAAAGGAAGGCCAACAAACGTTGATTATGCGTGGTCCTAAGTGATCCATACGCGAAGAAGAAGAAGAAGAAGAAGAAGCACAAAAAGTTGGCCAGCCACCTCAGAAGCGAAGCTATATGAAGGGACAGATAGAATTGTTGTGACTGAAGAGGAATGTGCTCTTGTTTGTCTTCAAGTGCTGACAACTCATGGCCATGTGTTTTCCCTGTACAGATCAGCTGGTGTGCTGTAAATTTCAGACTGAAGTAACATGGCTTGACGAATCCACATTATAGAGATGGTCGTCTTCAAATAACGTAGATAACAATTGAGGCTGTTGTAGTACAATGCAGTGGGTAGAAGGAAAAACACCATTCAAATTATTTAGTTAACATCTGCGATCGCGTCTCATGTTGCATAATGTGTTTAAATGTAAATGCAATTACTGTTATTAATGAATAGTCATCTGCACGCACAGGCAACACAACAACACTTTGTGTAGCGACAGAAATGTTACAAGTTTGGGGTCGGTGAGGGTGAAAACAATCTGAAACAGAGAACAGTCGATACGAAGTGCTCTGAATGGCGTTGACTTAACGATTAGTTCTTGGCCAGCCTATCGAGCACTTGCTATTGCTAGTCTATTTTGGACTCATAATATACTACTTTGCATAGGTTGCGAATTAATAATGAGAGCAGTACGCATGCGCCCAGAGGTTTCAGTACTGACTCTTGAACATGAAAATTTGACAACCATTGCTTTACTGCCTTTGTTGTGGAATTGTATGCAACGTTGCGAGCACTGGAGTAAAAGCGATGTGCTGCAAGTACTAAATTCATTCTCTGTTCCGATTTTCCGAGTGCCTTCAGCTCTCTACAACACTTGTACTCAGCAGATAGAGCGGTCCGGAATATCAAGGAAATCTGAATATCTAGGACACCCTCCTCCAAATGGGGTAGGAGGTTTCTCTCTCCTTGGTGCCAGGGCACACGGGCATTGCGGGAAACGAAAGGGCAGATGTAGCAACCAAGGAGGCGTGTGTTGATCCCTATCTGCTTAAGTGTGCCATTACCCTGCGTCTTATTACCTCAGTGTTGAGGTACAGAGTCATGCGTCAATGGGAGGATGGGTGGCTGGAAGTGACAGGTAATAAGCCGCATCTAGAAAAGCTCACTACGCCGCCGTGGCCTACGTTCTTTGAGCCAGAGAGGCAGGATGAGCCCCTCCATACTCGTCTGAGAAAATATCACGGCTCTGTGGCACGTGGATTCTTGTTCTGGCACTTATAGTGTACAGATCACAGTGTGCCACATTTTACTGAACTGTGTTTTACTTTCAGATCGGAATGCAGCGGCAGATTTGCTGGCAGATCTGCCCTCTATTTTAAGTGACGTTCAAACAAGTGTGGTGAGACATTTAATGTTTTGTCATTTGAGGAATTTGTTTCCAAAAATTATAGGAAAACGTTCTGAATGAGTTAACAATGTGACTGGCTCATTCGGGTTTTTTGTAAGTGCTCAGCGGGTCACATATCCCAGTGCCATTGTATTTTCGATCCCTTTCTTTTTCTTTCAGTTTCAGTCCCAGGAGTGGTATCTTTCACTATTTCTCCTTTGTTTTACAGCGTGTGATATGGAGTAACTGTGGGGATCAATGCGAATGATGTAGGAGTGAGTGAGTCACCAAGTGAGTGTACCTAAGCTTTTAGCCCTATGAACTATATCGTTTCTTTTAATGTATGTAACCTCGCCATTGAATACTCGTATACCCCAAAAACAACAAAAAGTGGATGACATCTTATTAAATGTGAGTTTAACCTTTTAAAGTTAATGATGGCTGACATACACAGGTCAACTACCATACAACGCCACGTTTTAGTTAAGTGAACTATCTAATCATAGCAATAAAAGTGCACACTTATAAAAAAAGGAAACGCATTCAAGTAAGGAAAACTTCAACAAGATAACAAACAATGAATGCAAAGTTAAAAAGACAGTTACGCCGAATTCTGATCTTGGTACGAATTTAAGGATCGCTCAATAACTATTGACAATGGTCAAGGCAAGAGCATGTGAGAAAGTGCTACTGAAAAGTGAACTCGAGAGGAGGAACACCATGCACAGATGTAAAGTGCATCATACTAGTCAAAAAACTTTCATCGGTAACCGAAACGATTAACTCCACAAATTTGACAAATACCGCTCTCCATAAACTATTCCACAAAAACGGAGTGCTGGCCGAATCTCATCAGATAAACTACCAGTTCTCGACTGCGTGCGCGGCATCTGTGAACAGCATGTCATCATCGTCTATCGGATGGTGCAAAACAGAAGATGGCCTACTACCAGAGGCCGCAACCAGTCACATTTTTGATAAGTCACTGTGCAATCGAGACTGATTTTTACTAATTTTATCTACAGACCAATACTTTGAGAACGCCATTTCTCTGCAGTGAGTGGTGCCACACGATCGAGTGCAGATATAGATTAATGTGGGTCTTCTTACAGTATAGGCTGTGTCCCAACGTGCTTTTCTATCAGGAAATCCAGAAACAGGAGGATTCCATTGATTTTGACTTCCAACAGATCATTTCAAGTATGGTACCAATGGGTATGGGGAAGTCATTCAGCTTGTCTCTTCCATGTGGCCATTAGACGAAGGTGTTATCTACATACCGGAAAAAATAGGTAGTTGTACATTAGGCTGATATCAGTGCTTCCTCCTCACTGGTGAAACTTGACTGCCAATGGCCTCCCTTTTCGTCTGCGCAAAGTGGCCAAGTCGACGTCGACATTCTTAAAGGAATATGTCGTTTCTACGTCAAATTTCTGGCTAATAAATTCCAAAGATTTTTGTACAGACAACATCGGTACCCTTAATCTTGATGCTCTTAAGGCGTCCAATAGTCGGTCGCCATCTTCGCTAACAATGGATCGAAAGGAATTCCATCTTTGGGAACTTTCGGCAGTCCATAAACTCTCGGTGGAATAGACGCTCTTTGTAGAAGCTTCTTAACCTCATCTGGCGAACTGGAGTCTCTGAGAAGATCTGTTTCTAACTGCTCCACATTCTTTTTAGTCATTACCATTCTTCCGATATGCACTGCCTTCTAGCATGCCTTGCATTTTCTCAGTATAATCCTGGTGACATAAGACCACATTCCTTTATCCACGTCGGTTGGTGAGACGACGATGACAGTATCTTCTCTTAGTTCTAGTATGACACCGAATGTCTCCATACATTCGGTGTCTTACCGCATGATAACTGGACAGGTATCGTGACCATCAGCTGTTTCAGGTGTAACAAGGAGTTCCAGAAGGTTGTCTCTCCGATAATTATACTCTCGAATTTTGATGTTTGACGTGCGATGTCCTTTCTTTGTGTTGAGTTCTATATGGCCCAGGGGACTCCATCAATCCATACCCATGTAAAGGAACTGAACTGATTGGCTAGCTGTGGATGTAACTAATCGATTCCAGGCACTAGCAAGTAAAGCGTTTTCTATCCCAAGCCACGGTTAGGCTGGCAGGTTTCTTGAATTTTCTGGCTGCTGCTGGATCGATGTGGTGCAATACCTATGTGACGTTCAACTCCACATGTTTTTCGCCTCATAGGAAAATGCAAATGCGTTCACCAAACGGCTGCGATATATCTCCTGCCCACAGAGCCATGTGGTGTGATTTTTCCCTTCTCCCGGAGTACTTCACGACGAAACTCTTCAAAGTTGCAAGGCCGGATGTCAGTGTCGTATGGGTCGAATATTTCGACAGGAGACCACTTTAGTGAAGAGTTGGGGAGGAGATTCTGGTCGCAGACGACGCAGAACTGCGGCAGATCGAAGTTAAAAGCACTGCGTCTACACAAAGCGGTTTACCTGTGCTCCAGATGATACGAAGGTGATCGCTTATCAAAATATTGTGCCTGTTGGATACTGACATCCGGCATTCCTCCCGTGAACTATTTCATCAGAAGTATGCGGGCAGAAGCTAAAGAGTCACATAAGTATTTTTTGTTTCTGTGGCCTATGTAGGAAGATAAATAAGGGTGGCACACAACTCAACTGTTAACGCCCTTCAGTGACTAATAGGTGACACATCGTTCCTCAGCGCATCTTTTTGCATTAGTTTCACAGTGATTTTGTTATACCTGTAACTCCTAAAGCGAACGACAGACCATCTAGGTTGGGTCACGGCGTCAGTAATTTTGTTGAAGAAGGAGAGTTATTTTGGTGTATCTGTCACCATATGTCCATCGTTGATAATTCACTAAACTGGATTATTTCAAGACCTGGATTTCATACCTGCTGCAGACGTCTGTTACCTGTAATTCGCTGACAGTCCCGGCAGTCTTATATAATTATTTCTTGTACGGATTCCAATATCTGTCTTCCACTACAGTCTTTACCTTCTGCTGTGATATGGAAGTAATTGCCTGGTCTCTTAAA
Source organism: Schistocerca nitens (assembly GCF_023898315.1). NCBI lineage: Eukaryota > Metazoa > Arthropoda > Insecta > Orthoptera > Acrididae > Schistocerca > Schistocerca nitens. The sequence goes on from NC_064617.1 coordinate 550,942,220, forward strand.
GGATGTAGTATCATCTTGTTCCTTCAGCTCATATGTTCTGTCATTTTATGCAAATTCCTTTCTTCGTCAGTTCCGCGGAGAACCACTGCAATACTTATCAAACTAAAAATTTTCAACATCTTTCAGTAGCACCACGTCTCTTCCTTTCCATTTGCCTGACAGGTCATAATTCCCTACAATTTTTTTTTTTTTTTTTTGTCATCAGTCTACTGACTGGTTTGATGCGGCCCGCCACGAATTCCTTTCCTGTGCTAACCTCTTCATCTCAGAGTAGCACTTGCAACCTACCTCCTCAATTATTTGCTTGACGTATTCCAATCTCTGCCTTCCTCTACAGTTTTTGCCCTCTACAGCTCCCTCTAGTACCATGGAAGTCATTCCCTCATGTCTTAGCAGATGTCCTATCATCCTGTCCCTTCTCCTTATCAGTGTTTTCCACATATTCCTTTCCTCTCCGATTCTGCGTAGAACCTCCTCATTCCTTACCTTATCAGTCCACCTAATTTTCAACATTCGTCTATAGCACCACATCTCAAATGCTTCGATTCTCTTCTGTTCCGGTTTTCCCACAGTCCATGTTTCACTACCATACAATGCTGTACTCCAGACGTACATCCTCAGAAATTTCTTCCTCAAATTAAGGCCGGTATTTGATATTAGTAGACTTCTCTTGACCAGAAATGCCTTTTTTGCCATAGCGAGTCTGCTTTTGATGTCCTCCTTGCTCCGTCCGTCATTGGTTATTTTACTGCCTAGGTATCAGAATTCCTTAACTTCATTGACTTCGTGACCATCAATCCTGATGTTAAGTTTCTCGCTGTTCTCATTTCTACTACTTCTCATTACCTTCGTCTTTCTCCGATTTACTCTCAAACCATACTGTGTACTCATTAGACTGTTCATTCCGTTCAGCAGATCATTTAATTCTTCTTCACTTTCACTCAGGATAGCAATCTCATCAGCGAATCGTATCATTGATATCCTTTCACCTTGTATTTTAATTCCACTCCTGAACCTTTCTTTTATTTCCATCATTGCTTCCTCGATGTACAGATTCAAGAGTAGGGGCGAAAGGTTACAGCCTTGTCTTACACCCTTCTTAATACGAGCACTTCGTTCTTGATCGTCCACTCTTATTATTCCCTCTTGGTTGTTGTACATATTGTATATGACCCGTCTCTCCCTATAGCTTACCTTCTGGCGCTGCAGTCCGGAACCGCGGGACTACTACGGTCGCAGGTTCGAATCCTGCCTCGGGCATGGGTGTGTGTGATGTCCTTAGGTTGGTTAGGTTTAAGTAGTTCTAAGTTCTAGGGGACTTATGACCTAAGATGTTGAGTCCCATAGTGCTCAGAGCCATTTGAACCATTTTTGAACCTATAGCTTACCCCTACTTTTTTCAGAATCTCGAACAGCTTGCACCATTTTATATTGTCGAACGCTTTTTCCAGGTCGACAAATCCTATGAAAGTGTCTTGATTTTTATTTAGCCTTGCTTCCATTATTAGCCGTAACGCCAGAATTGCCTCTCTCGTCCCTTTACTTTTCCTAAAACCAAACTGATCGTCACCTAGCGCACTCTCAATTTTCTTTTCCATTCTTCTGTATATTATTCTTGTAAGCAGCTTCGATGCATGAGCTGTTAAGCTGATTGTGCGATAATTCTCGCACTTGTCAGCTCTTGCCGTCTTCGGAATTGCGTGGATGATGCTTTTCCGAAAGTCAGATGGTATGTCGCCAGACTCATATATTCTACACACCAACGTGAATAGTCGTTTTGTTGCCACTTCCCCCAATGATTTTAGAAATTCTGACGGAATGTTATTTATCCCTTCTGTCTTATTTGACCGTAAGTCCTCCAAAGCTCTTTAAAATTCCGATTCTAATACTGGATCCCCTATCTCTTCTAAATCCATTCCTGTTTCTTCTTCTATCACATCAGACAAATCTTCACCCTGATAGAGGCTTTCAATGTATTCTTTCCACCTATCTGCTCTCTCCTCTGCATTTAACAGTGGTATTCCCGTTGCACTCTTAATGTTACCACCGTTGCTTTTAATGTCACCAAAGGTTGTTTTGACTTTCCTGTATGCTGAGTCGGTCCTTTTGACAATCATATCTTTTTCGATGTCTTCACATTTTTCTTGCAGCCATTTTGTCTTAGATTCCCTGCACTTCCTATTTATTTCATTCCTCAGCGACTTGTATTTCTGTATTCCTGATTTTCCCGGAACATGTTTGTACTTCCTCTTTTCATCAATCAACTGAAGTATTTCTTCTGTTACCCATGGTTTCTTCGCAGCTACCTTCTTTGTACCTATGTTTTCCTTCCCAACTTCTGTGATGGCCCTTTTTAGAGATGTCCATTCCTCTTCAACTGTACTGCCTACTGCGCTATTCCTTATTGCTGTATCTATAGCGTTAGAGAACTTCAAACGTATCTCGTCATTCCTTAGTACTTCCGTATCCCACTTCTTTGCGTATTGATTCTTCCTCACTAATGTCTTTAACTTCAGCCTACTCCCTACCATACAGCCCACCATACAGACGTACACTGTCAGTAATTTCTTTTTCAGATTAAAGCCGATGTTTGACAGGAGCAGAATTCTCTTGGCTAGGAAGCCCCCTTTTCCCGTGCCTATCAACTTTTTTATGTCATCCTTTCTTCGTCCGACGTGGGCTATTTTGCTTCTAAGGTAACAGAACTCAGTTCCCAACTTTTACATTATTATTATAGGTAATATGATTTCTGATCGTCGTCATTACTTTCGTCTTCCTGCAATTTAGTCTCAGACTGCACTGTGTACTCATTACACTGTGCATTCCATTTAACACGTCCCGTAATTCTTCCTCTCTGCCACTGAGGATAGCTATATCCTCAGAGAACCGTATCACTTGTATTGTTTCATCCTGAATTTTAAATGCACTCTTCGACTTATCCCTTTATTTTTATCTTCGATTTATAGCCTGAACCGTAGTTAAAAGACTGCAGCCCTGTCTTATACCCTTTTCAGCCCGAAGACTTCGTTTTTGCTCTTCCGTAATTATCTTTCGCTGTTGGTTTTTGTACGTGAAATACATTATTTTACCCTCTTGATTCTTGCATATAATACATACTACCCGTATATCCCTCCAGGTCAACAAATCCCATTACGTGTGCGGTTTTTCCTTCAGTCTTGCTTCCACCATCAACCGCAGCCTCCGAACTTTCTCTCTGTTGCTTTTACCTTTCCTAAAGCCAAACAGATCCTCAATTTTATTTCCATTCTTCTGTATATTAATCTTGACAACAGCTTGTATGCATGAGCCCATAAGCTGATTCTCCACTATTGCTCTCTTCGGGATTGTGTAGCTGAATTTTTTCTGAAAGTCTCGGTGTATGTATCGAGACTCACAGACTGCAGATACCAATTTGGCTAGTTGCTTGGTTGTCACTTTCCCCAATAATTTCAGATATTCCAAATGCGTGCTACCTATTCCTTCTGCCTTAGCTGATCACAAGTGCAACAAAACTCAATTTAACTCTAATACAAGATCCACTATTTCGCCATATCGATTTGGATGTCTTCCCCAATCATGTCATCAAACAAGTCGTCCTCTTGATAGTTACGTCCAGTATTGCAGACAACCTTGTAGGTGGGACAACCACAGCTATGAGTATTTATCTAGCGTATTAATAATCGCTTCAGCTGTATTTTGGTCCTTTCTTGCTGTGTCACTACCGGTTTCGTGGAGTTAAAAGACACATCTTCAGGTAACATATGATTAAACATTAGAACGGAAGAGCTCAGAATCTTTTTCCCCAACATTCGTTGTCTGTAAAATACAAAACACCGCTATTATATTTTAATCATATGTCACCTGAAGGAGTGACTTTAAGCCACGAAACTAGTAGTGGTAAAGTAATAGGGAATCGAAATAAGATGAAGCAATTATTATTACCCAAGAGGTCCAGTATTGTGGTCCAGTATTGTCTTTCCACCAATCCGCACTTTCCTCCCCATTTAACAATGGAGTACACTTAGCATTCTTAATGTTGCCGCTCTTGCTTTTAATTGCCTAAATGTTATTTTGACTTTTTTATACGCTGAATCAGGCCTTCCGACGGCCATTTCCCATGTCTTCGATTTTTTCTGCAGCCATTTCTAGCATCACGCGCTGTCGATACCACGCCGTGCAGTCCGCTTCGAGATGTTGGCAGTAACCATGTGACTGCACCGACAGTCTGCGGCCGGCTCTGAGAGACGCCTCCTGCAGAATGTGCGGTCAGCGTCACCGCGGAGCCGAATTATTAAGACGCTGCGTATAACGCTGGTCGGTCTCTGTGTGTTCGTTGAGAGTTGCCTGTACACTCGCAGTCTCTGTTGTTGCTTCGTATGGCGAACCACCCTATCTCAAGGACACGCAATGGATTATAATCTGTGCTTGCTATTACTAAAATTAAATAAAAGAATGTTATTTAAACATTTTTGCTCTCTGTCTTGGGGTCTACTTCTGTAACCGTCCCTTTTTAGAGGTATCCATTCTTCTTCTACTAAAATGCCTGTTATGGTACTCATTAGTGTAACATCTACAGCCGCAGACAACTTCAGTCCCATCTCTTCATTCCTAAGTAATTCAGTATCTTACCTCTTTGGAGAGTTATTCTCCTGGGCTAGTTTCTTAAACTTCAGCCTGCTCTTTATCATAAATTAATAGTGATCTGAGTCAACGTCTACTCCACAGGACGCTTCACAAACCAATATTTGACAACGTAATCTCTGCCCAAGATGCAAACCAGTTGGAACCTTCAAGTATTTCCAAACCGTTTGCAAGTATATAAGCTTCTCTCCTGATTTTAGGACGCTGTATTCACTATTAGTAAGTGAAATGTATTGCAGAACTCATTCTCTTTCCGCTCTCATGCCTGCTACGTAGCCCGTATTCGCCCGTAACTATTTCTTCTATTACTTCCCCTGCTACCGCGTTCCAGTCACCTGTGATTATTAACTTATCATCTTGTTTTGCATACTGAATTATCAATTCAGTATCCTCATAGACTTTTTCTACCTATTCATCTTTCGTTTCTGACCTCAGCATGTACACCTGAACTACGTTTGTTAACGCTGCTTTGATATCCATTCTGATGGAAACAATACTGTAACTAACCTATTACCAGTGCTCACTCATTACTCTACTTTGTCATTCATAACGAATCTTGCTCCTGTTATACTATTTTCTGCTGCTGTTGGTGTTATACTATATTCTTATGACCAGAAATCATTATGTTCTTTCACTTTCACTATACTGACTAGTAATGTTTTTCACATCACTGACTCCCACTACGTCTAGACTGAGCTTTCACGTTTCCGTTTTCATATTTTCTAGGCTACCTACCACGTTCAGACTTCTCAGATTCCATTGTTCTAGTTAATTAAGACATGATAACGTTGTGCGCGAATGTTTTCCAGTGATACATCTGTAAGAAATAAAGCAACTTTGGCTCTGTCGTCTGCAATGAAAATTCCTTATCTTAATAACAAACTGACAATAATTTTGCCAGATAAGGTGTGAATGAAGAAGATAAAATAAAAACGTCTTTTAGTTTACAATGGGAAAGACGTCAGTTTTTGTTCATTTTCCGAGAAACAAGCGAGTCCCAATGTTCGCAACTATGTTTACAAACTTCAGTCAGCCACTAACACACAAACAAAGCCAAGAGATAACGAATCGAATTCTCGTGACTGTACGTTACTCTTTGAAAACGAAGAACACCTGTGCAGCAGCTGTATCAACAACAGGCTACCAAGAAATTTCAGCAGCTTACAAACCATAAGCGAAGGAGGAGGAACGTTTAAATGATCAGCCACACTTTGAAAAAGCGTCACTTAAGTTCTGCTCATGAAGCTGACGCATCTACTGCCATGCTGCTGTACATCAGAAACTTGTTTGCTATTTTCCTTCTTCAGTTCACCGCCTACGGCAAGGTAACGTTTACACTAGATAAATTTTTTAAACGCCTTAGTTAACCGTAAACTTCAGAAAACAGTGACGTCATCTTTCGCAATGAAATTGTAGTAATTTCTAATGACTAGTGCTGTAGGTTCAGTGACCTAGAAAAGTAGTTTTAGTGCTGTAATATAGGATTTACGAAATATAATGAATATGTGATGATTTGAGGAAAAGTCGAGCGATTGATTGTAAATGTGAGTTTCCATAAAAGAGGTGGGATATCTTCCAGATAATTGACGCATTATGGAATATTTATATTAGTTTCTTCTAAACTTTTCTGGGTGAATGCTGATATGCTAACAGTGCCAAAAATAACCTGTTACACTGATACAGCACATAAAGAGTATTTAATAATAGAATGGTTTTAAAAGCATTGGCCAAAGAAAGTTGAAAAGTACCTATTAAAGGATATACATTTAAGTGACTAAATGTAGAGCGTTTTTGAATGAACTGAAGTAAACAACTAGGAGAGGAAGTGCAAAGTCTTTATTGCAATGGGTATCTATAACCGAACAATTTCATTGCTATGGTCACAGGTTCGAATCCTGCCTCGGGCTTCTGTGTGATAGGTTAGTTAGGTTTAAGTAGTTTTAAGTTCTAGCTGACTGATGACCTCAGATGTTAAGTACCATAATACTCAGAACCAAGAATTTTATAATTTCATCCGTAAAGCATGATGTCAAAAGGATTACAACTAATAATTAAACACAAATAAAACTGTATGCTTAGTATGTCACTTTTTTTATGATACTGCTACATATTTCAATGCTTCACACCGTTCAGGTGCAAAGCTACAAATATGGATTGCACCACGTCAAGGGAAAAACAGATTACAATCCGCCTTTTGAAGGACAGGAGGAGCAAACAGACACTGCACACTACTTACCGTTGCATTTGACTTTAGTTGTACATGAAGTGTTACTCTGCTTCTCCACTTTTTATGCTGTAGACACATGAGGTATGTGACTATATTTATGTAAGTATGATGCTATTGGTGAAACTTGGTTGTTTAATTTACTGAACATCACAATTGTGTTACTGTATTGCATGATTATATCACTGTATATGTTATACCTGTAGAATTAGAATTAAAACGTGAAAGCATATCAGCAGAACACATACACACACACACACACACACACAAACACAAATATATATATTTTGGAGAGAGATGTGGGGGAGGGGGGGGGAAATGGAGACAAATAAATGCAAATTGTTTAACTATTACAAATTAATAACGTATTACGTGTTTAAAATCTTGAACATGCAGCACCCGGCAACTGTAGAATTATGAATACAACGGGTGTCACACAGCCAACCAGTTGCACATAGGTAAAGGTTTTTATAAACTTTTGACGTGGTTGGCTGTGTGATTCCCTTTATATAAATATTATGTCTTTAAAAGTTAAATAATGTCTGAAATTCTTGCGAAAAGTGACATTAGCAACTATTCAAATGGTGTCTAAAATCTATAAGACTGGAGACATACATCGTGGTGTTTGAAAGATTATTAACAATACAATTATAAGGATAGCAATGATGGCCAAGTGCGAGAACTGTCATATTATCAGCTTAGCAGCAGATGCATCCAAGTTGCTGACAAGAGTAATATACAGAAGGATGGAAAATGTCATTAGATTCCAAACCAGCAGTAAGGCAGCTCCATATCAGGTATCCATCATTGTTTACCGAAAATAGTGGTCATGTTTGTCGAAATGACTGTACGTACTCGACCAAGTCACCAGATGTGGCAGGTGGGATAACATGACGTGTTTTATAGATTTATACTTCGGCGGCAGAATGCAGCGAAGAGAGGCTCACTATCTGGAAGAATCTCAATAGCTGGGATCAAATCCAGATCGAACTGAAGAAAACATTTAGCGACAACGAGCAAGAAGTCCACTAATTAGAAGGGCAATTGAAGAACAGGACCCAGCGACATGGGGAAGCGACACAGTCCTAAAAAATTATTTTTTTTTAACAGCAGCTGGCAGAATTTCGCACTTCATGGCAGGAGTTGCAAACGTATGTACCAAGCTCTTCTGGTAAAGGATGTCAAATCCACCAAGGAATTTATTTAATAGTACTATCTCATCGACGAAATGGAACAGAAAAGTGTCTGACGAGAAAATTGTATACGACTTCAAAATGAGGGGCACTATGGAAGTTATTTAAGATTTCTGCGATCTTGTTCCTCTTATATGGAATTAATAAGAGAAGAGATAGAGTATTTTATAGCAGCAAGAATTTCCAGACAGTGTTAGAAAGAGATAGCAGCCTTGAATGTCGATCCCATATCTTGGGAGATAATAGAGAATGCTGAAGAAGAGATGTATCGATGTTTAGCACCAATCTTCGCCACCAGTCCAGTACACAATGAAGACTGGAGTTCACCAACTCGGACGTATGCCACGCAGGTACAGCCAACTCTTCTGCCGAGTGTAACGCCCAGTAGAAGAACAGATATTTGGTGGACAGAGGAATATGCAACAGTATGTTTCCACTGAGGGCCCCCTGGACATGTTATACGCTGTTGCAGAGAAATGAGACTAGTGTTCGACTATTAGTACGTCGTCAGACGTCAGTCATAACAACAATTTTATTCAGGCCAGTCAACTGCAGGCGATTAATAGTCAGCCTATGGAATGAAGGTCGTTGTCGTACCCCGAAAATGGTCGCTCTCAAACATGTTGTAGCTGTTCCCCGTCGTCGTACAGAGATACCAGCACATCGTCTACATTAAGTGAAGCGGCCGTACTTGTAGGTGGGGCAGCCAGAGATTAAAATCCTCCATGAACGACAGCCACAAAGATACCAAAAAACAGATGAAGATTAGTCTTTAACGTCCCGCCAACAACGAGATCGTTAGAGACGGAGCAGAAGCTCTGATTAGAGAAGGATGTGGAAGGAAGCCGGCCGTGTACCTTCAAAAGAACCATTCCACCATTCATGATAAACGATTTAGGCAAATTACGGAGAACCTAAATCAGGGTAGCCGTACATGTATTTGAACCGTCTTTCTCCCGCGTGTGAGTCCATCATACTAACCGCTGCGTCTCCTCTCTCGTTCCCAAGATGTCAAGAACTCACACTGACGTCATCATCGACGACCAACCTGTCAGGTCGCTGTTAGACTCTGGGACTTCTTTTCCAGTAATATAAAACGCTCAATGTCACCAGATAAGTAAGGATATGTTCCATGACACGAAAGCGATTGTGGTAAAAGTAGCAAATCGGAAGTATGTCTAGCCGACCAGAACACGTACTGCAAGAATAAGTATCAATGAGAGAACACAGCCAGCCCTGCCAATTCGTGGCCTTAACAGAAAGCAACCATAATGTAAAAAACGAGTATTCTAGGGGTAGCGTCTTTGATTAGTGATCAAAACGTCCTTAGTCTCGAGTTAGAAACCTGCCATAGCTTATATTTTGATTAATAATCAGCACTGGCTGCCGAAGGTTTAAGAAGTCATCCTCATTCTGCCAACGGCCATATCAAAGAGGGTGGGCGAGCAGACAGAGGTTCAAGGCACTTTCTTGTCCTTGGGGTGGGAAACCGCCTCTAAAGGCGAAAGAATCAGCAACGACCAACGGCGTAAGGATGCAGAAGGCAATAAAAACCACTGTATTAAAGGCACGTAAAGTGTATTCACAGGAAAATCAGCCTGTAATTGAAGAATCATGATGCTCTCTCCCTGGCAAAAGATTCTGGACTAGTCCCCCATTCGGATCTCTGGGAGGAGACTGAAAAAGGGGAGGTGACCCTGAGAAATAGAGTGAATAACCAACGAAAGGATAACGCTCTGCAAGTCGGGGCATGGAATGTAAGAAGTTTGAACGTGTTAGGTAAGGCAGAAAATCTGAAACGAAAAATGGAAACGTTCAAACTAGACATAATAGGGGTCAGTGAAGTGAAATAGAAAGAATTTCTGGCGATAGGATATTATTACAGCAGCAGAAAATGGTGTAACAGTAGTGGGATTCGTTATGAATAGGAAGTTAGTGCAAAAAATACGTTACCCTGAACAGTTCAGCAATGATAGGACTGTTCTTGTCAGAATCGATAACGATAGTTCAGGTAGAAATACCGACGTCGCCAACTGAAGATGAAGAGATAGAGAAAGTATATGAGGATATTGAAAGGGTAATATAGTAAATAATGGGAGATGAAAATCTGATAGTCATGGGGGAGACTGAAATGCAGAGGTGTGGGATGGAGTAGATGAAATGTTTACAGGAGAACATGGGTTTGGGATAAGGAATGAGACAGGAGAAATACTAATTAAGTTCTGTAATAAATTTCAACTAGTAGTAGCGAATACTCTGTTCAAGAATCACAAGAGGAGTAGGTATACTTGGAAAAGTCTGGGCGATATGGTGAAATTTCAATTAGACTACATTATAGTCACACAGAGATTCCGAAATCAGATACTGGATTGTATGTCGACACAGGAACAGATATAGACTCCGACCGCAATGTAGTAATGATGAGGAGTTGGCTGAAGTTTAAGAGATTAGTCAGGAAGGATCAATATGCAAAGATGTGGGATAGGAAAGTACTAAGGAATGACGAGATATATCTGAATTTCTCTAAGACTCCAGATACAGTAACAAGGAAGAACTCATTAGGCAGTACAGACGAATGGACATCTCTAAAAAGGACAATCGTAGAAACTGGAATGGAAAACACAGGTACAAAGGAGTTAGCTGCAAAGAAACGATGCATAACAGAAAAAATACTTCAGTTGATCTATGAAATGAAGAAGTACCAAAACATTCAGCGAAATTCAGAAATACAGCAATATAATTCTCTGAAGAATGAAATAAATAGGAAGTACAGGGTAGCTAAGACGAAAAGGCGGCATGAAAAATGTGAAGAAATCGAAAAAGAAATGATTGTCAGAAGGACTGACTCAGCTTCCAGGAAAGTAAAAACAACCTCCAGTGAAATTAATAGCAAGGGTGGTAACATTAAGACTGCAATGGGAATTCCACTGTTAAATGCGGAGGAGAGAGTGGATGACATTGCTATCCTTAGTGAAAGTGAAGAAGAATTACATGATAAGATGAAAGGAATCAACAGTCTAATGAGTTCAGAATTTGGATTGAGAGTCAATCGAAGAAAGACGAAAGTAATGAGAAGTAACAGAAATGAGAATAGTGAGAAACTTACCATCAGAATTGATGGTCACGAAGTAGATGAAGTTTTGGCATTCTACTGCCTAGGCAGCAAAATAACCAATGAAGGACGCAGCAAGGTGGACATTAAAAGCAGACTAGCACTGGCAAAAAGGTCATTCATGTCCAAGAGAAGTCTACTAGTATCAAACATAGGCCTCAGTCTGAGGAAGAAATTTCCGAGAATGTACATTTGGCGCACAGCATTGTATAGTGGTGAAACATGGACTGTGGGAAAACTGGAACAGAAGGGAATCGAGGCATTGGAGATGTGGTGCTACAGACGAATGTTGAAAATTGTGAGGGCTGATAAAGTAAGGAATGAGGAGGTTCTGTGCAGAATGGGAGAGGAAAGGAATACGTGGAATACACTGATAAGAAAGAGGGACAGGATGATAGGACATGTTTTAAGAAATGAGCGAATTACTTCCATGGTAGTAGAGAGAGGTTTAGAGGACAAAAACTGCAGAGAGAGGCAGAGATTCGAATACAGTAAATAACTGAGGATTTATGTTGCATGTGCTATTCTGAGATGAAAAGGTTGGCCGCGTCAAACCAGCCAGAGGGTGATGGAGAAAAAAAGTCACAATGCTATTCCAAAGTCAGGCATGAAAAGTAATCATAGACTATGGAAGAGAAGAGCTCTACATTACCTATCTAGATGCTCAGTTTAACTGTAACGGTTTTAAAGATTGCAAAAAGCCACTCAGTCTCACAAAAGAGTAGTACAGCCATCGAGAACATTATAAGACTTTTAGATAGGTAACAATAACTTTCCTTCATTAATTGTAACGAGCAACCATGACTCAGCCCTAAGTATATGATCGAAGGGACAGCTGATTCAGTCCGAGGATTGCCGGTTAGTGACATCGACGAGGAATAGTGCTCCACTATCGCTCCTAACAACGCAGTAGGGGAAGCTGCTGTCGAACTGAAAATAGGAAGTGGCCTGATCGAGGAACAACGTGGACGACAGACATTCTGCATCCATTTCTACAAATCAAGAATGAAAAACAGACTTACCAAACGGCTAAATGTAAAGCATTGGGAATCATCTACCAATAATCCAGCGCTGGAAGATGGTGTCACCCGCTAAACGACGTATAATTAAGGACAAAGTGAAGAAAATGATGCAAGATGATATTGAACCTTTAAGAGAATTCTCAGTCGTTTCTCGAAAAAGAAGGATGGAACACTTTGTTTCTGCGTCGAGTACCAACCACAGAATAAAGTCACGAAAAACGGTATCTATCTATTAGAACGTGCTGACTACAGCACAGACTGACTAAAGGAAGAAATATATTCATCAGCTATGGACATGCAAGCACGTTGACGAGACTGACCAGGAAAAGACAGCATTCGTAACTCTTAAAGGCTTGTATGAGTTCACAGTTATGGTGAATACCTGAGGCACTTTCTAACATATGATGAAGAGATGGAGAACCTGCTTTGATACCCTAAATGGACAAAGTTGTTTTGCAATTTGAATGACATTTTCGTTTTCGGAAACATTATAAGAATATATAAGTTGCCTGACAACTGTGCTGAAGTCTTTTTAGATGGCTGGTCTCCGCCTAGATCGGAAAAAGTGAATCTTCATTAACCAATAAAAATCTTGGGGTATCTAGTGAAGAGCCATAATCAGTCCTGATAAAAAGAAAATAAGAACAGAATTTCCGACTCCTCGGCACATTTGTGATGTGAGACGTTTTCCTGTAATGTGTTCACTCTACTGGCAGTTCGTAACAGAATTCTCTACTAAGACACATCCATTGCATGTATTGCTGCAGGGAGACACCAGCATTTCTGGGATCGAGATGCAAGAAAGATCCTTCATTTTCGCTAACATATTCTTCAGTTCAAACATTGTATGACTAGAATGCCAAGAAAGTAATTCACATTGACTATCAGTTACGGGATAACTTCAATGGTGCGAATTCAGGAAGGTGCTGAAAACGAGACAACTTATGCTTCAAAGGTATTCCCCAATACGAGATGAACTACCAGTAATAACTAACGTTCTTTTTGATCCATTGGAAGGAATGGAGGCATGTGACCAAAGTGAAACGCAAGAAATGCAATTACGTGACCTCACAGTCCAAGCTGACAAGACCTCTTCCCTCCTCTTTATCCACCCTTCCCCTGAGCCCCATCCACTCTTCCGTTCCCCTCAGTTGTTTCCACTCAATCACAATGCAGTAATAAAAATGAAAGAATCGGTCAAAAATCGAGCATGGACGAACTATGTAGAAAATTGTGCATTATACCCCACCTCTTTCCACTCAGTCACAGCCAAGTGTCAAAATGAGGCAGTCAGTAAATAAACAAATAAAATAAATTTAAAATATATATATTTATCCGAATTTTGCTTTGTACACCCCACCTTACCCTTTATCTCCAGCGAATCAGTGTCTAGTATTAAAATGAAGCCAAACCCAAAGGCATGAAATATTTCCGTGATATTTACATAAAAATGAGTACACGTGGATACATATGGCGTAATACTAAATTGACGCCTAAAAATGATGTCAACGTCAAAGGTATGCATTATTTCCATGAATTTAAATAAAACTGAGTAATACTGAAATTATGCGTAATAATGACATCGATGTAAATGTATATGAAATATTTACATGGTATGTATGTAATATTGTGTGCAAATACACACCTCTGTTGCCAACTTGCAGGTTTCACTCGAAAGTCAAATGTAATTGATTGCACGTACATACCTTTGGCATAAAATTGAAATGATGTGTAAAAATAGTGCCACACTGAAAGATGTGCATCATTTACACACATACAAATACAACTCTTCTTACATGTTCGACATATGTTCACACATATGAATAATAATGTATCTCTCTCTTTCTGTTTCATACGTCAGATACTGAACTCCATTCACAAATGATCTCTCCCTTTCTCTCCACCTCTGCCTTATCACTGATTTTCCTGTCACATCTGTCTCATGATTTGTAATATACTACAGAGATAATGAAACGTAAACGAGACAAAATATACTTTAAAAAAACTTTGTAAAATATTTTCACACCGAACATTGACAATTTATACTCTCACATAGATTGTATATAGACAAATGTAATGAATATTCCAATTTGTCTTCAAGAATTTATAGAACATCATCTATTGCAAGTAATATTTTGTCAGTATTTGAATAAACATTTGAGACAGTTCCATAAGACAGCCAAGTTTTGACTGCTCCATCTATCTTAATAAAATCAGAATGTCACTGAATTTAATTTTATGGGACAACAGTATACAATATGGTCGATATACTTCATTTATCAATGAACCAATTTGTTACTCTGAAACTGAAACAGTTCTTTGAGATAAATGCAATCATACCTATCCTACGTTTCAAAAACAATTAAGTGTTCTTAATCTGTAAAACACTATCTCTGAAGCAGGAGTATCATTTTCGCATTCACTTCAGAAAAATCCTTTGGATCGCCAACGACATAATATGTGAAAATTAAACGTTCTTTAAAATAACCAAAGAGCCATGACAGTCTTCTTTTAGGAATCTAATCTTATTTTCCACTGCATGATACTTCATGAATTGAAACTGCCATTTTTATTCACAAGAAATTCCGTACCAATATTCTAGAAATCAACTATGTGGGTGTAATTCAATCTTCCATGGTGTATCAAGGACATGTTACCACTGTAGAGAAAATCAACTGCAGCATTGCTAATGGTCGAGAATCTTGATGGCAGATATATCCTGCACTCCTTGTGACGAACCAGCACAGCTGTTCCAGAGTTCATGTAGATGCACAGTATCGGATGATGCTGCCCTTTCTCAACGCCAGCAGTTTTACACTGCTTACTGCACCTCCCAGTTTCTTCAAGTTTTGTTACATGGAGTAGCTGCTTTCATGTAGTGCAATCAGTAACAGATAAACAAAATGCATTCTATTATTAGTTCACTTTGAACTTACATTTTTGTGATGTTGGTGACTATAATGGTGAATCTTAGCGCTTCTATGTTAGGCCACCATGCAAAATCATGTAATAATCACGCGTGCATAACGAACTCTTTATGGGTGTCTTTCAACAGAACGTTCTCATATCCAATACTCCATTCTGCAATTGAGTGTTTCACTTTATAATTTTCGTCAGACATCATAAAATTTAGACAAAAATTGACAATAATTGGCATTATCAAGTGATTTACTGTCTATCGCTTTTTATTGGTTCACGTTATAGCAACAATGGAGAATTAGAGTATGCAGATGCAGGCATTGACTCAGCAGGAATATCTGGGAGAATCCCATCCGTACTTTTCTTAGAATGTGGACTCTAAGTAAGCCGTGCCTCCAGAATGCTTTGTGCATATCGGATTGTAAGTGGTTGTAAATAAATATTGATTTTTTGAAACTAGTGTCACCCTGTTTGCCATGATTGTTTCTGCTTTACATTTAATGCAGAATGCCTCCCCTATGTCAAGGCTAGAGGATGTAGTTAGTAGGTGACTGGACAATCTCATAAAAAACTGTAGCACAAAGGTTTGAGGCTCACTTATCTGTTTCCTGAAAGAATAAGTAAGAAGTGATTCGAGATTATGGAAATGTGCCTGTTCAAGTGCTGATTCAGCCAGAGTTGATAAGAAATTTCCGGGAATCCTCCACTCCACTTAACTTTTTAACATGCTTGATATCTTGCAAGGGAACAGGCTGAGTATACATTTCTCACGAGATAGGACTTATTTAGGCAATCCCTACCGCATAATTTGCAGAGTATAAAAGCTTCCAACTGTTTCATAAACTCAAGCATGAACGTGGTGATCAATTTGGAGTGACAGAGCAGAAGTTCAGGAATAGGTGTATGTCTTGTTCCGGTTTATGCAGTCTGTCATTTGTTATGCACGTATCACGACTGTAAAGGCATCTCAGACATGTTTCTTTCTACATTCAGTGGTACAGAATCTGTGGCGATTCGTTGGTCTACTATCGTTCTCCTCTTGGCGGAGCAGATGGAAAATCTGGAAGACGAAGTAGTAGTATCAGCAGAAATCATCAGACGAAAATCATCTCGGCTGGCTGAGCTTCACCTATTAACCGAATTACATTACTGTAATGGGTGACCTGACAGCAAAACATATTAAGTTAGGTGACCGCGAATGGGCTGCTGCCGAATCTGCCTTTAGAAGTGTGACATGCTCTCGAATGATACATAGATCACAGTTTAGATTCTAGCCATTTATTGGATGAATGTTTCCACATTTTCGACACAAATGTTTATGTAATCAATAAACCTCTTAAAAACAGTTGTTCGCTAGTCTGGAACCTTCTCTTGCCCAAGTCAGGCCACGGAAACAAATTTACCTGAATACAAAGATCTCATGCATTCTTACTGGTTGTAGGCTTTCAATGTTGTAATCCTTCTAGAAAGTATTCTTCAGCTTCTTGTAATGTCATTAAATTTTTTGTGCATTTAATAACATTGCACTCAATTGTCTATGAGCAGCTTGAAGGACTGCTTCATATCAAGTTTCGATCTGAATCGTTGAGTCATCTAATCTGTTTGCTAAGATTTGTAGCGGTGTACCTATTATCGCTTTCTCATATAGTTTGCTTAGCTGTGTATTCTCTGTAGAGAACTATCTAAGAAGTTCCTGGTGTTCTGTGCATGTTGTTCTAATGCTGTTATTAGGTTCTCAACTGATTTTCTGATACCCAGTTTGTAACAGTCTCGATCTCGCTTCTAACGAGGCTCGTTTTTATATATTAGCTTTCGTCGTATTCTTCTGTTAAATATTGTAACTGAGTCCTCGATTTCTCATACGAGAGTTTCAATTCCTGAGAGAAAAGGAAGTACCGCCAATCCCCTCTGTCCTATACCTAAATAAGTAAACACAGAAGATGACAAGTAAAGAAAATAAAGACCAGCATACGAAGCTAACAAATCCCGTATACCCAATACACAAGACATTTACGCAGTTTCCTAGACCTAACTGAATAACGTACGTTTCTCTAATGTTCCTTTTTGCTTCGTAGTTCTTCTTTTTCCTCAACGGTTGAAGCAATCTGTGGCAATGCATCAAACTCACCTCCTAACGCTTTGACGCTATCGTTCATGGACTATGGAGGCTGCAATGGAAGCCGTAAAATGCCTCAAAATAAATCATGACCTAATCATCCTTTGTGGAATCACAGGTTCCACCAATGTCGTTATGAATCGCAATGATTTCCTGGCGGAAGGCCTCTGTCAATATTTGACTCCTCCACCTATGAACTCTGGCAGGTTAGTCTCACCCAGAAGTCCAACATAACTTCCAATCACTTCTTTTAGCTTTAGTCGCTTCCCACAATCTCTCCTCTGAATCCTTTTCCTACCTGACCCTCATGACACCCCACACCTTGCTCCCCAAAATCCATAAATCTAACAGTCATTGGCACCTCTTTGTAACAAACTGTTGTGCCCCCAATGAAAGGGTTTCGACCCTCATTGGCCAACACCTCCAAGAAGTTCCCTGTAATCTACCTTCCCACGAAAAAGATATCAACCCATGCCTTCACTGGCTTTTCCTCCTTGATCCTTACTCGCCATTATTGACGCCACTTCCCTGTACACCAACATCCCTCATAACCATGGTCTTGCTGCTATAGAACATTACCTTCCCCAAAGTCCTTCAGACTCTGACCCACAATCTCATTCATCATACATCTTACCAATTGTATCCTAACGCACAAATGATTCTCCTTTGAAGAGAAACTAGACAAAGGCATATCATCATGCCCTGAAATGAGGGACATCCTACCCAAGAGCCTTCCCACCCCTCCTAAAGTGGTGTTTGTAACCCACCCAGCTTCCACAGCACCCTAGTCCATGCCTATGCCACACCAAATCCCAACTCCTTGTCACCAGGATGATATGCCCATGAAAGATCCAATTGCAAGACCTGCCCAATCCACCCACCCAACCCTAAGAGTACAGTAACAGTCTTATCCTACACTATCAGAGGCTGGATTCCCAGTGAAAGTAGTCATATCGTATACTGGCTCTACTGGAATCTTTGCACAGCTTCTTATATTGCACAATTGTCCACCATGACGAACAGCCAACGCCAAGCCTTGGCCAGAAGTGTTGTCGATCACCCTGTGGCACAACATGTAGCTGAACATTACGTGCTCGATTTCAATTTGTGCTTCACAACCAGGCCCATATGGAACCACCTCTCCACCATCAGCTTTTCTGAAATGTGCAGAGGAGAGTTATTCTTACAACACGTTTCCGCTCCCGAAATTATCTTGGCCTCCACTTGCAGTAACATACTGTTCCTCTACCCTACACCCAACAGTTTCTGCCCTCTCTGTCTTATCTTGTCCTCTCTGTTCACGTCCACTCACCCTAATTGTGTACCACACAATGCCAACACATCTGTCCATCTTCTCCCTTTCCTGGTCCTTTCCTGCTCTCCTTACCCCCACCCCCATCCCCTACCTCATGCAACCCAGAGTCTCCCCACACTGCGCCTTGTCATGCCTCCATCTAGTCATTGCACTCTCTGCCGGACAGAGCTCTTCTCTCTCCCAGCCCCTATCCTGCAATCCCACACCCTTTCCTGCCCCACTCCATATTGCTACTTCTGTTCAACATGACAGATGCATTCCGGTCCAAGGTGCTGAAGATGTTGGTCATGTGTGGGTGAGGTGTACTCGCTTTCTTTGTTGATGAAAATTTAGTGTGTAACAGTCCTTTCGTTGTACCTGTCTGCAGTCCAACGTGTCTTACAGTAAGTAGCAATCCATCGGTCTCCTAATATTGTTAATGGTCAATATCACATATTTAGTGGGGAGGACGAAGATTTGGAGCACAAACAGATAAAATTAAAAAGCATCGTTCGTTACCCTTGGACAAGCCGTGGTTTAATAGCCATAGCTTTATCGCAAAGACAAGTCAAAATCTAGCGGACAAACAAAAGCTGAACGAAGAGAAAATGAGTGTAAGGAGAGCGAAGAGATAATCTTTCAATAACTTCGAAAGTAAAATTTTGCCCATTGATCCGACTAAAAATTCTACGAAATTTTGGTATTAGGTAAAATCAGTAAGCAGGTCGAAATCACCTGTTCAGTCACTCAATGATTGCACTCGGATTAAAACAGAAGATGACAGACAGAAGTCCGAAATACTGAATTCGTTCTTCCGAAACTGTTTCACTGTGGAAGACAGTAACGTGGTCCCTCCATTCCATCACCACAAGTGAGTGAGAAATAGACATTCGACTACAACAGCTCAGCAGTGGAAACGCTTCTAGACCAGGTGAGATACCTCTGAGATTGTGAAGAGATTAAGCGAAAGAACTTGCTCCCTTTCTAGCAGCAGTTCAGCTTAGCTCGCTGAAGCTACGAAGGCTGTTCAGCGACTCGAGAAAGAACACAGATAAGTCCTTTCTTCAAGGAGGGTCGTAGGACAGATTGACAAAATTATGGGCCTACATCGCTGACATTACTCTCTTACAGAGTAGTGTAACTTGTTTCATGTTCAGGTATTATGACGTTTTGAAAGAACGAAAACATCATCTATCAGAATGAACGTATAGCTTGCAAACAGAGATTTTGCGAAACTCAGCTCGATTTGTTCCTCCATAAGAGCCTCAGAGCTGCAGACATCGACGCTCAGGTTGACGTTATGTTCCAAGACTTCAGGAAGGCATTTGACACAGTCCCCAATTTTTACTGTTTGGAAAAAAAATAAAAGTTTACTGTGTACTGTACCAGATTTGCGACTGGATTCGACACTTCTTTACATACACAGCTCAAGACGTTGCTCTTAAGGAAGCAGAATCGACAGATGTAAAGGTAATTTTAGGAGTACCGCAAGGAAGTTTGATAAGACAGTTATCTAGAAGATAACGTTAAAAGTTTGATACAGCTGTTAGCAGATGATGCAGTTGGACAGTAGGAACGGCAGAATACTGTAGTGATTTGCAGAAAAACCTGCAGACAATTCATTAATGGTGTAGGGACTGGTAATTGACCAAGAGCGTAAATGAATTTAACATGTTGCGCATAACTAGGAGAAGAAATCCAGAACTGTACAGTCACGTTACTGATAAATTGATGGATACGATGTGTATCACTTCATGAGGTCGTAACAACTTCATGCATGCCGACCAATAAGTTCTGCCTACATACTGCTAGACAGTTAATAAATCAGTCAAGAAGGCTAGGAGAGTGTTTCTGATAGATAGAGCAGATAAGCAGTTATTAGCATCTCACTTAGACAGTGAACTGGCATCACGTAGTTCCAGTAAAATGAAAGTAGAGGAATTATGGGCGAAATTAAAGCAGATTGTAAATCTTCACCTGGAGGATTATGTTTCTAGTTTGTGAATAAAGTACGGAAAAGATCCACCACAGTTTAATAACGAAATTCGGAGGGTGTTGAGGAAGCAGAGGCTGTTGCATTCTCGGTGCAAAAGGGAACGCACAAATGGCGAATTAGAGAGTCGTGGGTCTTTGAAAAGATCTATGCGCAAAGTATACAACTACCACCGTCATAGCAAAAGATCTGGCAGAGAACTCGAAATAATGTTGGACTTATATAAAATAGCTAAGCAGCTCTAAAGCCTTCCATTCAGATCTGTGACAGTCGAAGATAGCAAAACGAAAGCTGAATTTTTAAATTTCACATACAAGAAATCGTTCACAAAGGAGAATCGCACAAACATATCGTTATCTGACCATCGGACACAGCCTCGTATGGACGACATAGTAACAACCATTCCTGACGTACTGGCGTAGCGAAACAGCCGAAAGATTTGAAAGCAAATAATCCGCCAGGTCCGGATGGAAACCCAGTTCGATTTTGCAAAGAGTACTCAGCAGCGTTGGTCCCTTACCTAGCTTGCTTTTATCATGAATCTCTCCCCCAGCACAAAGTCCCACGTGACTGGAAAAAAGCGCAGGTGACTATTTTACATATGAAGGGTAAAGGAATAAACCCGCAAAATTACAGACCAGTATCCCAATTTTCCGTTTGCTGCTGAATCCTTGTACATATTTTCAGACCGAATAGAATGAACTTTCTCGAGACTGAGAAGCTTACGTTCACGAATCAGCTTGGTTTTAGAAAACATCGCTTGTGCGGACCTCAGCTTGTCTTTTCCTCACATGACATACTGCGAACTGTGGATGAAAGGCAACAGGCAGATTCCACAGTTCTATATTTCCGGAAAGCATTTGACACAGTGACCAATTACACGTTGTTATCGAAGGTACGAGCATGTGAAATAAGTTTATAGATACGTGAGTGGTTCGAAGACTTCGTAAATAATAGAACACAATATGTTGTCCTCGACGGCCAGTGATCATCAGAGACAAGGATATCATCAGGACTGCCCCAGGGAAATTTGATAGAACTACTGGTGTTCTTTTTTTTTTCAATCTTATGGGACTTAACTGCTAAGGTCATCAGTCCCTAAGCTTACATAATACTTAACCTAAATTATCCTAAGGACAAACACACACACCCATGCCCGACGGAGGACTAGAACCTCCGCCGGGACCAGCCGCACAGTCCATCACTGCAGGGCCCAGACCGCTGTGCTAATCCAGCGCGGCGTTGTTCTTTATATACATAAATGATATTTGGCCGTTGTTTGCGGATGATGACGTGGTGTACGCTTAAGGTATCGATGTTGAGAGACTGTAGGAAGATACGAGAGGACATAGCCAAAATTTCCTGTTGGTGTTATGAATGGAGATAGCCCTAAATATGGAAAAATGTAAGTTAATGCCAATGGCTAGGAAGATCATACTTCTCATGTTCGGATACGCCTACGGTTTTACTATTATTCTTCTTGACACAATCAAGTCGTTCAAATATCCGGGCGTAACGTAACGTTGCAAAGCGATATGAGATGCAAAGAACATGTGAGAACAGCGAATAGTGGACTTTGGTTTATTGGTAGAATTTTAGGAAAGAGTGATTCACCTTTAAAGGAGAAAGTATATGGGACGCTTGTGCGATCTGTTCATCATACTGCTCGAGTTTTTGGGTTCCGTAGCAGGTCAGTTTGAAGGAAGACATTGAAGCAGTTCGGAGGCGGGCTCCTAGATTTGTTACCGATAGGTTCCAACAACACTTAAATGTTACGGATATGTTTTGGGAACTCCAATGGGAACCCCATGAGGGGAAACACTATTGGGAAAATTTAGAGAACCGACATTTGAAGCTGACTGAAGAGCGGTTCTACTGACGCCCACCTACGATGTGCTTAAGGACCACGAAGATAAGATACGGGAAATTAGGGCTCATAAGGAGGCATATGTAGAGTCGTTATTCCCTCGCTCTTTTTTCGAGTAGAACATGAAAGTATATGACTTGTAGTGGTACAGGGTAGCCTCCGTCATGCACCGCGCGTGGCTTCGGCTCCATGTAGATGTAGATGTAGACAGAGATCCTAGGAAAAGTATCCCTTGCCATCTCTTAAGTATATGAATAAAGTAGCACATTTCAGCTGCAATGGCGGTATGAGTTTCACGGCCCTCCAGATACGCTAGTGTTAAATACAAGCCGATTCCTGCAAGGAAGAAAATGGTACTGAGCTACTGTTAATAATATTGTTTATTTCCACAAACACCGCGTTACCAATTTGGTTTACCATAGTATTACATTTACTGTTGTTGAAATTAGTTGTTGGTTGTAAACAACAACAAATAGTAGTGTATACGTGAACAGCTGTCTCAAGATGAACATCTCGATTTGAAACCACCGACGGCGATATTTTTACATATAAATAGCATTATGAAAAGGTGCTCGTAACTGCTTTTTTCCTTGTAAATACGTCTGGTGTGTCCCACATCTGACTCGAGGAGGGCAAGAGTAAATATATATATATATATATGAGTCTTTGCTCATACGAGATAAATGAGTGCCGCGCTCGTTCTTTCAGGAGCCGTTCTTTGAGCATATATATATATATATATATATATATATATATATATATATATATATATATATGCTCAAAGAACGGCTATAATAGTCTTTAATCATACGAGATACGTGAGTGCCGCGCTCGTTGTCTTCTATAAATTCTTCTTCATGTAACTGATTGTTGAACTTGGCCACTGTACACCATGAAAATACCCCCACAATCAAAACAACAAACTGGGTATATAGCAGATTGTATTTGTTATTTGTGGGTCGCCTGACGGCTTTGTGGCAGAGCGGTTCTAGACGCTACAGTTTGGAGTCGCGCGACCACAGCCTGCCTCGGGCATGGATGTGTGTAATGTCCTTAGGTTAGTTAGATTTAAGTAGTTCTAAGTTCTAGGGGACTGATGACCTCAGAAGTTAAGTCCCATAGTGCTCAGAGCCATTTGAACCATTTTTGTGGGTCACCTATGAAAAAGCTGTAGAACAGTGGTGGAACAGTGAGAGATCCTGAAATATAATCAAGACTGAAATAAAAATCGAAACCGTTGTTTACCAATGATGAACTTGAACCATAGTAAAACTAACAAAGATCGAAGTCTCTAAAAATCAAACAAAATCACAAAACCACACTAAACGCACAGGGAGGCATCACAAAGAGTGCAAGATTGTATGGAGAAAGTGCTACAAGGTCTGCTCATCTAGGTAGCTCATGAAATCAAACTTAACGAGAGAACAAAATGCCACAAAGTTATACCGAATTTATCAGTACGAGTTGTGTGGCAAAGTAACCAAATAATAAGCTACTCAGGATGTAGACTGTGCTACCACAATTTGTGATACTTTCTTCTTCTTTTTGGGGTCATCAGTCTTCTGTCTGCTTCCATGCGGCCCGCCACGAATTCCTCTCCTGTGCCAACCTCTTCCTCAGAGTAGCATTTGCAATTTACGTCTGATATTATTTGCTGACTGTATTCCAATTTCTGTCTTCCTCTACAGTTTTTACCCTCTGTAGTTCCCTCTAGTAGCATGGAGTAATTCCTTGATTTCTTAACAGATGTCATCCTGTCCTTTCTTCTTGTCAGTGTTTTCGTCTCCGCTTCAGAACCTCCTCTTTCCTTACCGTATCAGTCACCATGTTCCACTGTCATACAATGCTGTGCTCCAGACGTACATTATCAGAAATTTCAGGCGTATTTTTGACACTAGTAGATTTCTCTTGGCCAGGAATGTCTTTTTTGCCAATGCTAGTCTGCTTTTGATGTCCTCCTTGCCCCGTCCGTCATTGGTTACTTTGCTGCCTAGGCAGCACAATTCCTTTACTTCATCTATTTCGTGGCCATCAATCCTGATGTTAAGTTTCTCGCTGTTCTCATTTCTCAAACTTCTCATTACTTTCGTCTTTCTTCGATTTACTCTCAATCCGTATTCTGTACTCATTAGATTGTTCATACCGTTGAGTACATCATGTAATTCTTCTTCACTTTCACTCAGGATAGCAATGTCATCAGCGAATCGTATCACTGATGTACTTTCACCTTGAATTTTAATTCTACTCTTGAAAGTTCCTTTTATTTCCATCGTTGCTTGTTCGATGTACAGATTGAAAAATATGGGGGGAAAGACTCATCCCTGTCTTACACCCTTTTTAATCTGAGCACTTCGTTCTTCGTCGTCCACTCTTATTATTTCCCTTGACTGTTGTACACATTTTATAACACCTGTCTCTCCCTGTAGTATACCCTATTCTTCTCAGAATTTCGAACATCTTGCACCATTTTATACTGTCGGACCCTTTTTCCAGGTCGACGTATCCTATGAATGTATCTTGATTTTTCTTTAGTCTTGCTTCCATTATCAACCGCAATGTCATATTTGCCTCTGTGGTAGTTTTACTTTTTCTAAAGCCAAATTGATCGTCATCCAGCACATCCTTAATTTTCTTTTCCATTCTTCTGTATACTAATCGTGTCAGCAGCTTGGATTCGTGAGCTGTTAAGCTGATTGTGCGATAATTCTGGCACTACTCAGACTGCAAGAAGTCTTCAGAACTGTGTGGCTGATACTTTTCCGAATGTCAGATGCAATGTATCAGGACACATATCTTCTACACACCAAGGTGAAGAGACGTTTTGTCGCCGCGTCCCGCAATGGTCTTAGAAATTCTGATGGAGTGTTATGTATTCCTTTTGTCTTATTTGTTCTTAAGTCTTTCATTGCTCTCTTAAATTCCGATTCTAATACTGGATTCCCTACCTCGACCCCTGTTTCTTCTTCTATCACATCAGACAAATCTTGCCCGTCATAGAGGCCTTCAATGTACTCTTTCCACCTATCCGCTCCCTCCTCCGCATTCAAAAGTGGATACCATCCTTGCTCTTAATTTCATCGAAGGTTGTTTGGACTTTCCTGTATGCTGAGTCTGTCCTTCTGACAATCATCTTTTCCTATTTCGTCACCTTTTCCATGTAGCCATTTCGTCTTAGCTTCCCTCCACTACCTCTTTATTTCATTCCTCAGCGACATGTATTTCTGTATTCCTGAATCTTTTTTGTAATTCCTTCTTTTATCGATCTTCTGAAGTATTACTTCTGTTACCCATGATTTCTTCGCAGTCACCTTCTTTGTACCCAAATTTTTCTTCGCAAATTCTGTGATTGCCCTTTTTAGAGACGTCCATTCCTCCTCAACACTGTACACAGCCACAATCTCGAAATGACAAAATAACTCTAGTTTGAAAATTTCATTAAATTATGAATGAATATGTGTGAGAATTTATGATTTTTTTTAATTCACCTCACAAACCCACGTATCTTTACATGCACATTTAACCATTTATACTGATATGATATACTTCTTATAACCCACTCATATTTGTAAGATATTCTACAGGGTTGAATTCATTTAAATTAAGAAACTCTTGGCCGGTGCACAGGACACCAAAACAAATATCTTTCTCTAATGTCATAATTTCTGTGAGCATTTTTATCCAGTAGGCGGTGTATTCGCTATTGAATAGAAACGTCTGATTTGTTGTTGTAACGGTTCCTGCTGTAACGGTAGAGGGGGCACTTCACTCTTCAGTTGTAACAGCTGTTTCATATTCACATTTAGTTGTACAATTTGACCCAGTGTAGGGCATGTTTACGAATGGAGCGATATATCTGGAGTACGTACACTGATGTGGTTGATGCTTATTACATAATGAACTGTAAACGCACGAGCACCTGAGAGGGTTTATCAACAATAATACCCCAGTTGCCATAGCCCACAGCATTTGACGTTTACCGCTTCGTGTCGGCATCTGAGTGAGGACGTTTCATTTAGCAGATTACCTGAACAGGTACTAGGTTGCACAGTGCGGACTCAATTTGAGGGAGCTGTCCTGTAGCACCTGGAGCACGATCATTCCATCAGCATTTGTGCAACTGCTGGTAACATGCGGACGAATAAGAAGAATGTCAGGAACGTCCCTCATGATCAGTATTGTTACATCCATGCCACTCATAGCGTGTGTGCAACCTTGAACCACAAGATTATCCACTCAGAGCACAATTTTCGCAGTCGTACCTGGAACAGTATCAAATGCATCCTAAATCTCCAGCCTCTGCGCTGTTTACAGATGTAGTAACGTTTGGGTGTGATGGGTCCTTCAACATCCACAATGTGCATATTTGTTGTGAGTTTACTCCAGATGCTTCATCTACTCGCACAATTCAAGTGCGGTTTCACGTTGAATGTGTGGGCACCTATTGTTGGTGAGTAATTTGGACGATATCTCCTATCTAGGCTATTAAAATACAGGCATTACAGCAATTTCCTCGCCAGCCCATTGCCGGAATTGCTGGGTGATGTCAAACTCGCTATAAGACAGCGCATGCGGTTCGAGCATGACATGGCGCCAGCACATTTCAGTCATCCTGTGTGCCGGCCGCGGTGGTCTCGCGGTTCCAGGCGCGCAGTCCGGAACCGTGGGACTGCTACGGTCGCAGGTTCGCGTCCTGCCTCGGGCATGGATGTATGTGATGTCCTTAGGTTAGTTAGGTTTAAGTAGTTCTAAGTTCTAGGGGACTGATAACCACAGCAGTTGAGTCCCATAGTGCTCAGAGCCATTTGAACCATTTTGAACCAATCATCCTGTGTGTCAATTTTTGAACCGACAGTTTCTAGAAAAATGGGTTGCAGGAGTGCTCCTGTATCGTGACCTACTACTATGTCCTACTTGATTCCCGGATTTGACCCCTCTGGAGTTTTTTGTCTGGCGAGAGATGCACACCTAGTTTGCAAAACCTCGTTGAATCAGAACAGGATATGGCTGGGCCGATAGTGTTGTAGTAGAAAAAGGGGAAATTAAGGACCTGCCAGTGTAATCTTCGTTTACAAGTCAGTGGTGGCATTTTTGAACCTCAGCTATACAAGTAATTGTGTTGTAATATGTTTTTGTCTCTTAGTATTAAAGAATCAAAAATTGTTTGTGTTACTTTTTGTCTACTGCAATTAAGGTTTGATGTCCTCTTAAAATGGTGCGTCATAGGAAAATACTTTACAAAAGTACTGTCAGTTTTCTGTGCAACTTCAAAGAATAGGTTGGTTTAGTTAATTATCAACCCTAGGAAGCACCGTCAACTAGTCTGAAAACTTCTTACAGGAAAATATGACGATAGGAAATATATTTGTTTCAGTATCCCGTGCGACCTCGCAAGGTTTGTTGGTTTTCATCATTTTCACTTTGTATATTAAAGATTAAGTGACCTTGTTATTTCTTATATACCCAATAAATATTATTTGATTATGGTTGACGATAGATACCTGTAGCAGACTCGACACAAAATTGAAGGCGATGGTGCACAGGTACAGAGAACATAATACTCAAGTATCTGTTTTCAGATATAAAAAGTATATCGTTGAGGAATGTTGATAATGCTGTTAGTAAATCACCTAAATAAGTTTTAGTAAATACGTAATTCCTCTACAGGCTGAGGACATACTGGTGACTGTGGACGAGGGTACGTTGCTGGGAACCACAAAAACCAGTCTCTACAACACAACGTACACGGCCTTCCTTGGAATCCCGTATGCTGAGCCGGCGCTTGGAGCGCTGCGTTTCACGGTGAGTTTACTACCAACAGACATTGATAAGTAACAACCTGACGTTCACTGGCACTGTGTCTAGTTGACTAGCCGTTACAGCTTAGTTGACGGAGAAGGTATCCACGAGGTACGTATTGTACGAATCAGTGAGGAATGAAGGAAGATTATGTCTCAATCCACCCGCGAGAACTAGCAAGACACCTCTTGAATTCGAGGTGACAGTATGCCATTGATACTTATGTCATTCGATGCCGGACATATTCCCTAGCACACAACCACAATATTGGCTGCTGGTGGCACAGGGGTGGGGCTAGAGATATCCTACGATGAGCACAGCACGAGGCTGTGAAGTGTAGTTGCTTAGTCCGCCAGTACCTCACAATACTGCTACTGTGCTAGCAGTGTTGATTCAAATCAGAGCAATGTCATCCTCAGAAAAGGAAACTTAGTATTCTACCTACAACAACAGCTGCTGAAGATGACAATTTGTCAGACAGTAACCCATGGTATTCAGCAGAGTTAGAAAGAAATGGAATGTGAAATACTAGCGTCCCTGCAAGATGAGTTAGTAGAATAGTTGGTGTACTATCTGCTCCATTGTGAGGGCAATGTACAGTCTTAGACATAAAAACTGACTGCCGTCCGGCCGCCACAGAGACTAAGTCCGAGTCATTAACTTATTGTTGCTGTTGTGGTGTTCAGTCCTGAGACTGGTTTGATGCAGCTCTCCATGCGACTCTATCCTGTGGAAGCTTCTTCATCTCCCAGTACCTACTGCAGCCTACATCCTTCTGAATCTGCGTAGTGTATTCATCTCTAGGTCTCCTTCTGCGATTTTTACACTCCACACTACCCTCCAATACTAAATTGGTGATCCCTCGATGTATCAGAACATGTCCTACCAACCGATCCCTTCTTCTAGTCAAGTTGTGCCACAAACTCCTCTTCTCCCCAATTCTGTTCAATACCTCCTCATTAGTTATGTGATCTACCCATCTAATCTTCAGGATTCTTCTGTAGCACCACATGTAGAAAGCTTCTATTCTCTTTTCTAAACTATTTATCGTCCATGTTTCACTTCCATACATGGCTACACTCCATACAAATACTTTCAGGAACGACCCTGACACTTAAATCTATACTCGATGTTAACAAATTTCTCTTCTTCAGAAACGATTTCCTTGCCATTGCCAGTCTACATTTTATATCCTCTCTACTTCGACCATCATCAGTTATTTTGCTCCTCAAATAGAAAAACTCCTTTACTACTTTAAGTG
Organism: Schistocerca nitens; assembly: GCF_023898315.1. Taxonomy (NCBI): domain Eukaryota; kingdom Metazoa; phylum Arthropoda; class Insecta; order Orthoptera; family Acrididae; genus Schistocerca; species Schistocerca nitens. The sequence goes on from NC_064617.1 coordinate 550,971,658, forward strand.
TCTCATTTCCTATTCTAATTCCCTCAGCATCACCCGACTTAATTCGACTACATTCCATTATCCTCGTTTTGCTTTTGTTGATGTTCATCTTATATCCTCCTTTCAAGACACTGTCCATTCCGTTCAACTGCTCTTCCAAGTCCTTTGCTGTCTCTGACAGAATTACAATGTCATCGGCGAACCTCAAAGTTTTTATTTCTTCTCCATGGATTTTAATACCTATTTCGAACTTTTCTTTTGTTTCCTTTATTGCTTGCTCAATATACAGATTGAATAACATCGGGGATAGGCTACCACCCTGTCTCACTCCCTTCCCAACCACTGATTCCCTTTCATACCCCTCGACTCTTATAACTGCCATCTGGTTTCTGTAGAAATTGTAAATAGCCTTTCGCTCCCTGTATTTTACCCCTGCCACCTTCAGAATTTGAAAGAGAATTCCACTCAACGTTGTCAAAAGCTTTAAGTCTACAAATGCTAGAAACGTAGGTTTGCCTTTCCTTAATCTTTCTTCTAAGATAAGTTGTAGGGTCAGTATTGCCTCACGTGCTCCAACATTTCTACGGAATCCAAACTGATCTTCCCCGAGGTCGGCTCCTATCAGTTTTTCCATTCGTCTGTAAAGAATTCGCGTCAGTATTTTGCACCTGTGACTTATTAAACTGATAGTTCGGTAATTTCCCATCTGTCAACACCTGCTTTCTTTGGTATTGGAATTATTATATTCTTCTTGAAGTCTGTGGGTATTTCGCCTGTCTCATACATCTTGATCACCAGATGGTAGAGTTTTGTCAGGACTGGCTCTCCCAAGGGCCAGTTAAGGTGGCCAATAAAACCGACCGCCCCTGACAACTCTATGTCTGGCCATCTATCCAATCTGGCAACACTGTAAGATGCGGAGGTGTCTACTTCCAAGATGTTGTCGGATTGTATGAGCCCGTGGTCTAGTGGTATTTGTCGTCCATTCTAAGGTTATAGTCGCCTGTTCGCGTCCAAATGGTTGTTTTTTTTTTTTTATTATTATTTTGTACCACATTTCGGCCCTCGTCTAAATTAATGAGTCTGATTGAACATCGAAGATAGTTCGCTTTACATTCTACCCACCGGCAATAACAAGTACCTCCAGAAACAGTTCTGCAGCATAGTTCAGCATAGTTTGTGGCTGCGTTGCGATCAGAACAGCTTACGCTCGAGCGTTTCCTCTCGCTGCAGCGGCTACCGGCCCCCGGCCAGACGCCACCCGCCGCCTGAAATCCTGCGCCACCCAGGTGAACGCGGCGCGACGCTGTCAGTGTATGTATCAACTGTTATTTTCGAATTTGAAGTTCTAGTTATCATCTTGCAGTTAAGCATTGGATTTTGCATTCTTGAAAATCATGAACTACGGTTAAGCGCTGTAAAATTGAGTCGCAAGTGGAAAAAGGTGTAACATCTGCAAGACAATATTTACTTTTGGTATCACAGAGGGGTGAATGCAGAGGAGGCAGCTAGAAAGATTTGAACTGTGTGTGGAGCGAGTGCTTTTGGGAAAAATACGCCAGAAAAATATATTCTTGTTTCAACAAAGATCGTCCTGGCATGAATGATTTTCTACATTAAGGAAGTCTAGACTACTGATATATGTGATGAATTACCATTTAACCATCATGCAACATTTGCGTTCAACAGGCAAAGTTCAGAATTCTGGTGTAGGAGTACTGCATGCTCATCAGGTCGCTCACTCAGCATTCATATGCAGTACTGTTACTGGTGACGAGTTATGATTCCTTTATCGTTAACTTCCCAAGAAGAAATGAAAGGCTGAGCCCCACCAAAAGACGTAAAGTCGAGCAAAGAGTAGTGTGAACATAATATTTTACATCTGATAGCTCCAAAAATGTGTTTTGCGCTACGAATGCTGCCCCAAGGGTGTGTGTATCACATCTGGAATTTGTTGCCGACACCTGAGACGCCTTTCGGTCGCAGTGTAAAAAAATCGAACGGCAAAACTACATCACGTGTGCTACTGCATGATAACGCACTCTGTTAATACAGAAACAAAACTATCCAGGAGACTGATAGGAAAGTCATCTCTTAGGCACTTGTATTGATAGGGAAGTCCTCTCTCAAGCACTTGTCCCTCTCATCATATACTCGTAAAATGTTACCTTTCCCACTCTTGATCGATCAACCGTCAAGGCAGTTCATTTCTAGACGAAAATGTTCTTCAAACTACACTGGTTTAATGACATCGTAAGTTTCTAAGGGGGTAGAATTTGTAAACTGTTGTTGTTGTTGTTGTGGTGTTCAGTCCCGAGACTGGTTTGATGCAGCTCTCCATGCTACTCTATCCCGTGCAAGTTTCTTCATCTCCCAGTACCTACTGCAACCTACATCCTTCTGAATCTGCGTAGTGTTTTGATCTCTTTGTCTCCCTCTACGATTTTTACCCTCCACGCTTGCATCCAATGCTAAATTTGTGATCCCTTGATGCCTCAAAGCATGTCCTACCAACCGATCCCTTCTTCTAGTCAAGTTGTGCCACAAACTTCTCTTCTCCACAATCCTATTCAATACCTCCTCATTAGTTACGTGATCTACCCACCTTATCTTCAGCATTCTTCTGTAGCACCACATTTCGAAAGCTTCTATTCTCTTATTGTCCAAACTGGTTATCGTCCATGTTTCACTTCCATACATGGCTACACTCCATACAAATACTTTCAGAAACGACTTCCTGACACTTAGATCTATACTCGATGTTAACAAATTTCTCTTCTTCAGAAACGATTTCCTTGCCATTGCCAGTCTACATTTTATATCCTCTCTACTTCGACCATCATCAGTTATTTTACTCCCTAAATAGCAAAACTCCTTTACTACTTTAAGTGTCTCATTTCCTAATCTAATCCCCTCAGCATCACCCCATTTAATTTGACTACATTCCATTATACTCGTTTTGCTTTTGTTGATGTTCATCTTATATCCTCCTTTCAAGACACTGTCCATTCCGTTCAACTGCTCTTCCAAGTCCTTTGCTGTCTCTGACAGAATTACAATGTCATCGGCGAACCTCAAAGTTTTTACTTCTTCTCCATGAATTTTAATACCTACTCCGAATTTTTCTTTTGTTTCCTTTACTGCTTGCTCAATATACAGATTGAATAACATCGGGGAGAGGCTACAACCCTGTCTCACTCCTTTCCCAACCACTGCTTCCCTTTCATGCCCCTCGACTCTTATAACTGCCATCTGGTTTCTGTAGAAATTGTAAATAGCCTTTCGCTCCCTGTATTTTACCCCTGCCACCTTCAGAATTTGAAAGAGAGTATTCCCGTTAACGTTGTCAAAAGCTTTCTCTAAGTCTACAAATGCTAGAAACGTAGGTTTGCCTTTCCTTAATCTTTCTTCTAAGATAAGTCGTAAGGTTAGTATTGCCTCACGTGTTCCAACATTTCTACGGAATCCAAACTGATCTACCCCGAGGTCCGCTTCTACCAGTTTTTCCATTCGTCTGTAAAGAATTCGCGTTAGTATTTTGCAGCTGTGACTTATTAAACTGATAGTTCGGTAATTTTCACATCTGTCAACACCTGCTTTCTTTGGTATTGGGATTATTATATTCTTCTTGAAGTCTGTGGGTATTTCGCCTGTCTTATACATCTTGCTCACCAGATGGTAGAGTTTTGTCATGACTGGCTCTCCCAAGACCATCAGAAGTTCTAATGGAATGTTGTCTACTCCCGGGGCCTTGTTTCGACTCAGGTCTTTCAGTGCTCTGTCAAACTCTTCACGCAGTATCTTATCTCCCATTTTATCTTCATCTGCATCCTTTTCTATTTCCATAATATTGTCCTCAAGTACATCGCCCTTGTATAAACCCTCTATATACTCCTTCCACCTTTCCCCTTCTTTGCTTAGAACTGGGTTGCCATCTGAGCTATTAATATTCATATAAGTGGTTTTCTTCTCTCCAAAGGTCTCTTTAATTTTCCTGTATGCAGTATCTATCTTACCCCTAGTGAGACAAGCCTCTACATCCTTACATTTGTCCTCTAGCCATCCCTGCTTAGCCATTTTGCACTTTTTGTCGATCTCATTTTTGAGACGTTTGTATTCCCTTTTGCCTGCTTCATTTACTGCATTTTTATATTTTCTCCTTTCATCAATTAAATTCAATATTTCTTGTGTTACCCAAGGATTTCTATTAGCCCTCGTCTTTTTACCTACTTGATCCTCTGCTGCCTTCACTACTTCATCCCTCAGAGCTACCCATTCTTCTTCTACTGTATTTCTTTCCCCCATTTGTGACAATCGTTCCCTTATGCTCTCTCTGAAACTCTCTACAACCTCTGGTTCTTTCAGTTTATCCAGGTCCCATCTCCCTAAATTCCCACCTTTTTGCAGTTTCTTCAGTTTCAATCTGCAGTTCATAACCAATAGATTGTGGTCAGAATCCACATCTGCCCCTCGAAATGTCTTACAATTTAAAACCTGGTTCCTAAATCTCTGTCTTACCATTATATAATCTATCTGATACCTAATAGTATCTCCAGGATTCTTCCAGGTATACAACCTTCTTTTATGATTCTTGAACCAAGTGTTAGCTATGATTAAGTTATGCTCTGTGCAAAATTCTACAAGGCAGGTTCCTCTTTCATTTCTTCCCCCCAATCCATATTCACCTACTATGTTTCCATCTCTCCCTTTTCTTACTGACGAATTCCAGTCACCCATGACTATTAAATTTTCGTCTCACTTCACTACCTTAATAATTTATTTTATCTCGTCATACATTTCATCAATTTCTTCATCATCTGCAGAGCTAGTTGGCATATAAACTTGTACTACTGTAGTAGGCATGGGCTTTGTGTCTATCTTGGCCACAATAATGCGTTCACTATGCTATTTGTAGTAGCTAACCCGCACTCCTATTTTTTTATTCATTATTAAACCTACTCCTGCATTACCCCTATTTGATTTTTTAATCACCTGACCAAAAGTCTTGTTCCTCCTGCCACCGAACTTCACTAAATCCCACTATATCTAACTTTAACCTATCCATTTCCCTTTTTAAATTTTCTAACCTACCTGCCCGATTAAGGGATCTGACATTCCACGCTCCGATCCGTAGAATGCCAGTTTTCTTTCTCCTGATAACGACGTCCTCTTGAGTAGTCCCCGCCCGGAGATCCGAATGGGGGACTATTTTACCTCCGGAATATTTTACCCAAGAGGACGCCATCATCATTTAATCATACAGTAAACCTGCATGTCCTCGGGAAAAATTACGGCTGTAGTTTCCCCTTGCTTTCAGCCGTTCGCAGTACCAGCACAGCAAGGGCGTTTTGGTTAATGTTACAAGGCCAGATCAGTCAATCATCCAGACTGTTGCCCCTGCAACTACTGAAAAGGCTGCTGCCTCTCTTCAGGAACCACATGTTTGTCTGGCCTCTCAACAGATACCCCTCCGTTGTGGTTGCACCTACGGTACGGCCATCTGTATCGCTGAAGCACGCAAGCCTCCCCACCAACGGCAAGGTCCATGGTTCATGGGGGAAGATTTGTAAACTAGCTTAGCATTATCAGATTGTTTTAGGTATCGTGAAAGAAAATTATGCTGCTGTTTAATTTCTCTTTGATGATTACTGTTGCGGTCAGTAAACTAATGGAATACCCAATTGAGATATTCACTGTATTAATACAAATTAAATTCAGCTTCCTACAGAAACATCACGACGACAGTCTATCTTAATAAAGCATTAAGTGTCTGTAAGACGATGGCGCCCATTTCAACACGAATTAGTAGGATATTACCGACTTTTGGCTTTGAAAAGGTCTGTATCTACTTCATTTCCTGTATCATTCGCAAGTATTATGAAAATGTGGCAGTTCTTAGATAAAATTATGTATTCACAGCAGCATAAAATATATCTGCATGAAACAAAAGTGACATTATGAATTTTTCAGTACCATAGGTTTTCGCTCTGACACTAAGGGGTATTAAAAGTAGCAAGACGAATTTTGCTCGAGCGTTGTCTTACGATTCCCTTATTGAGTTTGTATTTGCTTGCTTGTAGCTCTGCTACAAAAGAATCTAGCTCTCAGCGAGTCTCGAAAGGCGAACAAAGGCAGTGTGCGTCGGACGGAGAAGCACGTTACCTAGGAGTTAGCGAATAGGTGTGGTGTATTTGACTTACTTATTGGCCCAGTAAGCGCTATGTCAGATAAATCGCACCATAAGAGACGAGAGTAGTTGAATTTCCGGTGTGGAACGACTTTCGTTGACTCAAAAGCCTTAACTGACATCCTTATGCCACATCTCAAGGGAAAATCACTCCCACTATTCAATTGAAACGACACGATAATATCAAGTGATTGTAGCAGGATAGTTCTGTGCCGTCTAGGAAGTAACTCGTCAGTCACAGAGTTGCCAAACTTATTCTGCGCTGTTGCCAAGTTTCATTTATACTGCCAGGAAGGATACCAGCTTATGTGTTCTGTGAGTGACCTCGGAAGTGACTATAGCTTCGTCTCAAAGTTGCGGGTGGCAAAGGCCACAATATCCTCATTATATCTCAATGAGACTTATTCGCATTTCTGTAACTAGCTTTAGGGGTTAGAGTGTAATTACTTGTAATACATCGATGCACTGAGTGCAAACTAAGTATCATAAATTAATAACTGCGACAATTATTTGTGTTTTACTGTCTCAATCGGACCGAAACATTGAAAGCATATTCACCAGACGCAATTCACAATTTTGGAGCTTCTCCAGTGGTTGCGTTGGCAACTTATCTTTGCTATACAATATTGTTATTGAGATCACTGTCATTGGCACATCTGCCAGAAGACAGGCATGGCCTGGCTTCTTGTTGTCAGCTTTTCTGGCGGATATTCTGCCTTTGTTCGAAACGTGAAGACTTAAGGCGAATTCGAATATTCCATATGGCGAAAATCTGATGAGTCTATTCTTCCAGCTCTAAAATTCAAAAAACAGTTACAATAAGCGACAGAAAAGCGCCTGTGAACCAACAGTTAATAATGCAGTCATAATTAGTAGTATCTGACAAATTTAATCTGCCATATGAAAATTGTGAAAAACTACTTTTTTCATCTGCACGGCACCGCAGTATGAACTCAAGGGTATCATAGGATTCTTATACTTAATTTCGTTGTGATCGTTTTCAATGACAGTAGGGGAGGAGCAAAACCATCTGACTTGAACCATTTTTTCCCGCGGGATTTGAATCTTTGGCTACAGTTGCAGGAGCACGTCCAGTGAGGTATCAAGTATGTGAGCATTCACTCGTTGTTGTAGTATAGGCTAGGGCAGAAAGAAGCAGGTTTCCGACAAAGTAAACGATGAGAGACACTATCGTTGTCACTTATTAAACAGAAATTGTCCAGAAAATTACAATTATATCTAGTGAAATGCGTAGGTTGATGCAGCTCCAGTCCGGCACTATCATTGAGTTGCCAAGCGTTTAAGATATTAATGTGTGTATGTGTGTGTGTGTGTGTGTGTGTGTGTGTGTGGGTGGGTGGCCGGCCGGGTTGGCCGAGTGGTTCTAGGCGCTACAGTCTGGAACCACGTGACCGTTACGGTCGCAGGTTCGAATCCTGCCTCGGGCATGGATGTGTGTGATGTCCTTAGGTTAGTTATGTTTAAGTAGTTCTATGTTCTAGGGGACTGATGAGCTCAGAAGTTAAGTCCCATAGTGCTCAGAGCTATTTGAACCATTTGGTGTGTGTTTGTGTGTGTGTGTGTGTGTGTCTGTGTCTGTTCTTTCGGATGTTTCCGAAAGAACAGACACTACGAATCGAAATAGACAGCATTGTTAATCAATTAAATATCGAAGGACAGATGTCCAGGCTGTCATGGGCGTTAAAATAGAGCAACGGCGTCAGATGAAAATTTGTGCCTGACCAGGTTCGAACCCGGATCCGTAGTGTCTTTTCTTTCGGACATGTCCGATAGAACAGACACCACACATATATCCGTATTCAGGATGTTTCAGGAGGAACAGTAGATATTTTAGCAGGTGGTAGTACCGACGAATTGCATTAAAAAATCCCATATAATTGCGTACACTTTTTTTGAGTACAGAGATACAGCTGTTAGTATGTAACCCTACCAAACTCAAACCAAAAGCAAATGAGGACGTTCAAAGTTGATTTTCAAAAATTCCCCTACCAACTTCAATGCACATTTGACTTCTCTTGATAACACCACGCGTAGCTCTTATGAGGTCGTCTTTGCATTCTTTTATGAGGGCTGCACTATTCATAATCCGACCGATCAAATCGGCTCTTGGGTTCACTTTTTGTAGACTTCGCCTTTAACCATCCCCGCGGATAAAAATCCAAAGAGATAAGGTTCGGGGCCCTTGGTGGCCAAGAAAAGAGCCCATATCTACTGGTCCATACTCCGGGAAATGTTAGGTTTGGACAATGTGTCACCTGAAGACTAGAATGTCCAGGGGCCCCGCCATGATGGAGGAACATACGCATTCTTGTAGTCAAAGGAAGCTCTTCCAATAGCGCTGGAAGCTCATTTTCAAGGAAGTGTAGACAACTGGGTCCTGTAAGGAGCAACATACGAAACGAAAATGCGTTTATCCCAGCTATATGCACTCACTAAAAATTGGACACATGTTATATGGCATTTTTTCTGCAATTTGTCTATACTACCATCTCCTACAATATTTACTATTCCTCTTGAAACATCCTGTAAAATTATTCAGGCCTCGATGGGTTTTCAGTGCTAGACGCACATCATAGTCCGAACCCTCGTGGGAATACAGTGTGGCCACGAGAGAGTGGAATAATGGACAGAGGGGGCGGGGGGGGGGGGGTACCGTATCATGTCGCAAAAGTATTACAGATACCACAGGTCACCGCACATAAAATAGAAGTTGCAATGTGTTAGTATGTGTGGAACCAAAATATCTTCAAAGTATCCTTCCACGCGGCGACTTTGCAGAGGCAAAACGGATAACTTGGAATTAAAGACGTTAAGTCTAAATGTGACGCACTGTTTCTAACTAGTGCTTTGCAACTAATACATGCCACTAAGACAGGCATCACGAAATTTCTGTTTCTCTCTTTAGATCCTGGGAATAGGAACGCTCCTGTCAATGTAGCACATATAGATGCCAGCCTAGTTACGTCAAACAGTACTATGTCGATTGGAGCTATGTAAGACTTCCACCAGTACAAACCAACACTAGAGCCGTCTATGATTACATTACCAGACATCGTCTTCACAACCCAGTTCAGGTAAATTAACCTACTAAAACTGGATGAACGTCAGGAAAAATATCAACAGTAAAATTCAATCAGAGTCAGTGTCGTATGGTGCGACGTTGTAAACGAAACCATACCCACAGCGGAAAATCAAATTGAGACCATCTCCATACTGCGACACATGTCAGCTTGTAGAAACTGTAGCGCACATGTTCTTATGTGAAAACAGAATCAGAATTTGGAACTGGACTAGGAAGAAATTAGCACTTATCAACAGAACCGCAGGAAGTCATATACCGATAACTGAAGCTTTACAACTCAACTGGAAACGTTACCTGTCCGCAAAGAATAATAGTTATTCGTGATATCTGGGGAGGATTGTGTTTTACGTGTTAACAAACAAAACTTCGAACTTAGAAGAGTACATCTTTGATATTGCAGAAGAACATTTTAAGTTGAAGAAGAATAACAAATATAAGGAATGGTTTCAAAACTTTTTATCTATTGCTTTATGTGGGCTACAAAGAGGTGGACAGTTTTATTGATTACAAGCAGAATACTATTTTTTCACCTTTTTTTATTCCTGAAATCTTCTTTTATGTTGGTTCTAAAATCAGAACTGTTCTAATTTGGCAAAACCCCTCCGGTTCCGAAATTTCTTTCACTTGTTGCGAAATATATGGCTTTCTTACAGACCTTATTTGCATCCAGTGCATAATAACTTAAATTGTGAATATGTTTCTGAATGAATGTTTGTTATGTATTTTTCCGTCACCCTTTTGCCTGAATTATGTTCTACAAGGAACGCACGCCATTGGAAGCAGCAATTTGTAATTTATTTTACCTTAATTACTACTTCAATTTTGTTCTACAATTTAAGGCATATATGGGAACAAACATGGAATGCATGGGAATAATGCAGCTACTCAGTGACGGGTATGGGGGAGGCACTGAGGCCAGGCCCCTGCCCTCTTTTTTGCCTCCGCCTACCTGGTGCTGAAAGTCTTCTCAAACTTTTTTTTAAAAAAAAAAGAAAATAGTGGAGTGGTCAGCACGTCTACCTAGTAAACAGGAGGTCCTGGTTCGAAGCCCGGTCGGTCAAAAATTTTCATCTGCCGTCATTGCTGTATTTCAACGCGCTGTAACAGTGTGGACGTCGGTCCTTCGATATTTAAGATGCAATTGTTTTTTGAGGCAATAGGGATGATTTGTGAACATTTGTTTTGCCATCAATATAACGGTACTTCAAGGACATCCAACCCTTTGTGACGGCGCTAACCCATGTCATATACAAGCGAATCAGATTGTAGCGCATATTTAATCAAATAACGAATGGTCAGTATACAAGTATTTACGAAAAGTAGAAGCCGGATTGCAGCGAACTGATCACTTAACCAAGTGCAACGTAGAGTACCTGTGTAATGAGTCATTCCAGTTGCATAGCAGAGGGTTATATTTGTTAAGCAATTCACTGCACAATTAGTGTAATACCCGCACGATGATCTCTGTAGTCATACTGTATCACTAACAGCTCACGAATGGAGTACTGTGTTCGTTAAATCGGATTACTCAAGCTGGTGCCAAATAAAGAGAAGCGACGACGCCACCACACTGTCTTCACTTACGATAAATAATGTGCGCCACCATTAACGCTACTGTAAGTAGTTTGACAGCGTAACACCACCACATCCACTGACAACCTGTACCGTTATCATCACGCAGTTGTAACTCGCAGTGATTACAGGTTTCTGATGTTTGTCAAGAATAGTAGAAAGCGCCTCATGAATCTGAAGTTCCATTTGCATTACGCCTAGGACGGAGAGAATCCTAAATAATAGTAATAGGTTACCCAGCGAAGAGAAGAGTCCACGTATTGTCTCAAGTTCTTGCAGTTTGATATTAATGCAGTCCCCGATGGTTTCACACTAACGGGCTCTTTTGGCTATCGGAATACTCATATGGGAATTATCAAAGTGTAATTGCTAGAACGCTCAGCTACCTTAAAACACCTCATTATGGATTGAATACGACTCGGAAAGCGGTCTGAAGTGCACTCACAGTTGTGTTGCCTGCCGTATGGATCCTGTGAAGTGTTGTGGCAGCTGGCAGTCATTGCTGTATACAGACATGTGCAAATATCTTCACTGCTCTAGGGCAACTCGTCTTTGTTGCATTTCTTCCATACCGTAATTAGCACAATAACATAAGGCTTCTTCTGCGAAGAACTTGATGCGCGCAAGTCCTTAAATAAGAATCTTCGAGCGGTAGTAATGCATGAAAGGAAACTTACTGTTGGACAAAAGAATGGACAGCTCCCTGCTTTTTGCGTTTCCGATAGCGCCTACGATAAGAATCTGGTGTCATATTTTGCTGCAGGACCCTAAACTGTTTATTTTTTACTTCATAATAAAACAAAAGTCATGATATGAGAAGAGGAAATGACTTATATGCTTCTCAGGAACTTTAGTTTTCGTGTTTATTTTCTCACTTCATACTAAAACAAGGGCGTCGAAATGAGAAGAGGAAATGAAATATACGCTTCCAAGACATAATATTTCCTTGTGTGCTACTAATGCGTGCAAGAAAGCTCTGTAGTTAATTTATGTTTGTTGGATAAGTTTTAATATCACCTCACATTCCTTTGTGAGAAGGTTCCTAGTTTCTTGGGATTCAAATAGAGTGGACATTTCATCACTGGTTAATATTCTGATAAGTAATGACATGATATCTGTTCCAATTCCTCCACGGCAACTGTGAGTAGAGTCTCACGTTAGTTACTATAAGAACATGCAGGCAGTGATGTCTGCTGACGATATTATGGAGTTAATACATCTTATTTACTTGACGTAATATGCAGGACGTGGGTTGGGTAAAAATACAGTTTGTAACTTCCCATTGCATTAAAATACTTTACAGACATATCTGATGCAATATTTAGTGTCGGTTGTCTCTCTATTGTTAATAGTAATGATTCAGATTGTGCATGAACACGAAAACACACACACACACACACACACACACACACACACACACACACAAACAGATTCCAGTGAGGCTGACGATTGCTGTGTATTGAACAACACATGCACCAATCAATTCATCAGTTGGCGTCGAGTGGATGAGATTTTTCCATTACCTTGCATTGCAAGAATTGTAAGGAGAAGACTGAAAGTAAATGGACTTGTATGCTAAAGAGCTGTGACCAAGCAAAGCTTGACCGATTATCAGATAATTGTCCACATGGGATTTGTGGACGAGTATACGTTTGGTAACCAACCCACCCACCATCATTACGTAAGATTTCTCGAGGGCGTAGGGGCATTGATTTCATTAAGTCGTCGACAATGTGGCTTGATGGTTTACTTGCCCCATACGTTGTCTATATTCGTCCAAAGATCGCATGCATTTGTAGGTCCATATGGCAATGACCTTGTTACCTCTGCCCACATATTCTCTACCCGCCTCTCCCTGTAGCATACCCCTGTTTCTCTCAGAATTTCGAATGTCTTGCACCATTTTACATTTCTTTAATCTTGTTTCCACCATTCTTCAGCTGTTAAGCTGATTGTGCGATAATTCTGGCACTTGTCAGCTCTTGCAGTTTCCGGAATTGTGTGGATATGTTTTCCCGAAAGTCAGATGGTATGTCGTCAGTCTCACACATTCTACACAACAACGTGAATAGCCATTTGTTGCCACTTCCCCAATGATTTTAGAAATTTTGATGGAATGTTATCTATCCTTTCTGTCTTATTTGATTTTAAGCCCTCCAACTCTCTCACAAATTCTAATTCTAATAAAGAATCTCTCATCTCTTCTAAATCGACTTCTGTTCCTTCTTCCATCATATCAGACCAGTCTTCCCCATCACAGAAGCCTTCAACGTACCAACTAGCCGCTCTCCCCTCTGAATTTAACAGTTTCATTTATGTTGCACTCTTAATGTTACCATCCCTGATTTTAATTTTACCGAAGGTTGTTTTGACTTTTCTATGTGCTGAGACAATCTGACAATCATTTCTTTTTTGATTTCCTTATGTTTTTCATGTAGCCATTTCGTCTTAGCTCCGGTCTCGTAACCTGACATACGGCCGGGAGAGCGGTGTGCTGACAACATGCCCCTCCAAATCCGCGTACAGTGACGCGTGTGGGCTGAGGAAAACACGGCGGCCGGTCGGTACAGTTCGGCCTTCCAAGGCCTGCTCGGACGGAGTAGAGAGTACTTCGTGTTAGCTTCCCTGCACTTCTTATTTATTTCATTCCTGAGAGACTTGTATTTCTGTATTCCTGAATTTCGCTGAACGTTTTTGTACCTCCTCCTTTCGTCCATCATTTCTTTCTAGCTACCTTCTTTGCACCTATGTTTTTCTTCCAAATTTCTATGATTGTCCTTGTCAGAGATGTTCCACTCTATTGCCTACTGAGCTCTTCCTCATTGCTGTATCTATAGCCTTAGGAAACTTAACGCGTATCTCGTCATTTCTTAGTACTTCCGTATATCACTTGTTTGCATGTTGATTCTTCCTGGCTAAGCTCTTCAACTTAAGCCTACTCTTCATCACTACTACACTGTGGTCTGAGTCTTTAATTCCTCCTGGGTACGCTTACATTCCAGTATCTGATTTCGGAATCTCTGTGTGACTATGATGTAATCTAACTGAAATCTCCCTGTATCTCTCAGATTTTTCCGAGTATACCTCCTCCTATTGTAACTCTTGAATAGAGTATTTAGTATTACTAGCTGAAATTTATTACAGAACTCGATTAGTCTTTCTCCTCTCTCATAACTTATCCCAACCCCATGTTCTCCTGTAAGTTTTTCTTCTACTCCTACCCATACCACTGCATTTCAGTGTCCTCTATGACTATTAGATTGTTACCGCCACTTATGTACTATACTACTCTTTCAGTATCCTCATATACTACCTCTATCTCTCCATCTTCAACCTGCGACGTCGGTATGTATACCTGAAGTATCGTTGTTGGTGTTGGATTGCTGTCGATTCTGATAAGAACTGCCCTATCACTGCTGAATTGTTCACTGTAACATATTCTCTCTACCCTACCTTCCTATTCATAAAAGAACCCACTCCAGTTACACGATTTTCTGCTGCTGTTGATAATACACTATCTATACCCTGTATATAATATACTCATGTGATCATAAATCCTTGTCTTCTTCCCATTTCACTTCACTGACCCCTACTATATCTAGCTTGAGCCTTGCATTTCCCTTTTCAGAGTTTCTAGCTTCCCTACCTCATTCAAGCTTCTGACATTCCCCGAGTCATAGAACGCTATCCTTTCGCTGGTTATTGAATCGTTTTCTCACGGTCACCTGCCCCTTGGCAGTCCCCTCCAGGAAATACGAAGGGTGTCTATTCCGGAATCTTTTACCAATGGAGAGGTCATCATGACATTTTTTTAGGTACAGGCCACATTTCCTGTGGGTACACGTTATGTGTCTCTAACGCAGTAGTTTCTATGGCCTTCTGCATTCTCAAGCCGTTGATCATTGCTGATTCTTCCGCCTTCAGGGTAGTTTCCCACCCCAACCGAGGGTGCTAAACCTGTAAATGCTCCTCCACCCTCTGACAAGGCCATTGGAAGAATCGGGGAGACTTCTTACGCCAGTAGTCTTCGGCAGCCAATGCTGATAACTAATCAAAATTTCAGTTGTAGCGGGTTTCTAACCCGGGACCAATAACGTTAACTAATCAAAGACGCTACCCCTAGACCACGGGTGCAGCCCTGGAAGATCATACACTACATAATAAAACAGAGATATGAATATATTTCGAATAAATCCGTATCAATATGACCGTTTTATGCATAAGAAAAACCACTGATACTGAAGGGAGGACAAGGGGCTCATGTTACAAAAACTGGTGTTTGCGCGATTCAAGTATGCCCGATACAATCTACAGGGTGGGCATGATGGTGACTTACTACGTCATGCATATCAAAGTTTGGGCGACATAGGCTATGGCCATTTAAAGGGATGCAATGGATGGTTGCATACCTTGAAACAGAGCCACAGCATTGGAAAACGCAAGATAACCAAATTTCAAACAAAGCGTCAACTTGACGAAGCACAGAAAACAGAAAGCGACACGAAAATTTGTGGATGAGATAAATAAACTTATATCTTAGCTCTGTAAGAAATTTATTTTCATCTCCAACCAGTCGAGATATGAAGAGGAAATGCATATGAAATTAACCGACGAGATTAGAATTGGAAGGAAACATGGCGGTTCTTTTCAAGGAACCATCTGAATCGATTCACGGGAGAAACAAGGGAAACGTAAATGTCGGTGGCTTTTATGTACATACGCTGTAGGCAACTGTATGGTGCTTGGCTAAAGATACACTGTACCACTGTTAGATGTTACCTTGCCTGTTCCTGTCCCACTCACAAATGGAGCGAGGGAAAAAAAAATTGTCTTTGCAGTCATTATGCGAGATATACGTTAGCGGCAGTAGAATCGTCCTGCTGTCTGTCGCAAATGCTATTTCTCTAAACATTTTCAATAGCGTATCGGGAAAAGTGTCCTCTTTTCTCCAGAGATTCCTATTTGAATTCACGGAACATTTCCGTAATACACGCGTATTGATCCAAGAATGGGTAACAAATCTAGCAGTACACCTCTGCATTGCTTCAATGTCTTGCTTTATTCTACCTGGTGGAGATACAGAGAGTTCACTTTCAGTGCGAAACCATTCACAAATTGAGAGGTACTCAGTGGACAGTGAAAATGTGTTATGGAATTTCTAATGCTGTAAACATAAACAAAATTATCCAGGAGCAGGCTAGAATGGAAACCCATTACGACGCGGATTATTCATTCTCGTATGAAAACTTACATATTCCACATATTTATGACAAAACTATTTTTGGCTAAAACTTGGACACACCCACGGCGTTTTCGATTCCTTGATGAAGTTCATCTTCTTCGTAGGAGGTGGGACGATGGGACGATATCAGTATTGACTGATATATTGAACAATCTGGTCTTTGATGCTACCAACCACTAATTTCTCTCCTGCGCCAAATTCTTCATCCCAAAATACCATTTCCAACCTACATCCTGAATTATTTTCTGGATGAATTCCAGTCTCTGTATTCCTCTTCAGTTTTTACCCCCTCTAGCTCCCTCTAGTACCATTGAAGTACGGTCGCAGGTTCAATTCCTGCCACGGGCATGGCTGTGTGTGTCGTCCTTAGGTTAGTTAGGTTTCAGTAGTTCTAAGTCTAGGGGAGTGATGACCTCAGAAGTTAAGTCCCATAGTGCTCAGAGCCATTAAAACCATTTTGAGATGTCGTATCATCCTGTACCTTCACCTTCTCAGTGTTCTCCATAAATACCTTTCCGACGCTGAACAGATCCTTCTCATTCCTTACTTTATCAGTACATCTAATTTCCAATACACGTCTATTGCACCACATCTGAAATGCTTCGATTTTCTTCTGTTCCCGTTTTCTCACGGTGCTTGTTTCACTAACATGCAATGCTGTGCTTCAAACGTACGTTCTCAGAAACCCCTTCCTCAAATTAAGGCCTATGTTTGATAATAGCAGACGTCTCTTGAGCAGGAATTCCCTTTTTGCCAGTGCTAGTTTCCTTTCATGTTTTCCTTGCTCCGTCCGTCATTGGTTATTTTGCTGCCTAGGTAGCAGAATTTCTTAATTTGATCTACGTTGTGACTATCAATCCTGTTCTCATTTCTGCTACTTCTCAATACTTTCGTCTTTCTTCGATTGACTCTCAATCCCTATTCTGTCCTCATTAGACTGTTCATTTCATTTAGGGGATCTCATAATTCTTCTTTACTTTCGCTGAGGATAGCAATGTAGTCAGTGAATCATATCATTGATAACTTTTCAGTACGAATTTCAATTCCAATCCTGAGCCTTTTATTTCCATCACTGCTTCTTCGATGTACAGATTGAACAGTAGGGGCGAAAGACTACATCCCACTCTTTTTTATTCCTAGCTCTTCGTTCTTGTTCGTGAACTCTTATTATTCGATTTTGGCTCTTGTGCATGTTGTACATCTCTCCCTATATGGCCGGCCGGGGTGGCAGAGCGGTTCTAGGCGCTACAGTCTGGAACCGCGCGACCGCTACGGTCGCGTGTTCGAATCATGCCTCGGGCATGGGTGTGTGTGATGTCCTTAGGTTAGTTAGGTTTAAGTAGTTCTAAGTTGTAGGGGACTGATGACCTCAGAAGTTAAGTCCCATAGTGCTCAGAGCCATCTCCCTATGTGTTTATCCCTATTGTTCACAGAATTTCGAAAATTGCACAAATTCCGTGAACATGACTTGATTTTTCTTTGGTCTTGTTTCCATTATGAATCGCAACGTCAGAATTTCCTCTCTCGTGCCTTTACTTTCCCTAAGGCCAAACTGATCGTCATCTAACAGACCCCCAATTTTCTTTTTCATTCAGTTGTATATTATTCTTTTCAGTAATTTGGAAGCATTAGGTGTTAATCTGATTGTGCGATTATTCTCGCACATTTTGGTACTAGCAGTCTTCGGAATTGTGTGGATGACATTTTTACGAAAGTCAGTTGGAATGTCGCCAGACTCATACATTCTGTACACCAACGAGAATAGTCCTTATGTTGCCACTTCACCCAATGATTTTAGAAATTCTGATGGAATATTATCTATCTGTCTTATTTGATCTTAAGTCCTTCAAAGATCTCTTAAATTCTGATTCTTATACTGGATTTCTATCTCTTCGAACTCAGCTTCCGTTTCTTTTTCTGTCACACCAGACAAATATTCCCACTCATAGACGCTTTCAATGTACTCTTTCCATCTGTCCACTTTCTCCTCTGCATTTAACAGTGGAATTCCCATTGCACTCTTAATGTTATCACCCATGCTTTTAATTTCACCGAAGATTGTTTTCACTTTCCTACACGATGAGTCTTCCTTAAGACGATCATTTCTTTTTCTGTTTCTTCACATTTTTCATGTGGCCATTTCGTCTTAGCTTTCCTGCACTTCCTATTTATTTCATTCACCAGGGACTTGTTTTTTTTTTTTTTTTTTTTTTTTTGTATTCCTGTGTTACACGGAACATTTTTGTACTTCCTCCTTTCATCGATCAACTGAAGTATTTCTTCTCTTAACCATGGTTTCTTCCCAGGTATCCTTTTGTACCTACGTTTTTCATTCCAATATCTGTGGTTGCCTTTTTTAGACATCCATTCCTCTTCAACTGTACTGCCTGCTGAACAATCCCTTATTACTGTATCTATCGCCTTAGAGAACTTCCAAGTGTCATTACTTAGTACTCCTGTACCCAACTTCTTTGCATATTGTTTCTTCCTTAGAAATATCTTAAACTTCAGTCTACTGTTCATTTCTACTTCATTGTGATCTGAGTACACCTTACATCCAGTATCTGATTTCGGAATCTGTGTATGAGCATGATGTCATCTAACTGAAATCTTCCCGTATCACCCTGCCTTTACCAAGTGTACCTCACCCTCTTGTGATTCTTTAACAGAATATTCGCTATTAATAGCGGAAATTTATTACAGATCTCATTTAGTCTTTCTCCTCTCTCATTCCTTGTCCCAAGTCAATATTATCCTGTAACCATTTCTCCTATCTCTTCCTCTACCACTGCATTCCCGTCCCCCATAACTATTAGATTTTCATCTCCCTCTGCGTATTGTATTATGCTTTTAATATCCTCAAAAACTTCCTCTATCTCTTCATCTTCAGTTTGCGACGTCGGCATGTATACCTGAAGTATCGTTGTTGGTGTTGGTATGCTGTCGATTCTGGCATGAACAACCCTATCACTGAAATATTCACAGTAACACACTTTCTGCCCTACCTTCCTATTCATAACGAATGCTACTCCCGTTATACCATTTTCTGCTGTTGTTGCTATTACCCTATACCCACCTGACCAAAAATCCTTGTATTCTTTCCATATCACTTTACTTAATCCTACTATATCTATATTGAGCCTTAGCATTTCGTTCTTTAGACTTTCTTCACCCCTACAACGTTCAAGCTTCTGACATTCCACTTCCCGTCTCGTAGGACGTTATCCTTTCGTTGGTTATTCAGTCTTTCTCTCATGGTCACCTCCCGCTTGGCAGCTGTCCCGGAGATCCGAATGGGGAACTATTCCGGAATCTTTTGCCAAGGGAGAGGTCATCATGACGCTTTTTCAATTACTGACCATACTTTCTTTAATTTGCGACTGGCTTACCCTTTTCTGAAATGAAAAGCACGTATTTGGACCTTTGTGGGATTTGGTTTGAAGTTGGTTTGTGTTGCAGTGTCTGGAAGATTTCCAAAGCCATTATTGAGATTGTTTTCCACTAATTCAAACTTCGCGCTCTGGGTGGCTAGAGCAAGGCCAGAGGCTTGCAAGTAGCTCCTCCTTTTGGGTCCTACAAGTGTGTCATTCTTGTATGTATGACTGGTACTAGCACATTTCCCTGCGGGAGGTCATTTTTTCTGAAGTCTCAGTCGGGTACGCTGTTCTTCGATGTCGACAAAGAACCTGCGATTTTACAAAAGAGGTGGGCTACAGAAGAGTGGGCTAAAATTCTTGGTCAGGCTTTAGGCCTCGGCTAGTAGTAGCTGGTAATTGACAGTGTCATACACTGCTGATAAATCAAGACGTACCACTCGTGTCACCTTACGGAGTTCAAATCCATCTGCTATAAACTGTGTGGGATTTAGTATCTATCTGTACGCCTTCTCCCAGGTCGAAATCCTGATCGTGTGGTATAAGTGAGAGGTCAATAACAAATCAATCTTTCCAGCAATTTGTAAGAGCGTCGTAGCAGAGCGACTGGTCTAAAATTACAACATGAGTGTAGGTATTGTATGTAATCTTTCAGCTAGGTGTAATGTTCCACGAGGAAAAATAATTTAAATATATCGTGGCAGTAAATCACTTACGCGTCTGGGGCTGCATTTTACTCTAATAAGGCCAGAAATATTTTCAGTCTTTGACAATCTTCATAAAGGAAGTTATTACAAAGGTATTCGTAATCCCTCGTGAACTTCAATGCAGGGAAGTAAACATCTGGCAGTTTTTACATGGTCTGCTTAGTTATTTGTTCTAACTCAACTCGGTACTTATGTTCATGGTTTACAGGGCATTTCTGTGTTCGGGTCTGTGAATATCTAGGACGATATAAATGTGAAGCACATGTGCTGAGTAAGTAATCGATATGAGTACGTTTTCGGTGTGCTTGTGTATTCGTTTTGTTATGGATAACTCTAATCATGAAACGAATGCATTGATTAAGAACTGCGATGAATGCAAAATCATTTGCTTCAAAATCTACGACCGTACCCACCGTGCTGAATGTATCCAGAAGAATGGGTCACCGCCAATCGTGTCGTATGCTCATATGAAGTTGACGAGAATACTGAGATTCATAAAGCATAATTACCAAAAATTGTACGTCAGCACTTCTGCTCACTTCCTGGTCAGCATAAACCGAAAGCGAAACTTATCTTTTGTGTAACTTCCTATATCCACGTTGATTGATAGTCTGTTGGATGGTTAGAATGTGACAAAAATGCTAAACTTGGACAGTTTTTACTTCCACCAAGAAAACATGGTACAGAACTTGCGCTGTCTCTAATTATCTCGACGTCGACATGTTAAATAATTATCTACTTTGACAGTTTCTCGTGAGGATATCCGTGTATAAAACATTCTCTAAAATGTTTCATACACTAATCTTTCACCGTTCAACATTTCTTTCAACGAAATTTTTGATGCAGTGTCTTACTATTTCCTTATTACGGGTTATGTGATGTTCAAATAAGAGATTACAAATAAAACGAACATTATGGGTTATAAAGGAGTCAATCATTTCTAATTTTGTTGTGTGTGTTTCATTCATAATGTATAACATATTCTACCAAGAAGTTACGGAACAGTCAGCCAATGCAACTGAATGAGTAGTTTAATCTACAGATAACTGTGGAAAAATATTCCTCTCTGCTCTTTTGTGTGATGAAAAGGCGTTATTTTTGCGTTCCATAAGCTTTTATCCATCAAATTTCAGATTAAAAAAAACTGAATTGCAGATACGAGGTACGTAATGTTAGATAGCGGAATACAAGCAGTACATCAGATGATGGTCAAAGCTCTTGGGCTTTGGTACGGCGTCGTCCTTTCTATAATCTTCGACGCTGTCGTTTTTGCCCTCTTACTTTCTTCCGGGAACAGGCTGCAAACTGTGGTGCATCGTCAACCTATCACATATTCGTGGAGAGTATTTCCATGTTTATCGCCACGAATGTTCGTCTGTGGTATTCAATAACGTTGCTCTGATAGGCTGAAGAGTTTATCGGTGCAACGCAGCCAGGAGGGCGTAGCGTGTGTCGTCGTAGAGCCTAGGACAGTCAGCCAAGACGCCGGGAACCAAAACATATCGCCACAATTAAAACTGTTCGTGTGTTTAACAATCTCTTCTAGCGCTCTAATTTCTCTTTCCACTGATACGATGATCTTACCTCGTATTTCACTGCATTAATTTACGGCTGAGTGTTGCGTTATTGAGGCGTAAATGTTGTTTATGCTGTTTTAAACGTGCTTTAACTACACGAAATCTCTCCTATATCATACTGGCACCTAATTTCGTATACTGAAACAATCTGTAGTGGCTTTGGTCGGTCTTTCGTTGATCTCAGCGTATCTTTTGCTTTATGGTTACTTGGGAAAAAAAAGAAAAACTTCACATGATACCGATTTTAATTTCCTATAATGTTATAATACGATACTGGCTTTATATCAAAACAACGAAGACATATTTGTTGAAGTAATCATTATTATCTGATGCATTTCCACAAAATATTCAGAATCCTTCCTATTTTAGAGACTGTCACTGAGAAGAGAGTTAGTGCAGCTTCCCTAAATCGCCTAGTGCAATCGTTTATCGCGGTACGATTTTTCTCTCTGTCTCAGGCTCCGCAGCCAACAGCAGGCTGGAAGGGAGTGCGGAACGCCACCCAGTACGGCAGCGACTGCGTCCAAGAGGACGGCAGCGGCTCGGAGGACTGCCTCTACCTGAACGTGTACGTGCCGGGAGTGCCAGAAGAGGGCGCCAAGCTGCCCGTCATGTTCTGGGTGCATGGCGGGGGGTTTGTACGTGGTGGGGGCTCTGACCGCGAGTACGGACCAGACTTCCTCGTCTCCTACGGTGTCATACTCGTCACCATAAACTACCGGCTGGGAGCCTTTGGTATGTACTGTTAAAAAAATGGCTCTGAGCACTATGGGACATAACATTTGAGGTCATCAGTCCCCGAGAACTTAGAACTTCATTTGACTCTAAACTTTGATACAATGTTCTGACTTGTAATACAACTCGCTCTGCCAGAAATGACTAATAAGGAACTCCTTAATTTCGAGGTCGTAAGATCAATCTTTAGTAAGGCTCATTTGAAAGCTTTATGGTTACAATTACGACAGAAAAAAATATTACATGCCAAGACTCACCACGTGCATCAGGAGGGCGACAGAAAAGTGAGTGTCCAGAAGGTGCTGAGATCAACCTTCAATGAGTTGTGCGTATTACACTTCACAAAATAGACATCGCTGACATTCAAGAAATGTTCAAACAAACTGATAACTTGCACCACGAACACCAAATGAAAAATGGCGCTCCATAGCGATAACAAAGGTTCGCGCTATCAAGATCTAAGGCTCTCTCCTTGGGAGTTACAAACCGTGCAGGTCGTTCAGCTCGATATCAACTCTTAAAGAATGCGTATGCAGTCATATGTGTGTGAGGAGGTGATAAGAACTGATGGACATGTGATGGGATGCTACAGAATGGCAAACGGATTTTTCCTGGACCTTGACTTGAAACTGGTTATCGTTTACGGCACACACTGAAGCGCAAAAGAAACTGGTATAGGCATGCGTATCGAAATACAGAGATACGTAAACAGGTAGAATACGGCACTGATGACGGCAACGTCTATACAAGACAACAAATGTATCTGGCGTAGTTTTTACATTAGGTGCTGCTGCTACAATGGCAGTTTATCTACAGGCTGTTATAAAAAGGTATGGCCAAACTTTCAAGAAACATTCCTCACACACAAATAAAGAAAAGATGTTATGTGGACATGTGTCCGGAAACGCTTAATTTCCATGTTAGAGCTCATTTTATTTTCGTCAATATGTACTGTACGTCATCGATTCTGATGATCAAATTGTAAATTTTCACAATCAACATGTGTGGCCTGACGAGAATCTGCATGCAACTGTGCAATCACGTCATCAACACAGATTTTCTGTGAACGTTTGGGCAGGAATTGTTGGTGATGTCTTGATTGGGCCCCATGTTCTTCCACCTACGCTCAATGGAGCGCGTTATCATGATTTCATACGGGATACTCTACCTGTGCTGCTAGAACATGTGCCTTACAAGTACGACACAATTTGTGGTTCATGCACGATGGAGCTCCTGCACATTTCAGTCGAAGTGTTCGTACGCTTCTCAACAACAGATTCGGTGACCGATGTATTGGTAGAGGCGGACCAACTCCATGGCCTCCACGCTCTCCTGACCTCAACCCTCTTGACTTTCATTTATGGGAGCATTTGAAAGCTCTTGTCTACGCAAGCCCGGTACCAAATGTAGAGACTCTTCGTGCTCGTATTGTGGACGGCTGTGATACAATACGCCATTCTCCAGGGCTGCATCAGCGCGTCAGGGATTCCATGCGACGGAGGGTGGATGCATGTATACTCGCTAACGGAGGACATTTTGAACATTTCCTGGTACGTTCTGTTGCTGTGTATTTCCATTCCATGTCTAATGTGATTTGAAGAGAAGTAACAAAATGAGCACCAACATGGAAAGTAAGCGTATCCGGACACATGTCCATGTAACATATTTTCTTTCAAAATGGTTCAAATGGCTCGGAGCACTATGGGACTCAACTGCTGTGGTCATTAGTCCCCTAGAACTTAGAACTACTTAAACCTAACTAACCTAAGGACATCACACACAACCATGCCCGAGGCAGGATTCGAACCTGCGACCGTAGCAGTCGCACGGTTCCGGACTGCGCGCCTAGAACCGCGAGACCACCGCGGCCGGCCATATTTTCTTTCTTTGTGAGTGAGGAATGTTTCCTGAAAGTTTGGCCGTACCTTTTTGTAACACCCTGTAGATTTAAGTGAGAGTGAAAGTGGTGTTATAGCCGGCCCACGAGCGATAGGACACAGCATCTCCGAGATAGGGATGAAGTGGGGATTTTCGCATACAACCATTTCACGAGTGTAGCGTGACTATAAGAAATCCGGTAAAACATCAAATCTCCGATATAGCTGCGGCCGGAAAAAAGGTCCTGCAAGAACGGGACCAACGATGACCGAAGAGAATCGTTCAGCGTGACAGAAGTCCAACCCTTCCGCAAGTTGTTGCATATTTCCGTGGTCGGCCATCAACAAGTGTCAGCGTGCGAATCATTCAACGAAACATCATCGGTATGTGCTTTCGGAGTCGAAGGCCCACTCGTGTACCCGTGATGTCTGCATTCGATGCAAAGCTTTCCGCCTCGCCTGGGCCCTTCACCATCGACAATGGTCTGTTGATGGCTGATGTTGTCTGATCAGACGAGTCTCGTTTCAAATTGTATCGACCGGATGGACGCGCACGGATATGGAGACAACCTCATGAATCCATGGACCCTTCATGTCAGCTGGAAAATATTCAAATTGGTGGAGGCTCTGTAATGGGGTGAGGCGTATGCAGTCGGAGTGATATGAGCCCCTGATACGTCTATATAAGACTCTGACAGGTGACACGTATGTAAGAATCCTGTCTAACCACCTCCATCCATTCATGCCCACTGTCCATTCCGATGGACTTGGGCAATTGCAGAAGGACAATGCGACATCCCACACGTCCTGAGTTGCTATAGAGTTGCTCCAGGAACACTCTTCTGAGTTTAGACACTTCCACTGGTCACCGAACTCCCCAGACATGAACATTATTGAGCATATCTGGGATGCCTTGCACCGTGCTGTTCAGAAGAGACCTCCGCTTCTTCGTATTCTTACGGATTTATCGACAGCTGCGCAAATTTCACGGTGTCAATTTCCTCCAGCACTGCTTCAGACATTAGTCGAGTCCGTGCCACGTCTTGTTGCGGCACTTCTGCATGCTCTCGGGCCCTACACGAAATCAGGCAGGTGTACCAGTTTCTTTGGCTCTTCAGTGTAATTGCATACAGTGCGATAATATGTTTTAAGAGCACGGAAAAAAATATACATCCAGAATTTGTTCAATGGTTCCTGATGGTATGAAAAGCAATATCACATACTTTTCAGGCTGAAAGGTTTGCTCCAAAAGAATGTGATTTTACGCGCAGACCAGGAATAAAGCAAAAGCAAGTTATTTGAACCAGCTTTTGACCAAAAATAGTACTCGTAGTTGAAGTTATCTTACACCCACTTTCCCACTCTCGCTTGCTGCGACGTAAATATTCCCTAATGCCCTTGCAAGATCACGCAGCCGAGAAAGAATCGTAGGGTCAAAACCTCCAACTTCTCTCAGTACAATAACAGCTCTCTAGCCAATTTACCATCCAGATTAAAAGTAGTCGTAATTGTACATATGTGAGTTAAGGCACTGTTGTTAGTTGATCTACATACAATTGTCTTGGAGCTTCTAACTTCCATGGTTCCATTCATATGCGTTCCCTCTTCAGATCCCTAATGGTTGAAGTTGAAAATAAATTTCTTACTGAACGATGGTGTAAGTTTGCGTATCTCACTTACCAATTTCCGGGCCGATTACATAGTTTGCTGTGCATCGACAAGTTAACACTTTGTTATAAATTCCTTTATCTTACATGTTCATTTTCTGTAGAACTGTTTGAAGTTTTGCAACATTCCCCTGCTTCCCATGAAATAATTGTAATCTATGTCGCTGAAAATTTTGATTTCCGTGACGTACTATGTCACTGTGAAGCACATCCAGATAATTGTATAGAGCAAACATATCTTGTAAAATGTGTTGAGCATTCTTGAAAAGCGCGAACACCAGTTATTGTAACATGTGCGCCTTGTCCTCACTTGAATATCCGTAGTTTTTCTAATGTTCTACACGGTGCACTACACGGTCATATTACTGTGGACTTACCTGAAAATTGCTTTTTGTTTGTACTATGCTAGGTATGATAATCCATCTACGTAATTGTGTTTAGTTCCCTCTTCTTGGACAATGATTGCCCTTCACCAGGTTTCATTGTATCCCTAGAGACGGGATTTATGACTCCCTGTCCGACAAGGATAGTGTACTATTTGGCTTCACAGCTGTTTCAGCATCACTTTCACTTCTTAATCACATTGTTGTTGTTGTGGTCTTCAGTCCTGAGACTGGTTTGATGAATCTCTCCATGCTACTCTATCCTATGCAAGCTTCTTCATCTCCCAGTACTTACATCCTTCTGAATCTGCTTAGTGTATTCATCTCGATTTTTACCCTCCACGCTGCCCTCTAATGCTACATTTGTGATCCCTTGATGCGTCAGAACATGTCCTACCAACCGGTCCCTTCTTCTAGTCAAGTTGTGCCACAAACTCCTCCCCAATTCTGTTCAATACCTCCTCATTACTTATGTGATCTACCCATCTAATCTTCAGCATTCTTCTGTAGCACCACATTTCGAAAGCTTCTATTCTCTACTTGTCCAAACTATTTATCGTCAATGTTTCAATTCCATACATGGCTACACTCCATACAAATACTTTCAGAAATGACTTGCTGACACTTAAATCTATACTCGATGTTAACAAATTTCTCTTCTTCAGAAACGCTTTCCTTGCCATTGCCAGTCTACATTTTATATCCTCTCTACTTCGACCATCATCAGTTATTTTGCTCCCCAAATAGCAAAACTCCTTTACTACTTTAAGTGTCTCTTTCCTATTCTAATTCCCTCAGCATCACCCGACTTAATTCGACTACATTCCATTATCCTCGTTTTGCTTTTGTTGATGATCATCTTATATCCTCCTTTCAAGACACTGTCCATTCCGTTCAACTGCTGTTCCAAGTCCATTGCTGTCTCTGACAGAATTAATACGTCATAGGCGTACCTCAAAGTTTTTATTTCTTCCCCATGGATTTTAATCCCTACTCCGAATTTTTCTTTTGTTTCCTTTTGTGCTTGCTCAATATACAGATTGAATAGCATCGGGGAGAGTCTACAACCCTGTCTCACTCCCTTCGCAACCACTACTTCCCTTTCATGTCCCTCGACTCTTATAACTGCCATCTGGTTTCTGTACAAATTGTAAACAGCCTTTCGCTTCCTGTATTTTACCCCTGCCACCTTCAGAATTTGAAAGAGAGTATTCCACTCAACATTGTCAAAAGCTTTCTTTAAGTCTACAAATGCTAGAAACGTAGGTTTGCCTTTCCTTAATCTTTCTTCTAAGATAAGTCGTAAGGTCAGTATTGCCTCACGTGTTCCAATATTTCTACGGAATTCAAACTGATCTTCCCCATGGTCGGCCTCTACCAGTCTCTCCATTCGTCTGCAAAGAATCCGCGTTAGTATTTTACAGCCATGGCTTATTAAACTGATAGTTCCGTAATTTTCACATCTGTAAACACCTGCTTTCTTTTGGATTGGAATTATTATATTCTTCTTGAAGTATGCCGGTATTTCACCTGTCTCATACATCTAGCTCTCCAGATGGTAGAGTTTTGTCAGAACTGGCTCTCCCAAGGCCGTCAGTAGTTCTAATGGTATGTTGTCTACTCCCGGGGCCTTGTTCCGACGCAGGTCTTTCAGTGCTCTGTCAAACTCTTCACGTAGTATTGAATCTCCCATTTCGTCTTCATCTACACTCTCTTCCATTTCCAGAATATTGTCCTCAAGTACGTCGCCCTTGTATGGACCCTCCATATACGCCTTCCACCTTTCTGCTTTCCCTTCTTTGCTTAGAACTGGGTTTCCATCTAAGCTCTTGATATTCATACAAGTGGTTCTCTTTTCTCCAAAGGTCTCTTTAATTTTCCTGTAGGCAGTATCTATCTTACCCCTAGTGAGACAAGCCTCTACATCCTTACATTTGTCCTCTAGCCATCCCTGCTTAGCCATTTTGCACTTCCTGTGGATCTCATTTTTGAGACGTTTTTATTCCTTTTTGCCTGCTTAATTTACTGCATTTTTATATTTTCTCCTTTCATCAATTAAATTCAATATTTCTTCTGTTACCCAAGGGTTTCTACTAGCCCTCGTCTTTTTACCTACTTGATCCTCTGCTGCCTTCACTACTTCACCCCTCAGAGCTACCCATTCTTCTTCTACTGTATTTCTTTCCCCCATTTGTGACAATTGTTCCCTTATCCTCTCCCTGAAACTCTCTACAACCTCCGGTTCTTTCAATTTATCCGGGTCACATTACCTTAAATTCCCTCCTTTTTGCAGTTTTTCCAGTTTTAATCTACAGTTCATAACCAATAGACTGTGGTCAGAGTCCACATCTGCCCATTGAAATGTCTTACAATTTAAAACCTTGTTCCTAAATCTCTGTCTCACCATTATATGATCTATCTGAAACCTTTTAGTATCTCCAGGGTACTTCCATGTATACAACCTACTTTCATGATTCTTGAACCAAGTGTTAGCTATGATTAAGTTATGCTCTCTGCAAAATACTACCAGGCGGCTTCCTCTTTCGTTCCTTAGCCTTAATCCATATTCACCTACTACCTTTCCTTCTCTCCCTTTTCCTACTCTCGAATTCCAGTCACCCATGACTATTAAATTTTCGTCTCCCTTCACTACCTGAATAATTTCTTTTATCTCATCATACATTTAATCAATTTCTTCATCATCTGCAGATCTAGTGGACATATAAATTTGTACTACTGTAATAGGTGTGGGCTTCGTGTCTATCTTGGCCACAATAATGCGTTCACTATGCTGTTTGTAGTAGCTTACCCGCACTCCTATTTGTTTATTCAATATTAAACCTACTCCTGCATTAATCCTATTTGATTTTGTATTTATAACCCTGTATTCACCTGACCAAAAGTCTTGTTCCTCCTGCCACCGAACTTCACTAATTCCCACTATATCTAACTTTAACCTATCCATTTTCCTTTTTAAATTTTCTAACCTATCTGCCCGATTAAGGGATCTGACATTCCACGCTCCGATCCGCAGAACCCAAGTTTTCTTTCTCCTGATAACGACGTCCTCTTGAGTAGTCCCCGCCCGGAGATCCGAATGGGGGACTATTTTACCTCCGGAATATTTTACCCAAGAGGACGCCATCATCATTTAACCATACAATAAAGCTGCATGCCCTCGGGAAAAATTACGGCTGTAGTTTCCCCTTGCTTTCAGCCGTTCGCAGTACCAGCACAGCAAGGCCGTTTTGGTTAGTGTTACAAGGCCAGATCAGTCAATCATCCAGACTGTAGCCCCTGCAACTACTGAAAAGGCTGCTGCCCCTCTTCAGGAGCCACACGTTTGCCTGGCCTCTCAACAGATACCCCGCCGTTGTGGTTGCACCTACGGTACGGCCATCTGTATCGTTGAGGCACGCAAGCCTCCCCACCAACGGCCAGGTCCATGGTTCATGGGGGGAGGGTTAATCACATATCGTCATCGTTTTACTCCTCTTGTACATTGTATGCACAATGGAGCGTGTAATACATCAACCATTGCATTCACTCAGCTTGCAGAGAAGCTCTTATTTCATCTGCCAATCTTTCTCATTTTGAAAAATTCCTTGGGTTCCTGTCTGACGAATTGTCACCTTCGGCAAATGTCGTTGTTGATATAATGTGAAGTTTACTTTGTTTATCATTCACGTTGCTCTGCCTTATATCAACACCACTACCACAGTAGCACTGTAGTGAGTTACTGGTGGACTAAGCAACTACGCTCAAATGGGTTCAAATGGCTCTGAGCACTATGGGACTCAACTTCTGAGGTCATTAGTCCCCTAGAACTTAGAACTAGTTAAACCTAACCTAAGGACATCACAAACATCCATGCCCGAGGCAGGATTCGAACCTGCGACTGTAGCGGTCCTGCGGTTCCAGACTGCAGCGCCTTTAACCGCACGGCCACTTCGGCCGGCAACTACGCTCCGCATCCTTATGTGCGCTCAGCATTGGGTACCTCCAGTCCCGCCCCCATGTTGGCACTTGCAGCCAGTATTGTGGGTGCATGGTAGACAATACTTGGAGCGTCGAATGCGGTAAATGTCGTTCGCCATTTGCGTCCTCGTACTCAAGGGGTTCCTTGCAAAACGTTGCTGCCGTCGTAAGCGGTTGATGAAGTAATCTTCCGGTAGCGGTGGCGTACCGAAATTTTGAGGGCGCTTCTAAGCCGACGACTCTCATTCACTGCTGCGTCAAGCAGGGACTATCCTTACTTGTGGTTCTGTCGTGAGGCACCAACTTTGACATGGGACCTCATTTTTCGTACGATAACATTTAAAATGCTGTCAGCAGTCTACCCAATGTAGTAGTGAGTTAGAAGGAACAGGGTACAATAGTCTAGCAGCTTCTCACAAGTCACACATTTCCGTAAACAATGTTAACCGCGTTGCTTTTGGTGCTGTAAAGAGCGATTCCACTGGACGATGGATGAGAGGAAACCAATGAATTTTATTAATAAATCACGCTATACCCTATGGCAGCCCCATAGAACGGTTTTGGCTTCACGATTGCCCGGTGAACGTCATCTACCATCATTCTATTGCCACCAGGGAAGTATGGAGGAAGTGGTATCACTGTATGAAAGTGTTTTTCGTGATTCGGATATGATCCGCTTATCATGATTAGGAAAACGCTATCTCTGAAAGGATATAAACATATTTTGCAGCATTCTATACTGCGTAAAGTGGATGCACAGTTTGGAAACACTGACTGTTTCAGCGTTACAGAGCACCTTGTCTTTAAGCAGAGTCTCTGACACAATTACATGTAAACAACCTCATTTCTTAAAGGGACTGGCCTGTCTAGCGTCCGACGTAAGCACAATGGAACACTTTTAGCTTGATTGACAACGCCGACTACCCTCTATATACTACGCTCTAGATCCGAACGTCCAAGATCACTTCCTGCTCTGGTTTCGTTTCTTCGGGAAAAACGAGTTACCTTGCCTCCAGCCGGCCGAAGTGGCCGTGCGGTTAAAGGCGCTGCAGTCTGGAACCGCAAGACCGCTACGGTCGCAGGTTCGAATCCTGCCTCGGGCATGGATGTTTGTGATGTCCTTAGGTTAGTTAGGTTTAACTAGTTCTAAGTTCTAGGGGACTAATGACCTCAGCAGTTGAGTCCCATAGTGCTCAGAGCCATTTGAACCATTTGAACCTTGCCTCCACATTTATTCAGACACTTCATCCAAATTGTCCCCAGCACAGTTCCAGCCGTCTTAAAGGCGATGGGTGGGTACACTTATAGGTAACCAGATACTTGTTTAGATAGCGCAGCTGTCTTCCTAGATATTCTGGTCTTTAGGGCGAAGTTAATACGCTCATGGTAGTTGCATTGGCCACTGGAGATAGGTAAATGTTTCCAAGACCTGAGCACAGCTACAGATACGCTAATAGAAAATCACACAAGCATTTTCCGGCAGAGCTAACTACTCAGTGTTGGCACTGTCTGCAATCTGGTAGTTATAATTATTTCATACTATGCGTGTTTAGTGAAATGAAGTGATCGTACGCATTGTGGACTATAGGTCCCTATCTGGGAGAAGCACGGACGCGAAGTTGCAAGTCCTTTCAGTTGACGCGAGAATGAGCGACTTTCGTATCGCTGATGTTGAAATAAGGGCATCACAACATCGAATCCACGATCGTAACAAAATCTCCGACTCGGCGGCGAAGTCACTTGTGCCCGCTGCATGGCAGTCAGACGAGCTGACCACTCAGCTCCGGAGGGCGGACTCTGTGTTTGGTAATAGCTGACGTCAGTTGTCGAAACGTTTTTTCTTCAGGTGTTCAGTTACGTGAAATATCGACCTTTTTCCCTAATAACTACCTGTAATCATACAACTAGTATCAAAGCAATTTTTCTCGTCTCGATGGAACCTGAAGAGGTCTAGGAAATTCAGCAAACGAAATATATTTTTATAGACATCCTTTTGTCAACCACCGTTTCCTGCCACACAGAGTGGTGGCAAGAAAGATACCTCAAGTGTCCCGCTGAAAACAACTCTGTTCCACAGTGCAGTCCTGACAAAGAGTTAAATACAAAAGTATGAACTCGACAGAAGGCAAATATGCATCATACAGCTCTCTTTTAATCGCTGAGTAGTTCTCAGGATTTTAATGGCTGTCGCAATAAAAGGCCACTCCTATTTGTTCATATCAAAATACTCCGTAAATGCTCATGAGAATATCTCCGTTTCAGAAAAATCGCAATCATCGGTTTTAAAACACTCTTTAATTTGGTAGAAACAAACCTGGTCTCATTTACTTTTCTGTTTGTTCAGTTTCCTATTTACTATGGAATTGTTTAAAACTGGTCAGCGGCTGATCCCGGCGGAGGTTCGAGTCCTCCTTCGGGCATGGGTGTGTGTGTTTGTCCTTAGGATAATTGAGGTTAAGTAGTGTGTAAGCTTAGGGACTGATGACCTTAGCAGTTAAGTTCCATAAGATTTCACACACATCTGAACAAAACTGGTCAGCGACAAGAAATTCGCCTTTTCTTTTAAGCAGAAGCATTTTCGTATCGGTACTTATGCACATTATTTTATTCTGCGCCAGGTTCAGGTTCAATTCCGCAAAAAAGTGGGAATACAGGAGTCCATATTGACTCTGTGACGTACCTTAGAAGATAATTTAAAGGAACAGAAACCCACATTTACGGGAGTCACAAATTTAGAAAAAGCGTTTGGCAGTGTTAACTGAAACACATCTATTGCAATCATGAAATTGTCGGCGATAAAATATAGGAAGCGGAAATTTATCCCTAACTGGTATGGACGTCATAAAACCCAAAGAAAATGAAACAAGTCAGTGAATGAGGAGAGAGTGAATGTTGTAGCCTGTCCCTTGTCTCACTTTGTAAAGTAATCAAGCAGTAAATTTGCACAAATTTGAGAAAGGAAATAAAAATCAGGGAAGAAACTGAAAAAAATTAAGGTCTGCCTATGACATTGTAATTACTGCAGATATGGCGAAGCTCTTGAAAGATCATTTGAATGGAATCGATATTCTCTTCAAAAGAGTAAGGAAATGAGACCCTGAAGGTAGTGGATGACTTTGCTGTTTTGGCAGCAAATTACCTGATGGTCGCAGAAGCAGGTAGGGTATAAAATGCAAACTTGCAAAATGAGGAGAGCTTTCCCCAAAAAAATAACCATGCTGTATCGAAGGTAAATTTAAATGTAGGGGAGAATTTTCTAAAAGAGTTTGAAAGGTAATCCGGTGGGGACTGTCTAAATGGTTGATGGTGTAGGAATAATTTTAGTGTTCTAAGAACATTTATTTTTCCAAAAAAGAAACAAACATCAATTATGCTAAACAAGTTGATTGAACACTATCATGTGGCTTAATACTACACTGGACAAGTATCCTGGGTGAAAGAAGTGAGTCAAGTATTCTGACCCTAAAAATGTGGATAACGCAATCTTAACTGATCTGATGGTCAGCAGACTTTGATTCAAATCTTCTGCAGTTTCTCTATATAGGTGCAGCTGAGAGCAAGTGTCGATTGAGATTTGTACGCCCTGACAATGCCATAGCGGCAGTATGTTACATTGCTTGCTTCGTGTGGCGGTGTAAACTGCAGCTGGCGAGATGTGTGCAGCCGAATTGAGGCATGGAGGCGGCACCTGTGAATCGATCGCGCCCATAAAAGAAATGGTCTAGCGACCAGGCAGACGGATCGCAATTTTCTCTCTAACAGAGCCCTGAAATCATGGTAGATTTCAGTGTGTGACACACACGTTTGCTGGTACCAATGACCAATTTGGCTCACTTATACGACAG
Organism: Schistocerca nitens; assembly: GCF_023898315.1. NCBI lineage: Eukaryota > Metazoa > Arthropoda > Insecta > Orthoptera > Acrididae > Schistocerca > Schistocerca nitens. Next base: position 551,005,884 of record NC_064617.1, read on the forward strand.
AGTGCACAAGGATACTAAATGTCAAGACTGGTAAATCTAAAACGAATAAGAGTGCCCTCAGCAAACGAGCAGTCCGAGATGTTTGAAATCACACTTTTGGTACAGTAAGAACTTCACCACAGGCTCCCCAGTCCAAACTACTCGCAAGTGAAATCAGTCTCAGAACAGGTCCCAAGTACCAACCACATATGCCAGAGCCTTAGTTAGAAGTCCCTTACCAGACCAAAGACCCACAACCGAGTGCTTCGCACCTCTCAAGAGAAATTCCGTTTTCCCGCAAAGTGCACGAACGACACTGCCTTCACTCTGTCTTGAGCCAATCAAAGGGCTCTAGAGGTGCTAAATCTCCCCTCCCACACGAAAGCACAAAGTCATGTCGAAACAGGGCAAGAGTTCAGGAACCTGAGTCTCTGGAAGAAAAAGAAACGGCCAATTACTGGCTTTTTCTTTTTTCTTTCGCAGAGGGAGAAGATGATTTTCTGCGAAGTCATGTCACTTCCCACGGCAACAGATACAATCTTAAAGATCTGTACCTAAATTTCCTGAGCCTTGGAGCTTATTAGTCCTAGCTATGTGGTGTAATAAAGATTCTATCTCTAAACGTTTGTCAGAAACTGGAGTTTCTTATAAAACTGAGGCAGCCGATGGAAGTGTTTCACAGGCCTATTTGCAGTATCGGTGAACACGAAAAGTTGTGAATTTTTTATTACACGTGGCTCTGCACACAATGCCATGTTCACGACTCCACTGTGCACATGCGCTTCTTCACACCATTGCCCCCAGCCAAGGCTTCTGCTGGCACAACGGCAAATATCGCGACATTGTTCTGCTGGAGACCTGTCTCGAAGAGGGTCTGCTCTGTCTGCCCTGTATGGCTGTGGGCCTGTCCAGCAAGATTTACTAAGGGATGGGCTCGCTGTCAATTGCTTTCAACTCTCAACATGCTGTTTCTACGAGATAAGAACCATAAAAATACCTCATGCTTTTAGCGCCCTATCAGGCTCCATCAACGTCTGCTCAGGCCATTAACATTCTAGAGTCTTGCTCAAGTTGCATCAGGTTGTAACGAAAACTTTAATAATTTTCCGTATAGAAAAAGTAGGTGTGGGAGTTACATGTCCTCTCTCAAGTTTGCCTGTGGTTTAGCCATATATGCAAGTCAAACATGCATACAAGATCAGCTTAATGACTTTTGAAATGTGATGTTGCAGAAGAATGCTGAAGATAAGGTAGACAGACAGGCTAACTAGTCAAAATTTACGAAACAAGTCAGAGAGGAAGGTAATGGAAGCAAGTGTATGAGTGTGAGTTCATTTGGTGGGCATTGGTGGGATAGGGGTGAAAATTATATGGTGAAGTCAATGGTCAGCTGCAGTAAGCAGATCAAATGCATGTTGTAAGGGATCCGTGATCCCACGTACATAGATGCTAGTATCCGACGCCCAGGTCGATAGTAGATGGGAGTCGATTGTCGAGCGCTGCAGGAGGCAGCAGTGTTGCCAATTTAGCGGCTTTGTCGCTAGAAATGGCGACTTTTGCCTTCGTCTTAGCGACAAAAAAAACTTTTTAGCGACAAAAATTATTTAGCGACTTATCTGGCTACTTTTGGAGTACTGACGACTTTTGAAGCGCAAATCAAAACTATCTTGGGCCAGTATTTTCATTAACAAAACTAAGATTTTAACTATTGAATTGGTACTACACAGACATTGTTCTAGATTTACTAAGTTAAATTAAGTTCTTAGCAGATTATGTAGCACTGTTCAGCATTTAGTAAACCTGAATGTGGGAATTGCCTACAGAGTAAGAAAACATTGACTATAGAACAATTCATTATTCATTACCCACTAGCCTGTTGTCGTCGATAGCGTATCGATCTATAATTCTTAAACTTTTGAACCTTCATTTTTCGAATTGACAAAAAACATACGCAATATTAAGTATAATAAAACACATCTCTATCCAGCAACATCTAATTTTTCGAAATGTTAACTTGCAGTCAAATTATTACCACATGCACAGTGGTAACGCAAGAACAATTCGATGGGGGTATCTCAGACATTATTACGTTTTAAACAATGAACAATAGGACTGATATCGAGTTACCGAGTAAGTAGATTGTTACATGACCTCTAATTCGCCTGAGTTTTAATGTATTTTCAGTGATTATAATTTGGTGAAACTTATGTTGTGGTGGCTTACATAATGGATTTACCGCAGAAGAAGAAGAAGTACGCTCAAAAATATCGGAATGCGTGGGAAGAAGAACCTGAATTCAATGGGTGGCTGAAACCAGTCATTGGAGACTTATCGAAGGCAAGATGTCAAGTATGTGTAACAGAGTTTTATGCTGAATTGTGTGATATTAGAAAGCATTCGAAAACTATTAAGCATAAACAAAACTATTGATTTAAAGAAAACACGAACCACCTTGTTCCATAAAAACACGGGAGAACTGCCGGAACAATTAGGGAACAATCAGTACGCCGGGAAAGCTTTAAACATCACACAAACCACCTTACCAGTAAAAATTGTTTCGAAAATTACAGTTAAAATAGCAAGCAGAGTGGAAGGCACCCTTTCTTTGTTTATTGCTGAACATTGTTCTATTTTAGCTGTAGATCATTTAGGAATACTGTGCAAGAAGGTGTTTTCCGGTGATGAGGGCGCTAAAAACATGCAATTACATCGTACAAAGTGCACTAACATTATGACTGAAGTTTTGGCTCCATATTTTACACAATCATTGGTTGAAGATATAGGTAACCAAAAATACAGTGTACTAATAGATGAATCCACAGATGTATCAATATATAAAATGATAGTTATCGTTATACGGTACTATAGTGTAAACAACCAAACCATTAGATCAGCATTTCTCATACACGCTGTAGTAGAAACTGCAGATGCAAGAAATCTGGCTGCTGTTCTTGTGAATTCTTTGAAAGATCTCAAACTTCCAATCGCTAATATGGTAGGAATTGGTACAGATAATGCTTCTGCAATGGTTGGAATAAACAATGGGCTTTTCGAACAACTCAGGAGAGAATATGGTTTGAAGCATTTGGTATTGATCCGTTGCATTTGTTGCTCTCTTCAACTCGCAGTTTCGCACGCCTCAGTGAATACCATACCTAGAAACATAGAGATTCTTGTATGGGAAATGTACAATTGGTTCTCCATTTCACCCAAAAGACAAGAGGAATATAAAAAGGTTTATGAGACAATAAATTGTGGAAAACAGCCACTAAAATTTTTGAAGGTCTGTGCAACACATTGGCTTTCAATTGAACCAGCAATACGAAGAATTCTGGAGCAGTGGGAAGAACTAAAGCTACATTTTTCACTTGCCATGGTTCAAGACAACACTGCCGATCTTTTGTACAAGATGTATTGTGACGACTCAAATCATCTTTACATGTTTTACCTTAAACATGCTTTAAAAGACGTACAAATAGCAATAAAAGCTTTTGAAGGAGAAGACAATGACCCCACTAAATTACTAGATACACTTGTATTTCTCATGCAGTCACTCGGACAAAACACAGTTTTTCCAACTGTTGATTTGTTGACAACACCAGTTCGAAGCGAATGTATGTACGCAAATCCGAAATTTGGCTTTATGTTTGAACAGAAATTGTCTGAGTCAAGTTTGTCTGAAGAAAATAAATTTTATTTGAAAAAGAGATCCATTCAGTTTAGTCTGAAACTCATAAAACAAATTCAACAAAGACTGCCAATTAACGTTACGATCCTGAAAAAGATGTCAATTCTGAATGTTGAAGAAACACTAAAAGTGAATAAAAATAATGCTGTAGCGGATGTAACCAAAGAATTGAGTTTTAGTGGCGATTTCATAGACGGTATGCTGCAAGAATGGCATACTATCAACTTCATTAGGTGGAATAAAACTACTAACACTGTTCGATTTTGGAGTGAGGTTTTGCAGTATAAAAATGCCGCAGGGGAGAATGCTGTTTCTTTGATTTCACAGCTAGCAATGACTGTTCTATGCCTACCGCATTCAAATGATGAAGGGGAAAGAATATTCAGTTCTGTGAACACTATAAAAACTAAACAACGTAACAGATTATCGTTAAAGAATTAATGCTTTGATCGTATTAAGAGGCTAGCTGAAGAAACAAAATAAAGATTGTGCATCTTTTGACATACTGTCAGACGTATTGGAGCTTATTGAAACGAACAAAAGTTGCTCTCTTGAGCGATGTTCAATCCTCTACATCAACTACAGTTCTGTCAGAGCAAGAAACAGAAGAGTTATTCGATCTTCTGAGTGACGACGATGAATAGCTCACATAACGGTATGTATATATTTTTTAACCTAATTTGAGTTCTTGCTTTCTTTTGTTACAAATATAGTTGTATATTTCTAGTATATTTGACTACTGTGATCGGAACAAAAATTTATGTGTTGCATCAATTATGATAACATGTTTAATTAAACGTTAGCGTATTTTATATGTATGTTGTTGCAAGCAATGCGTCATTTAATTAAGACAACATAGCAATTACGTATGAGATAATTTTTATTAATATTTTATTTGCCCCCCCCCCCCCCAACCTGGCTTATTGCACCATTCACAGCACGAAATTTTCAGTACACCCCTAGTAAAATCAGTTTTAGCAACTTTCTAGCGACTTTTGATATTGAATCTAGAGACTAGGGTTTTTTAGAGTTGGCAACACTGTGAGGCAGTGAGACGAGTGTCGAGTAAGCAGTAGTAATGGAGAGTGTCGAGTGAGCTGTAGTGCTGGAGAGATGGGCAAGAATGGTGGTCAAGTAAATTTACCGATGTGTGACAGATGAGTGCGTCGCCCTAATCGTCGTGGGGTGGACCCTCATCGATACCAATTCGCGAGTGATATGACACCAGAAGTGACAAGTGCCGAATTTCGTGTTTCGCGTCAACCGCGTCGGTCAACAACAACCATGGATTGTAGTGAGGATTGTTGTCGATGTCAACTGTCAGCATTGCGTGTGACGAAGTACTGAAAATCAACAACCAATAAAAAGATATAACTGTGATTAGACGTGTAAGGCGAAGGTAGCAACTGCCTCAGAATTTGTGTGTTAGTAGAAAATACATGTCAGTTTGTACATCGCAACCTTTGTGGTCGTTAATAATAGACAAACCTTGTATCATTTCCACTATTCAGTTACAAAAACAGCCGCACTCGGTTGAAATACCCCTGAAACCACAGCAGAAAAACCGATAGCCTTTCATCCATTAAGCACACGGTGAGAGGCACCCACTTGCCTTTCTCATACTGTGGCATCAAGCAGTCAGGCCTGCAAGATGGGTGGTTTGCCAAGCGAGTGGATTAGCAACATGAATTCTCGTATCTTACGATTTTGTTACAAATTATCCTCCTGCATGAATAATACGCAACGGAAACACGCATCTGACTATAGAACTCTGTCTGCACACTACGCACTGGCAATACCACACTTACTTTTTGTCTTTGATTTAACGGCTTTTATACAAATTCGGGACATTATGATAACATACAATTTAATGAAATAGGCCACTAATCTCTTTCTTTTCACTATTTGATTTATTCATTAGCACACAAATTCTACAACCTACGACAATATCATAAGAGAATTTCCATACTACGGTCTCGTAATCTATCTACCACAACTGTGCACTCCCTGGGTCGGATGGTGGATCTTTTATTATACCTCACACTTCGCCTCTCACAATCATTCTCCAGAAACATTCCTCCAGATCGAGCGATGCAGAAGGAACAGGCATACCCACAAAATCTTCCGAAACTACCTTGCTACTCCCATGCAAAACACACATATTCAAATTACAAGACATACCCAATACAACAATCTGAAATAATACACAAGAACCGTTACAACTTCATCATTTTCCGCTTTCCCACTTCAATCAATATTTAACCCAGTTTCACTCGACACTGCCCCAATTTGTAATTCCAGTTTCCTACTGTGAACTCTGGAGATAAACGCTCGTCTTCCTGTGCAATGCAAGCCAAGTGGCGTTGCTGGAAAAACGGCCGACTCACCTTGATTTTCTCTCAGAGTTTAAATTCAGCGTCACACGGAATGATATTTCTTAAATACTTCAATTTATGATACACACGCAATTCTTAAATATATCAGCTTATTGTACACACGCTATTAATTCTCAAATATTTCAGCTTATGGTACACACGATATTAATTCTTAAATATTTCAGCTTATTGTACCCACGCTAGTATCTCAACTTATAACTACACGTGGCCCCTTTGTGACCGTTGGTTTACTATAATCCCTTTAAAATTACCTGCCTCACTTTGTAATTTTCCCCACAAAAGATCCTAGGAAAGAGAAATGATTAGTTCTAACTACTCTTAAGTATTCCACATCCATACCATGCCTCCACGCTTTCATTACGGAGCACAACAAAAAACAGGTCTTCACAGCAGAAGGTTCAGCGCCAGAGTGCCGAGTCTGAAACATGGCCGTCTTTTCGTTCTCTCGCACCTCTCTCGAAGTGGGAGAAGTACCTTGCTACCTTATTGGTCAGCCCCATTTCAGACGCTCAAAGCTCTGGTAACTTCCATCTCTTTGGTCTCACCAAAGGTAGCCAAAGGATCGACTCAAAGATGCTCATATCGATTCACTATCTGTGGTTAGCAGACGACCATACATTCATTCATTTACACCACACAGATCTCACCAAACTGGATGTAAGGATTTATGTTGAGGAAGTGCACATGTGATCAATTAAATAAATAAATTGTCATTCTTTCCCACACTGGTATCCGGCTTCGCTGTATTAATTGAAATTATTGAGTTACTTTTACAAAAAAAATGTGTTGTTCTGACAGAATTTCGTACCTATTCTCAATGTTGGGCGGTACTGTACCCTTTCATCACCGGCTACCCATGCAGAAAAAAATGGCACGGTACTATCCTTGCAATGCGAGGGTAGTTCCGAACATTTTTTTAAGAAAACTGTATTAAAACAAACGTAGCAATTCATCAAAATAACCAGGAGGAGACCTTAGCCCCTGGTGACCTCAAATAGACGATCAAATTATATTGTACTCTCCACAATCCGGAGTAACGTACACATACAAATATATAACAATCCACATGACAAATAAAACATCACATCATAGAAATAAAAAAATAATATTGAGATAAAATTTTGCTTTAGTTACTGGGATCTTCGTTACTTTTATGAGTAATCCAAATTTCAATAATTCTAAAACAAATAAAAAAAATACTAATTGTACTCATGAAATTTTGAATAGCTCACTGTCCAAACACAGAGCAAGTAATCTGACATTCATAAATTGCGCTGTAAAAACCCTTACACAGCAAAGTCTAAATACAAAACAAAATCAACAAAAGAAATAAATTCGTACACTAGTTACACGTAGAATGTCAGGTTCCATACCATTACTCTAAAATATACCTCAAACCTACAGAGAAATAAAACTGAGAAGAAAAACAATGAAATATAAGACATCATGTCATACCTCATTAACTATCATCACCTAAGCAATTGCCACAGCTACTCGACAGTGAGTTTAACCTTATCCTATATCCATCAGTACAAATACCTGGTGCTGAGCTAGTCAGTCCATCAACTTTGATCAATACTCGCAATAAATAGTTAGCAATAAGTGCTTGAATCCACCAGTAGCTTTCTTATCTTACTCTACTGCTTATTTCTCTGTTGTCACACATATAGACGACAAGAACTTGCATTTCAACTAGCCTTCGTTACACTTTAATGTGAAATGTCACCACTGTGATAATAAAAAAAATAAGTGGCTTCAGTCAAAACACCAACAAGATTTACTATGCACGACATCAAAATACATCAGTTAATTCCGATATTTGTTGTGCAATGCAAATTCTTCTCCCCTGTGACAACCTTACTGATCAATACTACAAGAGCCGCTACGTTAGTATTACGCCACTGGCTAATAGTTAAAGCATCATTGTACCAAATATTCTAATAAACATGCTACGTGAACTTGATAACCCAGAACAAACCAAAAAACTAACACTAACTATTCTAAACACAAATATTAATAAAATACAATTACGCTTGCTGTCCCTTCAGGAATGAAACATATAAAAAAAACATTTACACAATTACAAATACATTATTCCCTATCTTGCGAGTCACACGGAAACATTTCATTCTGTGATTTTCTTGGGGTCAAAAAGTTGCTGATAGTTTTCCTAGAACCACTGTCTCGGTGTCAAAGCTCTCCCATGGTTACCCGGACGAAAGTCTTTGAGTCACTCAATTCGGCATTTTGAACACGCACTGAACAGTAAACTGTATCTCTCATTAAACACAAATGTCATAGTCACTCTCAGAGTACCATCCACACGAAACTGTTCGTCCAAAAAAAAATGGCCCTACAACTACTATTACCCACGGTTCTGTCCTTTCAGTTCATGGTGTAATTAAAAGTCGTAAGTTTCAACAAACAGCACTTATTCCCGCGCCAATCCAAGAAATGTCTCCTACTACAGACGCAAATGTCAATGTCCCACTCTAATTGTTCACCAAACGACAACTGTCCTCTAAGTATACCAAGTGTCCCACATGCCATTCACAAAGCACACTTAACAAGTCATTGTCAAAAGTTTATCGATCCCACCATTCAGTGGTCAAGACAAAACAAAACAATCGTCCCGTCTGCTAAGGACAACATCTTTTCCACCACTCACAATGTGGAAACACCAGTCCTTCACTTTCCACCTTATGGAAAGTCGCAGTCATCTTGTTTCACGGCTCCACAGTCCAGTACTAGTTACTAGTTGCTGGTAACCAATTCCCGCCGGGCTCTGTCGCGCCTCGTCCATTCAGCAGTAGCGTCGCTGCGCGCGCCGTTGAGCAGAAGAAACCACCCGCTGTTGCCTCCGCGGGGTACCTTCCCCAGTCGTAAGGGTGGCGGAACTCATGAATGGCCAGTGATGCGTGCGTGTCGCCCCAGGCCGTTGACCTGCTGTAGCGGGCGCGTGGAGCGCACCTCGTCCGACAATGGAGTGGGGAGTGCCGCGGCTGTGTCGCCTGTCGCCATGGTGACGTCAGCTCGGCCCGTTAGCGGTATGGGCGTTACGACACCCAATTAGCCAGATCTTCCGTGCATCTCGCAACATTACAGACAAAACGATATACAGCATTTAAATACTCATTGATTACATGTATTATCTATTAGCTACATTGGTAACAAAAGAATCTTTGTTCTAAAAAGAACATAAAATTATACACCCTAGTTTTCTACACAGACAACATACATTTATCTATCCTTTTTCTATAGATAGCCCACACTCGTGCTATTCTTTGTACCTGTCGTCCCTCATACAAAACATGAAAGTGTAAAATAAAACAAAAGGAATAATAAGCAATCTATACCGCTCATAATTACAATATCAAAGAGTAGGCTACTCTAACATCCTAACACAGTGAAAATATTAGAAACTTTATCCTAAAACTACAATATACAATGAACTTTTGTGCTTGTGACACACTGAAATTATTACCCCTTGAAAGTGTTCTAACAAAAAAATAAGAATAATCTACATAGCTCACAATTACCTACCACTGGTTATTAAATATTAACTACTTTAACATCCTAACACAATAAACATTTTAGGAACTGATGACTCTAAATCTACAACATATAATGCACCCTTGTGCTTGTGACAGACTGAAATCAGTATCTCTTCACATATTTTACATTTCATTATATATAGCAATGTTTCTAGGACACGTATGACAGATCCTGACCTGACATCCAGGTTCATCCCAACAAACAATAAAACACAATAATGTTTTAGTTATGGATCGGTAGCATCCCCTTTACAGGAGTGTGCGCATTGATCACACTACTCTACGACTCTCACTCACCAGACATCACATTTTTCCTCTCATTCAATCCATTAACACACTAACAGAATAGGACTAGAAGTCAGCTAACCTTAACACCACCACACTCACGACAACATACCATACCTTTGCTCCCTTATACTCAACCACATAACACATGAAGCTGTTTCAGAGATAGCATTCCAGTCTCCGAATTCGTCCTTTCACTCTGGCACCTCTCTCCATCGGCTTACCTCTGCATTCACTTTATGCTAAATATCAACTTAGAATCGCGACATTTCATCTAAGAACAAAAAATACACAAATTATTCATCCTGCAAAAAATAGCTGTACACATTCTTGGTACCGTTTTGATTAGTTATACTGGTACGAGGCTTCAACAACAACAAAAAATATTATTTTTCTCAAATCACAATTGTTATGCTAAGAATTAGATCTACACCTACATTACATCTTACGTCAGTATTCCACAACGTTCACCATCTGGGTCTCATACTCCCTTTACGTCCTTTCACATTGTGCAGTTGTCCTCATCTCTTCATTCGTATTTCGGCTCTCCGTCCGTCCATTACTCCATCATTTCCTGGTCTTCCTTCGCCATTGGCATCAATCTCTATTGCAGCATACACAGGCCTCTCTGTAACATACATCTAAGACATCTCCACATTATTCAATTCTACTCACCTTTATTTTACCGCTGTTTCATCACGTCGAATCCCCCTATTATTATTCCCACTGCTTCTCGTCGATTCTCTCCTCAAAAATTCACCTTTATCCACTACTATTTATCACGTCGCTTCTCTATCTACCATCTTTATTCACTCATTAATCATCACGTCGTTTCTGCTTGATCCTTATTCATACGACAAAAAACACGTACATACACCACTCTGTCGACTCCTGTTCATGACTCATTTGACCAGTCTATTCCGTCATACTTCCTGACATCCCGCCTGAAAATTCTTACGTTCGATTTGACTCTGCACAACGTTACACACCACAAATAAATATACTGACTATCTACCATAAATTGACTACCTTAGATCTATCCTTAACTTTTCCATAATTTGATGTTAGAAATGTGATGAAGCCCTCGAGATTGTTTTCCTTTGATCGTCTCAATCAGTACAGCATTTTCATGTACAATCCGCCTCACTCTGAATGGTCCACTATACACAGTAAAAAATTTCCTAGTTAGGAATATGTGCTTACACGAAAATTAAATGTGTGCAGAGAATATACAAGCTGGGAGAATTGGGCAACCCAAGTGTTGGAAACTTAGGTGCAAGTGGCCTCTCTCACTAACACCAGATTCCGAACAACCATACACAGCACTTCATTATAACTGTCACCACGACAATGACATAATATAGATCAGATGGCATCTAAAAACTTCGATCACAATGTTTACCTCTTACATTACGTGTTTAGTATCTACAATAATCAAATCACCCTAATTAAACTGGACTCATTGGCATTATTACATAACCTTTTAGCAACTGGATTCTTTGAAGAAACCGCTCTTTTACTTTACCGTTTGAAATAAAAAATTTGCAAATTTTACTGAGATACCAGCCTAACAGATTCCATTACTGCCGTTTTATTCTCTGATCAGAAGTATGGTATTTGCATTCCCTACATATTAGTTGAGTTTGTCTGCTACATAGACAATTTTCAGTGCCAGCTGCATGTGTTTTAAGAGCAAGATATTAAGGGCTGATATGTTGGATTAGTTTCTCCTATTCTTCAATCCATTACGACAAGAATGAAATGCCTGGATTCCATGCTCTCCTGTCATTCTGATACTTTCCGCCCTCGACACTATCTGACCTGTCTCCGTTCACGATATCGCTCTCATTACCCAAGTGTTGAAATGACGCGGTATCGTCTACGCCTCTGCCTGCTATCGCTATACCTCTGCGCAATTTCACTGGCAACTTCGTTATATGGATTCTAATGAACTCCGCTGGTTCGTATGTCACATCCAAATACCTGTTTCGTCTCAGCATTTTCTGACAACACGACACTGAATCCCTTATACCACATTCGTTACGATTTGGCATTATCAATATGCTTTGCGTAACCTGGTCCTGCTTACTTTGCGACCAGAATTCATTTAAATGGCTACTACCGTCTTTAAGGTCTTCCTGCATTTTCGCTCTAGCCTCGTCTCTCAAATAGTTATACACAAACTTCGTTTTGCGGAGCAATCCCCTCGATGAAAGTAATGCGTCCTGAAATTGAGACAGCCTTGGACTATACCCAGTTGAGTCTGCCACCTGTTTTATCCGACAAAACCGTTCTTCTGACTCTGTGAATTCGCCTTTCTCCTTCTGCCTATTTTCGCTTTCTGAGTTTATCTCACTCTCCCTCGGCAATCTACCTGGTGGTGCGTCACCTTCGCTACTGCACGCTAATTGCAACTGTGCTAGCTCACTATGTTTCCTACTTATTTCTAATTGTGCCTCTTTAAACTGTAATGGTGGCTGTATCTCCTCCTGGTCGGCATAAACCTCTCGCTGCGTGCTGTCAGAGCCTGTTTCGCCTCTTATACTGATCTTTTCTACATCTGCGCTAATCGTATTCATTCTGGCCACTACCTCCGCAACTTCTCCTCTATGTTTATTTAGCGCCACTTCCTGTCGGGTGACTTGAGCTTCCACGCTGTCTAATGCCCCTTGTTTATCTGCAAGTAAGTCCTCCACTATCTCTTTGATTCGCTCATCCGGCAGCACGTCCCTACGTTCTGTAATATCGCTCTCTATTGCACTTATTCGTACCTCCAAATTATTGACTTTTCCTTTCACAGCATCACATTCTTGCTGCACCACATCCAGATTCTTCTCCCCCTCATCTAACCGATTATTAACTGCGGACAGCCGCTCATCGATAACTGTGTGTAGCTTCCTCATTGCCTCTTTATTTCCCCTATCCATTGTTTCCAATCTCTCCTTAGTCTCCCTATCTCTCTCCTTATTATCTCTATTGATTGCTTCTAATCTTTCGTTATTTGCTTCCAATCCTTTCTTAGTCTCCCTACTCATCGCTTCTAACCTTTCCTTATTCTCCCTATCTCTTTCCTTATTATCTCTCACCAAACTCTGTAACAACTGTAGCATCATATCGTCATTTGCAACTTTCGACGCGCTCACCTCGTTCGCCTGAGAAACCGTAGCTTCGCTAAGGGTAGCTGCACTTTCACTCTCTACCTGACCGAGTCCCTGCTCGCCCGCGTCGTTCGGAAAGGCCCCCGATAGTGAACAAAGCCCACTGCACAAAGGCTCCCCTTGCAGAGGTCCACTGAACAATACAGCCTCTTCGGAGTGCCTGCCGTCCCCTCTCATTAACTCACGGTCAACACCTACTTCCCGCTGCACTGCTACATTCACGCCAGAATCGTTATTCTCCATGGTGACTATACTTTTAGCCTGCGACCTAGTTACTACGGACATTACGCAAAAAAAAAATTATAAAACGATCTTCTAGCCTTGTGCGATACCGCAATTAATTACATAAAATAAAATAAAAGATCCTCACCAATCCAGAAAGAAATTGCAAACAGAAAAAAAACTTTACTTCTTAGCGCTATCACAATATATTCCATCAAAAAATAAAAAAAATTAACAGCAAACCCTAACAACAAAATATCCTAACAAAAATGATCCTGGCAACAAAATTATCGTGACAAAAACGGAATCCTGGCAACAAAATTAAATATCCTGACCAATAAATAATCCTGGCATCAAATTAATCCTGGCATCAAATTAAATATCCTAACAAAAGGAATCCTGGCAGGGTCGAAATTATGAGAGGCACCCACTTGCCTTTCTCATACTGTGGCATCAAGCAGTCAGGCCTGCAAGATGGGTGGTTTGCCAAGCGAGTGGATTAGCAACATGAATTCTCGTATCTTACGATTTTGTTACAAATTATCCTCCTGCATGAATAATACGCAACGGAAACACGCATCTGACTATAGAACTCTGTCTGCACACTACGCACTGGCAATACCACACTTACTTTTTGTCTTTGATTTAACGGCTTTTATACAAATTCGGGACATTATGATAACATACAATTTAATGAAATAGGCCACTAATCTCTTTCTTTTCACTATTTGATTTATTCATTAGCACACAAATTCTACAACCTACGACAATATCATAAGAGAATTTCCATACTACGGTCTCGTAATCTATCTACCACAACTGTGCACTCCCTGGGTCGGATGGTGGATCTTTTATTATACCTCACACTTCGCCTCTCACAATCATTCTCCAGAAACATTCCTCCAGATCGAGCGATGCAGAAGGAACAGGCATACCCACAAAATCTTCCGAAACTACCTTGCTACTCCCATGCAAAACACACATATTCAAATTACAAGACATACCCAATACAACAATCTGAAATAATACACAAGAACCGTTACAACTTCATCATTTTCCGCTTTCCCACTTCAATCAATATTTAACCCAGTTTCACTCGACACTGCCCCAATTTGTAATTCCAGTTTCCTACTGTGAACTCTGGAGATAAACGCTCGTCTTCCTGTGCAATGCAAGCCAAGTGGCGTTGCTGGAAAAACGGCCGACTCACCTTGATTTTCTCTCAGAGTTTAAATTCAGCGTCACACGGAATGATATTTCTTAAATACTTCAATTTATGATACACACGCAATTCTTAAATATATCAGCTTATTGTACACACGCTATTAATTCTCAAATATTTCAGCTTATGGTACACACGATATTAATTCTTAAATATTTCAGCTTATTGTACCCACGCTAGTATCTCAACTTATAACTACACGTGGCCCCTTTGTGACCGTTGGTTTACTATAATCCCTTTAAAATTACCTGCCTCACTTTGTAATTTTCCCCACAAAAGATCCTAGGAAAGAGAAATGATTAGTTCTAACTACTCTTAAGTATTCCACATCCATACCATGCCTCCACGCTTTCATTACGGAGCACAACAAAAAACAGGTCTTCACAGCAGAAGGTTCAGCGCCAGAGTGCCGAGTCTGAAACATGGCCGTCTTTTCGTTCTCTCGCACCTCTCTCGAAGTGGGAGAAGTACCTTGCTACCTTATTGGTCAGCCCCATTTCAGACGCTCAAAGCTCTGGTAACTTCCATCTCTTTGGTCTCACCAAAGGTAGCCAAAGGATCGACTCAAAGATGCTCATATCGATTCACTATCTGTGGTTAGCAGACGACCATACATTCATTCATTTACACCACACAGATCTCACCAAACTGGATGTAAGGATTTATGTTGAGGAAGTGCACATGTGATCAATTAAATAAATAAATTGTCATTCTTTCCCACACTGGTATCCGGCTTCGCTGTATTAATTGAAATTATTGAGTTACTTTTACAAAAAAAATGTGTTGTTCTGACAGAATTTCGTACCTATTCTCAATGTTGGGCGGTACTGTACCCTTTCATCGGTCATATAATCATAATAATTAACTGTTTGGCGGCTTCGATAAATTACACAAAATCCAGTAAAGGAATTAAACGGGGGAGTTTCATCTTGGCTCCCGTGAAAAGGACGGTTGCAATCTTCGGATCCGAACAATGAGTTATTAAGCACTATTTTTGGTTCAGTGTAAAGACATTGGCAATTATCGGACGATTTTAGTGCAAAAATAATTGGGTATTGTCATTACCGTGACTAAAATTACAGTATTCCAACTAGAAACAGTATAATATAACATGTATGGTGAAATTAGAAATCGCGGGAACGAAGCACGTTATTTAGACAATACAGTGCAAAAGTAACTGAGGAACAGTAAACAATTTCTTTTTACAAGTTCAAGTGACCAAAGCAGTGTTAATGAGCAATGTATTGAAATATGGACACGAAAACCTGCATGAAGTACTGTAAAATTTAGACTCTAAGGAAAGGCGCGTTTGTGCGTAATCTAGAATGAACTAACCAAAATTCCGTTACGAAAGTATTAGGAACATCTTTTCAAGTGACTTTGTACCCGAAATTGTCTTTTGAACGGTGTAAATCGCTCAATTTCACGTGGACCCATAAACTGTTACCGCATTTGCGAGTGTTGTCTGTGGCGTAATTGTTGGATGACGTCACCTTGACACTGTGATCGCCTAGCCAAAGAATCTGAAGCAGTGAAGAAGTTCCACACGCCGTGACAGCAAGGATTTGAATAGCGGAGATATACCATACTGACCGGTGACTACAGCGGATCCAAGTGGTTGAAGTAGAAACAACGACGACGCGGAGTACGACATTTAGTGGCGAACCCACGAAGTATACGACGTCTGCGCCACCTACCCGCCGATCAACGAAATACATGATAGCAGCTCCATCCGGTCGCCAACCACCGTACTGCGAGACTGCGTCAGCGCGTTTCGCCGCGAGCTTCGCTCTGCACACGGCACTACACACCAGCTACAGCAACGCATCGCCTGACAGCCGCCGCTCCGGAGGAGCCAACGCCAACACCACTAGTAGCGCGACTTCAAACGTCAAAACATCGCGACTTCGACGAGCGTCGAGGGGTGAGTGAGGACGAGTTGGTGGCGCGAGACTAATTAATATTGCACTATCTTCAGAGCGCGGAAGGAACTTCAAATTGAATTTGTCAATTGCAGAAAACATAAGAATAGTATTTTTTTTGCGAATTTTCTCTGAAGCATGGTATGCTAATATGCATGTGTTTTCATGCTGTACAGCACAGAATAGTGTCTCATTTGCATTATTTATTGTAAACTACATGTTTATATGTCTTCTATGTTGTGTGTATGTTACTTCGAGATTTTGTGTATAAATGCAGTCATTGATGTTTGATGTGGATAGGCTCCTGTAATTTATGGTGTTCAAAGGAGAGGTCTATTTTGCTAGTCTGGGTTAAACGAATACAGTGAAGGATTATTTCGCTATTAACTAATTAGTGAGTGTTTGGGTTACAGGAGGTTATTTTTATTTTATTTTATTTTTTTCTTATCTGTGCATAGCGAGTAATTGAGAATGGATCCTGAATTGAAAGAGAAGGTTGTGGAGGAGGTGGTTAGACAAATGGATGTAGTTCAGGAGGACAAGGATGAGTCAGGAATTGGTACTAGTGGAATGTCAATGGACAGCCCATTGGGTCATTCAACCGGTTACCCTGAGACACCGGTAAAACCAATTAGAAAGGAACTGGGTCTTGAGGATGGAGAATCGCAGTCAATAATGTTTAAGATACTCCAAGATGTCAACAAGATTTTTGAAGTGATGTCCAAAGGAAAGAAAGAAATCATCATGCGTTTAGAAGAGATGTCCAATGGAAAGAAAGAAATATCACATGTTTAGAAGAGGTGTCCAAAGGAAATAAAGAAATCAACAAGCATTCAAAACAGATGTCCAAAGGAAATGAAGAAATCAACAAGTGTGTAGAAGAGATGTCTAAAGAAAATGAAGAAATCAAGAAAGAAAACAAAGAAATGCTAGATAAACATCAGATAGAACCAATTGCAATCTTAAGGTATAGACCGACCTCCAGTCCAGCCAAACGATCGATGAAGGAATTAAATCGTTTGTGTAGGACATACTGTCACAGGAAGCAGCGATCATGGAAGGAGTACCTGGGAAAATTTGAACGTATCAGGAATCATCTCCCACATGACTCAACGGAATTTGCACTGTGTGAAATCTTGCTCAACGAAGAACCTGATAGTGTGTTTCGTGAGCTATTGGGTTATCCACCTGGAAATGACATAACATGGGAGAAGAAATTAGAATTAGTGGAACTGAGTATGAAAGAGGAAGCAAAGAAGGGACAGGAAAGACATAAATTGGTAAAGCCAAGAACTTATCGAGTTGGGGATCTGGTGCTAGTAAAAGTGCATGCCAAATCGGAGAAAATAAATTCTGAGATGCATAAATTTAACCATGTTTATAAAGAGCCATATAAGATCACAAGAATTTATCACCCGAACATAGTGGAATTGGAATATGTGCAAACAAAAAGAGCTCATGGTAAGGAACATGTTGAGAATATAAAAAGATACTATCCACATAAGGATAAGGACAACCCAGATAATGGAATAAAATCAGTTTAAGGTGTAGGGAGTCAGCAACTCTTTTGTTGGTATACCAAGTGGCGACTGGTACACTCCCAGCTGGGTGAGACTTTATTTCTCGTTTCAAGTTTCACTCCTCTACCATCTTTCTGTATCCTTAGGCTAAGAAAGTTAGTGTGTAGTAGATAGGATTGGTAGTGGTCATCCAAGTAATTCGTTCAGGAAACATGTAGCAGATTTATAGTTGACTTAAAATAAGGATAAGTAGTTACTGTTGATGTAGAGTGTGGGATGTCAGAGAATCAAAAAATTAAAAATCAGTTTAGTGTCAGTATGTTACAAAATTAATAGTGCCAGAAGTAATAAAGGGAGAACCAGATCAGAAATTTAATGTTTATAAAATGTGGTGGGAAGCTAATTGGTCAAAAAAGAGTTTGTGTAACCTTACAGAGTTGTTTTATGAGGCATAAAAGGGTCAAGCAATTGTAAGAGAATTGAAGTAACGTATCCACTTGTATGTAGATGAACATGTAAAGAAACAAATACATGAGGAGATACTTGTTCGAATAAATGATGTGAAATATGATGAACGGAGAGGCCAAGGAGCCTGGAGTAGTATTTTTATGTAGTAATTGCAGCGAATATGGAGGGTTGATGTAGTCTGAAGATGTATATTTATTTGCAGTTGAAGTGCTGTTAAGTTGAGGGAGTTATGTGTAATGAAGTGTATTGAGTGTGAGATGTTTGAATTATTGAAGTATATGGAGGATTCATGTAGGTTGAAGATATATATTTATTTGCATTTGAAGTTGCTGTTAAGTTGAGGGAGTTATGTGTAATGAAATGTGTGGAGTATGAGATGTTAGAAGTATTGAAGTTAGTCATTTAGCACATGAGCCACATCTGTTTGCAAGTTATGAATAAAACACAAAGTGTAACTCATGAGTAATGAGTAATTCATGTATCCAGTTAGCTATCAAAGTCAAGTATGGTTGTACTTACATCAAGCTTTAGAAGCAGAATTCTGGCACTGTGTAATGAATAATAAATATCCATATAGCAGATTTGGATTAATGTCGGTATAATAGGAAATATTATATTTTTCATCCGAGCATTAGCGATGCCATTAAATGTCTGGCGAAATGAAATGATCAGTAATTTTAAATTTTCATTAGGTGACCACATTAGTTATGGCGATGCAAATAGTTATGTAAGACATATTTAGTGGTATAATGGAGCATTTAATATTATTGACTCCGTAGATGTAAGACGGATTATAAAATAATTGCATAAGTCAAGGTGTAAATGCTATATTTTGTTTTGATATTCAATTTTGATTGCGTTAAAAACTCAAACGAATAAGTTGTGAATTTCTCCCTTAAGTTTAATGTGTGTTCACCAAGTGAGTAAGTAGTATGGACAGCAGGAACCCCGCTGAAACGACGGCATACCAAAGGGGTAGCTGGCATTCCACTAGCTTGTTTTCTTGTCTTTGCTGTAGCAAGTTATAAAAGATTAACCAGTAAGAAATATGTTGTTCACGGCCCATACAAACCTTTAAAAGTGAAGATTTTTGGTAACTGAATGTAACACAAAGTCTTATAAAAATATTTACTATGCTATGTTAATTAAGGTATATTGATTTTGTATGATGTTTCTGTAGGGGCAGTTTGCTACTGGAGTCAATGGGGTATTATTTGTGATATGATGTAATTTTCAGTATTTGAACCAGAACTTATGTTGCTCATTTTCATTTATATACTACGTGATAATTTTTTCCTATTATTCTTTTTCGCCTGTGGCTACAAAGAAGGTTTTTAGGGCGGGGATGTAAGGGATCCGTGATCCCATTAACATAGATGCTGGTATCCGACGCCCAGGTCGATAGATGTGAGTCGATTGTCGAGCCCTGCAGGAGGCAGTGAGAGGAGTGTCGAGTAAGCAGTAGTAATGGAGAGTGTCGAGTGAGCTGTAGTGCTGGAGGGATGGGCAAGAATGGTGGTCGAGTAAATTTACCGATGTGTGACAGATGAGCGCGTCGCCCTAATCGTCGTGGGGTGGACCCTCATCGATACCGATTCGCGAGTGATATGACATCAGAAGTGACAAGTGCCGAATTTCGTGTTTCGCATCAACCGCGTTGGCCAACAACAACCATGGATTGTAGTGAGGATTGTTGTCGATGTTAACCATCAGCATTGCGTGTGATGAAGTACTGAAAATCAACAACCAATAAAAAGATATAACTGTGATTAGACGTGTAAGGCGAAGGTAGCAACTGCCTCAGAATTTGTGTGTTAGTAGAAAATACATGTCAGTTTGTACATCGCAATCTTTGTGGTCGTTAATAATAGACAAACCTTGTATCATTTCCACTATTCAGTTCCAAAAACAGCCGCACTCGGTTGAAATACCCCTGAAACCACAGCAGAAAAACCGATAGCCTTTCATCCATTAAGCACACAGTCATATGATCATAATAATTGCAGTACTTATATAGAAGCGAAGAGAATTACACACAGCAAAGTGAAATAGAGGATTAAATCAAACCATTTTTCATGTTGAGGGCCACAACAATAGCACACATCGAGAAATACATTTTTTCTAAGAGGTTATACAGCTGATTATACGTATTAAATAAAAAATCATATTAGGCCAGTCGTATCACAGAGGGCTATTAAAAATTTACTGAATAAGTATTTCTTTCCTGTGCCAGTTCTTAAGAGACTTAAAACTTCCAAATTATTGAACTAATTTGCAGGAACGAGTGATGCCACATTCATAAATGTGTAGGGTATTTTGAAAGATATTATGTTCGCTGCTTATTGTAAGAAGCAAATAATTTTCTACAGTCAATGGGGAACATGATGTCTTTCAAAGTTTCTATTGACTGTGGGCCCTGTCCATGAGAAGTTACTCACATATTTAAGAAGTTTTTGTCAAACTGAAGGATAGATCCTGCACACTTACACTTTCGATAGTTTGGTTTTGTTTCACCACTAGCAATACCAACAAAAATTCCGTAACGCTCATTATCAGTGGGTGGGGTAATTGATGCCCACCCCAAAAAATTAAATAAGAATAAAAATTTAAAATGGTTTATTGTTATTGACTTACATTAACGTTATTCTTTGTCAGAGGTACTCTTATGTAATTAGGGTCCAGAACCCGAAAATATTTTTAGCGCAATCTGAGCAATATCAACACCCTTTCAATAATTAGAATGCTGGGAGGGAGGGGGATACTTTAATGTCCACCATAAAAACTAACCCAACTGTTTCTCACTCATAACGTATTGTTTAAATAGATGCTGATGTGTGACTAATGTTCCGAACCCGAACATACTGAATATGACATTCATTGCAAAAAATGAGATCTACCATGGAAACTTTAATTTTTGGGCAAAGTTTAAACGAAAAATCTAAACAGTGGCGATATTTGGTAAAATAACTTATTGAAAACAATAAATATTTTTCAGAATTTTAAAGTGTAAAGTAACTGATAATGTTATAAAATTTTCAGATGCTCAGCATAAAGTACCCTCGCTTCCCCCTGGGTATTGTAGCAGTCAAAAGTCATTTCGTTAGCATCCGTAAAGCAGAAAGGGGGATGAAAGAAGGAGAGCATGTTATGGTTCATGTGTGCCATTTCCTTTTGTCTTCTATTCATCATAACATTTCACCGAGTAAGAAGCAGATGGTGCAAGGTATGCAAGGTGTTACAGTGCTACCTCGTGGGACATGCCTGCCCCTCACATCACTCGTGGCAAAGTAGGCTACCCGCTAAACAGTATTATGGCATGCGTTCTCCTTACGCACTAGCTGCTTGTCCAGCCCCGGCCGCATACGCTCGGCCTGTGTAGTAGGATCACGTGCGCTACAACCCCTGAGACAGAAGTGGCGGCTTGTCAGTTGTCTGTTCACCGTGCCCAGCTGTGCCCGTCTTCGCCCTACTACCGTTTAGCAAGCACGCGAACTGCTACAGCCTGATAAGCAGTTCAAGTAGAGGGCATGCCATAAAGCTGTGTGTTTCACAGGGTTCCTGAGTACGGGTGACGAGGTGGTTCCTGGTAACGCGGGCAGCAAGGACCAGCAGCTGGCGCTGACCTGGGTGCAGAGGAACATCGTGAACTTCGGCGGCGACCCTCAGCTGGTCACTCTGTTTGGGGAGAGCGCTGGTGCCATTTGCGCGTCCTTCCATCTGGTGTCACCGCTGTCTGCAGGTCAGTACACAATGCTACCCATACCTAACTCCACCTGTTACCTGACTGTTTGCATGCATTACAATGGTCGTTGAAACCACGGAAAGTGTATTAAACTGAGCATCAACACTGGTAAAGCATGCATCTGTATGGTTGTTTAACGCACCATGAAATAAGATAATTACAATTCTGATACTTTAGAAGGTCCTACTTGGTTCCTTTTGCAAATGTTTCATAAGTCAAATCATTTTATTGAAACTATAGCATTTATTTATTATTATGTAATAGAAAAGAGCCTACCTACAAGGAACATACTATGATGACGAAATGTTGGCATCTACAGGGATACAAGGAAAAAGACAGTGATCTCAGAAAAAGAGCTTTGCTCTAAAGATATTTCTTCGCTTGAAGCATTAAGTCGAACAAAATCTCTTTAAATCCAAACCAAGTTGTGGTGTATTGAACTTCGAACACCTACAGCTAGCCTCCAATTATCTGATTTGATAATGCGTTTTTAATTTCTATTTTACTTTTTACATCTATATTTTCCCAATGTTTTCCTTCGAAAACATGAAAAAATGTTGAATGAAATAAAATCACGCTATGTTCTCAGTCATCAAAACTCTTCTGGGATAAGGAAGTAAGGAATGAAGATTAGGGTTTAATGTCTTGTTTACATCGAAATCATTAGACAAGGATAGAAACTGAATCAGTAAATTAAAGTTTGTACGAGGGCATTGACTTGAACCTTGGTCCTTGTTAGGCAAATGTGTTTCCAATATACCACTCTGAAATTGCGTCTGGCATAGTTTATGGACTCTTGCAGTCCAATACCGGCCATAATACAAACCTCACTCCACAACTCAAGGAAGTGGAGGGAAATAAATGTGTGTGGCAGTATGCGAGGTGGTGTACTGGCCACACATCTGCGTACTAAGTGGGAGATGCGGTTTCAAGTCCCGGCCTTAGTACCAACTTTTATTTTATGCGTCAGCTTCGATCCCTATCAAAGATAAAGTTGAGACTCAATATGTCTCAAGGAAAATAAAGTTTCATCAGATATTATTAGAGATAGAACACAATCTAGGGCTGTGTCAAGGTTGCGAAGCAAATTGATAGTGCCCTTTTAAAGGCTCCATTCCTCCATCTGCCTACAGAGATTTACGGAAATCACAACCAGCTACATTCTGGATAGCTGGACAGAGACTTGACCAATCTCCCTCGTTAACACGTTCGCTGTCATCGGAGTGCCAGCGCGCCTGGCCGATACTGGAGCACATACCGTGGACGCGCCTGCGCGGAGAGAGAGTCAGTTGTTGCGAGGCACCACGGTTCGGTTTAGTTGGGCACAGCCATTCGGTGTGGTTTATTGCGCAGGCTCTCTAAGAACGTATTGTTTTCGGTTTTTACGGGTGCGGTTCGCGTTTTTTCCCTACAGTTTTTCTCTATTGGGGGACTGAAAATGGAAACAATCGTGACACGGCGGGCCCTTCAGAACCTAAGAAACGTAAAATATAGGACACAATAAACGTATAAAACCTAACGGTTGCGGAATTATTACAAATATTAGAAGAAAGCGATTCAGAAACGGAATTGGCCAGTGGGGAGGACGGGTGGTAATCCAGTGAAGAGTCTGACTGAGCCGAGTTTGCTTTAGATGAGACTAGAAATGGCTGTGAATCCAAGCGACAGGAAAGGCAGGAGTGCTAACAAGTGGTAACGTAGCTGATACAAGTGTTGCATGGGAAAGCGAGCCAGTTGGGATGGTAAATTGCCCGTTTATAAAAATGAGGGACTCCTAATTCAACCAGTGGGAAACACTCCCTTAGATTATTTTCGTCTTTTCCTGACGGACGAATTTCTATTGAAAGTTGTAAAAGGAACAAATCGAAACACAACTTCATTATTCCTTCCTGTGGGAATCAAAGAACAATCACGAATAAATTGTTGGAAATATGTGACGGTTGGCGAATTGTCAGTATTCTTAGGAGATTTCCTGCACATGGGAAATGTAAAGATGAGGAAGTTGCAGGACTATTGGAAAAAGGTCATGTGAAAGGAATTGCCGATAGTATTTCAGGAAATCATTTTCTTCTGATACTTGGTGCATTGGATTTTTCTGAAAATCCAAAACGGCGAACCATAACCAACGGACATGTTTTATAAAATACGCCCAGTTCTCACTTTTTTCAGTGAAAGGATGTGCCAAACGTACTACCGTGGACGGGAACTGTCACTGGACAAATCAATGGTCCTTTGGCGTGGTAGATTACTTTTCCGCCAATACATCAGAAATAAAATCACAAATTTGGGATAAAGCTATATATTTTGAAAACTTCCACTGGAATGGTCCTAAAATTTGCGGTATACTCTGGCATGCTGTACGATTTAGAAGGAAGAGGCCATGCGCAAAAAATTGTTCTTCATTTAGTGGATGAAAAGTTGAATGCTGGTCACCACGTGTACATGGACAAGTACTATAATAGATTCGCATTGGCTAAGTTGCTCCTGGAGAAGAAGACTCACCGCACGGGACCTCTGAGGGCCTATCGGAAGGATGCACCCAAGGCAATACAGAAGGCAAAATTACGAAAAGGTGAAGCCGTTGCCGGATTTGCGGAAGGAGTTACGATAGGTAAGTGGTGTGATTAGAGGGAGGTTTGCTACATTTCTAATGCATTTGCAAATGAAATGGTTCAGGTTGAAAACAATAGAAAGAAGAAGAAATCTAAGCCCTTGACCAATGTACACTACAATAAATTTATGTCGGGAGTTGATCAGCACGATCAGATGTTATCATATTACCTCTCGGAACGAAAAACCATACGCTGGTACAATAAACGTTTCATCCACGTTATGGAAACGACGCTGACAAACGCACATGCCCTACACAATAAATATTCGGGCACAAAAATGTCCTTCCAAGAATTCAGACTCAGTATTATAAGAGCACTATTGCCACAAAAGCAGGTAGATCAGCCAGTCAGAAATCCCCAACATGTTGTGGTAAAATGAAAATCACCTGGAACATCAAAATCACGGAGAAAAAAGTGCAGATCATGCTCCAGCCGAGGACAACGAACAGACACGATTTACGAGTGCCCAGATTGCCCAAATAAAGCATGGTATTGTTTGAATTGTTGTGTTTTTATCACCACCTCCAAAGGCAGATAGCACTTTCGTTGTTCTTTCATTTTCCGACAGTTATGCTTAGTCATGGGTGACTGGAATTCTCAGTAGGAAAAGGGAGAGAAGTAAACATAGTAGGTGAATATGGATTGGGGTGAAGAAATGAAAGAGGAAGCCGCCTTGTAGAATTTTGCACAGAGCATAACTTAATCATAGCTAACACTTGGTTCAAGAATCATAAAAGAAGGTTGTATACCTGGAAGAATCCTGGAGATACTAAAAGGTATCCGATAGATTATATAATGGTAAGACAGAGATTTAGGAAACAGGTTTTAAAATGTAAGACATTTCCAGGGGCAGATGTGGATTCTGACCACAATCTATTGATTATGAACTGCGGATTGAAACTGAAGAAACTGCAAAAAAGGTGGGAATTTAAGGAGATGGGACCTGGATAAACTGAAAGAACCAGAGGTTGTAGAGATTTTCAGGGAGAGCATAAGGGAACAATTGACAGGAATGGGGGAAAGAAATACAGTAGAAGAAGAATGGGTAGCTCTGAGGGATGAAGTAGTGAAGGCAGCAGAGTATCAAGTAGGTAAAAAGACGAGGGCTAATAGAAATCCTTGGGTAACAGAAGAAATATTGAATTTAATTGATGAAAGGAGAAAATATAAAAATGCAGTAAATGAAGCAGGCAAAAAGGAATACAAACGTCTCAAAAATCATATCGACAGGAAGTGCAAAATGGCTAAGCAGGGATGGCTAGAGGACAAATGTAAGGATGTAGAGGCTTGTCTCACTAGGGGTAAGATAGATACTGCCTACAGGAAAATTAAAGAGACCTTTGGAGAGAAGAGAACCACTTGTATGAATATCAAGAGCTCAGATGGCAACCCAGTTCTAAGCAAAGAAGGGAAGGCAGAAAGGTGGAAGGAGTATATAGAGGGTTTATACAAGGGTGATGTACTTGAGGACAATATTATGGAAATGGAAGAAGATGTAGATGAAGATGAAATGGGAGATAAGATACTGCGTAAAGAGTTTGACAGGGCACTGAAAGACCTGAGTCGAAACAAGGCCCCGGGAGTAGACAACATTCCATTAGAACTATTGATGGCCTTGGGAGAGCCATTCATGACAAAACTCTACCATCTGGTGAGGAAGATGTATGAGACAGGCGAAATACCCACAGACTTCAAGAAGAATATAATAATTCCAATCCAAAAGAAAGCAGGTGTTGACAGATGTGAAAATTACCGAACTATCAGTTTAATAAGTCACAGCTGCCAAATACTAACACGAATTCTGTACAGAGGAATGGAAAAAATGGTAGAAGCGGACCTCGGGGAAGATCAGTTTGGATTCCGTAGAAATTTTGGAGCACGTGAGGCAATACTAACCTTAAGACTTATCTTAGAAGAAAGATTAAGAAAAGGCAAACCTACGTTTCTAGCATTTGTAGACTTAGAGAAAGCTTTTGACAAGGTTAACTGGAATACTCTCTTTCAAATTCTGAAGGTGGCAGGGGTAAAATACAAGGAGCGAAAGGGTATTTACAATTTGTACAGAAACCAGATGGCAGTTATAAGAGTCGAGGGGCATGAAAGGGAAGCAGTGGTTGGGAAAGGAGTGAGACAGGGTTGTAGCCTATCCCCGATGTTATTCAATCTGTATATTGAGCAAGCAGTAAAGGAAACAAAAGAAAAATTCGGAGTAGGTATTAAAATTCATGGAGAAGAAGTAAAAACTTTGAGGTTCGCTGATGACATTGTAATTCTGTCAGAGACAGCAAAGGACTTGGAAGAGCAGTTGAACGGAATGGACAGTGTCTTGAAGGGAGGATATAAGATGAACATCAACAAAAGCAAAACGAGGATAATGGAATGTAGTCAAATTAAATCGGGTGATGCTGAGGGGATTAGATTAGGAAATGAGACACTTAAAGTAGTAAAGGAGTTTTGCTATTTAGGGAGTAAAATAACTGATGATGGTCGAAGTAGAGAGGATATAAAATGTAGACTGGCAATGGCAAGGAAATCGTTTCTGAAGAAGAGAAATTTGTTAACATCGAGTATAGATTTATGTGTTCAAATGGCTCTGAGCACTATGGGACTTAACATCTATGGTCATCAGTCCCCTAGAACTTAGAACTACTTAAACCTAACTAACCTAAGGACATCACACAACACCCAGCCATCACGAGGCAGAGAAAATCCCTGACCGCGCCGGGAATCGAACCCGGGGACCCGGGCGTGGGAAGCGAGAACGCTACCGCACGACCACGAGATGCGGGCAGATTTAAGTGTCAGGAAGTCGTTTCTGAAAGTATTTGTATGGAGTGTAGCCATGTATGGAAGTGAAACATGGACGATGACCAGTTTGGACAAGATGAGAATAGAAGCTTTCGAAATGTGGTGCTACAGAAGAATGCTGAAGATAAGGTGGGTAGATCACGTAACTAATGAGGAGGTATTGAATAGGATTGTGGAGAAGAGAAGTTTGTGGCACAACTTGACTAGAAGAAGGGATCGGTTGGTAGGACATGTTTTGAGGCATCAAGGGATCACAAATTTAGCATTGGAGGGCAGCGTGGAGGGTAAAAATCGTAGAGGGAGACCAAGAGATCAATACACTAAGCAGATTCAGAAGGATGTAAGTTGCAGTAGGTACTGGGAGATGAAGAAGCTTGCACAGGATAGAGTAGCATGGAGAGCTGCATCAAACCAGTCTCAGGACTGAGGACCACAACAACAACAACAACAACAACATGCTTAAGCACTATTCTTGAACTTTGTATTTATTTTATTTGTTTGAGTGTAATCGATAAAGCAAAGGTACGGCCAAACTTTCAGGAAACATTCCTCACACACAAATAAAGAAAAGATGTTATGTGGACATGTGTCCAGAAACGCTTAATTTCCATGTTAGAGCTCATTTTAGTTCCTTCAGTATGTACTGTACTTCCTCGATTCACCGCCAGTTGGCCCAATTGAAGGAAGGTAATGTTGAATTCGGTGCTTGTGTTGACATACGACTCATTGCTCTACAGTACTAGCATCAACAGTTTAGTGTTCATCACGATCGTGGTTTTGCAGTCAGTGCAATGTTTACAAATGCGGAGTTGGCAGATGTCCATTTGATGTATGAATTAGCACGGGGCAATAACCGTGGCGCGGTACGTTTGTATTGAGACAGATTTCCAGAACGAAGATGTCCCGACTGGAAGACGTTCGAAACAATTGATCGGCGTCTTAGGGAGCACGGAACATTTCAGCCTATGACTCGTGACTGCGGAAAACCTACAACGGCGAGGACACCTGCAATGGACGAGGAAATTCTTCGTGCAGTTGACGATAACCCTAATGTCAGCGTCAGAAAAGTTGCTGCTCTACAAGGTAACGTTGACCACGTCACTGTATGGAGAGTGCTACGGGAGAACCAGTTGTTTCCGTACCATGTACAGCGTCTGCAGGTACTATCAGCAGCTGATTGGCCTCCACGGGTACACTCCTGCGAATGGTTCATCCAACAATGTGTCAACCCTCATTTCAGTGCAGATGTTCTCTCTACGGATGAGGCTTCATTCCAACGTGATCAAATTGTAAATTTTCACAATCAACATGTGTGGTCTGACGAGAATCCGCACGCAATTGTGCAATCACGTCATCAACACAGATTTTCTGTGAACGTTTGGGCAGGCATTGTTGGTGATGTCTTGATTGGGCCCCATGTTCTTCCACCGACGCTCAATGGAGCACGTTATCTTGATTTCATACGGGATACTCTACCTGTGCAGCTAGAACATGTGCCTTTACAAGTACGACACAACATGTGGTTCATGCACGATGGAGCTCCTGCACATTTCAGTCGAAGTGTTCGTACGCTTCTCAACAACAGATTCGGTGACCGATGGATTTGTAGAGGCGGACCAATTCCATGGCCTCCACGCTCTCCTGACCTCAACCCTCTTGACTTTCATTTATGGGGGCATTTGAAAGCTCTTGTCTACGCAATCCCGGTACCAAATGTAGAGACTCTTCGTGCTCGTATTGTGAAAGGCTGTTATACAATACGCCATTCTCCAGGGGTGCATCAGCGCATCAGGGATTCCATGCGACGGAGGGTGGGAGCATGTATCCTCGCTAACCGACGACATTTTGAACATTTCCTGTAACAAAGTGTTTGAAGTCACGCTGGTACGTTCTGTTGCTGTGTGTTTCCATTCCATGATTAATGTGATTTGAAGAGAAGTAATAAAATGAGCTCTAACATGGAAAGTAAGCGTTTCCGGACACATGTCCACATAACATATTTTCTTTCTTTGTGTGTGGGGAATGTTTCCTGAAAGTTTGGCCGTATCTTTTTGTAACACCCTGTATATATCAAATGGGGACTACTCTTAGTGGTTTATTAATCTCAGATATCGAAATTAATAGTCGTTATCAAGAAGGAACTCAAATTGTCTTTCCAAACTCACAAAACTTATAAAATTATAATGAATTTTTAAATAAATAATCTGGATAATTTTAAAACCAAGCTTAGATTTGAACGATTTTTTGATAAAAACAATACACCTGACGTGGACCACCGCTTACGAAGGTGGGAATACAGCACAATATGCGAAAGAAAAGTGACATGTAAGTGTCAAACAGAGAAAAACCTGTGTGGAAGAGTGCAAGAGCAAGGCCGTTTTATGTAGTTCAAAATTCCACTTGCTCACCAAATAGGTTGCAGAAATCACTCTTTCAATCCGTAATCATATGGCAGTGCGTAAGAAACCACTGGAGAAATATACTGCCTGAAGAAACGGAAATAACCCCGAAGGCATGGTTGGATATCACTGTAAATTTTTACAATACAAACTATCGGGAGGTACGTAGATGACAAAGCTTTAATTCTTTGTGACAGAATAGCCACCAGGGAGAATTAGTGTTGTTCGTATTTAGTGTAGTTACCAGGCCTGATTGGGTATATAAGGCGAGTGAAAAGTATCACATATTGCGTGATCGCTGCAAAGGCAGCTGAGATGTCGGTTACTCGTGTGAGACAGCATTTTCAACTAGTGAAAAATTTTAAAGCTCCCTCATCGTGTATCTTCATTATGCTAGTTGGTCAAATCACGTAATATCTAAATCTTTGGGGCATTCAATGGGACAATGCCCCGATGTTAGACTGCTTTGGAACGTGAGGGCAGATACATTTGTCTGTGTCGACCACATCTGACCTTCACAACTAGCTGTATTATGCATCAGCCACATTTTAACCCTTTCTCATCTGTGCCTGCCATCAGAAAATTCGTAATGGTCTTCCTGAAACATTTTTGTGTCATCCCTCACCGGTAGTCGGCGACTATCAGCTGCCTGTCTACTGCACTACCGCGCCACCCTTAAGCTGGAGTTAATAGCACAACACAAACGGGTACATTTCTAGCGATTTCGCTTTATAGAACCATAGACCGCCTAAGACTGGTGTTACATTGTGTTCAGTAATGAATCAGCGTTCTTAACTACTCCAGATGACCACCGTTAGGGAGTATGGTGGCCACCTGGCGAGGGTTTCTATTCTTACAATGTTTAGGAGAGACACAGTGTTGTTACTCATGGCGTTAAGGCCATGTGATATTACTTCAATTCACTGCTGTTAGTGACTGAGTGAACTGTGATGATCACAACAGTATGTCACGTGTTTCCTCCTGGTGAGCTACTATTTACCGGACAGTATTTGGGTAGCATTTTCAATTGGATAATGGTCGACCACATGTGGCACATGTCTCTATGAACCATGTATCGTTCTAAGATACTCCCAAGGTCACTGACAGCATCAGCTTTGTTCCCAATAGAATATGCGTGGGAACAGCTCCAGTTGTAACATCATCCGAGTGCCAGTAATCAGGAAGGACCACTTACAATAGTTGAGGACCATCTTGCCTCTGGAGAGGATACAGTACCATTTCACCATTTCGACACCCTTCCCACCCGAGTCAGTGAAAGCATTCTGTCCAGATGGGGTGCAACGACCTCCTAGTAAGTGAGCTCATACTGCCAAGTTCTTTGTAGATTCGACTCGATACCAAAAGCACTAAAATAACCTCACATATCCTCTCAACCCATGAAGAATAATTTCGATTCCTCCTCCCCTTCTGAGTTTTCTACTTCTTTTGTCATGTGGTATGTTGCAGGTAAATCACAAGTTTAGGAAGTTGAAATGATTCTTCTTGGCCAACTGCCGAGCTGCTGACGTACTGGTGCCACACTTATCTCTGCTGGTGCATGCTCGCAGCATTTCCACCAAATCTAGACCCTCCCATCTCGTGCTGTCCTGACGACTGACTGCTACACCAGGTGGGGCCGCGAAACGGCGATGACGATGCAGTGATATGTGCGCCAAGTGGGAATTTAAATGTGCCGGAAGAGCAGGCAACCAGTATACGGAGTGATCATGAATTCCATCGACGAAGAAGGGTATTCACGGATATTTTCGGAGTATTTTGGTATAGGAGAGTAGTGATTTTCGGCAGCTCGCTACAGAGTAATTTGCTTATCGTTCCATCTGTTATTCTCGTATCTGCACAATCTTCGAAATGTTCACTGTATGTTCTGTGTGTCTTATTTGGGAACAAACTTGCTCCACTCACTCAGGGTAATCGCTGTTTACAACAGCAATGACCACTTTACTCTTCGCTTTCAAGCTAGTATTCAGTATTGCTCGATTTTTATCTCGGATTTCTTGTTCCGGCAGTGTCAGTTGCACGTAGACAATGATACACGGCAGTGTAGATATGTTCGTTGATGAACAGTTGGCCGATTTACACCTTTCATGTTTCTTCATCAAGTGCGATAGAAGAAAGGTACGACGGAGTTGTGCTGAATAGTTCCTGCTGGAGAAGAGCAGAAAGGTTGTTTTCGAGCGACTGATTAGAACCAATAACTCACTGGAGAGGGCTAACTCATTCTTATCATTCACTTACTACTTACTTAGTTAAATAAATGTCAAGAACTTAGAATCAGGATTAATGGCTTTCCACTGCCTCCTTTGTGGTATTTGACATTTTCGATGAAGTACTACATTTAGTCTTCGGTATAAATTTTAAAAAATCACAAACAAATTTGAATATTTTCTATAAAACTGCGAAAACTGAAACTTAAAATACACAAGTTTACTGAAAAGAAAATGTGGTTCAAAAGCTAGAACAGAGATTGATTTTCTTGTATCTGAAATTATCTGTAACTATCGTTTCATGCAAAATGACAATACGTGTCTCTAAGAAGTAAGATTAGTGAATGTTATTATTTACATACAATAGGTGTGCAAAGTGAATGTAAGTGTTGATATTGCCGTTCAAGCTATTGGAGTCAGATTACTCAGCCAAGTGAGTACCTCCACAACAAATTTTTGAATTTATTAAAATTCCGCAGTTCATTCTTAAATACAGGATTATTCCTTGGTAGCTCGGAGATTTCAGAAGGTGTGTGAAAATTACAAGACATACAGAAAGCAGACAGACATCGGTGGATGGAGCATCTCACCGCGTTTTGAACTCGGATTACAGGCGATCAATCTACAAACGTCCATAAGTGCGTACAACTGATCGAAGTCGCAGACATGAACTTCCTGGAAAAGAGGGAGAGAAACCCAATTTGGAATTCCTTTTATTGGGTTGCCTATCTTCGGGCACCAACTAATTCGATTCACACCAAGTGAAAGACATGTCATTGTAAAGGGTGCCCAGTTAGTCGCATCAATACAAAGTGTACCCCGTTCTGGAAGCACAGCTGTCCTGTATTTTTGCATCCACATGAAGGTGCCAAATGGCAGCTTCCCATACACTGTTCCAAGCGTCTCGCTACTTTTGTTGCAACTCGACAATTGTTCCTGCAGGCCCTGGAGAACGACTACCTTCCTGTTTTATCATATCCCATATATTTTCAAATGGCGAGAGATCTGGAGGCCAGGGTAGTAGCTGTACACCGCGAACAACACATTACGTAGCATCAGCCGTACAGGAAACTGCACTACCCTGGTGAAAAAGTACATCACGTTACCGTCGAATAAATGGCACTAGCAAGGGGACAAGAGATTTCATACGGTAGTGGACACTGATTACTCTACCCTTCAGAAACAACAAAACTGACCCCCCAAGTGATGGCTTCTCATAACCTGAACCCTCAAACTGGACAAGCGCGTCGTGGCTGAATGCACACTGGAATTGCAACTTTCCACGTATCCACCTTACTCGTATACGTCCGCCACTCGCTTACAGACAGAACTTACTCTCATCACTGGAGACAATGGAGCGTCTTTCAACTCTCCAGTCCACTCTTCCATGGCATGAGAGAGACCATGACTGGCGGCGACGTCGTGTAAGTGGTAGCCTGGCCAGAGCCACATGTGATCTAAAGGCGACGCTTCCCAACGGTAGCTGGTGACATAGCAGGTTCAATAAGAGCCCGTATTTCTACCGTGAATGATGTTCGGTCGGCGACATCTCGAATGCTGCGTCTACTGGAGTCTGTACTATGTGGACGTCCAGAAAAGTGTCTATTATCGTCGGAATGTTCCACAGGCCACTGTGGAGAGCAGCTAATCACATTACGCCACCAATGTGCATCATTCGTCGGTACTTCTATCCAGTTTCCCGGATGCACACAGTGCGATCCCATTCAAATTTCTGAAGGTGTATAGCACATGTGGTGCATGGTTGTACCCTAGAATGAATTTTGCAGGCACTGTTCCCCCGTAAACTCAGCACAGTTACTGCTTGTCAGAATAGAAGGTACACAGACGAGCATCCCGAGCGCCATCTCATTGTTGATAACAGTGACACATACACCACTAATGCCACAAAGCCTCAGTATACACATCACAATGAGATAACTGTCTTGAGCCTGTGTTGAATATATGTCTTGTTCATCACCTGCTGCGCCTTTTATAGTATCTTTGTTGCTGTATTAAGTAAACTATAGATCTGTAATATCTCAGAATATAGATCAAGTTTAAACAAATGCTTGTATTCTGTATGCTGTAGTTAAAATACCAGAAATTGAATCCGCAGCTCATGGTCTCGCGGTCGCGTTGTCGCTTCCCGAGCACGGAGTCCCTGGTTCGTTTCCCGGCGGGGTCAGGGATTTTTCACCTGCCTCGAGATGACTGGGTCTTTGTGTCGTCCTGATCATTTTATCATCATTTGTGAAAGTGGCGAGATTGGACTGAGCAAAGGTTGGGAATTTGTACGATCGCTGATAACCGCGCAATTAAGCGCTCCACAAACCAAACATAATCATCATTAGATATCGTATTGACAAGAGAGCCGGCCGGAGTGGCCGTGCGGTTGTAGGCTCTACAGTCTGGAGCCGAGCGACCGTTACGGTCGCAGGTTCGAATCCTGCCTCGGGCATGGATGTGTGTGGCGTCTTTAGGTTAGTAAGGTTTAATTAGTTCCAAGTTCCAGGCGACTGATGACCTCAGAAGTTAAGTCGCATAGTGCTCAGAGCGCTTTGAACCATTGACAAGAGACTGAATGAGAAATGTCCACTGAAACCAGTAACTAACAACATAAGCGGAGAAGGGAATAATGTTCAAGACATTATAACGTAAACAACCGCTGAAGCATTAGGAACGAGGAAAAGTAAATATTCTGAGACCGGATTATTGCTTTTTAACGTTGTTAGGAGGTTGTGAGCGTACAAGTTGTGGGGGAAAGGAGATAGAGCACGTCGCTGGCGGATGCTAAGAGGCCGTGGTGAGCGGCTAGCGTTTACGCGGCCTAGGAAAAACCCGAAAGGACGCTTGGCAGGAGCGCATATGGCCGTGATTACGCACTTGGAGACATTTATATGTCAGAGAAAAAGTGATAAAACCAGAACTAACAGTGACACAGAGGTGCGAGCTGGCACTCATGGACAGAAAAATATGTAAAACTAAATAATCTAGATGCGCCACAAAAATATATAATACTTTAAAAGTTATTGTCGCCTTACAAACTGTAAACTTATGAAAGTTCTACAACTAATATCTCGGCAATGGTGTGGCCGATTAATATGAACAAATTGTTTGAGGATGCAGCTAGTAGAGCTGCGCCGAACAATAATAGCCGATTTAGCTGAATGTGTGCCATTTTTGAATGAGAGGTCGGAATATGGGATTCGACTGAGAGGAACTGTTTATTCCGTAATAAATAAATTCAAAGAGACGAAACTATCGGCAGCATTCTAAAGTTTAAAGAATTAGATGAGTAATGAAGTACGTATTTTTATCTGTTTATTTATGTTTAGTATCAAAATTCCGTGAAAAGCAATATCACGCCACGAGAACATTATTTCCGAAGAAACAGAAATAGTTACTGCCCAGAAATTTTCTATATTTTTCAATGTGTTGCCGTCGGTGGGGAGGCTTGCGTGCCTCAACGACACAGATAGCCATACCGTAGGTGCAACCACAACGGAGGGGTATCTGTTGAGAAGCCAGACAAACGTGTGGTTCCTGAAGAGGGGCAGCAGCCTTTTCAATAGTTGCAGGGGCAACAGTCTGGATGATTGACTGATCTGGCCTTGTAACACTAACCAAAACGGCCTTGCTGTGCTGGTACCGCGAACGGCTGAAAGCAAGGGGAAATTACAGCCGTAATTTTTCCCGAGGGCATGCAGCTTTACTGTATGATTAAATGATGATGGCGTCCTCTTGGGTAAAATATTCCGGAGGTAAAATATTCCCCCATTCGGATCTCCGGGCGGGGACTACTCAGGTGGACGTAGTTATAAGGAGAAAGAAAACTGGCGTTCTACGGATCGGAGCGTTGAATGTCAGATCCCTTAATTGGGCAGGTAGGTTAGAAAATTTAAAAAGGGAAATGGATAGGTTAAAGTCAGATATAGTGGGAATTAGTGAAGTACGGTGGCAGGAGGAACAAGACTTTTGGTAAGGTGAATGCAGGGTTATAAATACAAAATCAAATAGGTGTAATGCAGGAGTAGGTTTAATAATGAATAAAAAATAGTCAGGTGAATACAGGGTTATAAATACAGAATCAAATAGGGGTAATGCTGCAGTAGGTTTGATAATGAATAAAGAAATAGGAGTGCGGATACGATACTACAAACAGCATAGTGAACGCATTATTGTGGCCAAGATAGACACAAAGCCCATGCCTACTACAGTAGTACTAGCTCTGCAGATGATGAAGAAATTGATGAAAGGAATATGAAATTATTCAGGTAGTAAAGGGAGACGAAAACTTAATAGTCATGGGTGACTGGAATTCGACAGTAGGAAAAGGAAGAGAAGGAAACGTAGTAGGTGAATATGGATTGGGGCTAAGTAACGAAAGAGGAAGCCGCCTGGTAGAATTTTGCAGAGTGCATAACTTAATCATACCTAACACTTGGTTCAAGAATCATGAAAGTAGGTTGTATACATGGAAGAACCCTGGAGATACTAAAAGGTTTCAGATAGATTATATAATGGTAAGACAGAGATTTAGGAACCAGGCTTCAAATTGTAAGACATTTCCAGGGGCAGATGTGGACTCTGACAACAATCTATTGGTTATGAACTGTAGATTAAAACTGAAGAAACTGCAAAAAGGAGGGAATTTAAGGTAATGTGACCTGGATAAAGTGAAAGAACCAGAGGTTGTACATTCATGGATAGCATAAGGTAGCAGTTGACTGGAATGGGGGAAAGAAATAAAGTAGAAGAAAAATGGGTAGCTTTGAGGAATGAAATAGAGAAGGTAACCGAGGATCAAGTAGGTAAAAAGACGAGGGCTAGTAGAAATCCTTGGGTAACAGAAGAGATACTGAATTTAACTGATGAAAGGAGAAAATACAAAAATGCAGTAAGTGAAGCAGGCAAGAAGGAATACAAAAGTCTCAAAAATGAGATCGACAGGAAGTGCAAAATGGCTAAGCAGGGATGGCTAGAGGACAAATGTAAGGATGTAGAGGCTTATCTCACGAGGGGTAATATAGATACCGACTACAGGAAAATTAAAGAGACCTTTGGAGAAAAGAGAACCACTTGTACTCGTATGAATATCAAGAGCTCAGATGGAAACCCAGTTCTAAGCAAAGAAGAGAAAGGAGAAAGGTGGAAGGAGTATACAGAGGGTCGATACAGGGGCGATGTTCCTGAGGACAATATTATGGAAATGGAAGAGGATGTAGATGAAGATGAAATGGGAGATATGATACTGCGTGAAGAGTTTGACAGAGCACTGAAATACCTAAGTCGAAACAAGGCCCCAGGAGTAGACAACATTCCATTAGTACTACTGACAGCCTTGGGAGAGCCAGTCCTGACAAAACTCTACCATCTGGTGTGCAAGATGTATGAGACAGGCGAAATTACCTCAGACTTCAAGAAGAATATAATAATTCCAATCCCAAAGAAAGCAGGTCTTGACAGATGTGAAAATCACCGAACTATCAGTTTAATAAGTCACAGCTGCAAAATACTAACGCTAATTCTTTACAGACGAATGGAAAAACTAGTAGAGGCCGACCTCGGGGAAGATCAGTTTTAACAGGGGAGGCAATACTGACCCTACGACTTATCTTAGAAGAAAGATTAAGGAAAGTCTAACCTACGTTTCTAGCATTTGTAGACTTAGAGAAAGTTTTTGACGATGTTGAGTGGAATACTCTCTTTCAAATTCTGGCAGGGGTAAAATACAGGGAGCGAAAGCCTATTTACAATTTGTACAGAAACCAGATGGTAGTTATAAGAGTCGAGGGACATGAAAGGGAAGCAGTGGTTGGGAAGGGAGAGAGTTTTAGCCTCTCCCCGATGCTATTCAATCTGCATATTGAGCAAGCAGTAAAGGAAACAAAAGAAGAGTTCGGAGTAGGTATTGAATGGAGAAGAAATA
This sequence comes from Schistocerca nitens, assembly GCF_023898315.1. Lineage (NCBI taxonomy): Eukaryota > Metazoa > Arthropoda > Insecta > Orthoptera > Acrididae > Schistocerca > Schistocerca nitens. Next base: position 551,044,013 of record NC_064617.1, read on the forward strand.
AAAACTATGAGGTTCGCCGATGATATTGTAATTCTCTCAAAAACAGCAAAGGACTTTGAAGAGCAGTTGAACGGAATGGACAGTATCTTCAAAGGAGGATATAAGATGAACATCAATAAAAGCAAAACAAGGATAATGGAATGTAGTCTAATTAAGTCGGGGGATGCTGGGGGAATTAGATTACGAAATGAGACACTTGAAGTAGTAAAGGGGTTTTGCTGTGTGGGGAGCATAATAATTGATGATGGTCTAAGTTGAAAGGATATAAAATGTAGACTGGCAATGGCAAGGAAAGCTTTCCTGAAGAAGAGAAATCTGTTAATATCGAGAATAATTTTAAGTATCAGGAAGTCGTTTCTGAAAGTATTTGTATGGAGTGTAGCCATGTATGGAAGTGAAACATGGACGATAAATAGTTTAGACAAGAAGAGAATAGAAGCTTTTTAAATGTGGTGCTACAGAAGAATGCTGAAGATTAGGTGGGTAGATCACATAACTAATGAGGAGGTATTGAATAGAATTGGGGAGAAGAGGTGTTGTGGCACAACTTGACTAGAAGAAGGGATCGGTTGGTAGGACATGTTCTGAGGCATCAAGGGATAACCAATTTAGTACTGGAGGGTAGTGTGGAGGGTAAAAATCGTAGAGGGATACCAAGAGATGAATACACTAAGCAGATTCAGAAGGATGTTGGCTGCAGTAGGTACAGAGTGATGAAGAAGCTTGCACAGGATAGAGTAGCATGGAGAGCTGCATGAAACCACTCAGGACTGAAGACCACAACATATGTGTTTTTGTGTTTAGTTTTAGAGTACTCGTAATTCTTTTTGTCAAAAATTGTTTTGAGGTAAGCAGTCTTTTCGAGGGTGCATAGGACGGTCTTCTTTGATGACAGGGGAGTTGGTTTTGAGGGACGCTAAGAGCCTGACTTGCCGTGCATCTGGGGTTAGTAGTGGGTTGGGGGTAGCCCTGTTCCGGGACAAGCGTGCGTGTAACGACGTTCGAAAACCATCAAGTTGAGCGCAATATAGAGCATTAGGACAGCAGACAACAGTGTATTTTGTGAACTGTGAACAGACTGTCGAGTGTCGTGATCGCGACATATGAATTTTATAGGGAACTGTTGCAGCATCAGTTATTAACTCCCGCCCTTATCTAAAATCCCCTCAGGCTGCATTTTAAGTGATTAGTGAATATACTGAAGAGTTTCGTGGAAAACAGAAAAAAACTTCTTGTTCAAGTGACTCATTGTTTCGTGGAAAATAGAAATAAACTTCTTGTTCAAGTGACTCATTGTTTTTAAATTTCACCGCTATACCTGCCTGAATTGTTTTTTACATTTATGCTTCAAAACTGAGTTTACGACTGGTGTGAGCTGGCACCCTATGACGAAAACAGAACATTGAGACCAGCCACGTCTCTGGGCCGCTCATTGAAGCTGAGTGTTGAGTATAACAAATACAGGGTGGTCCAATAATCGTGACCGGGCCAAATATCTCAAGAAATAGGCGTGAAACGAAAAAACTACAAAGAACGAAACTTGTCTAGCTTTAAGTGGGAAACCAGATGGCGCTATGGTTGGCCCACTAGATGGCGCTGCCATAGGTCAAACGGACATCAACTGCGTTTTTTTTAAATAGGAACCCCCATTTTTATTGCATATTCGTGTAGTACGTAAAGAAGTAAGAATGTTTTAGTTGGGCCCTATTTTTTCGCTTTGTGATAGATGGCGCTGTAATAGTCACAAACGTATAAGTACGTGGTATCACGTAACATTCCGCCAGTGCGGACGGTATTTGCTTCGTGATGCATTACCCATGTTAAAATGGACCGTTTACCAATTTCGGAAAAGGTCGATATCGTGTTGATGTATTGCTATTGTGATCAAAATGCCCAACGGGCTTGTGCTATGTATGCTGCTCCGTATCATGGACGACATTATCCAAGTGTCCGGACCGTTCGCTGGATAGTTACGTTATTTAAGGAAACAGGAAGTGTTCAGCCACATGTGAAACGTCAACCACGACCTGCAACAAATGATGATGCCCAAGTAGGTGTTTTAGCTGCTGTTGCGGCTAATCCGCACATCAGCAGCAGACAAATTGCACGAGAATCGGGAATCTGAAAAACGTCGGTGTTGAGAATGCTACATCAACATCGATTGCACCCATAGCATATTTCTGTGCACCAGGAATTGCATGGCGACGACTTTGAACGTCGTGCACAGGGGCACAAGAGAAATTACGGGACGACGACAGATTTTTTGCACGCGTTCTATTGAGCGACGAAGCGTCATTCACCAAGAGCGGTAACGTAAACCGGCATAATATGCACTATTGGGCAAAGCAAAATCCACGACGGCTGCGACAAGTGGAACATCAGCGACCTTGGCGGGTTAGTGTATGGTGCAGCATTATGGGAGGAAGGATAATTGGCCCCCATTTTATCTATGGCAATCTAAATTGTGCAATATATGCTGATTTCCTACGTAATGTTCTACCGATGTTACTACAAGGTGTTTCACTGCATGACAGAATGGCGATGTACTTCCAACATGATGGATGTCCGGCAGATAGCTCGCGTGCGGTTGAAGCGGTATTGAATAGCATATTTCATGACAGGTGGATTGGTCGTCGAAGCACCATACCATGGCCGGCACGTTCACCGGATCTGACGTGCCCGGATTTCTTTCTGTGGGAAAAGATGAAGGATAATTGCCATCGTGACCCACCGACAACGCCTGACAACATGCGTCAGCGCATTATCAGTGCATGTCTGAACATTACGGGAGGCGAACTACTCGCTGTAGAGAGGAATCTCGTTACACGTATTGCCAAATGCATTGAGGTTGACGGAGATAATTTGGAGCATTTATTGCATTAATGTGGTATTTACAGGTAATCACGCTGTAACAGCCTGCGTTATCAGAAATGATAAGTTCACAAAGGTAAATGTATCACATTGGAACAACCGAAATAAAATGTTCAAACGTACCTAATTTCTGTATTTTTAATTTAAAAAACCTACCTGTTACCAACTGTTCGTCTAAAATTGTGAGCCATATGTTGGTGAGTATTACAGCGCCATCTATCAGAAAACGAAAAAAGTGGTCCAACTAAAACATTCATATTTCTTTACGTACTACACGAATATGTAATAAAAATGGGGGTTCCTATTTAAAAAAACGCAGTTGATATCCGTTTGACCTATGGCAGCGCCATGTAGCGCGCCAACCATAGCGCTATCTGGTTTCCCCCTTCACGCTAGACGAGTTTCGTTCTTTGTACTTTTTTTGTTTGATGCTTATTTCGTGCGATATTTGGCCCGGGGAGCTATCAACGGACCACCCTGTATATAATTTTTCACGGCATAGCACGTGGGGGCTCGAGCTAACCATTCAAGCTACAGAGCATAATGCCCAGTATCGTTGTAAAGCTGATGAACAAAAGTGGAGTATCAAAAAACCTAGTCATTACCCAATAATATGAGTTACAGAGAGAGCTATAAAAATACATCTCGTTCAGAAAAGGAGGAAATACCACAAATTAAACAGGGCAATTTGGATCGATATGTAAAGTAGAACATGATATTCATGGAGGTCAAAACACGGCGTACAAATTTTATGAAGAACTTGAATAAAAAAGAACGAGATTCATTAAATATAATATCAGAAAAGGAATTTTTATACTACCTTAAATGCTTATGGACTGAAAATTAAGAAGTTCCTGAATAAAACACCAATTCCTATGACTCCTTAGATCTAATAACAGTGCAAAAACTGCAAAAAAGTGACCAAAGAAACAAAAAAGGAAAAGTCTGTGTGCACTGATATTATGAACATGCGTCTGATCAACCAAAGGAATGACTTTAAAATGTAGTGTATGTTTGCTGACTGAGCGAACATATCGTAGATGAAAGAATTGAAGCTATTGTAGGCGCTACTTACAAGAAAGGCGATACCTCACAATGCTCAAATTACCGAGGAATGATTCTGCTAAAGTTCTGTTGAAAACTGTATGCTGGAATTATATATAAAAAAACGATTAAAAGCATTCGTGGAAGCACGTATGTAGGAGTTACAACACAGTTTTAGAAAAGAAAGATTCACTTTGACGCAAGTAACTGTCGAAGAAGAGAATTAGATTACCAATATATAATGTTTTTATCGACTGTGAAAAGGCGCTGGAGGAGGTTAAACTGAAAATATTATCGGAATCAGTAAAGGAAACTGGAGTTACAGCACATCTGATTACAGCAACTCAGCCATTATACAAAAATACCAAAATGAGGGTCCTTACTGTAACGAATATGGCAGAATCTGACAGTAGTAATCAAGTAGTTGCAAAAAGCTGTCCACTGCCCACAACCTCTTCAGTGCTTATAATGACAATATCGTTCAAAATGGTTCATTATATTAAGCGACACGTTAAGTGGTGATAATTTTAATTGACATAGGTATTGTATTGTATGCAAACCGGGGACCTAGAAACGACGGCGGGGCTCCGTCCCGACCGCAGCCGCAGTGGTCCACAACCCCACTACGGCTACCGCAGTCCACTTCACCCCTCCGCCGCCCCACGCCGAAACCCAGGGCTATTGTGCGGTTTGGCCCCCTGGACCAACTCCACCTCCCCCAGGGAACGCCTCGCACCAGACGAGCGTAACCCTATGTTTGTGTGGTAGAGTAATGGTGGTGTACGCGTACGTGGAGAACTTGTTTGCGCAGCAATCACCGACATCATGTAGCTGAGGCGGAATAAAGGGAAGCAGACCGCATTCGCCGAGGCAGATGGAAAACTGCCTAAAAACCATTCACAGACTGGCCGGCTCACCGGACCTCGACACAAGTCCGCCGGGCGGATTCGTGCCGGGGACCAGGCGCTCCTTCCCACCCCGGAAAGCCGTGCATTAGACCATTGACGCAGGTACTTGCGTATGATCAGCTTATAATAGGAGAAGCCAAAGAAAAAACTCAAATTACAATTCATAATGTGAACGAAATAGGCGCTAAATAAGGAATGGGGATATCGACAGAGAAAAATAGCATGTGACAAATATGATGGAATTTCAAGAACTGGAACCCATAAGAGCTAAAATCATCATAGATGGACAAACAATTGAACAAGTAACGAAGTTTAAATGTCTACGTGGCAATTTAAGATTTCCCAAGAATGAATACGGAGAGCTGCAATTAGTCAGATATTTTTAATGGCACAACTTACTTTAACACATAACTCACTGATAGAAATGCTAATTAAACATTAGGAAGTAATAGCTTTGCCCTTTCTGCTGTATGGCAGAGAATGTTGGATTCTAACAGCTGATCAGTGATGACGAATCGTATCATCCGAGATGCAGTTCCTCCGCTTCAAACTGTGATATTCGTTACTGGACTAGATAAGAACTAAATGTCGATCCCATTCCATACAGACTGATTTTGGAAGACTATGTTTGACGCATGTCTAATAACAGGATAAGTAACGCTGCAAAACTATATGACTCCACAGGAAAGAGAAACGTTTGACGTCCCTTAAAGACATGCCATCAGCAATTCTGACGCAGAACAGGCCGAAAGGCGTAATCCTTAAGTACAGTTATGATAATGATGACGATGGAAATGATGATGAGGTGTGGACAGTACAGTTTCAAAATAATCATTCACCTCGTATCTATCTCCTACGTCTCATGTTAAGATTTTTATGAATGTTGTTTGATATAGGTCTGAATTTGTACAGGACTCTTCTCGAGGATCATTATTCAGAGCGGCAACTTCATCGGCCGTCCAAATACCTTGGAGCAGGCTCGCTGGAACGCTTTCAGACTGGGCTCGATCCTTGGTTTGGAAACGAATGATTCACAGGAGCTGGTTGAATTCCTGCGTTCTCGCGACGCAGCGGATCTGGTCGTAAGCGACTCAGTCCTCTTGACGGATGAGGTACGTGTTATGTTTTCACTAGCGATAACGCACACACACACGCACACATACACAAGTGCCACACACACACACACACACACGCACGCACACACACACACACACACACACACACACACACACACACACACACATAGGCATGCACGCATATTCAGGCATCTACATATGTACAGACGCGCACATGCCCACATTAATCATGTACATTGAATGCTGAAAATCTGCAAAGCGCTAACTTGGCACGCCCATGGCCGACTTGTTTCAACAGTTGAAAGAAGATTTTCTGAGTAAAAATTTCTAATGATTATTGAAATTGCAAGCGTAATAGAGGAAACAAGTGAAGAAGTGTATAATTCATCGTCTAATCGTCCACGCGCTCGGTACAGACGAAATACTAACACATAAAGAAGAAGTAAAGCAACGCAACTAGTCCATGTACTTTTTTAAGAGTAACAATAGAAAGGTAGAATGTTTTGTAGGAATCACTAAACATAAAGCTGTATGTGAGATAGCTGAAGCTGGAGTTCCACCACAGTCCAAGAGTGTTTTAGTGTGCCTAATTGTCAGCTTTGGTACGTAGCATTGTTTGTTGAAGTCTGTCTATTGCATGCTCGTATGTCAGTTCATGCTTCACCTCTTGTTGCTTTCCCTGTGACCAATATTAACGCGTCGTACATCATCCTAACTTCAGGGAATCTACCCAGCTGGCTGTCCCTTCTTCCATCTACGTCGCTGCAAAATCTGTCTTTTCTGTGTCTGACCATTTCCGGAAATCGCTCTTTTCAATCTATGAAGAGAAGCCGATGGCTGCAATCTTCCTCCCTGTTGCGACCTGTAGCAGTGTCTTTCGAAAGGTCTTACTCACACCAAACCAGTTAGTAGTATGTTGATTACCCCTGTACTGCCCTTCGTTGCTTCTTTCTCTAAAATACCCATCACGAAGTCATCTTGTTAGTTGTGAGAGTGCCAGTAGTCTTTTCTAATTCAGACTTGACCTCAGCGATTTCCCCTTCAGTTCTTCCACTAATTCGGTTTCATTTTATGCTACGTTTTTTGCCTCGTTTGTACAACTGTTGGTTGTGTGCTGAGCTGGGCACAATTGTCGGTGGACTCCGCCGCAACTGCTTTAATCTGTAGTATTCTTAGTTCATGATTGCGACTCCATTCCTCGTGTGTTTCGATCTGCTTATTCCACTTAGTGATGAATTATGCTTTCTCAGTTTTTACTTGTCTCATTCAGCTTGATGTTCCTCTCTCTTTTTCTCTATTTCTTTCAAGTAGGACAAGTTCCCCATCTTACCCATTATTGTTGCTTAGAGTGTCTGCGTATCTATACTCAATTGGCCTCCAGTATTTTCTCCGTAAGTACCTGTTCTATCTTGTTATCTTCCACACATACCGTTTCGTCCATTAGACAAGACACTGTTATATTAGTTCCTGACGTTTCTGCGGTTCCTAAATCTGTATCTACGTTTTTATTTGTTATCCCAGTTTGTATACGTTAACATTCCGTTCGCTGCTCGTTTCGCCCTGTTCCTCCATGACTTGTATTACATCAATCTGGTAAAACTGAATCTCACTTTCTGACATAATACATTAGTTTATCCACATCACATGCGCCAAATTCGATTTTACTCAAAAGTGTCGAAAGCAACAATTTCACATGCAACCCTCTACATCAGTAAAGCGTTTTGCGACACGTTTGTATCTGATTGATTAAGTACCTCACTGGACTCTATCTTTGATGTGTTGTGATGCCTCGTCCTGCTTTCACATGTACGACACTTCACGTGCAAGTATCAGGAACCGTTGTAGTTTGTGTACGTGATATAGACCCTATTCGTGCCTTGCATAGTTTAATACGGTCCCTTTTCGAGATTATTAAATCAGAAATGTGTATCGTGCCACAGTACGTCACTTGCAAGCTCTCATCCCGTAAATTTAAGAGATCTGACTGTGATCCTAGTGCCTGGCTATCTGCCGACAGGGTGAGAGATTTACTTCAGCCACAATTACACAAAACATTCAGCTACTGCCAAACTGAACTTCGCACAGCTGTAACTATTTAGTTACGAAGTAATTGTAGAAGCTGGTGAGGTTTCATAGACCCTTCATTACTACATGTTCACTCGACCGAGTCTATTATACTACTACCAAATGCACATGCATGCAGGTAACTTGCGGTCTCGCTGTGACATTGTAATGCCACAGCTAAGGTTTGTCAGGTAGCACCTATTGTAAGGTAGTTCGCTAGCAAGGATATAGATTATGACATCACTACATCTTGCAAACACTATAGAGACTCTGGCTTGGTGGGAGAATCAGAGTCACTGTTGAATGTCAAAGAAACCTGGTAGGGTAAGCAATTAGAACACAAATATTCCTGTACATGTACACATGGAATACGGAAAAACATTGAAAATTATGTAAACAAATGTAATATACAGAAAACAAATGAAAAAATAGAAAAATATGGAAAAATGGTGAATGAGTGAATAAGAACAATGTAGTTGCTTTCCTCTTAGGTCACTCCCCACCTCTAGAGAGATACAATACACCCATTAGGGCTATAAAAATGTGCAGAAATTGTGGCTCAGACACTAGATTATATACCAAGAAAATAAGTTTCCTCCATCACAGTACTGCAATTTACAGTAACTGATTCTAATTAATCCATACAAAAACACGTTACCATCCACCTAACCACAGGGGTTGTAATGACTTCACACATTTTGCCTGCATTCACATCTGTGACCGAGATTGGCAACTAATACTATTATTTGGCGTTCGCATAATTTTAAGTCACTTAACATAATTTGAGCCATTCTTTCAGTTTAATTATATGCACGGTGGGACATAGGAGATAAATTGGTCTTTTGGATTTTTTTGCACAGTTTAGATCGCATTAGACACATAAATTTGCAGATTTTAAAGTCAGTTCCTTGGAGATGGCTAAAGTTACGAGGATGTCTCCTCTATGGACCTGGTGAATCTCACCAATATTACTCATCACTGTGCAGTATCTCAGGCTGCCTCTGCTCTCCATTTCAGCAAACGTTAAAGCTGCAACGTCGTCTGGTGGAGCGGCTGCTGGCATTCTAGGATATAATGTTTGTCAGTTGCTGCAGTTCAGTATCTAAACAAATACAAACTATATATATATATATATATATATATATATATATATATATATATATATATATATATACAGGGTGTTTCAAAAATGACCGGTATATTTGAAACGGTAGTAAAAACTAAACGAGCAGCGATAGAAATACACCGTTTGTTGCAATATGCTTGGGACAACAGTACATTTTCAGGCAGACAAACTTTCGAAATTACAGTAGTTACAATTGTCAACAACAGATGGCGCTGCGGTCTGGGAAACTCTATAGTACGATATTTTCCACATATCCACCATGCGTAGCAATAATATGGCGTAGTCTCTGAATGAAATTACCCGAAACCTTTGACAACGTGTCTGGCGGAATGGCTTCACATGCAGATGAGATGTACCGCTTCAGCTGTTCAATTGTTTCTGGATTCTGGCGGTACACCTGGTCTTTCAAGTGTCCCCACAGAAAGAAGTCACAGGGGTTCATGTCTGGCGAATAGGGAGGCCAATCCACGCCGCCTCCTGTATGTTTCGGATAGCCCAAAGCAATCGCACGATCATCGAAATATTCATTCAGGAAAGTAAAGACGTCGGCCGTGCGATGTGGCCGGGCACCATCTTGCATAAACCACGAGGTGTTCGCAGTGTCGTCTAAGGCAGTTTGTACCGCCACAAATTCACGAAGAATGTCCAGATAGCGTGATGCAGTAATCGTTTCGGATCTGAAAAATGGGCCAATGATTCCTTTGGAAGAAATGGCGGCCCAGACCAGTACTTTGTGAGGATGCAGGGACGATGGGACTGCAACATGGGGCTTTTCAGTTCCCCATATGCGCCAGTTCTGTTTACTGACGAAGCCGTCCAGGTAAAAATAAGCTTCGTCAGTAAACCAAATGCTGCCCACATGCATATCGCCGTCATCAATCCTGTGCACTATATCGTTAGCGAATGTCTCTCGTGCAGCAATGGTAGCGGCGCTGAGGAGTTGCCGCGTTTGAATTTTGTATGGATAGAGGTGTAAACTCTGGCGCATGAGACGATACGTGGACGTTGGCGTCATTTGGACCGCAGCTGCAACACGGCGAACGGAAACCCGAGGCCGCTGTTGGATCACCTGCTGCACTAGCTGCACGTTGCCCTCTGTGGTTGCCGTACGCGGTCGCCCTACCTTTCCAGCACGTTCATCCGTCACGTTCCCAGTCCGTTGAAATTTTTCAAACAGATCCTTTATTGTATCGCTTTTCGGTCCTTTGGTTACATTAAACCTCCGTTGCAAACTTCGTCTTGTTGCAACAACACTGTGTTCTAGGCGGTGGAATTCCAACACCAGAAAAATCCTCTGTTCTAAGGAATAAACCATGTTCTCCACAGCACACTTGCACGTTGTGAACAGCACACGCTTACAGCAGAAAGACGACGTACAGAATGGTGCACCCACAGACTGCGTTGTCTTCTATATCTTTCACATCACTTGCAGCGCCATCTGTTGTTGAAAATTGTAACTACTGTAATTTCCAAAGTTTGTCCGCCTGAAAATGTACTGTTGTCCCAAGCATATTGCAAGAAACGGTGTATTTCTATCGCAGCTCGTTTAGTTTTTATTGCCGTTTCAAATATACCGGTCATTTTTGGAACACCCTATATATATATATATATATATATATATATATATATATATATATATATATATATATATATATTGTTGTGGTCTTCAGTCCTGAGACTGGTTTGATGCAGCTCTCCATGTTACTCTACCTATGCTAGCTTCTTCATCTCCCGGTACCTACTGCAGTCTACATCTTTCTGAATCTGCTTAGTGTATTCATCTCTTGGTCTCCTTCTGCGATTTTTACCATTTTTACCATCCACGCTGCCCTACAATACTAAATTGGTGATCCCTCGATGTCTCAGAACATGTCTTACCAACCGATCCCTTCTTCTAGTCAAGTTGTGCCACAAACTCCTCTTCTCCCCAATTCTATTCAGTACCTCCTCATTCGTTATGTGATCTACCCATGTAATCTTCAGCATTCTTCTGTAGCACCACATTTCGGAAGCTTCTGTTCTCTTCTTGTCTAAACTATTCATCGTCCACGTTTCACTTCCATACATGGCTACACCCCATACAAATACTTTCAGAAACGACTTCCTAACACTTAAAACAATACTCGATGTTAACAGATTTCTCTTCTTCAGAAACGCTTTCCCTACCATTGCCAGTCTACATTTTATATCCTCTCTACTTCGACCATCATCAATTATTTTGCTCCCCACATAGCAAAACTCCTTTACTACTTCAAGTGTCTCATTTCGTAATCTAATTTCCTCAGCATCACCCGACTTAATTCGACTACATTCCATTATCCTTGTTTTGCTTTTGTTGATGTTCATCTTATACCCTCCTATCAAGACACTGTCCATTCCGTTCAACTACTCTTTGCTGTTTCTGACAGATTTACAATGTCATCGGCGAACCTCAAAGTTTTTATTTCTTCTCCGTGGATTTTAATACCTACGCCAAATTTTTCTTTTGTTTCCTTTACTGCTTGCTCAATATACAAATAGCATCGGGGAGAGGCTTCAGCCCTGTCTCACTCCCTTCGCAACCACTGCTTCCCTTTCATCTTCCTCGACTGCTATATCTGCCATCTGGTTTCTGTACAAATTGTAAATAGCCTTTCGCTTCCTGTACTTTACCCCTGCCACCTTCAGAATTTGAAAGAGAGTATTCCACTCAACATTGTCAAAAGCTTTCTCTAAGTCTACAAATGCTAGAAACGTAGGTTTGCCTTCTAAGATAAGTCGTAGGGTCAGTATTGCCTCACGTGTTCCAACATTTCTACAGAATCCAAACTGATCTTCCCCAAGGTCGGCTTCTACCAGTTTTTCCATTCGCCTGTAAAGAATTCGCGTTAGTAATTTGCAGCTGTGACTTATTAAACTGATAGTTCGGTAATTTTCACATCTGTCAAGACCTGCTTTATTTGGGATTGGAATTATTATATTCTTCTTGACGTCTGAGGGAATTTCGACTGTCTCATACATCTTGCTCACCAGACGGTAGAGTTTTGTCAGGACTGGCTCTCCCAAGGCCGTCAGTAGTTCTAATGGAATGTTGTCTACTCCTGGGGCCTTGTTTCGGCTTAGGTCTGTCAAACTGTTCACGCAGTATCATATCTCCCATTTCGTCTTCATCTACATCCTCTTCCATTTCCATATTACTGTCCTCAAGAACATCGCCCTTGTATAGACCCTCTACATACTCCTTCCATCTTTCTACTTTCCCTTCTTTGCTTATAACTGTGTTTCCATCTGAGCTCTTGATATTCATGCAAGTGGTTCTCTTATCTCCAAAGGTCTCTTTAATTTTCCTGTAGGCAGTATCTATCTTACCCCTTGTAAGATAAGCCTCTACATCCTTACATTTGTCCTCTAGCCATCCCTGCTTAGCCATTTTGCACTTTTTCTCGATCTCATTTTTGAGACGTTTGTATTCCTTTTCGCCTGCTTCAATTAATGCATTTTTGTATTTTCTCCTTTCATCAATTAAATTCAGCATCTCTTCTGTTACCCAAGGATTTCTACTAGCCCTCGTCTTTTTACGTACTTGATCCTCTGCTGCCTTCACTGTTTCATTGCTCAAAGCTACCCATGCTTCTTCTACTGTATTTCATTCCCCCATTCCTGTCAATTGTTCGCTTATGCTCTCCCTGATACTCTGTACAACCTTCTTTCAGTTTATCCAGGTCCCATCTCCTTAAATTCCCACCTTTTTGCAGTTTCTTCAGTTTTAATCTACAGTTCATAACCAATAGATTGTGGTCAGAGTCCACATCTGCCCCTGGAAATGTCATACAATTTAAAACCTGGTTCCTAAATCCTTGTCTTACCATTATATAATCTATCTGAAACCGTTTAGTATCTCCAGGGTTCTTCCATGTACACAACCTTCTTGCATGACTCTTGAACCAAATGTTAGCTATGATTAAGTTATGCTCTGTGCAGAATTCTACCAGGTGGCTTCCTCTTTCGTTCCATATTCATCTACTACGTTTCCTTCTATTCCTTTTCCAACTGTCGAATTCCAGTCACCCATGACTATTAAATTTTCGTCTCCCTTCACTACCTGAATAATTTCTTTTATCTCATCATACATTTCATCAATTTCTTTATGATCTGCAGAGCTAGTTGCATATAAATTTGTACTACTGTAGTAGGCATGGGCTTCGTGTCTATCCGGGCCACAATAATGCGTTCACTATGCTGTTTGTAGTAGCTTACCCGCACTCTTATTTGTTTATTCATTATTAAACCCACTCCTGCGTTACCCCTATTTGATTTTGTATTTATAACCCTGTATTCACCTGACCAAAAGTATTGTTCCTCCTGCCACCGAACTTCACTAATTCCCACTATATCTAACTTTAACCTATCCATTACAGTCTCTGACCTACCTGCCAGATTAAGGGATCTGACATTCCACGCTCCGATCCGTAGAACGCCAGTTTTCTTTCTCCTAATAACGACGTCCTCCTGAGTAGTCCCCGCCCGAAGATCCGAATGGGGGACTATTTTCCCTCCGGAATATTTTACCCAAGAGGACGCCATTATCACTTAATGATACAGTAAAGCTGCATGCCCTCGGGATATATATATATATATATATATATATATATATATATATATATATATATATATATATATGTGTGTGTGTGTGTGTGTGTGTGTGTGTGTGTGTGTGTGTGTGTGTGTACAAATTTCAGACAATCAGGACTGAGGAAAGGTTGTAAACTATGTTCTGTCTACCTATTATCTTCATTATTTTCCTATAAACTACGTGGAAATCTGTGTTTACACACCAGCTTCAATTGCTGTGTTTCAGCACTGGTTATTTATCACAAGTGAGTTACATTTTATAATCACAAGGGTGAAAGTTGGGGTGAACATTCTGTAGGTTTAAAGGATTATTTGTTATGGGGGGATGCAGTACCACATACTTCATCACTCAAGAAAAACTGGGGGAGAGTGACAGCTGCACATAATGAAGAATACTAAAAAGAGAGGTGGTGACAGGCATGTGGTAGACAATCTATGTTAAGAAAGACCCCAACACAGCCGACATAGGTATTATATATAACTGCTATATCAATCCAGGACCTCTTTAAAGTGACACGACATGTAGCTGAAATTCTGTAATGAGATGGGTAGTACCTAAGAGAACCACTGTGTTCAGCAGACTTTAAACATTCCCTATGAAAGGTTTCAGTTTGCCTACTGGAGTAATGTTCTGTATGCCTATCGTTATAATTATATTTCTAAAAACCAGGAGGGGATTGTTAACTACGCTGATACATATACTATCCTGAAGTATTATACATTCTTATGACAGCAGCTTCCGTATCTAGAAACAAGATTGTGTGGCTACTCGATGGATTGGGTCTGGTAATTTGTTGCACTGTGGCCTACTTATTGAAAAGAAACATACTTTAGCAGACTGCCTTTCTGGAGTGACATGGGCTGTCACAGCTTGACAACGAGCAACATCACTCCTGTTTCTTTTACTCTTCGATAAAGATGTATTAAATGACATGAGTAAGAAAATCATAGTCGCACAGCGTTATTGGCACAGAGATTAGAGGGACAGGTTCATTCCGTCAGTGCGACAGTTTATGTTTTTGTACGTTGGCATAATTCTTTCACAAACTGTGGATAGTATTACCAGGACAAATATCTACTAAATGTTCTTGTGACAATTTTCGATACACTTGTTTCAGATCACAACACTTTTCCCAGAAAATAAAACATGTTTCATGTAATCAATAAAAGATACTTTTAAACTGAAATAAAGGAACACTTCCTGTTAATCGCTACTTTTGGTTACAGCTGAAGGTTTTATTTACCTACATCGTGTGGGCACCACACGTGGAACCAAACCTCGAAGGCGCCTTCCTCACAGAGTCTTCAATCCAGACGCTCATCGACGGCCGTTTCCACAGAGTGCCCATTATTACAGGAGTCACTTCCGGAGAATCGGGTTCGTACCTCAGTGGTACAACGGCAATCTACGTTACTTCAGTGTGAGACAATTGGACAGATTATTGCATCGGTTTCTCTACTAGTATCTAGTAATTCAAACAATGGCCATTCACTCATCTCTCCTATATGAATTACTGAACAATAGATTGTGATCCGCTGAATAACTACTTTTACATGTTGCTGATCTAACGGAGACTAAAGTCTACGACTATAATAGGCATTACGCAGACAGACGAAGAATAAAACTTGTTGCCTTGGCAAAGAGCTATCAACCGTGTTGAAGTAATGAGCTATTCCTTTTCGACGTTTATGCTGTCAAATATTTGATGGTAGTTAACGCATTGGTAGTGGACGAATAGATTGCGACAGAAAACATGTATGAGATCTGACTCAGGAGATCGTGGGCAACACAGTGACTATGTGCCTACTAAATAAAGGGCACTTCAAAAAGGTTCAGACGATTCCGCAAGAGTATGTCTTCTACACGAATGAAGATAGAAACTTGGGATGAAATTAAAAATTTTGCTCGACGCTTGTTGTAAACGGTCGGTTCCTGTTGTTGCCGATGACTTTGTCTCTGGTACACTTAGCACGTTCATTAGACAATGGGTGACCATTCAAGGAAACAAACGCCGTTAACTGCAATTCAGACAGATTCGTGGTGAGTGTTTTTTGTCAACTGTACAACATCAAAGATGGATCAACCATAAGGGGAGAACCGTTCTCGGATGGTATAATTCACCTCCAAGGTTCTATCATGCGCATATCTTACGGTATGTAATTTACTGACGAGGTTTGCGAAATATTCCGTCCAACTGCAACAACATTAGATGACTTACGATTTATCACAATCGTAGCAGTAAATGATGTAACGTAACCCAAATTTACGTTAAGAATTTTTCATAGCTTATAAAAGAAGGAACCGCGTGACCAAACAAAGATGCAGACGCGAGTAGAGTTCCGTCCTCACGTGACTAATGTTGAGAGGTTAGAGTTATTGCGACCTGCCCTATTATCGTAGTGGTATCAGCAGCAGATGACGGGAAAAGTTTTCTCTATTTTCTGAGTTGCGAAATGCAAGATATTCCGATCTAAAATTAATGGCAATGTTGAGCGCGGTTACCAAGAGTGTAACGACGTCTGCGAGAAGGAGGGCTTGGTGTAATAATAGCCACACGTATTGAGAGGTGAAGACACCAGTATTTAGCAACATCATCTCAATAGCAGCATCCCAACGCCTACATTCTCAAAGCAAGGCAGTTCTCATGTTTGTTAACCATTTCCAGAATTTTGACAGAGTTCAGTTAGTATTTCAAAATATGCGATGCAGTCTTGGAAAACAGAGTAATTCAGATAAATTGCCTTTAAATTGTTATTTGCCTTAGCAAGTTTCCTGTAAATGCAAGTCTTAAGTCTGTGTGTATAAATGTTTTATAGAAGTTCAAGATTATGAAGGAAACTTGTCATCATAAACAGCGTAAGAATACGATGTCGAAAGCTCCCTTTCAGCTTAACATTGTTAGTAAATTCTATGGTCGTTTAAATTTGTTGAGAACATGTTTCAGCGAAAGTAAATTTTCGTAATCGAGTTTTCTAAAGTAATTAAAAACATCATGGCTATTTTAGCCACATAGTGCAATAGAGTTTTGTATTGGCGTGCTACATTTAAATTAATGTTACGGTAGCTTATATACCTCATATTTGAGTTTGCTAAAAGGTTTAACGTAAAATAGATAAATATTTCAGTTCAAAAGTAGTAAATTTTATAACCAATATTCCAGATAAATTAAAGTTTCAAAATTTAACTGCACTCAGGTTTCGTTCCTTGTCTAACACCCTTTTTAATTTGAGAACTTCGTTCTTCGTCTCGTACTCTTATTGTTACCTCTTGGCACATGTACGTATTGTACATTACCGTTCTTTCCCTATATCTTACCCCTATTTTTTCAGAATTCACACATCTTGCACCTTTTGATATCGTAGTACGCTTTTTTCAGGTCGAAAATCCCTATAATGTGTCTTAGTTTTTGCCTTAATTCTTCTTCTATTATCAACCGCAATGTCAGAGTCATATCTGTGTACCTTTCCTAACGCCATACTGATTGCTGTCTAAAATATCTTCAATATTATTTTCCATTCTTCTGTTTATTATTTTTTTCAGCAATTTGGATGCATGAGTAGAATTTTAGTATGGATATATCCCTATCACTAATTAACTGCTAATGCTTCTCTATGGTAATCTGACAGGCTACAAGATATTAAACAACACAGAACAAATCGAGACACTCAACAGCCAATTTGTCGAGTCGCTGGCACCCTGTTTACACCTCTCGACTGCAGAGCAGCAACAAGAAGCAGCTCTCAAGCTGAGAGAGTTCTACTTCGGCAACGATACTATCTCTACGGACGATGCTGACGCTCTTGTGAACGTAAGTAATCCAGAACCATTTTCTCTGTTTTTTAGGGAATTCTCCGGAGTCGATTGCTAGTTCATTGGTAAAGGATAGCTTCCCTACTTTCTATGTAGTGTGTTAAATTGCCTTCTGCAAGTAAGCTATCTACATTTATTTGATTTTGTGTAAGATTTTATTTCTTGAAAGATATTTTAGTAATGTATTCAAAACAGTGAATGGTAATGCTGTACACTTATGAAACTGTGAAGACGTAGAAACGTTTTAGAACCGTACAAATACAATGAATTTCGCTACTGATATCACTCATCAATTCACATTTCCGCCTTAGCTCATCGAAAAGTGTCACTTTCATTCACTTCTGTTTCTGTTTAGAGTTGCTCTGTAAATCCACGTAGGGTTAATGTGAGGACACCAAAGATTTATATCCATTCTTCTACGTATAGCGTAAATTTTCGGACTGCCTTTATTGAAGACTAGCTATTTTCCCGTGGCTTCACTTGCTTACTCATATGTCACGTACGTTGCATCCTTATACACAGGGCGGTTAGGAACAGTCTGTATGAGCGTTTCAGGGAAGGTTGTGCTGAGGGGAAATAGTTAAGAAAAATTTTGATACGTTGGTCCCTATGCAAGTTAATTAGCATTGATATCAGCCATCAGTCTGTTGCGCGCGCAAATACAAAGGAAGGACGATTGGGTTTAACGACTCGTTAACAAGCTCGGATTTTGTATAACGTGGGGAAGGAAATCGGCTGTCTCCTTTCATAGGAAACATCCCAGCGTTTGCCCTGAGTGATTCGGAGAAACCACGAATAACCTAAATCCGGAAGCGAGTTTGAACCGTCGTCCTCCCGCATGCGGGTATAGTGTGCTAACCACTGCGCCACCCCCCTCGATGCGCCGTTTAAAGCGACCCGAAAACAAGATGTCGTCAAACGGGTTTTTTGTTTAGTTGTCTAAACCCAGGCAAGAGAAAGATATAAAAATTAGCCTTGAGGCGCTAGTAAGGACCGAACTGGAGCCAGAGGATGACGAGTCTTTTGAGCTATCGTGTAAGCTATGAGAACAACTGACACTAAATTGCATCTGGTAGGTTGCTTCAGTTAACGGTCGCAACGCCCGTAACGATTGGCTAACTTGAACGCTGATTAACTCGCAAATGGCGCAACGTATCGAACTTTTTTCCTAACAATTATTTCTCAGCACAACCTACTCTGCATCATTCTTACAAGCTTTTCAGACTGTTTCTGGCCGTCCTGTGTATATTTGACATACATTTAATATATTTCATACATACCCGGTCACATATTTCGTCTCTAATGAATTTCGTCCGATGGTTTCAAAATAGTTCAGATGGCTCTGAGCACTATGAGACTTAACTTCTGGGATCATCAGTCACCTAGAACTTAGAACTAATTAAACCTAACTAACCTAAGGACATAACCCACATCCATGCCCGAGGCAGGATTCGAACCTGCGACCGTAGCGGTCGCTGGGTTCCAGACTGCAGCGCCTAGAACCGCATGGCCCTGCGGTTTCATCTGAATTCGGAGAAAAGTTATAATTCTGTCAGTAACTGATTGTCATTTCGAGAAAAAGACTCTCTTAGGGAACTATCTACTCTGCTCTGTTTTACACCATGCAGCTCTAGAGATGCAACTGAACAATACAAATGAGATTGTGATTCATACTTATGAAGTGTTCCAAGTCAGATAAATAACTGGTCCAGCTGTAA
This sequence comes from Schistocerca nitens, assembly GCF_023898315.1. Classification (NCBI taxonomy): domain Eukaryota; kingdom Metazoa; phylum Arthropoda; class Insecta; order Orthoptera; family Acrididae; genus Schistocerca; species Schistocerca nitens. Next base: position 551,063,242 of record NC_064617.1, read on the forward strand.
ATAGCTTTATTGGTTCAAAATCACTTGTTAAGTCCGCCTTCAGGTGTACGGAAACCGAGCCACCGCGCACAGTGAACGCTAGCTAGGCTGCGGCCAGGTGACGCACGTGAAGCCGAGATTCCGGATCCACGGTTCCTGTACACCTGAAAGTCGACTTACAATTACCCGAAAACCGGCCGTGACTTGAACCAGTAAAGCTATTTACTACTATAACACCGAAGTTTGAATTTCCTTCAAACTAAATTTTATTACAGGAAAGATCGTTTTCGGACGTTTCTACATGTCGCTCCATCTCAAATTCACCTGCACCCCTTGCAGTAGTAGGGGTATCTGACTCCCGCATACTGAATCATCAGTATAAAAAATTTGGTTTCAGTAGTTTCTGAGTTAAGCGTTTGTCACACACCTTTCCACCCCAAAACCTTAGTTGCAGGGATGCTAGAGGAGTCTTGGCTTTCACCAGTATGTGTTTTAAACCAGTTCCGGTGCGTATGGAAGATTTTAACATATCGTGTCTTCTCGACCCCGCCTCACATCTACAGCTACTTACGGTACACTGCCCCCACGATATTTTTATATAGATAATTTTTACAAATAATGTGATACGTATACAAAATTTTATTGCAATTGCTCCAGACGTTCCTGAGCTAATTTTCTAAGACATCCATTCATCCTCATACACTATGTGATCAAAAGTATCCGGACACCCCCAAAAACACACGTTTTTCATATTAGGTGCATTTTGCTGCCACCTACGGCCAGATACTCCACATCAGCGACCTCAGTAGTCATTAGACATCGTGAGACAGCAGAATGGGGCGGTCCGCGGAACTCACGTACTTCGAACGTGATCAGGTGATTGGGTGTCACTTGTGTCATACGTGTGCACGCGAGATTTCCACACTCCTAAGCATCCCTATGCCCACTGTTTCCGATGTGATAGTGAAGTGGAAACGTTAAGGGTCACGTACAGCACTAAAGCATACAGACCGAACTCGTCTGTTGACTGACAGACACCGCCGACAGTTGAAGAGGTTCGTAATGTGTAATAGGCAAACATCTGTCCAGACCAGCACATAGGAATTCTAAGCTGCATCAGGATCCACTGCAAGTAGTATAACCGTTAGGCGGGAGGTAAGAAAACTTGAATTTCATGGTAAAGCTGCTGCTCATAAACCACACATCATGGTGGTAAATGCTAAACTATGCTTCACTTAGTGTAAGGAGCATAAACATTGGACGATTGAGCAGTGGAAAAACCTTGTATGGAGTGGCGAAACACGGTACACAATGTGGCGATCCGATGCCAGGGTATGGGTATGGCGAATGCACGGTGAACGTCATCTGCCAGCATGTGTAATTCCAATCGTAAAATTCGGAGGCGGTGGTGTTGTGGTGTAATCGTGTTTTCCACGGAGAGGGCTTCCACCCCTTGTTGTTTTCGTGACACTATCACAGCACAGGCCCACATTGATGTTTTAAGCACCTTCTTGCTTCCTACTGTTGAAGAGCAATTCGGGGATGGCGGCGGAATCTTTCAGCACGATCGAGCACCTGTTTATAATGCACGGCCTGTGGCGGAGTGGTAACACGACATTAACATCTCTGTAATGGACTGTCCTGCACAGAGTTCTGAGCTGAATCCTATAGAACAGCTTTGGGATGTTTTGGAACGCCGATTTCGTGCCAGGCCTCACCTACCGACATCGATACCTCTCCTCGATGCAGCACTCGGTGAAGAATTGGCTGCCATTCCCCAAGAAACCTTGCAGCACCTGATTGCACGTATGCCTGCGAGAGTGGAAGCTGTCATCAAGACTAAGGGTGGGCCAACATCATATTGGATTCCAGCATTATCGATGGAGGACGCCAAAAGCTTACTTTAATTTTCAGGCAGGTGTCCGGATACTTTTGATCACATAGTGTATTCACGCGTGGTAGATGGATCTTACCCCTACAGAAACCTTCACAAGTGTATGCACTACAACTGTCCGAAGTTTCTTATCGAATGAATGGTACAGGAACACACAAAATACGAGGAAACAGACACACAAGTAATAATATTTCTAAATTACATATAAGACAAGATTTACAGTTTATGTAAGAAAACGAAATTCTGTGGGTCGAGCGTCAACTGAACCGTCCTTTTCTTCCAGGTTCGTTCAAAGCTGGAGTAATTAGTTGTCGACTGTGTGTGCATTGCTGTCATATCTTTCGTCTCTTCAGTCTCATGTGACTCATAAGGGAACAGTACGGTTCGACATATCGAAACCTGTCCTAAAATTAGATGTACAAGAAGTATACACCCAGAAAAACACGCTATCAGAATTGTAGCCGCTAAGACACACTGCAAGTATTTTTTACATAATGTTGAACGTTGCCAAATTCGTAGCTCTTCAGACAGCTGGAGAAATGTATACCCACGCTTCACAGTGCATACGTTACGCGGCGGGCAGATACACTTGGTCGATGGTGCATTAGTAAGCAGATAACAGGGCACGGCACAATTGTAATCCGTAAACCGAATTTCACTTTCTGTTGACAGTTTGTCACAATTGAACACAGTTATTATTCATGAAAATTCACAACTCATTTAACATCCATAAGAATTAGCAGTGGTTGCTAATTTCATCGGTCTTTGCGGATGTTTAAGAACATCGCAGTAGTGTGAAATGCAATTAATGTTCTTAGACTAGCAAAGGTAAAATATTAAAAACTTGGTGTGCAGTCAAAATCACCTACCTTGAAACTTCCCCTTTGTATGTAAAGAATGATAGTGCTGGAAAAACTATTATTTGATTTTCAAACAGCTGAGCAAAACTGAACATACTCAGACAGTTTTCTCTTTACTTATTTTGATCATCACTAAACTGACACACAATATTTTTAGCGCAACGCAATGTGACTTTCAATAATCCCTACAAAAGAATAGCCCTGACTAACAATAACCTATACCTTTCAAGAATCACTTACCTCGTATCTTCGTTACTCGAACTACTGCAATACAGCGAGCGCCAATGCAGGCACCCCAATGCGTCCAGTCTTACAAATTTCCTTTTTCTGACCGACACACGTCTAGATAGTCCGCTCCTAGTAACCTCTCAAAACTCTGGCATCTCTCTCCCCACACCCACCACTGCTGGCGGCTCACCTCCAAATGCCCAACGCTACGCGCTGTTCACACCCAACTGCCCAACGCTCAACGCTACACTAGCGAATATTCCAACAATGAGTCCAACCAGCCACAGACTGCACACAGCGCAGTCAGCGATTTTCGTAGAGAGCACTACGTGGCGTTACAAACATAAAAACCTAAACAGCCTGCTCACATAGCCGACAAGTTCCCTCCCCCCCCCCCCCCACCCAAAAAAAAAAAAAGATTTTACAAATTGTTTTGGGCATCGGACAATACTGATTTGATAAAAAAAATTATAATTAAAATAACAAACATATCAAGTGCACACACTTATTGGTACAGTGTTGGTCAAAAGCCAAATTGTTCTCACAGTCCATAAAGACAGTCCCGATCATTCATCACCGTGGTAATTACAGTTTTGTGCACAAAGTCTGAGCAGTAAAAGAAAATGCACAGGGAAGTAGCGGATTTCCATGCAGTCTTGAAGAAGTACTGTTGTTCTTCCAACGGATAGACAGTGCTGACTCTTGACATGCAGACAGGTAAATGGCCACAACAGAACCCACAGCAGGGTCAGTCGAAGTTTTGAAGAATATTGGTAGGTAGTTCATCACAGAGCACACCCATAGTATTTCTCGTAGAGATAATGGTATTGGTGGGTCACCAAAGGTGCAGACCCAATACAGTTCTGGTAGAGGTAATAGTATTTGTGGGCCATCAAAGGTGCAGACCCACTGTAATCCTTGTGGAGATGGACAACAGCCATCCGTTGCGACTGTGCGCGTGCATAATTATCATCTAAGTGTCTTGCGAATAATATAGCAAGTCCATGAACTACCACTTGTGCACTCACAAACATTTTGGAATGTCCTTAGAACCAGCAGTGCTGTTAACCAGTCCCTTGCTCAATTATCAACACATGCCCAAACACTAAGACAGTCATTTAGCATCTGAGATTTTACATATACATTATGACCAACAGAAATGTGTGCCGTAAAATGAATCCCTACTATTCACTTAATTTGAAGAACTGGTGTCTATACAATTACAAATTTAAGGCATAAGAATAAAATTAAAATGGTACAGAAAACATCATTAAAGAACATAATAATACAGACAACATTTTAAGTATATGTGACTGTAGGCTTTCCCGGCGTAAACTATTGATGAAGGTTTCTTGGGTCTCCAGCCGGGTGGTAGCGTTAATATCTCGCGACGTTTCGGGAAGTGTCATACTACCCATCTTCTGGCGAAGTGGGTGGTATGACACTTCCCGAAACGTCGCGAGATATCAACGCTACCACCCAGCTGGAGACCCGAGAAACCTTCATCAACATTTTAAGTAATACAGGCTTTAGAAAAGAATAGAAACAAGCATATATATGAGTATTATAGGAATTGTGACGTAAGTAAATAAATGCGAAATGAGAATATTCAAACATTAATTTGACACATGATCGTTAAAGGAAAACATAACAGAGTAAATAATATCCAAACATTTTTCCAAAGTGTTTGAGGATAACAGTACTCCTCATCATAGTGAATGTAGCTTAGTATTAGAAAATTCTACAACATAACTCTTATCAGATAAACGCATAAAGACAGGAAGAACATAGACACACAAGGGTACACATTAACACATAGCGGAATAACACCAAAGGAAAAGTCCGCCCCGGTAGCTGAGTGGTCAGCGTGACAGACTGTCAATCCTAAGGGCCCGGGTTCGATTCCCGGCTGGGTCGGAGATTTTCTCGGCTCAGGGACTGGGTGTTGTGTTGTCCTTATCACCATCATTTCATCCCCATCGACATGCAAGTCGCCGAAGTGGCGTCAAATCGAAAGACTTGCACCAGGCGAACGGTCTACCCGACGGGAGGCCCTAGCCACACGACATTTCCATTACCAAAGGAAAGGACAGGGTTTGTTTTCAGTATAACGTATGGTAGTGCAGTCCTACCCAAAGCTTCATTCCATAGATCTCTCCTCTTGTTTCAACATTTTTTTCGCACAGAGGTCCTATCTAAGCATGCTTTCTGTATTTTCCATTATCTTAGCTCATCATTTATCTTTCATTATATCACCTCATCATTTGTTTCCAAGAAAATCCTACCTAAACCTGTTGTCCCTAAACCCTACTTGTTTGAAAATAGTTATTCCTCATTGTACACTACTGTTTTGGCTAAAAAATTTTCTTATAACTTCTTAATGCAATCTTTCTCCATTCTTCATAGTTAGTTTCCTGTATAGTATCTCTCCTCTTAAGCTAACTTAAGTCTACTGAACTCAGATACATATACTAAGCGACAAGGCGATGCAGCAGCACAAACATTAACACAAACATGAAAGAGGAAAAAAATGCAAATTGGCAAAGCAAGCAGCAATAAATATAAATTAGCAAAGAAAATGCAACATTACAACTAATATAAGACAATGTGCAGCAACAAGAAGAATAAATCAGTAGTAAAACTGGCTTAGCAGAGTAATACAAAGTGAAATTCAGTATGAATATGCCTGGCAAACAGCAGCAGCAAATGCAAAAACTTATACCTAAACATGACAAAGCTCAAGCAGAATATTACAGTAAAGATAGCCATGTCTAATACCTATGTCACATCTGAACACTAGAGCGATGCATCACGATAACTTACTCTACCAAACAAGTTACCAAATCGTTGAAAAAAATATGTATGCAATTCCTGTGAAGGGAAATGTCTATTTGAGTATATCATAAAATTATTTAATGGATCTGTAGACAGAAAATATTTACATTAGTGCATCTATTAAATTTTATTTTAACCAATGCTGCAGCATATTTATATATACAGGGTGTTACAAAAAGTTACGGCCAAACTTTCAGGAAACATTCCTCACACACAAATAAAGAAAAGATGTTATGTGGACATGTGTCCGGAAACGCTTAATTTCCATGTTAGAGCACATTTTAGTTTCGGCAGTATGTACTGTTCTTCCTCGATTCACCGCCAGTTGGCCCAATTGAAGGAAGGTAATGGTGACTTCGGTGCTTGTGCTGACATGCAACTCATTGCTCTACAGTACTAGCATCAAGCACATCAGTACATAGCATCAACAGCTTACTGTTCATCACGAACGTGGTTTTGCAGCCAGTGCAATGTTTACAAATACGGAGTTGGCATCATTTCATACGGGATACTCTACCTGTGCTGCTAGAACGTGCCTTTACAAGTACGACACAACATGTGGTTCATGCACGATGGAACTCCTGCACATTTCAGTCGAAGTGTTCGTACACTTCTAAACAACAGATTCGGTGACTGATGGATTGGTAGAGGCGGACCAATTCCATGGCCTCCACGCTCTCCTGACCTCAACCCTCTTGACTTTCATTTGTGGGGGCATTTGAAAGCTCTTGTCTACACAACCCCGGTACCAAATGTAGAGACTCTTCGTGCTCGTATTGTGGACGGCTGTGATACAATACGCCATTCTCCAGGGCTGCATCAGCGCATCAGGGATTCCATGCGACGGAGGGTGGATGCATGTATCCTCGCTAATGGAGGACATTTTGAACATTTCCTGTAACAAAGTGTTTGAAGTCACGCTGGTACGTTCTGTTGCTGTGTGTTTCCATTCCATGATTAATGTGATTTGAAGAGAAGTAATAAAATAAGCTCTAACATGGAAAGTAAGTGTTTCCGGACACATGTCCCCATAACATATTTTCTCTCTTTGTGTGTGAGGAATGTTTCCTGAAAGTTTGGCCGTACCTTTCTGTATCAAGCATGAAACACCATTCACTAGCCATATGGCATTTCATAAGGCAGTAAAAAAAATTTCTCAACTAGAAAGGCAGTAGACATAATCAGGGGTATAGATGTAAAATATTTCTCATCATTCCATTAGGCATTTCAGTAAATATCAGAAAGTACGAGCTCCAAACTGTAATTGTATGTTTTCAAGTATGAGCGTGTCATATTTGCGATGCTTTCTACAAAGAAATGTCAATAGCGAGGTTAATGGCCTCTTTTTCCTACACCGGTCCCTCTGAAAGGTACACACTTATGGTTTTTTTCCAGGCAACTGTCGGTCAGCTCGGCACCCATAGCGCATTACGTCCAGGTCACCTATCTTCCTTACCGAAATACTGACGACAGCAGTTTCCACTACAGTCTCATATAAAATACAAATTTCATAGATTGAAAATTTATGTTAGAAGTGTGTAGAAACGAAATCTCATATATAAGAGTGTCCAACAAGTTTTGTGAGCATTGTGGTGCTCACATTCACGTATGTAAACACATTTCATAACTCTTAAAGTACATCCTTTTTCACAAACCAGAGTCCCTAACGCCTACTCATTATTGGTATACATATAAACACATAATCACATTTCTCAAATAGCATAATCGTATTGATCATAAACATATCTTAACATCATAATACACATCATCGTCTTCATAATATCATCACAAAACATCAATCACATCTCAAAATCGTCACAGGTTCTTTCAATAATTTCAAAACCTAAAAAAATTCTCTGCTCGTTTCAGTTGTGTCATCTACCTCAAACGTACTTCAAAGATCATGATCCCATACAAAATACTTCATTCAAAGGTCTCATAGTATCACAATGGTTCCGAAATGTATGAACAGTTAACAAAGTAAAAAAATACAATTTTGTAAGTGTGAATTAACTGATGTATGAACAGTTAACAAAGTAAAAAAATACAATTTTGTAAGTGTGAATTAACTGATGTATTAAAAAAATAAGTTTGTCTCTCTTAAATGATCAGATAGCTGTGTAATTCTATGTTAGAGAAATATCGTAAAAAATGTGTAAAACTGAATAACCAAATACCAATTAGCTAGGGCTCCTAGCGCTTGCCACACCCATGGTACACAAAGTAAACGTGTACCCCTCGATGATTAATGTAATTATACTTTCAGGTGTCACAGATTACAGCAACCGAATGAAATGTCTCACCAAAAACCTTCTTTGTATCTTTGTAATTCAAGAATCTTTCTAAAAATTTTCGAAGTACCAAAATTAATCACTCAAATGCGTTTCCTGTAGCGCTAAACTGTGCGTCTTGCTGTAGGATAATTTCTGTCATCACTTTACGGTAAAAATATGCCAAGTGTCGTAATTATCGTCGTCTGTAAGCCAAGTTCTGTAGAAGTCAATGTACTTACCTCATCATAAACAAAGTGAAATGGTATGCATATAGACATCGTAGTTACTACGCTCATTGCTGTGATCAAGAAAGTACTGTAATGTAACGTAGTTTTGTGCTACAGAAAAGGCTGTTTCGTTGTAGCTATACCACAAAAGTTACTACTAAAACACGTTTCACATTCCAGAAGAATACAGAAACACTGCGCAGATATAAGACGGGTACAGCGCAAAAGCAATAATATAAATTGTGTCACTCATTAATAGCATCATGGTATAATCGTGTAGCTATCAAACAAACCAATTACTAAGTTACCTGTAATATCTCAGAAAGTACTTTCAATAAAGAATGTCTTTTCAAGTAAACCAAAATGTTGCATTAAAGTCTCATTAGCAGTATATGTTCTAAGTATGTAAGCCTTATAGTGGTTACATAATCGTGCAACTAACAAGCAAGAAGGTACACACAATAGCACTGTATTGTCTGTTGACTATAACAATGCAGTCGTAATTACTGTCCAAATAAGTTCCCTAGGTTCTTGAATGGATTGTTAAGTCCAAAAAATTGTTGCATGTTAACAGTTTCTAAGTGTGACAAAGCGTACTAGTAACGTGAAGTGAAAAATTTTCTGGCAAAGACTAAGTTAAAAAGCAGATTATCTCTCAATAATCGGCTTTACATGTGAATTGTGGTGTAATCCTTTACTCTTCCCAGTACACAGAGTTTCAGCTTCAACCCAATTATCATGTGATATACGTCAGTAAAGATTACTGGAATTTTTCTCAAGATAAGCTTATGTTATTTTTTTCAAGCCTAGCCGGCGCATGTGGCCGCCTGCGGTGAGAGTCATTGACTGTTACCTCTTTGTTGTCGCGCATCGTTACTGAGTTTTGGAGATCTAACTTCTACAATTTCAACTTGTCGAGAGGGCCCTGCCCTGCTTGAATCACACCAATTTTGGTTAAATTCTAGTCTGTTGTTAAGATTATATCGTCCTCTCGTCATGTTGGTAATTTCTTTAATTTCTTTCTTGTCGGTCACGTGGTGGAGAATTTCTCCCTGAATCATAACTGCATAGTGGGCTGTTGTCTCTGAAGTTATTCTGTCTCCCTTGATAATAATTGTTCTAGATCCCATATTGTCTCTTTCTATGATTGTCTCTATCATAGTCATTTCCGTGGAGAGGTGATCGTTCCCTGCAACAATTGTTACTCTGCCAACGGTTGTCATACGGGTGAAGTCTTTTTTGGTCACGATTTGCGTTATAATAGTAGTCTTGTCGTGTCTGATTATTGTTTCTGTCGTCACGGAATTGTGACGGATATGTCCTATAATGATTGTTTTCCTGTTCTCGCATCCTGCGACTGTCTGTATCAATTTCTAATTCTTGTTAAAGGTCCCGAAAACCTTCCATGTCATCCTTGCAACGTCCTGCCAAAAAATATGTCTTAAATGTTCCGGCAACTTGATTAAGCAAATACCGATGAGTTCTGAGGGGCTGTATGGGTTTGACAGGTACTGATTCTTGTGCAACATGTCTTCAAAATGTTTGATAAGACTAGAGAATTCTGATTGTTCAAAGTGTTTCATCATTATGATGCTATGTTTTACTCGGTCTTGAGTAGCTTGAGACCAATATACTGAGAGGAAGGCATGATAAAATTCTCCTTCAGTGTGACAATCGCGAATGACTGAACGCATTCTTACAGCAAGTTCATTTTCCAAATAGCCACACATAGATTCCAATCTGTGCTCTAATGACCATTTGGGAGGAAAACAATGAGAGAATTGATGAAGCCACGCCTGTGGATGAATGTCGTTGCCGGAATTCTTAAATGTTTTGAATTTACATATACTAATGAACAGCTTATAGTCAAAATCGTCATGACGGCGAGTCGCTGATCGGTCATTGTTTTGCTGTGTCGGCGGTTCCATCGCAAAATGTGATGCACCTTGTCAATTTCTTCCACAATTTCCAAAATATCGTGAGTTGTTGCTTTGTGACTTTTCCTTATTTCAGAATCCCTCTTCCCGTGTCGGAGCGCGCGTCTCCTTTGAAATATGTAATTCTTGCATTACGTGTGTCAACTGATCTTGTACTTCCCGCATTTCTCTTTTGTACCGTGTATTGATTTGATTCTGATTTTGTTTAAATTCCTTAATTTGTTCATACTCTTCTGTGTCAGTGAAGGCTGCCAGTCTTGTGTCATTCAGATCATCATCTACCTTTGTAGATAAGTTAGTGAACTGACCCGAAAGTTTGGCTACGTTCTCCGATAATGAACTGATTTGCTCCGTGTGTTTTTCTGAACGAAGTTTTAGTGTATCTACTGTGTCCTTTAAGTTTTCCTGAGTTTTTGCAAGTTGCGTAACCGAATCGGTAGATGCAACTGAGTCAATTTTAGCCCGCAAGGTGATTTTCATGAACAATAGTTTACAGTTCTTTTATAGCTGCTTCGTGATTGATTCTGTAAAGCATTTTCATGCCGCGAAAAAATAGGTTGAAAATGCTCACAAATTTATGTTTTTACGTCATTACAGACTTTTTGACATTTAAATTCGATGTTAAGTAACTCAGCAGTTAAATCTTCGCGTGTTTGTTCAAGCGTTGTGTCTAACTTCTGAAGCTGTTGTTGTGTTTGTCTATGATTTTGTTCCATTTATTGCTGTGATTGTTTTTGATTTTATTCCATTTGTTGCTTTGATTGTTTTGATATTGTTCCATTGCGTCTAACTTTTGAAGCTGTTGTCCTATTTTTTGTATTCATTGTAATAACAATGCACTTGTGTCTAAAACGTGTTCCTCTGTACTTTTCGGCACTGGATTTGCACCGGCAACATTCGCATTTCGAAAAACAGAAAATGTGTCCTGATTTGATTGAGAAACGGGTAATGACGCAAAACCTGAATCTACAGTATTTGCGAGATTGTTTCCTGTCATTTCGGATTCCTGGGGCGAGCTGTTGCCGACCGATCGATCGACAATACTACCCTGTTCACTAGCTGTTTCACTGTCTACACCATTATTTATTGCCTGGTCCATTTCCCTATGCATTATTACAAATTACTTTTCTGAATATTTGTTAATTCATTACGCAGTGGCGCTAACACACTACTCTGTTCTTCACTGACATTTCTCAATTAACTTTGCAGCCTAGTATTACGGTTTTCACACGCCATAATTGTCAAAATATTTCACACGACAACACAGAAAAGCACAATTTGAAGAGCAAAATACGAAAACACATTAAAATAGCAATTAAAATAATATCCAATTAATTGCAAGCGCGGGTGCGAAATACTTGGTGCAAATCTACATGCAGGTCACAACTGTTTTACTGTACAACACTGAAAAACTACAACTACAACTACAAAGTTAATTCTCTGTACAATTACGCGCTAGCAATAAACAATAACTACACTAATTACACAAACTACAAGAAAAAATCAGAAGATACCAGTGATGTATCCTCGGCTCAAGGGTCGACATATGAAACTTCCCCTTTGTATGTAAAGAATGACAGTGCTGGAAAAACTGTTACGTTATTTGATTTTCAAACAGCTGAGCAAAACTGTACTCAGACAGTTCTCTCTTTACTTATTCTGATCAACACTAAACTGACACACAATATTTTTAGGGCAACGCAGTCTGACTTTCAATAATCCCTACAAAAGAATGGCCCTGACAAACAATAACCTATACCTTTCATGAATCACTTACCTCACAAAAATCTTCCTTACTCGAACTATTGCAATACTGCGAGCGCCAATATATCCTCTCGAAGGTTTTCGACATTTCGTTAGAAATTGTGGAAATCAGAAGAAACAGGCGATAGGTAGGATTATTCGGCTAATTGTAGTTTAGACTATGACTGTTGCGCTAATAAAAGTCCAGAACAATAACAGACTACCTCCCAAACCGAAAGAAGACACGTGCAGTAATAGGTTTCAGTGACAAAGTAAAGGAAATAGATTTTTTAGTAAAACAGAGAGGGGAGACAAAGTTTAAACGTTTAAACGTTCGCATGAATCTGAACACGAATTGTATAAATGGAAGAAATATTTACACGAAGTACGAAATATCCACCGAAATGAAACTCGTAAAAATACGAAAAAAAACTTTTTGATAGATTTAGATCTGCTCATGAGGACCAGTGTACTGTTAACGAAGGGGATATAAGGGACTGGGCGCTCTGATTTACAAATGAGATGACCATTATTGATTTCTAGGTTACTTCGACCCTGTTAAACTGATTCAGGAAAATATACGGAAAGGAGTAGCAAAATTACGAATTTCACCTGAAATAAACATGTAGATATATCATTAATAGGTATTACCATAGAAAAGTTCGTAGCTGTCTTGGAAACGAAGCTGATTCCTTTCCAATAAAATGCTGTGTATAAAGCCAGTCAGCCGCTCAGTCATGTTTCGTGCACGAATTAAGTGCAGACCGCGTTTTGCCATCACTTGCGTGATCTACGAATGCTAAGACACATTCATATACAACAACGTCACTGATAAGTGTCAGTGGATTACTGTTTCGAAATTTTACATTTGCTTCCAGCAACATCGAGGCAAATTAGGACAAAAATGAAAAAAAAAGAAAAAGACTGTGTACTTGCAAACAGCTTTTAATGTACGAAGCAAAATCAGGAAAAAAACGAAAGAATAAGGTCACATCCCAAACATTTTCTTACCATTTGCAGAAAACAATTTATTGCTTTTGTTGGACTCTTGAAACGGACACATCACATATGTCTTTAGGAGGACTACGAAAAGTTTCATCCTCCAACCAAATTAATTTTTCGACATTATACAGCTTTTTTCAGAAAATTGTCAGACAATATAATTTCCTGTAGCTCTCTGTCATTTCAGGTTTATCAGTGGAGCAGTACTGTTAAGATTCAGTCACTTCTGCATTTTTGCATCACCACATCTTTCGAATTTGATCAAAAATGTGTCATACGCAGCACAATCTGTACTACAACGGCCTTGACGATTTCTTACTCCATACCAATTCTGTATAAATAAATCTAGTAATTACTGTGAAGTGCCTAAATGCATTAATATTTTGTCAGGGTTGCCTCGTGTACCGAAAATGTTTGTTTTTTTCATCCAACAGACCATTCACTTTTTTGTGAAGATTACAGGAAATAACCAAGGAAGTGTCTCATTGATAGTAAAATGAACACTCTTTCTTATCCGAAATTTTATTCAGAGATAATTCTACTTTAATAGCACAAATAGAAAAAAAATGTTGATAGTTAATAACACGCAAAAGAGGTCCAAATTATTGGTAAGTAAAGTCAGGGTCGAGACAGGAACTGGGTACAATGAAAAAGGATAAACCGCAATGGATTTCAGACGGTGAAGTAAACACATTATTGGAATTCATGTATTGTGCATAAACGACCATTTATGCTACCATTAACCACATCCGGCACAGATATACGTTTGCACAAGCTGAATGGAAAAGTAAAATAAAAAACAGTTAAAAAAACAGAAACAGAATAGTAACAGAAACAAAATAATATGAAATGGTAATCTGAGGGAGAATTCTTTAGAAATAATCTGAGTTTGGTGTCATTGCTTTTTACACCACAGGAAATATTTCAACGGACATACTTCCAGAGACCGAATAACGGTAGATGAGCTAAATCAGACTACACTATAGTTCAATATCTTCTTCTCCGAACATCTTGAGAGCTTTCATATATGAAGGAGAGTAAAGAAAGGTTACAAAATTAGTGCATGACAATTTCTGTTCCGAAATAGTATTTGCGCCAGTGACGGAATTCAAATTTTGAATATTAATGAAGAAAATAATTGATAAAATCTCTCTGACTGGTATTTAGAAGAGTCTTTGATAGTGAAAACTATAATTTTTTGCGCTGCAGTGACGTATGAGAATACAATACATGAAGAGACCTTAAACACAAGGTCTAAAAAATTTAACTATAAGTAATGAATGTAAAAAGGAAACTTTCGCATAACATAGGAAAAAGGAAGCAGTTGTGTGTAGTAATCTCATTTAGGGTATAACAGACAAGACTCTAAGGGCGTACACACAGAATTTTGACATTATAAAATGTACTGATGTCACTGATTTATAATTAAAGATATTTTGGAAGCAGTGTGTTTAGATTAAGACGACTATGAAACGAGTAATAAAGGGAAAAGGGAAAGCTAGCACTGAAGAAACACGTATTGACTGAGTGAAAACGTAATGTTGGGAATAATTATTGAAATCAGTTGGTGATTAAATGTTTAACCGTGACACTTGCCAAGAGGTGGATGCTGTTAGTGGCACATTTGGTAACCCATTTACATTTGGGCAGAGTGAACACAAGATCGTTACTTATGAAGTGTTGCAGGAAGCTGTTACAGAACAAATCAAATTGATAAGTTGTGCCAAAAGAATAAAACTGCATAGTTTCAAAGTAAAAGGACCGTACTTGATAAAAGTAACTTTTTCTTACTCCGTTGATTCATATAAATGTTGGTATAGCCATCTTCGAAACTAGTGTGATATGGCACACCTCGATGCATACATTATGCGACTACAGCAGCATCAATCACTATCAAAAGATAAATAATATTTTTTTCTTATAGTTCAGAAATGACATGCTGTTTTTCGAGCCAACGGACGCGCTGGTGAGGAAAGTGACCGAGCTAACTGACACACCAGTGTTCTATTACGAATTCGACTATCGCGGGGAGATCGTTGGATCTACGCACTGGGGTGAGTACAAAGAAATTAAGGAACCTAACATAAACATGTCTCTTTGCTGTTAAATATTTCATGTAGCCAAAATAAACCAGTGTAACTGAAATAATGTTTGGTAAAAGTTAGAGCAGTCACACAAATTTTTGAATGCCGTAGAAAACCTAATCGCAATTTTCTTACATTGTGTAATGGCCCCGCCGGTCGAAGAGGCCGTGCGGTTCTAGGCGCTACAGTCTGGAACCGCGCGACCGCTACGGTCGCAGGTTCGAATCCTGCCTCGGGCATGGATGTGTGTGATGTCCTTAGGTTAGTTAGGTTTAATTGTTCTAAGTTCTAGGCGACTGATGACCTCAGAAGTTAAGTCGCATAGTGCTCAGAGCCATTTGAACCATTTTGTAAAGGCGCCGCGGTGACAGTCAACACCAACACCAGTACCAGCCAGTATGGCTACTACTGTGCCGCAATGGTTTCTGCAGGATCTGTGAGTAGTGGTTTTTCACTATCGCAGCGAGGGCACTGTGAGAAACGCTCACTTAGTAACAACATTATTTAGTAAGCGCAGCTTCCATACAGTAGATAGATATTGGCATCCAGCACCCGGGGGCATGCCGCCTCATCATAACACGACTGATAGTGGGCGTGGCCTTGCTGGTGCTGAACAACTGTTTGTTTTGCAGCAGTGTGGCGAGACAGCTAAGTGGCGTACACTGCAGGCGTAGTGCGCGGTAGGCAGGGCCATACAGATGATCCACCTTTGAAACCGGCCAGACTGTCAGGCGATGACACTAAAGGTGAGGCATCCTGTTACTGGTATCAGTTCCAGATCCAGAGTCTAGCTGGCGGCTCGAATACTAGCAGTTTTTGCACATCTGATGACACTTTTCAGTGAGCCTTTAGCGGCTTCGCCAAACATGGACAGAGGACTGTTTTGGAGATTATCGCAGCGATGGTGGAATTCGGAAGTCCAAAAACAATTGCTGCTAATGGCTCAGCGGGTCGACATGTCTACTCGGCGATCCTGGGCGTGCAGTGACAATAGTCTCCTCCCCACCACGTAGATGTCAGCTGAAATGCAGCATTGTGCCACGGCGGGAAGTAACCCGCTGCGGCAGACTGCTCTGTTGCAAAGTGCTACTCCAGTACTACTTCAGCACCCAGCTCCAGCTCCACCACAGTCGTTTTTCCCTTGCTGTATTTGTGAGTGGCAGAGGGGAGGGAATGACTAGTAGTGGTACACGGTACCCTCCGCCACGCACCGTACGGTGGCTTGCGCAGAATCTATGTAGATGTACAGGGTGATTATAATTGACATTAAACTTTCAAAACGCTATAGAAATAACACTACTGGTCAGAATGAAGTCAGATTGCAACGGAATATTATCGGAGAAAGAGGAGAACGATGGCAGCACAAAAAGTAGTGTGAAAATTGATCAATAGACGGCGCCGTATGTGTCAGAATACTTAAATAAAAACACCTGCCATGTGCACAAATCATTGAAGTTCGTATAAACACGCCGAGTACACGGCTTTTCCTCCTTTTGCGTCTGCGAAGTTCTCTATGACTGTCTCAATACCGGATCGCGTTTTGCTTGTAAAGCTGTATTACAAGAATGATGACCGTACACATGTCGCTCAGCAGAAGTTCCGAACACTGAAGGGTTTGAATAAAAGTATTGGGCCGATGACTGCCGTGGGTCTGGAGGTAATTCGAGAAGATGGGTTCTTTTGGCGTTCAACCTGGTAGAGGGACGAAGCGAATTGATTCGGCGTCGTGAAAGCGGTGGCCACAGCAATGCAGGGGGAGACGAATGGTGGTGTGCAAATGTATAGTGCACAGACAACTGCCCGAACATTGGACATACTTAATTGTTCTCAAAAGATAAAATGTGTATTAAATTTACAAAAGATTTTCTGCCCAGTTTATGTAAGTTGCAAGGTGATGAGAACTGATTACTGAAATATCGTTATTGACAAATTCTCGATTCAAGCTTTCGCACGTGGATACACAAGTGCACTGGAAAACCACATAAAATGTAACCACTACAGTGCAGCAGAAGCATGCAACACTCGCACAAAAATTCCTGCAAACTGCAGCTGTGTATTGGCCATCTCAAATCATTCGTAGACAATGCAGGGTGAGTACAAAGTCTGTTCCTGATTGGTTCAAATGGCTCTGAGCACTATGGGACTTAACATCTGAGGTCATCAGTCCCCTAGAACTTAGAACTACTTAAACCTAACTAACCTAAGGACATCACACACATCCATGCCCGAGGCAGGATTCGAACCTGCTACCGTAGCAGTCGCGCGGTTCCAGACTGAAGCGCCTAGAACCGCTCGGCCAGTCCCTAGTTGGAAATGAATGGAATTGAGCTTTTGACGTCATTTGCCGGGAGGCCCCTTGCGGGGCAGGTCCGGCCGCCTTGGTACAGGTCTTATTACATCCGACACCACACTGAAGGACCCGCGTCCCGGATGGGTATGAGATGATAATGAAGACAGCACAACACCTAGCCCCTAAGCAGAAAAAATCCCCGACCAAGCTGTGAATCGAACCCGGCCCGTAGGACGGCAATCCGTCACGCTGACCACTCAGCTATCGTGGCGGACTTGCCCGGATTATAACAGAATAACCGTCTGACACAACAAATTACATTTGATGCAGTTACATAGGTTAGTGTTACTAGCTTTTGTGACCAATAGATGGCGCTAGTGCTCCACAACACCGACTTGGTCTGTTATGTCACGTTAGTTGCTGGCGAAATGGCGTTGAAGCAGGAGAAAGCGCAATGTGTGCTTTGGTTTCACGAAACGAAATCGCCGATCAGTGTTTAGCGTAAATTTCGGGCTTCTTATGGACGCAGACCTCCTGACGTGGAATCAATAAAGCGATGGTACGAAAAGTTAACAAAACAGGAAGCGTTAAAGATCCTCTAAGTGGCAGGCCTCGTGTGAGTGATGCAACTGTTGATCGTGTTCGGCAGTCGTGTCAACGGAGTCCGTCTCAATTAATTCGGTAAGCATCACGTGAACTTCAAATACCGCAAGCAAGTGTAGTGAAGATCCTTTATGAAAGGTTTAGGTTGTATGCTTACAAAGTGCAGGCCTTGCAACCGAATGATTTGCTAAAGCGTGCTGAATTTGCAACTGAGATTCTCAACAAGATTGATGGCGCTAATGATTACTTAAATCGCATATACTTTACCGATGAATCCACCTTTGATGCAGTGGAATGGTAAATAGGCATAATGTCCGTGTACGGGGTTCAGAGTCTCCATTAGCTACTGTACATTTACAGCGAGACAGCGGAAAAGTAAATGTTTGTTACAACCTCATGCATAACTAGGTTTTTGGACCGTTTTTCTTCGCGGAAAAATCAAATACCGCTTTTACTTAGACGTTTTACCACAGTTCATTGGCCCACAGCTAGAAGATGGAGCACCCTCACCCCCCCCCACCCCCCCGCCATCCCTCCCACTGGGCTTTGGTAGTGCATGATTTCCTTGGTGAAACGTTTCCGGAACGGTGGATTGGAAGGAACGGTCTAACATCTTGGCAGCCCCGGTCTCCACACATTACGCCCCTTGACTTTTTTCTGGGGCTATATCAAGGACAGAGTCTTCGTCACACCAGTTGCTGACGTCGATGAACTGAAGGCTAGGATACAAGCTGCTGTGGGTACTGTGACAGAACACATGTTACGGAACACCTGGCGGGAACTGGAATACCGCTTCGACATTCTCCGAGCTACCAAGAGAGCACATGTTGTGGTTTACTAACGTAAGTGGTCTTTAAAAAAACTAGTAACACTAACCTATAGAACGGCATCAAGTGCAAATTATTATGTCAAACGGTTATTCTATAGTAAATTGTTATAATCAGGGCAAGACTTTGTCTCACCCTGTATATCTGAACTTTTACTACGCTAGTGCTGTGTAAACAGCGCCTCCAGCTGCGAATATAGTATGGAAGGAAGAAAAAGTAAGTGATTTGCCCCAGCCCACAAGGGCCATGCGAACTCCAATCCAAACGCTTGGCAACCTGATTCGTTGAAAAGGCTCGGTCTTCGAAGTATTGCTTGTAGGCATACTGCATAACCGAAGACGAGACTGCATTAGCGGACGAAACCATGGGCAGTGTAGTATTTGTATCACGCATGCGATTTACAACTCTACGAGTAGCACTTTGTTTGAAACGTATGCCTTTCAGGTTACATTGTTAACACCAACTCATTCTCATGGTCTCATAAGTGTAATGTTTGGAAAAAACACTGTGCCGCTCCGTGACTGTCACCATATACCTCTACAATTCCACCCCCCCCCCCCCCCAGCAACAATAAACATGGCGAAGGTGGGCTGGCTTGCGTGCCTCATCGATACAGATAACAACCACAACAGACAAATATTTGCCGATGTTTTATTTGTAAAGTCCCATCTTGATTACATAAAATGTAAAACTCATGAGTGCCGTACCGGTTTAGGCCATTGCTATATTCAGATCTGCCAGTAATAGAAAAACAGTCGTGTAACAACCTAAGTTTAATTGGCTGAAATAATTTCTCCAACAAGTCTAGTGATACATAAGAAAAATTAAAAAAATACTAGCAGCTCGGCGTGCGGTCGTGTGCGCCGTCTATCAAAGGAAGGAGTTCTTCCGCTAACTCCACCACAGGAAAGCGAAAACTTCTTACAGAGAAGCCACAAGGCCGCGTCTCTGTGATTCCATTCCGAACGTGTCATCGGCTATCGAGATTTTAATCAACAGACATTTTCCTGTTAATTATCTCAGACTTATGGTAATGTTTAACTCTTTTGTTATGTTGAAAGGCTTTGATTTATAGACGTGATGGGTACTTAAAAATTTTTGGCTGTGACTTTTATATAATGATGTATTATTTACTTTCCGTGCTAGGATCTTCCTATTATTATTCACTACACGTTTTATGTGGATTTTGAGTATGCATTTTATTTCCGTATATAGCATGTCAGTTCATGTATTATTGGCAGATGCTTTTCTTTCGTCGTATGAAATGATTTTAGTTAATGACTAGGCATATAGTCATTTAACTATGAAATTTAAAATTCTAGTTACTCATATACCCTAGGATTAGCGCCTTCTACTGGTCTCAGTTTTCTATATTAATACAGAACGCAACGAGGCCATTACTAATACTAATTATGCATCTAGATATATAGATTGATCTGATACTTGCATCAGAATATTTTGATGGTATGTATGGCTGCTAATGATTCTAGAATTTTTTCCTTGTTCTTATTTATCACTGGGATTTCGTAGAAATTGCCACAGTTAATTGATTTTAGGTTGTTATAGACGGTTTTTCTGTTTGTAATGGCTCTGAAGATGACAATGGCCGAAACCGGTACTTGTGAATTATACAGTTTATGTAACCAAGACGGACCTTTGCAAATAAGATGCCGTAACATGGTCGTGGATTCGCTCACAGACTTCATGTCTGCAGTTGGTATGTCTAAAGACAGATAGGACCGAAGAGGTACGCAGATTTGTCGGTAGTGGCAGAGGCAACAAACTGTATGATTGACTGATAGGGCAATTAGCCAACATGGCCCTTTCGTGCGAACGACTGAAAGTGAGGGAAAACTACAATCGTTATTTCTTCCTGAGAGCACGCAACACTATTGTACACCTTAATAATGATGTCATCCTCATTAGTAAAATACTCAGTGGGTAAAATAGTCTCCCTAGACGGATCACCGGTCTGGGAATAGTATTTAGTCATCAGGAAAAACAAAACTTGCAATCTGTGGTTCACAGTGGAATGCGTTATCCCTTGTTCGGATGGATAAACTAGAGAATAGGAAAAGGGAAATGAATAGGGTAAAGATACATTGAGTACTAGTGAAGGTGACAGGAATATTATGACTTCTGTCCGGCCAGTACGTAGTTAAAATACTAAATCAAATATGGGTAATGCGGGAGTAAATCCCAAACAAAAAAGGAACGCGGCTAAACTACTAAGAAAACCATGCTGAAAGCATTATCGTAACCATGATAGTCACTAAACCAACACCTGTCGCAGAACTAAAAGTCTACACGCCAACTCTCTCCGTAGATGGCGAAGACGCTGAAAGAATACAGAGGGGCTCAAAAATGTGTAAACTGTTTAATAGCCTATAACTTCGAAACTGATTGACGGAAACATCTCATTTTCGGTCAAAGTGCAGCTTTAAGTACAAATTATCGAAATTAGTATAGGAGTGCCATAAAAGAAGAACAGCCCAATAAAACCCCGGTAATAACTCACACAACCCATTTCCTCCAGGTTGAGTCATAATTTTCTCCACGTTTACGTGCAGATACCAAGTATACGGAATTGTGCAGGTTTATTGTGCCACAGAGGTTAAATAGCGCCTTATCAGAATACACAAACATCTCTGCAAATATTTCCTTGATGCGCACCTTACCATTAAACCACTCGCAGTTCTCCTTTCTACGATCTGGGTCGGCCTCCTTAATTGCGCGTGGCAGACTTGACATGCAGCACTTAAACTCCTCAGATTTCAGAATGAGTTGATCACTTGATTGACTCACCATGGTTTCATGTCTGTCTCGCAGACTTTTGTGGTGAGAGAGAGAATTGTTGTTAACACAGCACTGCAGTTCGCTGCACTTAATGCTGTCGTGGAAGGTCGTCTATATCGTTGTTTGTGTAGATCATTAGCACAGCTTCCGACTGTGTCACGAATGCGGGCGGTTGTTAGGTTGTTTGAAACTTATTTCGCCACAGGCGTCGATCATCATCAATTTTTTCATGTATACTGTGTCACTACAAAACTGTCTTCCTTTCATTGAATGTCAGGCTTGTACCATTCATGTTTACTGAAAATAAAAGGAAACAGCGTTACGTGGCGACATCACGTAACAAAACAAAACAGGCAACTACCAAGTAAGAAAACAAGACAACGCCAATGCGGCGACTGCCAAAACAATACCTACTGCACTATCATAAGCGAGACGTTTCCGTCAGTTGATGGAAGTTATGAACAGTTAAATGGTGTATACATTTTTCGGACACACTGAATATGAAATAAAAGAAAGTATTTAGAAATTTGAGACGTGATTTCATTGGTAGGAGAACATGGGCTACGGGAAACAAATAAAAACTGCGTCATTTAATCATTTCTGACATCTGGTTTAAGAATAATGAAAGAAGATTGTACAATTGCAAGACATTGGAGACACAGAAAGATTTTATGTAACGTTAAGGATAGACCAGTAAACTAGATAGGAGAACATTGGATGATGTCTATGGGAATGTTAATGAAGATAAGATGGGAGATACTACAATGCGAGAAGAATTTGAAACACTACTCAGTGACCTGTCGAAACAAGTCCCTGGAGTAAACAAAATTCCGTCAGGATTATTGGGATACTTTAGACGTGTACGATAAATGAGACAAGTGAAATCTAAATCTAATAATCTGAGTTTCAAAGCAGTCAGGAGCTGATCGGTATAAATATTACCAAGCTACAAGTTTGATAAATGATGGCTGCAAAGTACTGACACGATGTCTGTACAGAACAATAAAAAAACAGAAGTCAGTCTCGGGGACTGTCAGTCTGGGTTCCGCAAAAATGTAGAATTTTAGAAGGCATTTCTGCTCCACGACGTATCTTGGAAGACTGAAGATGGGAAAACCAATGTACATATAATTTGTAGATTTGCAGGGAGCTTTGGATTATGTCTGAGGGTACCAAGCATACTCACAGGGAACAAAAAGTAATCTACAACTTGTACACGAACAAGACTGCAGTTATAAGAATCTAACGGAGTGAAACGGAAGCAGTAGTTGACAAGGTAATAAGTCAGAGTTGTTGCCTATACCTGAAGTTAGTTTACCCGAACGTTAATGAAGCAGTTAAGGAAACCAAGTTGAAATTTGAAAGGAATTCTAGGATAAGAGAGAAAGTTGGTGAAGCTCTCTGACGACATTGCGGTTTTGTCTGACACTGACAATGTTGAGTGTTTATGGAAAAAGTTCAAGGCAATCGTAAAACGTGTTTTAGACAGGTACGTGCCGAGTAAAACTGCGAGGGACGGGAAAAACCCACCGTGGTTCAACAACAAAGTTAGGAAACTACTGCGAAAGGAAAGAGAGCTTCACTGCAAGTTTAAACGCAGCCAAAACCTCTCAGACAAACAGAAGCTAAACGATGTCAAAGCGTAAGGAGGGATATGCGTGAAGCGTTCATTGAATTCGAAAGTAAAATTCTATGTACCGACTTGACAGAAAATCCTAGGAAGGTCTGGTCTTACGTTAAATCAGTAAGTGGATCGAGACAGCATATCCAGACACTCTTGGATGATGATGGCATTGAAACAGAGGATGACACGCGTGAAGGTGAAATACTAAACACCTTTTTCGAATGCTGCTTCACAGAGGAAGACCGCATTGCAGTTCCTTCTCTAAATACTCGCACGAACGAAAAGGTGGCTGACATCGAAATAAGTGTCCAAGGAATGGAAAAGCAACTGAAATCACTCAACAAATTCCACTGGACCTGACGGGATACCAATTCGATTCCACACAGAGTACGCGAAAGAACTTGCCCCCCTTCTAACAGCCGTGTACCGCAAGTCTATAGAGGAACGGAAGGTTCCAAATGATTGGAAAAGAGCACAGGTAGTCCCAGTTTTCAAGAAGGGTCGTCGAGCAGATGCGCGA
The DNA here is from genome assembly GCF_023898315.1 of Schistocerca nitens. NCBI lineage: Eukaryota > Metazoa > Arthropoda > Insecta > Orthoptera > Acrididae > Schistocerca > Schistocerca nitens. Next base: position 551,086,964 of record NC_064617.1, read on the forward strand.
AACTATAGGCCTATATCTCTGACATCGATCTGTTGTAGAATTTTAGAACATGTTTTTTGCTCGCGTATCATGTCATTTCTGGAAACCCAGAATCTATTCTGTAGGAACCAACATGGATTCCGGAAAAAGCGATCGTGTGAGACCCAAATCGCTTTATTTGTTCATGAGGCCCAGAAATAATTAGATACAGGCTCCCAGGTACATGCCATTTTCCTTGACTTTCGGAAGGCGTTCGATACAGTTCCGCATTGTCACCTGATAAACAAAGTAAGAGCCTACGGAATATCAGACCAGCTGTGTGGCTGGGTTGAAGAGATTTTAGCAAACAGAACACAGCATGTTGTTCTCAATGGAGAGACGTCTACAGACGTTAAAGGGAGTGTTATGAGACCATTGCTTTTCACAATATGTATAAATGACCTAGTAGATAGAGTCGGAAGTTCCATGCGGCTTTTCGCGGATGATGCTGTAGTATATAGAGAAGTTGCAGCATTAGAAAATTGCAGCGAAATGCAGGAATATCTACAGCGGATAGGCACTTGGTGCAGGGAGTGGTAACTGACCCTTAACATAGACAAATGTAATGTTTTACGAATACATAGAAAGGAGGATCCTTTACTATATGATAGCGGAACAAACACTGGTAGCCGTTACTTCTGTAAAATATTTGGGAGTATGCGTACGGAACGATTTGAAGCGAAATGATCATATGAAATGAATTGTTGGTAAGGCGGGTGCCAGGTTGAGATTCATTTGGAGAGTCCTTAGAAAATGTAGTCCAACAACAAAGGAGGTGGCTTACAAAACACTCGTTCGACCTATACTTGAGTATTGCTCAACAGTGTGGGATCCGTACCAGGTCGGGTTGACAGAGGAGATAGAGAAAATCCAAAGAAAAGCCGCGCGTTTCGTCACAGGGTTATTTAGTAAACGTGATAGCGTTACGGGGATGTTTAGCAAACTCAAGTGTAACTTGCTGTCCAGGTTTCGAGAGGGTGCTTTTCTGGATGCGGTATCGAATATATTGCTTCCCCCTACTTTTACCTCCCGAGGAGATCACGAATGTAAAGTTAGAGAGATTCGAGCGCGCACGGAGGCTTTCCGGCAGTCGTTCCTCCCGCGAACCATACGTGACTGGAACAGGAAAGGGAGGTAATGACAGTGACACGTAAAGTGCACTCCGCCACACACCGTGGGGTGGCTTACGGAGTATAAATGTAGATGTAGATGTCTCAGAGCTGGCAACTTGGAATACAGTTGGACGGAATGAATAGTTTATTGAAAAGATGAATATGAACAAAAGTAAGGCAAGGGTAATGGAATGGAATCGAATTAAATCAGGAGAACTTGACATAATTGTGAAGGACATAAGACTCTGGAATAGATGACAGTCCATCAGTATTACTGAGGTCCTTTCGAGTGACAGCCATGAGAAAACACTATTCTACCTTGTATGGAAGATATATGAGATAAGAGAAATACCCTCAGACTGCAAGAGGGATATAATAATTCCTAAGGAAGGAATCTGATGAAAGACGTGAATATTAACGAACTGTCACTGCATCAGTCATATTTATAAGATACTTAACAGTACGAAAAACTGGAGAAAGTGATCTCCCGAGCGGTTCTGGGCGCTTCAGACTGGAACCGCGCGACCGCTACGGTCGCAGGTTCGAATCCTGCCACGGGCATGGATGTGTGTGATGTCCTTAGGTTAGTTACGTTTCAGTAGTTCTAAGTTCTAGGGGACTGATGACCTGAGATGTTAAGTCCCATAGTGCTCAGAGCCATTTGAACCAAAGTGATCTCGGGGAATATTAGCTTGGATGCGGGAAAGCTGTGCCACTCGCGAGCCAATACTGATTCTACGACATATCTAAGAAGATGCGTTGAATTAACGCCAACCGGCGTTTATAACATTGATAGATTTAGAGGCTGTGGAAACTGCGAATACTGCTGTTCCATCAGCTGATGTTAGTGTTGTTCTCGCCGTTTGGACTGCTGTTGTTTCAATGTCACTTACTGTAGATGCTGTTCCCGTTGTTCAAAGTTTTATTCTTGTTCTCAGTCTCTGCTTAACACTTTGTTTTTCATGCTTGCCGTTCTTGTTTTCTCGTAATTACTTTTGTAAATAAGTAGATAGTTTAAATTGGAGTAGATATGTTTTGCTCCATAGATCTATAAAAGAGCCTCTCAAGAATTAATAACCTATCATAAAACCAAAACAAGTCATGACATATGTACAAACAAGGCCCACACTAATGTACTAATGTTCCTTCTAGAGAGCCTAAGTGAAATGGTACTCACAGAGGGTGAATTACTCAAGACATTTATTGAAAACACGCAGCTGTAAAGGGCACAAATAAACTAAGTACTGAGTGTCTGAAGAACTGATAGGGATGGCTTCAGACGCAGCCACTCAAGTGAACAGCATCGATATGCATGCAGGTGCTACCGTGAACAGCAAACAAAATAAGACTCAGAAGATTGTCCAAAACTGAAGTCCGTAACCCACGTCATTCATGTTTGCGTCGTCTGTCGCGATTCTGACGAACTGGCAGCAGCCTCAAGTGCGTGGCTTTAATTTTGCCTTTTGTCATTGCTATCGATACACAATAATATAACATCTCTCGTGACAACTTCACAGCAGCTTTGTAGGCTCTATATAGTATTTATTATTATATATCCATGGTGAATGTCCTCATCAAAGGGAATGTGTAAGGACTTTAGATAAGAAATATTATTTTGAAATGATTATTAATATGAGAATACAAGACTGAATTAATAGTAAACACTTTACAGTACAGCAAGATGGTAATTTTTTGAGGGGTCGAAGAAATCCATAAACGTTTATAACAACAACGTGTAAGTTTACGAAGATCCTCTGTGTCATTCAGCAGCTTTTTCCTAGACCACTTTGGTATCTCCACAAAATAATGCAGTTAAGCTGGAAGACAAATTCAGTCTAGTTTGCTTCCTATATTTCAGAAAGCTCAGTTACATTGGGAAATGCTTCCTGCAGCTATGTAATGAACAGAATGGTTCTTATCTCTTTCTTAGATATATTACGAATTTTTATGTAGTACACATCACTGGAATAGAAGTTATCAAGCTGTGGTCGCCCACAATGACACACAACACTTAGTAAGTATGTAATGACATACACGACGTGTCAAATCAACTATGACTCACATATGCATACACTAGTCTAAATACTGAAAAGAGAGCTTCACACACTGCTGATCTAAAAAAAAAGTCTGATAAAAATTGGTTTAAAAAACTTGCCGCCAACGTATATAAAACAGGTATTTCCTAATACACTAGAGCAGAGGTCCAAGATCAGAGTCAACTTGCGGAACATTATTCTGGGTGCGTTGCCCGATCATTTTAGCAGGAAAAAATTATTTCGGAGATTTGTTCCGTAGGAGCGGTGAAATACCTTCCCAATATTCAACATGCTGTTTGACATCCAGCCTTCAGACGCCCTCGTGAAAGTAACGGCTCGAAACGACGATGGTTAACTGGACATACATATCTAGGTCTAATGGGACTAGCTCAGTTTAATGTTTATTTGTCGAATAGTTTTGATGAATGCAACATTAGTCAAATCCCTGTCAATGGTTGTCCGTCTTTGACACTTTTGCTCTGTACCGTAACACATGCCAGCCAGTGAGCCTTAACGTCTAGCATTTTGTTTTTGCTTTTTCTTTGCTTTTTCCCTCTCTTTTGGTTACGTGTCTTTTCTGGTGGCTGGGGCATTGTCGTGTCAACAATGCTCATAGTATCGAGCACTCAAAATTAGTAGATAGTAGTTTTGTGCCGGCTGAGTTAATATGTAGGGAGACCCTGTCGGTTATCGACACTGAAACTGAAAAGTGGGACGCAGCTAGCACTATACGGTGTTACACAATTTTAGTCGAATAGAAGCAGGATAGCGGAGGGTACATGTTTTAACCACATTACGCTCATTATCGGCAGATTGTACACCTCCATGGACAACGCAAATTGGGCCGAGAGCTGAGTGTAGACGTCTGAGGAGAAGAATCCAACAAGGAGGAAATACTCAGCAGCAGTGCGCGTGCTACATTCCAAGAACAGGATTGTTGTCTTAGTGCCTGAAGAAGACTAACCAGCAACCCCTGGGACTCATATCTACACTGAGCTTTGAGCCACTGCTTTCGACCATTGCTCCAACATGTCGGCGACCAGCCTGACACATTTCAGCCATGCAAAGACAGTGAATGAGGTATCTTGTCAGCTCTGAAAGAACCTAGCAACAATGAGACAGAATTCTATTTACGGTTGCGTCAGTGTTAAGACTGATGTTGGATCTCACCATCTGTTAAACAAGTATGTCCTGAGACGTATGAACTTTGAAAGTACTGCAGATAAAAGCAAAAATGACTCCATAAATGTTTTGTTTTGTATGGAGTCATTTAGGACTGTACACACTCCTGTATATTATTACTGTAATCAACATGATGTTGGAAATCTACAGGACAAAATAATGCAACAGTATGTGCTACAACTGGTACTAAATTTCAGTCCAATGGATAGGAATACCTGACGAGGTTGACTTGGCGAAGGAATGCCTACATCGTGAAGACGTCACACCTTCAAGAATCGACAGCTTCGCAATATAAACCTGATGAAAACTGCACGGTAACCTCTATACCGAAGAAATACTGCCCTAAACGCTACACCACGGCCTGGAGGCCTCGTGTCACATATTCTGAACCATTAGGGCCAGCCAAGCTGTACATATCGATGCCACTTGAAAGCCACATTCTGTATGAAGGGTGAAAGTACACAATATATAATTAACTCAGTTACCCGGCATACCGTCTAGTTATATCACTGCGTCACGTATTATATTGCTCCCAATGCATCTGTTGGTGGATATATTATCGCTAAGACTCGCGTATTTTCACAGATCTCTATTAACTTCCAGGCGTTTTTCGCTGAATTAATAACCCTTACGAGGAGTCCAGCATTACACATTGGTCACACAGAGCAATAAAACAACGGTTAGTAAATTTCAAACCAAGTGCACCTTCCTTACGTTTTTCCTAAACACTCTCAGACTATCAACTGGCCCTGAAAGGGAAGAAACGTGTGCCATCCTTGTTTAAAACAGGGCCGGCCATGGCGAGCCAGACTTCACGTGTGCAGCGTGCGCTGGCTGCGTGCAGGCTAAGGCCCACCCTGTCACCTGACTTTGCTCGGGTCCAGTCAGAAGTACCTAGAATAGCGCGACAGTTTATTTAGCACTAAGTGTGGCTTTTTGCGTTCGACACAACTCTCTGAGTTCGGCAGAATCCTGGTGTCAGCGCTATTTGCCATTCCCTACTTGTTCTTGGAATGAAGGACGTTCGTAGGTCCAGCTGCCGTTTGTACAAAACGAGGCAATGTTCTATCGTGACAGTCTTTTAAAATAGATGGGAATGACAAAAGAGAGGGATGACAATTCTCAACTGGCATAAGCGACAGGTACTGTTTATTCGCAACGAAGCGGTATATAGTACCAAGCAGAAAGAAAAAAAATTTTAGATGTCACGAAAGAAAAAAAATACAACGATCGACAAACGGCATTTATTATTCTGTACATTAACAAGCATTTTGCGCTAAATTTGCAGGCAGGGAGCACTTGAAGAAACTGGTAGTAAAATAGTAAAACTTCTGAAGTCGCACCTATTATTGCATTTTCAGTTGCAACAGTTTTCAGTGGAAGTGAGCGAAGAGTATAGAGACTTCACATACCACTGCAAAATAAATAAATAAATAAAAACCGAATGATCCTGTGGCATTGATGGCCGCCGGGTTGCAAGTCTTATTTCGGGTGATGTACCATTGGCCACTTAGCTCATTGCTGGTGATGAAACATGATAGCACAACATCCAGTCCACGAGTGGTGGGACGCTTCAACCCGGCCGGGAATTGAACCCGGGCCCGGTGCACGGGAAGGTAACTCGTTACCACTCAGCTAAGTAATCGGACACATTACTGAAAAGTCCGTTGATCAAGTCAAGGAGCGTGTCTGGCACGATTTTTCGATTTAAATGACGCTATTTATGAATTTGTGACGGAAAAAGGACTCCAGGAATGAAAATTAGAACATGAGGAATGAACTGTAGATTTCACACTATAAATGGATTCGGCTGCATACTGTCCACAGTTAGACACTGCAACACTTCTTTCTGATTTGATCAGGATGCATTTAAAAAGAAAATCACATTGTAGACGCGACACATTCTGAGAAAGACAGTCCACTTCCATAAGCTCACTGCCGTTAAAAAACGCGCGAGGTCTGAAGACTTCATTGTGGCCACGCAAGAAAAGAAAGCGATAGTTTTATAATGGTTTCCAGCATTCTATTAGTCTTACATTTGTTCTCAAGCTGTTATCGAAACCGTTTGCCGTTTCAGTTGAGAGGGGCGCTGTGCATGTACAGACGTAACTGATTGACCTGCAAGGCAATTCCAGTTTTTATCACAAATCATTTTCGTTAAAACTGTCCAGTAAGTCTACATTGCTTTTCCCGGGTAGATTTTCCAGGACTCCATAATGAGGTTGCAAAAGTGCTACATTATTTCGATTGCCATATTTGTGTGAAAGACCTCTCTTCGATTATGAACTAAATAATTCACGATCACATGGCAACTTTTGAGTAAAACTGTGTGAAATTGTCTGGGTCTGCACCAGATAAAAATTATATTATGTCTTCAGCGCGCCAGAAATAAGTAATTAATTCTGAAAACTTATTTTGTTTGTGATCTATGTTTTTGAGAAATGTGAAATATAAAACCAAGTCGTATGCAGAACGATTGTACTGCCATTTATGTGCGGCGAGATTGCTGTTTTCCCCTTTCTCGCGCTCAGACAGTGCGGTGAGGTGATGGGAGAAATGTGAGGGAGGCTGGACGCTTTGGCAGTAGGGCCTGGGCATCACACCTGAGCTGAAATTTTGGCCACCCCTGGTTTGAAAGATACAACAATGACAAAAGTAACTATTCTGTATGAATTGCCGTACTAATGGCAGCGACTAAAGACACTTGTATTTACCGAATTACAATTACGCAAGATTACATCAGAGACGGAAGTATGGCAAAATAACTTCACTTCTTTATTAAAATATCTAAAGTTATAAACCACCCAGAAACATATCAACAACTTTCCACATGTGTTTATTAGGGCATTAACGCTACACAATTGACTGTTCTAACATAATCTCCTCTTTCAGGGACGAATCGCTGGTGATATATTTGTGCTCTTTGTGAGAGATGATACCGTATGTAACCTGGATCCAGAGTCAGAGGAGGATCAAGTGCGCAGGAATATGGTTCGGTACTGGACCAACTTCGCTAAGTATGGGTATGTACAGACACTGTAAGTTCTTTGTCTTCGGAATCAGGATAAAACAATTATTTTTCGAATTTTGGTTTCACTGTTTGTTGCTGGTTGAGCAGTCTGCTACAGATCATTAAATATGATTCCGGCTGTTCACTAAAAATTGCAATAACTACAGCTTGTCTTAAACGCTTTCTTAAAGCTATTTGAAATGTTTTTATAACTGTGTAAATCGAGCACATTATAAATCATTCAAAATGCGATGCGATAACTGGGAGTACGGGTATGTCCGTATGTGTTAACACTTCCAATAAAAACTGAATACACCAGGTAGGTAAAACAATCTAGTTCTAAACCGTGCTTAATCAGATTGCTGTACAAAGATATATGAGAGATGGAGCTATATCAGCGGTGCACGGTTTTCAGTACTCTATATGCTGATATATATTTTACCATGAGTGATGGCTATGTCATCATCTGAAATAAGTCATCATATTTCAATGTTTTACAAAGCACTTGATGTAGATAGTAATAAAAAATCAGTATTATAATTTTAAGGTACCTATATTTCTTCGCTTTCTCTTTTCCTAGCAGTGTTACATGCAATGTGTAAACAGTAACGTTTTACAACCAATTTCCGAATTAACTCGTCAGTGAGTTTCTCTGCTTCGAAGTATCTCAATGGTCTACGTATCAGAATCACAAACGAACTTAGCAGACGACTGAAACGGTTAACAATTACGATAAGATTGTGGTTTAACGAACGTAGCGGAATTGGTGTGATTATGCGACAGTTAAGAAGCCAATAAATACGGTGACACTACAGCTGTGCCACGTTCTCGTTACATTCATCACTATTTCTTTCGTCGCGGTCAACATGTTGTTGCGCCTTATTTCCAACTGCATTTGTTCTAACAAAAAGTACAGCGTTACTCTTATGAACAATGCACATGTTATTCTCATCTGCGTGTGTGTAGGTATTACTTGTTTCGTTATTTTTTTTTTTTACAAATATGTTGTTAGCATACACTGCAAGTGTGCATTAACTTTTCCGTTCTATTTACTACCTCCATCTAAATGTAGATGCAGAATCACTAATCAACTTTCTGGATCAATGTCAGAAACTTAAAACAACGTAGACTTTAAAACCAGAGAAGAACAACTAACGGTTCTAGGCTCTTCAGTACGGAACCGCGCTGGTCCTACGGTCGCAGGTTCGAATCTTGCCTCGGACATGGATTTGTGTGATTCCCTTAGGTTGGTTAGGTTTAAGTAGTTCTAAGGGACTGATGACCTCAGATGTTAAGCCCCACAGTGCTTAGATCCATTTGAACCATTTTGTTTAAACAGCTAATTTTTCTGCTGTGCTTAACACCTTCCTAAGGATCAGCCCTCACCCTCGTGTTTTCGCAGAAATCCAACCCCGGAGGCGGATCCTGTGATCTGGGAGCCGTACGACAATGTGACCCGTAGCTATATTCTGATGCAGTCCAACTTCTCCCTCGCTCACAACAAAGACGCAGAGCGGATGGACTTCTGGCATCAGAACATTCCGCTGCAACCTTACGCTGAAGACTCTTAGAAAAATATGGGGAGATTCAACGACATAAAGCTTCCTGAGACGTCAGACGGAATGTCTACTCCTAACTACATTATAATGTGTTCAAAAATTAATTATTATCATTAATTAGTGTCATGTGATTGCCTACTATGATGTTACCAATATGTAAAAATGACTAGTACTCCAATAAAGAAGAAGTATTTATTGTTCCATGTAGATTAAATCAGTATGAAGCAACCTCTGTCATAACATTCAGTAAAATCATCTTTACGATGCAGCCAAAGCATAACGGCTGTTCAGGATTCTGCTACAGCTTTTATTAACATGAATACCGATCATTAAATGTTTTTCGACTATCTTCAAATCATTTTCCTTAAACACAATAATATAGCTGCCAAAAAACACGACTACAATGCATTTTTTCTTACTGGTGGTGGACCCAACGACATCAATCAACGTCATCGTCAGTTTAGAGAACGCCAGTAAAACTTTAAGGTCATTATTCAAAACGAGTAGAACAGAAATACAAACTTTCTGGACTGAAAGGATCTAATTGTGGGGCACCCATATGCATATTTTTATAGGAAATCGATGAATACTGACTACATTATTCAAGTTTCGTACTACCACACACTGTAATATAAAAGCGCTATATTTACAACATGTTAGACATAATTATCCAAAATTTACCAAAAGATGAAAATAAATGCTGCTCAATGTGTCACACCACTCATTTTTGGAACAGTGTTCATGTGATCGGAAAATTCTTTCTCGGTGCTCGTTTGATTATAGAAAATCGCTACGACGTAAAAGTGAAGCTAAATTCTCAACTGCATTGAGGAGAGCGCTCTGTGTCTCGAATTGTGAACCAGATGAAGCGCCTCGTGATGGCTGTTGCCTGTCAATATTCCGCGAAGCGCAACTGCAAGCTATTTGTCACCTTATGGCCAAAACGACTGTCAACACGATAAGCTTCCTGCCGATGCGGCGTAAACCGCAGTGACATCATTCGAAGCTTCAGCTGCTGTTGTGAGAAATAAAACATTGAAAGTCAGCAGTTTAGTGGGTGGTAGCTATCGACATTATCGGGTTGTGATTGCTACCTTCAAACTTTAGCCTACACTTACCCCAGCCCCCGCCTCTCCTTCCGATGCCTGTATGCCACTCAAGCAAATATCCTCCAGGAACTCGTTTCGAGAAACAACACAACCTGCTGAACACTGGGGGCTGCAATGTAGATGAAATGGAACATGGACTAACGGAGGCTATTCTCTTCATTTAACAGCACAATATTTGTCTGACACTTGATGGTGGTCAGGTAGCAATATACGTCCCACCCATGCCGTGTTAGTGGGATAAACACGAGGGTGCATCAGTCACGCTAGCACCCACTGCTATGTACTCGTACATACCGGGTTTTACAAAAAGGTACGGCCAAACTTTCAGGAAACATTCCTCACTCACAAATAATGAAAAATGTTATGTGGACATGTGTCCGGAAACGCTTAGTTTCCATGTTAGAGTTCATTTTAGTTTCGTCAGTATATACTGTACTTCCTCGATTCACCGCCATGATTTCATACGGGATACTCTACCTGTGCTGCTAGAACATGGGATGCAACGGTCATATAAAATGTGGCAGAATCATGAACATGGGCACAGTAGCCACCCTCTGTTACCTGCTGTCATCGACTTCTTTGACGTAAAATATTGATGATGTTATCTACTGAATATGACTGACTTTTCGTAATTTCTACGCATCAGATGGAGCAGCCACAAACATCTTCACTGTAACGGATACTAATTTTTGGATCTTCATAATAATTAATGTTAATTTCTTGCACATTTGGTCACCCTTCATTTTATAAGGCGGCCGGATTTTACGGACCTTACATGAGCTTGATCCATAAAGACAGTGTGATACAGTATGACGTCCTCAGAACATAATAATTACATTATATCAACAAAAAGCAATTGCAGTAATCTCATGTACTGAAAGCTAACAAAACAGTATCTACCAATGTAAGGATAGTGGCATGGATACATAAGTTAAAGTGAAACGCATTTTGGAGATGAACCGAGCAGGTGGTTAATCGCATTGGAAAACCATACTTAACAATAGAATGGCGAGCTTCAGCACAGAAAAGGACAAGGCCAGAACAATACAGTATTCCTTTTAACATAAATGCGTCGGGGACTGAGGGTAAGTGGCTGGACAGCTTTAACAGGGCTAGATGGCGACCTGGCAAAAAAAAATAAAATTCACCTCTAACGAGACGGCGATTGGCTGAAGTCACACTGGGTGACACAGATGCGACATGAAGGAGAGATCCCCATTATATAAAAGCATTTTAAGAACTAAAATTTCTAGAGATCTCTCTCATCTCACGGCGGACTGCACAAGTGTGTGCGAGTGCATTGAGGGCTTTTCTTCTGCAAAGTGTGGACGATATGCTTTACATATCGTGGCGACAGATAGCGAAAAGGTAGTTAATTATTCCTGCAGGAATTTTTGCAGGCAAAGAAATTGTGCACGTTGCTCCAACCCTCAGTGAGCCATTATTTAGACTAAGGAAAAATTAACGTTCTACGGAATGCAGGAATTCTATCAAGGCCAGAGTAGGGAATTAGTGTTTCAGATCCAGCACAAAGACAAGGACGTTGCAGATCCCACTTGGTAAAGTACCATAGTGCATTTGGCCACAGTAAATGTTAAGTCGAGATTTTCTTTGCTCCAACTTGCGTAACTTTGACCATTGAATATCAAAAACTAGGATACGAAGCTACCCTCACATTGAGTACATGAGAGTTTTTAATTGGTTTCAAACGTAAAACTATTCTCTATCAACTAAGTGCATTCAGCAGCTATGCCATCATAGACATAAGTTAGCTGATGAATATTTTAATCATTCTTGCCTGTGATAAATATTTTCATATGTAGAGATAACAAATTTAATAATCACCAATTCGATATGTCCAAGAGTTCAGTATTTTGTTATTGAGTGTATGAAGTAACTTAACATGATTGTTGTGTATCACTTGACCCCTGAAAGCACAGTGATAAATTATATGTAGAACGAAAAAGGGAACAATTGTTTTGTATTTCTAGAATAGATCCCAATCTTTCACTTTTATTAATTTATGCATTTTAGTTACATGACAGCAACATTTCTAATTGTACCTAATATTATCTGCATTACAGGGTCAGGTTCATATTTATCTAGAATGTCTAACACCCTGCGCATGACATGATAGTTCAAATGTTTCGTCGGTTTGCACGACTGACAATTTGTTGCTGCATTAACAAAGACAAGGCAGTTAATAATGTCTTTGGGTGTTAGTTATCATTTCAACTTTCTATTTCCGACGTTACTACTTATCCACACTGTTTCTGATTTTGAATTATATCCGTTCTATTGGAAATGAAATGTTAAATAGCTTTTAAGTCACAATTTACACTTCATAATATATCGAAATCGAACCTCCCGTCGTCCAGAGATACAGTTTGCAGCTTGTTTATAAATATTGTTGACTAATACAAATGCTATTGTGGAAATCACTCTAGTTTTTCATTAACAATATTTAATAATTATTAAGTGACCATAAAAGACTGTTTTTTATTTACAGGGAAAAGGATGGTTGATTCTACAATTATTCTCAAATATTACAGCAACTAAAATATCCATGACTTGTATAGTTCATCACTCGAAGGTGTTATAACAAGGACTATGGTCCGTTACTATACTTTGATACAGCCATCCAAACTTCGTTCGCTTTTGCTTTCACAAAGCTGTGTCCTGTTCCGTTGCTGTATTCAATTTAATGTCCCTTCATATAGACCACAGATCCTATGAGCGGTTATTTGGCATGTAATAGAATTTAACACTGAGCACTACTTTTTCTCATGCATACATTTCCTCAGATATTTTTAGTCTGTGACCTTATGGCAAAAGTTTGTCCCATATAAATTAACTACAGTCAATTATCTTGCAGTTTAACAAAAGTGCTCTGGTCCCTTGCGTAGCATATCACACACAAATCCCAGCTGTATTGCACACCACACTTATTCAGAGTATAGAAAACAAGAGAAGAGCACTAAAAATACCCACACATGGTTTGTATAGTATAATTTATAAAAAAAAGTAGCCATGTTAAACTCTCTTTGATTTCCCTGAAGCGCTATTTTGCTGCGGGCGTTATTTGGATAAGAGATTACATATCGATAATTTTAAATAAAACTTTACCAGTGCTGCTAATTATTTCTGATATTGTCAGTCACCACACTCCTATGTGACAATATTCCTGATAATATTGTTCTCAATTAAAAGAGAGGTTATAGTATGAGAATGCAGAAGGCAATGGAAACTATTCCATCAGACACACAACGCGTATTCACAGTACTTGTAAACTGTAATCGAAAAACTGCCACCAGGATCCTTCCAGTGGCAAAAGATTCGTGATTAGTTTCCCATAAAGACCTCTGGAGGGGACTATGAGGTAGGAAGCGACAATGAAAAAAAATGGAATAACCAACCAAAGGATTACACTCTTCAAGTCAGGGTCATGGAACGTTAGAAGTTTGAACGTGGTAGGGAAGCTAGAAAATGTGAAAATAGAATTACTAAGGATCATCTAGATATAGTCGAGGCCAGTAAAGTGAGATGGAAAGGAGAGAAGGATTACTGATCAGACAGGTATAGTGTAATATCAACAGCAGCAGTAAATAGTATAATGGAGTAGGATTAGCTTTGAGTAGGAAAGTAGGAGAGAAACTGAATTACTGTGAACAGTGCAGTTCTCATCAGAAATGACAGCAAACCAGAGTCTACCACAATAGTTCAGTATAGATGCCGAAGCCGCAAGCAGAAAGTGGAGAGACAGTGTATAGGGACAATAAACGAGTAAATCAGTTCGAAAAAGGAAATCTAATAACCAGGGGGGAATGGAATGCCTTTGCAGGGGAAGGTATAGAAGGAACGTTTCGGTAGAATATGTGATCTTCCTTACGAACGAGAGGAGAAAAAAACTAATTGACTTTTGCAATGAATTTCAGCTAGTAATAGCGAATACTATGTTCAAGAATTGCAAGGACAAGAGGTTCAGTGGAGAAGGCATGGAGATGCAGGAAGATTGCATATGGGTTACGTCAGGGTCAGACTGACATTCTGAAATGAGATATTGGATTGTAAAGTGGACAGAGGTGGAGGTACAGACAAAGAACACAATTTAGTAATGATGCAGAGCAGGCTGAAGCTGAGAATGATATAAGAGAATCAATGTAGAAGGAAATTGGAATACTGAAGTATTGAGGAAGTGTGAGACGCATTTGAATTTCGCTAGAGATGTGGATGCTGTGATAAGTAACAACACAACAGGTAGTCCAGTTGCGCAAAATAACGCACGATGGATGATCCAAGGAGGACATAAAACACAGACCTGCACAGATAGAAAATTGCTTTCCTGGTCCACAGTAGACTACTAGTATGAAACGTAGATGGATGATCCACGAAGGACATAAAACGCAGACCTGCACAGACAGAAAACTGCGTTCCTGGTCCACAGTAAATTACTGGTTTGAAATGTAGGCCTTTTTTTGAGGACGAAATTTCTAAAAAGCTACGATTGGAGCACAGTACTTTATGGTAGTGAATCATTCACAGTCGAAAAAAGGGAACAGAAGAGGTTAAAAGATTTGAGATGTCGTGTCACAGACGAATTCCGAGAAGTAGGTGGAGTGATAAGGTGAGGAAAAAGGAGGTTCTGTACAGAATCGGCGAAAAATGGAGCATATGGGAAACACTGACAAGCAGAAGGGACAGGAAGATAAGATATGTGTTAAGACATTAGGGAGAGACTTTCATTGTACTAGAGATAGCTGTAGAGAGAAAATATTCTAGTGGAAGACAGAGATAGGAATACATTTGATGTATAATTGAGCACAAAGGTTGCAATTACTACTATGATAAAATGGTTCAAGTGGCTCTAAGCACTATGGGACTCAAAATCTGAGGTCATCAGTCCCCTAGACTTAGAAGTAGTTAAACCTAACTAACCTAAGGACATCACACACAGCCACGCCCGAGACAGGATTCGAACCTGCGACTGTAGCAGCAGCGAGGTTCCGGACTGAAGCGCCTAGAACCAGTCGGCCACCGCGGCCGGCTTACTACTCTGAAATAAAGAGATTAGCAAAGGACAAGTATTTGTAGCAGCCACATCAAATAGAAGATTGGTGACTGAAAACACAAAAAATTATTAGAAATATGAATATGCACATTTGTACTGCACCCAGCTCCTGAAAATTGTATTCATAGAGTCAAAAGTCAAACAAATGGACCAGATGTCATGAGCTCAAAGACCAACTGAAATATGTGATGCACCATTGCAAGGCTTCTCCGTATTCAATTAGGTGCCAAAATGTTAAAGAGGAGACAGTGTAAAACTTACGTCAGATGATGAGTATGTATTATTTTATAATGTGCAAATTCTTACCAGGATACAGTAGGAGAGAGAGGGACGATGGTGTTGGGTGACAGAGCACTTCCAGTATGGCACCAGGGTGAAGTGACGTGATTTGTGATCAACTTCGTAAGAGAACGCTATTGGCTGAGCTAGGCAGCAATATACATAGTCAAACAAAATGTATGAGGCGCTAACTGGCCAAAAAATAAGACAGCAGATCCTTACCGTGTGTCGCAGCTTCAGGGTCAGAGCTGACAAGTTAGGGGGGAAACCATTAGCAGGAGACGTGTTTCGGTTGCTTATTACATTGTTGAATTTCTTGTATTAAAGGCAGAATCGTTGTCGGTGGCCGCCGTCGTTAACAGACAGGAAGTGACTCTCATAAATTACTGCAGGCTTAGTGTTTATATATGCATATCTGCTGTCCGTTTTTGTAAGGGCATATATGTGTGTAATATGCGTCTCCTGTGTAATCTCCCCACAGTTGCAGGGTGCGATAGTAGTATCTAACGAAGAGCTGCTTAGTGCAGTGTATGTGGTAACATTACAGGATAAATGGATAATTATTTGTCATCCCTTTTAAATCGTTGAACGCTCTTTACGTTTAGTATTCCCTTCACAATTGACGATTGTAGCTTCACCTCTGCCTCCACGTCAGACAAGCCCACGACCGGCGCTTCTACTGCAGCGAAAGGGACACCACCTGACAGAAGCAGGTTAGAAGATTTCACATCAACAACCGCGAGATGAGGCGGACTTGAATATTTTCAACTACGCCCTCACCGTCTACACTTACTCCAGAACAAATAGAGGCTGATAGCGGCCTTGCGGACTCAAGGGGAGTATTATAATAGGCTTGAGGAACTAAGCATCCGAGTGTATTGCAAAGTACACCAATCACTGTTAACAAGCAGCTCATTTTGATTTCAAAGATGTGCTCTTTGAAATACATTGACTTTAATTTGGTTATTTTTTTTTTTTCAAATTACATATCTGGGTTCAACCCGGGCTCCACCGACAAACTTTCAGAGACGATAGTGTAGATCGTAAGAAGAAGAAAATGCCAAGAAAACATGTGCTCTAAAATGCATACCTGAAGAACTATGGGCACTTGTTCACTTTCGCTACTATGAGACACATCTCTTCTAGATAACAAATGCTCATAGCTCTTAGGGCACGTATTTTAAAGCCCATGTTTATTAGACGTTTTTTCTGTTTTTGATCCATACTACATCCTCCAAAATACGTAAGAGAACACAAGCACAACAGGAAGAAGATCTCGAATACGTACAGAAGTCTGAAATAAGATCATCTGGGAGGGAAACTTAAAGGCGGCAGTCTAACCACTGTCCTTACTCTGTGATGCACTTGTGGTGCGGTCAAGAGACACTCGAACTGCTAAATATCCAAAGAGACTTTCACGCCGGACTGATCATTATATGCCGACCCAAAGAGTAAGGACAAGTTACATTTATCAGAAATGTTTAAAATAGCAAATGAACTGTTGACGTTGTGAAACGTAAAGGAACAGAGCTGGAATAAGAACTAGGCAATGACAAAATCTATATTGCTGCCAGAACTGAAACAAAAAGAAATTACAAGGAACGATCGGATTTCTGAATTATGTGATGATATATTTCAGAGTAAAGCAAGAACAAAGAACTGCTGCTGAAGCTTCCATTTGGGCACAGAAAGCTTTGAAGAACAGAATGCGTTGGTACACATATATAAATGGAAGAATACTAGTGCTACATCTTAAAGTTGAGAGAGGATACATCTCCATTTTGCCTGTGTACACGCCAGAAGAAGCAAGAACTATAAATTATATTGAATTTTATGAGTTGTTACGGAGCACAATAGGAAAAATAAATATAAATCGTTATCAGCTTCTTATGGGAGAATTAAACGCCCAAGTGGGTAAGAAACACATTAAATATACAGTAGGTAGAGACGGTGAAAATACACTGAATAATAATGGAAAGAAGCTGATACAATTTGCCACAATGAATTACGAAAATAAATTCCTTCTTAAACACTGTGACATCCATAAATTTACTTGAGCAACTCGAGGTGCAGCTTCAGTAATAGACTACATTTGTGCAAATAAAAAAGCATTGGTAAGAATAAAAGACGCAACAGTTTCCAGAAGCTTGGATGTATCAACTGATCACTTTTCAGTAAAAAATGACATAGCTGTTTTAAAAAAGAGGGAAGAAACCACACAGAAAGGCTTAGTTGGATGTAAGAACGTAAGAGTTGTACCTGCTCCAAGAATAAAATATCAAATTATTATACCAAAAGAAACTAAATAAGAAATGTCAAATGAAACCAGTAAGTAATAACATAAGTAGAGAATGAAATACTATAAAATAAATCACAATGCATGTAGCTGCTAAAGCATTAGGGATGAGGAAAAAGGAATACTCTACAAAGGAATTAACAATTTGGTATTATCATGTTAGCACGTTAATAAAAGACAAAGAGCGAATGCATCTAAAATCGTTGTCATTAGCTAGTAACGTAAATAGTAGAGAGGATTATAAAACCATATCTGCTTTAGTACAGAAAAAATAAGAAAAATTAAACAGGAAAGTTGGGATCGAGAAATGAGTAAAACGAAACCTGATACTCAAGGAAGACAAGACAAAGCATATAACGCCATGAAGTACTTGAATAGTCAAAGAACGAGATACTTTACAATGAAATGTAATATCCAACACAGAATTTTTAATATACTTCAAATGTCCGTGAATTTTAAATGAAGAAGAACCAGAAATAACCACCTGCACCAACGACAATATAGATCTGATAACATTGGAAGAATTACAAATTGTGATTAAAACAAAAAAGCACATGCCACTGGTAACATAAACCTGGAGCTGATTAAATATGTACCTGACCAGCTAAAGTATAGACTCTTAATTTTATGAGTGTTTGATGGTTGAATGGAAGTGTGCCAGACAAATGGAATATGGCTGTGTTATGATCTATTTATAAGAAAGGCGATAAATCTTGATGTGCAAATTAACAAGGAATAGGTCTAAATTCCTGCTACAAACTCTATGCTAAAATTATGAATAAGAGAATACTAACAATAGCATTAGTACCTATGTTAGAGTTACAACATGGTTAGAGAAAACATAGATCATTTCCTGATTGTATTTTTACTTTCGTACAAGTAACTGGTAACGGAGTGGAATTGATATTGCCTGCTTACTATTTTTTATCGACTATGCAGCGGCGTTTGACAAGGCAAAGCGGAAAATGCTATGGAACTGAATTAAGGAATTGAGGGTGCCAGCACATCTGATTATCGGAATTGAGTCATCATACAAAAATAACAAATTAAGATCTGCACTGTGAGGAATTGGACATAATCTGCCGCTATCAGTCGAGGAGTCAGATAAGGCTACCCACAGTCCAACACCATTTTTAATGTTCACATTGTCGATATCATTTGTAAATGATTGATTTCACTAAATGACACATTAAGAAGTGATAATTTTAATTTTCTTACGATGCCATTTCCTGATGATGAGATTATAAAAAGAGCATCTGAAGAGGAAGTTCAAAGTTTAGGTCAGAAATTTCGTGAAACTAACGCTAAATATGGATTGAGAATATCACTAGAAAAACAAAAGTGATGGCATTTCTAGGACTGTAGCCCATAAAAGCCAAAAATGTTACAGATGGGAGAATTATTGAACAAGTAAGAGAGTTTAAATATTGAGGGTACAAATTTAGATTTCCCATGTCAGACGATGTAGTGGTAAAATTGGTCAGATTCAGACATTTCTGTGAAACTACATAACATACACTAAAACATAACGTAAGGAGAGGAGCATTAATTAAACAATGCAAAGTAAAAGCATTAATTTGATGCGGTGTGGTAGCGAATGTATATTTTTCGTTTTGCATTGATGTAAACCATATTTCCATCTCTAAAACAATATTCAGTTGTGAGAGTTTGAACAGCATCTGAACATCACTAGCCTCAAAAACTTCATTGACCCAACGTGAGGAAGTGGTGCACCTGTGACGCTTCCGTCACTTATAAAAAGTTTCTTCTAATCTTCCTCCAACATGGCAAAATTCTGTGTAAGTGGTTTTCTTACACTGGTGTTTTTCGTTGAAGTTAAAGATGCCAAATAACCACCCATCATCAGTTACTGGTTTTCGTGTCTGTTGGCACCCTTGGTTCCCCTGTTGTGAACTATAGTGGTGTCTGCTGTGGTTGTGGAGATATGAGTCATGTAGTCGAATCGGAAGGTTCTATAATCTTGTAGAGCTTCTACGAATATTCTTGGATGTCCTACATTGTTTTCGAATATTCTAGAAAGTTCTAAAACACAGTATAGAAATGGCACATAGTGCACTGATTTTCACATCTGTAAAATGGTGTTAAACGATGACTTTTGCAGACAAACGACTCATAGAAAAAGTATATCTATCTACAGAGATAAAACTTGTAAATAACGAATGGTGCCTACCAACAGAATATAACATGGTGCAAAAGCAAATCAGTGAACAACAGGGTAATAAAAACTGTTTAAATTTATTGATATAATGATGAACCAAGATGAAAGCGTGAATTTCCCATCAGAATACTTAATTAAATTCAGCATTCCCAGTAATCTCTCAAAAGAAAGCAAAGAAGTGAAAATGGTATCTGGAAAAGAAAACAGCACATCAGTAATTATACCACGACTTCCACTCATTTTCGAGTAATTTCCCATTCACATTTAAAACTTTCCAGTTTCTGTTAAGACTAATATACTGTATGACTATCAACAAAGCAAAATAGCAAGCATTCCACTGTAGAAGTGTGGACTAATTTAATTGCATATTCATATATTGGACAACCACAGAACTTATTTGTTTTTACATGTGACAGCCAAATACGAAATGTAGTTTGTAAAACCATACTTTGAATACTATCCAAACCAATTGCACTTTTTTCCTTTTCAGAATGCAAATAAAAACAAAACACCAAGTGAAGTGT
This sequence comes from Schistocerca nitens, assembly GCF_023898315.1. Classification (NCBI taxonomy): domain Eukaryota; kingdom Metazoa; phylum Arthropoda; class Insecta; order Orthoptera; family Acrididae; genus Schistocerca; species Schistocerca nitens. The sequence continues at coordinate 551,107,336 of NC_064617.1, forward strand.
ATAAAACAAATTCTATCCATTGTAGCACATGATAGAAGAAAAATTAAACTGGGAGAAATTATGGTACACAAAAGAAGTGTAGTAGTCCAGTACGTGGGAAAATTAGAAAAAAACAGATTAAACACTTCAGAAGACTTGACACGACATTAAGATTGCACTTTATAAACTATGTGAAATAGGTAACACCTTCAATTTCCTGCATTTTAAAATGTAGAAGATCAGATGGACAAACTGTGAACTCTGCACCATTGAGACATAGGGAAAATATAAATTATAGCAAACCATTCAAATACGTTGCACACATCCACAACGAAGGTGACACCATCATAGATAGAGGATATGATGTCAACTTCCTCCATAAACAATGATGGCATAAGAACGTGCTGGAAAATTTTGTAATGTACACAAATCTGAAAAAGGTAGCCTGAAGAATTAGTAACTGTACAATTAGACATACAGATCAATAAATGCCTTGTCACCCACTTACTGTTTTCTACATCTACATCTATATCTACATTCATACTCCGCAAGCCACCCAACGGTGTGTGGCGGAGGGCACTTTACGTGCCACTGTCATTACCTCCCTTTACTGTTCCAGTCGGGTATGGTTCGCAGGAAGAATGACTGCCAGAAAGCCTCTGTACGCGCTCGAATCTCTCTAATTTTACATTCGTGATCTCCTCGGGAGGTATAAGTAGGGGGAAGCAATATATTCGACACCTCATCCAGAAACGCACCCTCTCGAAACCTGGACAGAAAGCTACACCGTGATGCAGAGCGCCTCTCTTGCAGAGTCTGCCACTTGAGTTTGCTACACATCCCCATAACGCTATCACGCTTACCAAATAACCCTGTGACAAAACGCGCCACTCTTCTTTGGATCTTTTCTATCTCCTCTGTCAACCCGATCTGGTACGGATCCCACACTGATGAGCAATACTCAAGTATAGGTCGAACGAGTGTTTTGTAAGCCACTTCCTTTGTTGATGGACTACATTTTCTAAGGACTGTCCCAATGAATCTCAACCTGGTACCCACCTTACCAACAATTAATTTTATATGATCATTCCACTTCAAATCATTCCGCATGCATACTCCCAGATATTTTACAGAAGTAACTGCTACCAGTGTTTGTTCTGCTATCATATAATCTTACAATAAAGGATCTTGTGCTTCTTTTGCAGTTTTCTCCTCTTGTATCGTTTCGTTTTGTGCAACCTTTCCATAATACGTACTTACATGTGACATAAGGATTGTCCTCATTATGTATATTGGACTACTGTATGCAGTGTAATGTCATGTGTACAATTTCGAATAGCAAAAAAAAAATTGTTTAAATTGGTCCGGTTTCGTCAGAAACTTGATGGTCAGATTAGGACTGATTACACACACACTACTTACAAAGGTACCTGTAGTTTAAAAGTGATTAAGGTAATCAAGCGAGAGGTCCAAATTTATCATCACAAATTTAATCCATATCGCCATAGCAGTTAATTCCAATATTGAATTAATAATATGCACTTCACAGCCTATACTTTGGTACAATTTCTGCTGTATCAACAATTCTATCACAATGCAATGAAAGTCGATAAGGTAAAATTATTTGCAGTTCCTTTAAACATACGTTTAATATATTACACTTGAATCAAATTATTTGTATTTTCTAAAGAATGGTCATCATTTACATTATTAATTATTCAATTGCAACAATCGAAAGATACAGCTTTGAACATTTTGTGACTACATATACCATCAGTTCAAAGATTTTATTCCTCTCATATGAACAACAACAGTGCAGTAACTGTGGCAGTAGCTTGGATAAAAAACTGTAAACAACATACGTGCATTCCACCAGTAAGTTTTGATCAGGTAGCGTTAAAAACAGGTGTGTGACCGTCGTGTCTTCCCCTGTTGAGTCGCAAATGACAATGGAGCAATATCTCTGAATGAGAATGTTTTAAAGAAGGACAAGGAATGTGCAAAGTGTGTTCCATGCACCTAGACCTCTGAACAAAAATATGGCTGCTGAACAGTGTGGCTGAAATGCCCAACCTAATAAACTCTTTTATGATGAAGTCATCATGGGGATTAGACTTGGTGTTAACAACGCGAATGCACTATAAAATGATAAAGTGCAGAAATACACATGAACAGTCTACACTTTGACTACCCAACCGATATTCAAACCAATGTGATATGCTAGTTGAAAAACAAAGGAGACAATTCTACTACTTAAACATAAAAATCAACAATACCCCATATTCTATGAGGACTGCCATAAGAAAGATTGTTATTGAAAAACATTGAAAATTATTGAAAACTAGTATTAAAATGGACAGCCAAAAAATGATGACTAAGGTAGCACTAGCGAGGAACCGATGACTAAGAGCTCTAATATAAAAAAAATGAAAAGTGGAGGTACATTTTAAAATTAAAAATTAAACTAGAAATAATGTATTATGGAATTCATTATGATTATTTCTAAACTACTGTAGAAAACCGACTTTAATTTTAATTTATTAAAATTTACAAAATAATAACTTAAATTAATTTTTATATCTATAATGCATTGTATTGTAATTTTCTAGAATTTCTCTTTTATCATACTAAAATTAGAATTCTTTCTTAACCTGCTTCTAGATTAAACTTTTAGTATCTACAGCTCTGGCAATCTGATTATGCTCTAATTCTGCCTTTCCTTCACTTCACTCTCTATTAATCTTGTCATGGACACACTATTCAATTTCTGGAAATTTGTATAGTTTCAACTGAAGCCTTTTACCTTCATTGCTATGCTTTTATCATCTTTCTTAAAATAGTAAATTTTAGATGGAGTTGTAGCCCAATTTGTAATCCATTTATTATCTCCTAATTCAGCAGCCCATTCACCCAACATACTTGCTTTTCTACTATATTATTTTCTATGTAATAATTCTTGAAATTGTACTTCCTCTGAAGCACTTCCCAATTAATAAAAGTTATATCTGTATTGTGCAATCGATAATGCAATAGTACCTGATAAAATTGTTGAAAAAATGTCATACCTTTTGATTCAGACGTTTCTCAGAAACAAATAGTTTTCCTGGATTTTCCTTTATCATATCAGAATCTAAGTCAATTCCAGTTTTTCTTTTAGTGTTTTCATACACCTCTCTTTGTTTTCAAAGTTGTGGGCACAGGTTTCTAATTCTATTTTCTTAAAATCTTTCCTATAATTTTTAAACAAAATGATATTTTTATTTCAAAGATCCTAAACTTCATACATATCAAAATTTTTAATCATTTCCCATAGCTTTGACATAAGAAATTTTAATCCCTCTCCCATAGCTTTCTTTATTTCCTCATGTACCCAAGTGCCAATAAGACTTCTTTCCTCATTGTTGTGATTGCATTTGTGTATTTGTTTCTTCTGTGCAGTTGATACTTACAGGAAACAACAGTTTCCTATTTTTATATTTCTTCATTCACACTGGTAAAATTGGGTGATACAATCACCTAGGTGATTTACTTTTTATATATCCATACTATTTTTTACAATAATATTTTGGTCTATATTTTTGTTAGATGTAACTCAGGATAATAATCATAATATTGTACAATTGGATAAGGGCTACATAAATCATAAAATCTTATTTTTGTGTTAATACCAGCTGCTTTAGTTCTTAATTTTATTGTATTTGTTCGACCAGCATAAAAAAGAATCTTTTGGATTCAAAGGTTCAACAAACTCAGTTAACTGTTTTAACTTCTTAGGCTAAGCTAACCCCATTCCCTTGTCTCCACTAAATTATATCCAGCATTGTGAATTTCATTATTTTTTATCAAAGTCATTTGATGTAGGTCATCCTCTGTTTCCTTAATTTTTTGTTAATTGTCTCACCTTTATAACATTATTTACAGCCTTGCCAAAAGCAAACTTTGGTGTTGGTAAACAGTAGTGGTTTCTTAATCAAATCCATGTGCTCCATGTACTCCACCTATATTTACTTCACCAGCATTAAGAGCATGTTGAATATTATTATTGTTTAAGCTGTTTGACCAAGCTATGGATGCTTTAGTATAATTTTCTTTCTCTTCTTTATCCGCTACAGCAGTTCTTCCTTCAGGCAAATATTTAGATTTTTATACGCCATACAAACTCTAACCATAGCTAAATAACAGCAAGGATTTGTATTGGCTATTTATAGGAACTGTCTCCTTAGCTCCGAACACTCCTTTCAGTACATATACATCAGAATTTTAACATTACTTAATTTCTTTCATCATACTGAGTACATAATTTTCTTTAACTTTCTGACTATGCCATTTGAGAAATTACTTCTCTTTCTCTTAGTTTCATAACGTCAACAAAATAATATTCTATGTCAGGACATGACCCTATGCCACTTTCGTTTTCCTGTGTATTGAACAAACGTGAGAAGTAATTTTCTTCAGTAGTTCCAAATCAGATGTTTTGGGGAAGCTAGAAAGAAGGCTTTCTACAAAATTCTGATATTTATAATTTTCAGTTCTAAATGCTTGATCTCAAATAACGTCAGTTTAGTTCCGGTGTATGCGCAATAGAGTTTTTTATATTATCACTGAACTTCAGAATGAATTGTGAATTGTAACCTTTAGTGTTATACATATGCTTATTAGAAATCATCCACCTACAAAATTCGTAACATGCAATAAAGTCACCATTAACTCTGTGAACTATTATTAAATTTGCAATATGTATATCAGTTTCTGGTGGAGCTTCATACTAAAACGACATTTATTTTTCTGTACACATGCAAGGAACTCTCTTTGGCATTCCCTTTTCACAACATTAAAATTGTTTTCCTGTCAGTTTTTTATAGCATTCCAGAATATCAATGCAACAAGGAGAATATATCTTCATATGGATGACATGACCATTTCTAAGTGTTTCTTCCATAACATAACATAAACATGCCATCAAGGTAAGTTACAGAAAACTTCATTTATTATTTAGTGTGGAAAGACATAAAGCAATTTTTTTCACTTGTTAGACATAGGAACACTTTACATTTTATGCACAACACTCTGCTGAATCCTTTAGGACATAGATTGCAGGGGCCTTTCTGGTGGTTCTGTTGTGGCCAGTGACCAAATTCATCATATCAGACATCTGCGATAGGCCTGGAGGCTACCAAATTCTTCTTTGCAAGCTTGTGTATCTTCTGTCGATGGTCTTTCTCTTTTGCAGTGAACAACATTTCCTGCCATAGTAAGACCAGAAGCAATGTGTGTAAAATCCTGAAGAGAAAGATTAGATGTTGCACGTCTGTAAAGCAACCACAAATTTACAACTGCAACATTGAAGCACCAATAAACTATTCGTGTATACCACTTCTTGGAATGGAAATTTATCCTATAATGTTCTATGAGCATGTCTGCTAAATATACTCCTCCCATTTGCTCATTATATTCCTTCACATCAGTAGTCGATTTACCTAAATTGACTAATTATCCTTTTTACTCCTTCTCTTGCATTTATCCTGTGGATTTATACCTGCTTATGTGGAAGTCAGTTGTACAGCTTTACTGCCATACCACCTTACTGCTATGATGGATCATTCATAAATGCTGTAATCCAGTGCTCCTCTTCCTTCCTTTTTCAGCTTCTTTTCTTCTGCTATGGGGCTGAGTGATATTCTGCCTGAATGAATAATTGCAACACATAAAATACATTTCTGTTAGAGAATGACTAAAGGTTCTAAAGAGCTGAAGCAATTATCAAAAAATATCTGGTAGTTTTTGCTCTCTGGCAACAGTCCACGCAGCATCAGAGCAATATCTCCTGAAACTCCTAAACTGAACTCATCACATGTGCCCTTATCCACATGAATTGGAAAATCATATATTAGGCCTGATACTCCATATGTATCCCCATTTATGAAGTTTGGTTTGAGATACTGAACTAAAGATTTTCTTTCCTTGAGAGGGATCATCTGTTCATCAATGCTTTGTTTCTCGTCTGGAGGGAGTTGCAACATATTGTTCAGTAAAGAATCTATCAGGGGTTTCACTTTTAATAACTTGTCATTCTTTCGATCACTTTTCGTTTTCTGGTTACTGTTATTATTGATATGGAAATATGACCTTAGAGTTTCAAATCTACTCCTACTCATAACATCTGCAATTGGAGGAAAGCCACACTTTTGTGACGAGTACATTTTATATTGTGGCATTGGAACTGCACCCATAAATAATAAAAGACCAACAAATTGTATTATTTCATTGCAAGAAACATCAGCGACAACCCTATCTTTGATATGTGCATTATGATTGGTTTCAATGGAAAAGGATTCACATATTTCATCATCAATGAACATCCGAAAATAATTGATTGGAGTCAGGTCTCCATCAGATGGTGGTTGATGTATGTTGTCTTTCCATGTGGTATCTGGCAGAACGAATTAACCTTTCTTCCATGAACAGTTTTCTTCTTCTTTTTTGCGGGTTGAGCTACTTCCTGTAGCATAATGTATGCATAAAAAGCCAGTTATATGCATTTTGAGGTAACACGATGTGATGATTTTTTGTGCTGAAAATATATAATACTTACCTTACTGGTGGAAGGTTGTACATCATTAATTTCTATGTTTGTTTGCTTGTTGTTTAGAGATGTCTTCATGTTCAATACTGTAATCGTTCCTTTCAATGTGTATTTCAATATGTTTACTTTGTGGATATTCTAGGACACCGTCAAAGTCTTGCTGGATAATGTCACACTCATTATTTTCTTCATCCTATGAAAAGCTAAACTTTGAAATATCGCCATCTGGAATCTGCAGCAGCTCTAATATTTTCTTATCAGTTAGACTTTTCTGGGGGAGTGCCATTCCCAGAAAACTGTGAAACAGGAAGCACTTTCTGACGCTATGCAAACACAAAACATGAATTCCTATAATTGCCAAATGGCAACAGTCGCATTTCAGTAAGTGTTCTGAGTATAAATCGTTATAAATGTATTATTATTTTACATTTCTTGATACTTTGCTGTTTTAGGAATTTTATGCAAAATGTACCTTGTAAGTATTCATGGAGAGAAGAGTAAAAAAGAGCAATAATAGCACACAACAGCTGATCGAAACATTAGAATGGCAGCTCATACCAAAGATTACTTTTAAGACCCATTGCTGGACATTCTCCTGCCATCTGTTGCCGATTTCTCAAAACACATGTGTGTAGCCATAGGGCAGCTACAGGATAAAGATTTGTGGTGGAAACGTCCATGAATGGCCCATAAGAAGGTAATGTTGCCACATGGTTGGCTGGGGAAGAAAGGGTGAAGATAATTCGAAGGTTTGTCATTAGAGTACAAGGAAGAAATTTGCAAAAACAATTGAACAATATTAGAAATAACCAACCAAATTTGAATAAATGGTAAGCCTTAATTATGATCACATTTCAATGAACTAGTACAAGGGAATCAGAGAAAGATTGAATATTATATATTTTAATTTTATGGGTGGTTACATACCACAGGAACTAATTCCCACCCTTTTAGCCATGTGGTCTAACGCACTGCCTTCCAGGTGGGAAGAGATGCCAGTCCTTGGCATGAATCTGACCAGTGGATTAGTGTTGAGTTTAATTTTGATTTGAAAATGTACTCTACCTTTGTTAATAAAACAATTAGCAGAATTAACATTGTAATGAAACCAAAATATTTACATTATCAATATCTACTTCTTTTTAAACATAAAACAATTTAATTTCTATCCATCCAATGATTATGTGAATTATTGTCACACAACCATGTAACATAAATTATGCCTTATCTTCCATCTTTCTCAAAATTTTCTCAACAAAATGTACGTCAGGCTTATTTGTTTTCTGTAGTTCTAGCTCATAAAATGTTTTTTCCATTATTTCTCCATCCAATGAATTCAGTTTCCTTGTGACAGGGTTAGAATGGATAACAGTTTCAGTTTTGAAAATTTCTTTTGGCCAATTGGCAGTGGATTTTCTTCAAATATTCCATTTAAGTGTACTGATTCTCATTTAACACCCACTTAATATTTGGATTTGTTTTCAGATACATTTACAACAGGCTGATAATTTTTATCATTAACTTCTATTGGCTTTATTTTTATTGTTGTTTGTTTTGTATTATTATATTAATCAACTGGATTTTTAACTAACTCAGCCTATTTATAATTTCCTCTTAAGTCAAATACTTTCTACATCTTTCCTTTAAATGGTCTATGAAATATTGCTACAGAAGATGCTTTTAATGCATCGAATAATGATTAATATTACATTTTTCGTAAGTTCTTGAAATTTGTTGTTATACAGTAGAATACCTTACCATTTTTTGTCTGTGGAATATCTGGTCATTTGAGTTTTAATTTTTTTTCAGAAGAATCAGCTACATTTTTTCCTGTTCTATCTTTAACTTGAATATCCCAAGCCAATTTTTACACAATGTGGATTACGGTCAGTAAATATTCATATCTTAAAACTATATCCATTTGGTTTACATACTTCATTAATTATTTCTTCACGAACATTGAAGGTCTGGATGAATCACTCAAACCCTGACCTACAAAATATTTTTAATGCTTAGTTTTACATACTGTGCAAAGATATTCTATTCTCTGTCTTCGATTCCTTTGGTGTTTCTCTGTGAGGATTGTGTATCTCAGTAAATTTTCTGCACTTCAAGCACCAGTTCTGTTTATCCATTTATATGAATTAAAGTTCATTAAATTTTAAGTAATTTCATAAAATATAATTTACTTCACAACTACTGGTACAGCTGGAACAGTATCTTTTAATCTTACAGCAAGAAAATTTATTTTTTGTACCATGATTGATTCATTACTATTATTTAATTCATGTAGGTTATCATATACATTTGCTGTTATATAAAATTCATGATTTTTAAATGTTCATTCTTTTAAGCCTGGGTGTGTTAAAATGCTTAATTTGTCAGCTTTGCTAACAAAATTAGCTGATTCACTTTCTAACTATTGTGCAGTAACTGGATCATAGCCATTTGCAGAGTCTTTTATTTCTACAGGTGTTCTACCTTTGAAATCAATATAGTCTTTTCTTATCTTAAAATTTTCCTTAGTTCTTTTTGAAATTGTTGAGTTAAGTGATCTATCTTTTGGATCAAAACTACCAAATTCATTAAGAATTTTTTTTCATTTTTGATTCTGAAGATTCTAATTTCCCACATTATATCTTGATTTTTTCTTTATTTTTTCAATGCTCTGCTTTTTTAACTTATTTCCAAAAATATTTGTTTATTAAACCAAATTATCATTAAACTTACAATTATCTGCTAAGGGCTTTATATAAATAGACAGAAATCATCAAATGTCACTTCATTAACACAGCTCTCTAGAACCAGAATATTTAATCAGTTCTTTAGGATATTTCTTCCAAATAAATTCAATACAAATTTTTTTATCTTTATTCTTATATTAAGAGGCCCAATGTGAACCACAATGAACAGCTATATCTGAATTAACTATTCCATATTCATATTCTTTAGGATGATTACATAATTCAACAATCATAAAAATTTCAGGAAAATGTTTAATATTAAATTTTTAGCAAATTTTCCTATGTCAAAATTACTTAGTGCATTAAGATACATATAGACTCATTTTTGAAATTTTTTCTTAGATTTTTTTCACTAAAGATATACATAATGTTATGTGTAATGTGTAATTACCAATACTACTTAAATGTTATTTACTGAGTTTAATTTTATTTGATTTTCATGCAGTTTTGCCACTTTGTAGCAAAGCATAATCGACGCTGAAGTTATTCATTTATGTAGGTAGAAATTGTATGTGAATTAATATTATTAATATTCTTACAGTTTCCAACCATTTTCATTGAGGCTGATGTCAAATTTTTCTCTTTTCATCCGATATTTCTCTAACTGCAGTGCACCTAATTTTTCGCCAAGTGATGCATCTTTAGCATATGAACTCTCTTTTTCAGCTAACTAAAGTTCTTTATCACCTTTATGTCTTTACTCCAAATCTTTTTATCTTTATATGCAATCTCAAGCTTTTTACAACCTTCATCTCTTAGATTATTCCTTGATCTCCTGTAAAAATGAAATAAAATGATTGTAAGCCATTGTTGGCTCAGAGGTCCCATCATCAGAACGTCAGCCTCTAGATGCAAGCATTATTTCAGGTGATGCCACACAGGGTAACTTGCATATTGGTGATGATGAGGTGATGATGAGGTCAATGCAACACCTACTCCACAGAAAATTTCCAACCCAGCCAGGTATCATACTCGGGCCCTCTGCATGGTAGGCAAACACGTTACCACTCAGTTAAGCAAGCTGACAATCTCCTGTGGCTAATCATACATCCAGATTCATAAATGTCCACCATACATGTACGCTTGTAAATGCATTACTCACATTGGTAAGTTATTTAAAGCCAAGTTTACTAACGCTTTTCAATGCTTTCCACTTTTAAAAAATGTGTGTGGTAAATAATTCGAAATTCTGCTTGAATACAGAATTCCTTTTGGATTATTAATAATGAAATCGTTAATTTTATTTATTAACATTTACAATATTGCAACTTTTACATTATAATTATTTTTTTAATGCCAAATCTTCACCAAGAATTACTGTCAATTCATCGATTAATTCATACATACCATTTATCCAGATATAGCCAACTGGTTTTGCTGTATACTTATTATTAAACCTTCACCTCTTTGCTCATGTACACTTGATCCAAAATCGGCAACTACTTTTGGGAAACTGACATCAACAATTATTAATGTAACTAACTAACTCCATCCAAACAGGCCTTGGAAGTTCGAACAGTACTGAGTGGCTGGCATGTCATCCTGAGCCTATAGGCATCAATGGATGTGGACATGGAGGGTAATGGGGTCAGCACACTGCTCTCCCAGTTGTATGTCAGTTTATGAGATCAGAGCTACTACTTCTCAATCAAGTAGCTCTTCAGTTTGCTCACAATGGCTGAGTGCACCCTACTCCCCAATAGACCTCGGCAGAGCAGATGGTCACCCATCCAAGTGCTAGCCAAACGCATCAGCACTTAAATTCTGTGATCTGACGAGGACTGGTGTTACCACTGTGGCAAGGCCGTTGGCCATCAACAATTATTTATATATTAATTTGCTGTGTTTAATAATTCTACTGATTAAATTGTTTTTGATTCTTTTCAGAACAAAATGCTCCTGAACAATACAAAATGTTTGGGTAATTTGATAAACAAACAGCATCAAATCCTTTATTCATTTCTTTCATACTGCAACGTTTTTCAGTTAAAAAATTCACTAGTCCCTTTTTGTACCTTCATATGACCTATCACCAACTGTTAATTTATCTCCATCAAAAATTTACTTGCAGTTTACTAAGAAATTCAAATGTGCTAACACATCTTAAATCATAAACTTGATCTTGGCTATGGTTGGTGTATTCTAGCGCTTTTTAACTTACAGTTTTTTTAACATTAACCTCACTTATTTATTTCTGAGAGTTCCTGTCTTAACCTCTTCTTCATATACAGTCAGTACACCTTGTATTTGTAATTAACTTTATGTACAGCTGTGTGGCAGACATTCAAATTGCTTAACTGGTGGTATGTCACCTTACTCATCAAAATGGTGATAAGGAATCTTGTGTTATTTTAACCTCTCTGTTTTGTTCAATAGCTTTAAGCACACTATCACATAAAACTTCAATTATTTTATTAGTTTATTGGATTGCATCAATAACTGGTTTAGCCTGTTTTTCATATTTTTCATACTCTGTTCTCAGTTGTTTGTTACATTTTTTAAAATTCCTCTTGTTCCTTTACCTTTTCTATTTTGACAACCATTATCAACACAATATGGGTTATATTTTGCAAACATTTATTAAAACTAAAACAATACTTTGTTTAGAAATTTATTTTTGATATGTCTGCACATACCTTCTTTAGGCTAGATAGTTGTGTCTATTGTAAAAGAACTTAATTACGTTTCTTATTACAGTTGCCTTTCAAAACACAGAATTTTAAATCGTCACCAACAAATTAATAATTCGTCACCAAAAAATTAATGATATATGACACTTAAATTTGTCTTACACTGAAGAACCACGAAACTGGTACACCTGCCCAGTATCGTGTAAGACCGTCATGGACATACAAATGTGCCACAACGTGATGTGGCATGGACTTTACTAATGTCTGAAGTAGTTCTGGAAGAGATTGACACCATGTATCGTGCAGGACAGAACATACAAGGGGGTGGAGATCTCTTCTGAGCAGCATGTTGCAAGCATCCCAGATATGCTCAATAATGTTCAGGTCTAGCAAGTTTGGTGTCCAGCGGAAGTTTTTAAAATAAGAAGAATGTTCCTGGAACCACTCTGTAGCAATTCTGGATGTATGGCGTGTCGCATTATCCTACTACAATAGTCCAAGTCCGTAACAATGCGCAACGGACACGAATGGATGCAGGTCATCAGACAGGATGCTTACACATTTTTCACCTGTCAGAGTCATATCTAGACATATCAGGGGTCCCATATCACTCCAAATGCACTCGCCCTACACCATTACAGAGCCTCCACCAGCTTGAATAGTCCGCTGCTGTCATACAGGGTAGATGGATTCTTGAGGTTGTCTGAGTAACCATACACGTCCAGCCACTTGATACAATTTGAAACGACACTCTTCTGGCCTGGCAACATGTTTCCAGTCACAAACTGTGCGATGTCAGTGCTGACAGGTCCAGGCGAGGTGTAAAAATTTATCTTGTGCAGTCATCAAGGGTACAAGAATGGGCTTTTGGCTCTAAAAGCTCATATCGATGATATTTCGTTGACTGCTTCGCTTGCTGACAACTGTCGATGAACCAGCATTGAAATATGCATCAATATGCAGAACAGTTGCCCTTCTGTCACATTGAACGATTCTCTTCAATTGTTGTTGGTCCCGTTCTTGCAGGATCTTTTTCCAGCCTCTGCAAGAGATTCGATGTTTCACCCAGATTTGTCTCACTGGATTTCTGATATTCACAGCACACTCATGAAATGGTCATATGGGAAAATCCCCACGTCATCTCTACCTCGGAGATACTGTGTCCCATCCCTCATTCACCAACTATAACACCATGTTGGAACTCACTTAAATCTTTGCAACCTTTGTATGGCGTCCAATTTTATGGATCGTACATGATCTTGATCCATAACAACAGGGTGATACATTATGAGATCCCCTGAAAATAATAGTTATATTATATCACCAAAGGCAATTGCAGTTAATCTCATGTACCGACAACTAACAAAACAAACAAAGCGGGACACATTTTAGAGATGAACCGAGCAGGTGGTTAGTGATATTGAAAAACTCTGATTTAGCAAGAGAACAGCGAGCATCAGTGCAGAAAGGGATAAAGCCAGAAAAATACATTATTCCTTTTAATGCAAATAAGGCCGGACCTGAGGGTAAGCGGATGAATGTCATTAACAGGGCAAGGCTGTGACCCAGCAAGAGGAATAAAATGTATTTAACTCTAGCGAGACAGTGATTGGCTGACACAGTACTTGGCGACACAGACATGACACAGTGAGGAGATTCCCATTATATAGAAACAATTTGAGACCAAAAATCTCTGTCTATCTCTCTCTCTCACTTCTCATGGCGGACCGCGCAAGTGTGTGGAAATAAGTGAGGGTGTTGAGAGCTTTCCTTTCTGCAAAGTGAGGATGATACACCTCGCATATCATGGTGACAGATAGCAAAGTGGTAGTTAATTATTCCAGCAGGAATTTTTATGGGCAAAGAAACTCTGCACATTGCACCTACCCATAGTGAGTGAGGAATAGTCATTATTTCGTCTAGGGAAAGATTAACACTCTATGGAATGGAGGAAAGTTGCGACAGTGAGTCCAGTCAAAGCCAGAGTGGGGAATTAGAGTTTCAAATCCAGCATGGAGACAACGCCGTTGGAGATGCCACTTGGTAAAGTACCATCGCACATTGTGCCACAGCAGATGTGGAGTCTAGATTTTGCTCACTCCAACTTGTGTACGATTTGACCATTGAATATCCAAAGCTGGCATACTGACCTACCCTCACATTGCATACATGACAGTTTTTCTTTATTGGTTCAAACAGGAAATTCATTCTCCACCAACTCAGTGCAGTGACCAGCTAGGACAATGTAGATTTAAATGAGCTGATGAGGATTTTTAATAATCATTCTTTCCTGTGACAAAAAATTTTCTTCTGTAGAGATAACAATTTTAATAATCTTCATTTCCATATGTCCAAGAATTAAATATTTTGTTGCGAAGTGTCTAAAGTAATTGATCAAGATTGTTGTTTATCTCTTGACCCCTGAAAGCAACAGTTGATAAATTATACATAGTATAAAAAGAGGAATAACTGTGTTGCCTTTCTAGAGAAGATACCAGGCTTTCACTTTTATGAATTCATGCATTCTAGGTACGTGACAGCATCATTTTTAATGAATTTTGTTACGATATGCATCTGATATTAGCAACCTTATGGGACTAGGATCATATTTATTTAGAATGTCTGCTTGACACCCTGGGCTTGAGAAGACAGTTCAGATGTTTTGTCCATTTGCTCACTAAGTGTTAAGCTAGGTTTGCACACATAAAAACACTCAGTGTGCAGATTCAAAGGTCCAAATACGAAATCTTCCATTCTAGCAGCAGTAACTGATCTAACACCAGTGCCATACACTTGTTGTCTTATATAGGCATTGCCGAGTTCAGTGCTGTATTCTACCTGCTTTCATATCTCTGTACATGAATATGCATGCCTGTACAAGTTTCTTTCTTGTTTCACTATATGTTGTCTACAAATACTCAAAAAATTAGATTAACCTTACTAACTGTTTTAGTATTTTTGAGTATGTCTGAGCGAAATAAAAATAATCAATTCCTTTATGCATAAGTGCAGTAATATATTGTCCAACTATATCCTGATTTTCAAGAATAAAATCGTCTAATATAACAACTGAATTACCTTCAGATTCGTTTAGTGGTTCAATTTATTCACTGTTTTCAATAAAAGTAGCAATTTTGTAGTATTTCGTCTTAATTTTTTGTATTTTGGTTAATAAAACTTTTTGAATATATACAGTCCAACTGTTATACAGCTAAAATATAATAACAAATCATTAAAATTATTTTTTCAAAATCCCTTGGTCCTTTTATTACAATTCCATTAGAATTTGGTAAAAGATAACTATGTTTATTTTTTGACTCCTTCTGTACAATTCTCATTTTTGGTCCTTAGACACTGTTTATTTAACTAAATTAATTAATATTAATAGTAAAAGTGTCGCCTATTTAAGTTGAGTGTTATGTCATCTGTTCTCAAAAAAGGATTGATTGTACCTATATGAGAAAGTTTTAATAATGTTGCACTAGTTGGTTCTTATACATCATTTCTAACTCCAGATATTATATATGAAAATAATAAATTATGTGATAGGGAAATGATAGTAACTTCTGTTGGCCAATTTAGATTAGAAGACTGGAAAAATTGATTCATTCAAAGAAGCTAAATATTCGTATTAAAGCAGACGAAATTTTAAATAGAATTATTATTGAGGTGACATTAAATTATATATGGATGAAAAGGATAGTATTGGAAGTGTACATTCATTTAGTAGTCAAACTACTGAAAGTAATGAAAAGATTGTTGGTAATAATGTGCCTAAATTTATTCCATTTGAATTACACTAAACTCTCCCTAATAAGGCGCTCAGTAGTCTGTCCTCTCAGGAATCTGGCGCACTCTCAGCTTCCAGTCGTTCAACCTAGGGACTGATAACCTCAGATGTTAAGTCCCAATGTGCTCAGAGCCATTTGAGCGTTCAGCCTACAATAATGAGACCTACAGTATTCAAATTTCGTCTGCAACAATGTTGTTAGTTAGTTACAATGTTGTACTTTGCTGTACACTTTCAAATTTTGCTTTCCTTATGGATCATTATCATGGCTTCTAAAGGGAAACACGTTATGCTAAACCTTAAGCAAAAGCTCAAAATTATATATAAACGGAACTGTGGTTCTTTGCAGAAAATCATTGTTGCTGGCAACAGTGTTGCCCGAGCATCTATTTATGACCAACCTTTAGTAGAAAAGAGATAAGCATAAGCTCACATAGAAGTCACGATAACATTGATGAAGATGAGGTTTTGGAGGAGAGAACATGAGGATATCTCAAACGTCTGGTGCTGAAGCTGGGAACGTCTTCCTAGTGTACATTATGCAACAATCAGAAACATGGCAGGACCTATGATATGATTAAAAAGCTGATGTGTGATAAAGCATACCACAGTTGCATTTCAGCATTGTGACAATTAAGACTTTTGGACATGTTTTATAGTGAATGTGGAGTAAAAATGATATCAATGTACACACTCATGAACTAAGTTTCCTGTAAAAATAAATGTATCTTTTGATTTGATAAAGTACAATCCCTATGTGTTTATACTAAATTTTAGACACTCTGATCAATCTGGCACTTCTGCTAATCCAGCATCCAAATGTGCGAGGAATGCCGGTTTAGCAAGAGTCTAGAGTAATTAATACGAATTTAATTTGGCTGAGGGAGTATTTGTAAAGCATACTGATGATTTTGATCAAGAAACTAATATCATTACTTTTTCAAGCTCAATGCTGAATTTGGTGGACATGTATTTCACTGACCATAATATCTTGTATGTATTCCAATTTTCCGTACTATTCAGGAATAGAAAATGACTGTACCTGATGAAAATCATACTTTGCTTGACTTTGCTCATGCTATTGTAACAGTTATTTTAGGAATTGTTTCATAAATTTTTATTTTTAATATATAATGAACAAAGTAGAGGGCTATCAGTGTTTCTTACCTGCTGTAAATGAGAAAACTTAAAACAAACTGTATCTTCCCAACCAGACCACCGAAATTAACATAAATATTGGCGATGGGCATCCTAATCATGCTCAAATGTACATGAGCCTTAGAATTATTGTAGTTAATGGTACAGATTATCCAACATAGATTAAAGTCCAATAAACACTACTTGTCAAAGCAGTTTGTCGTTATCATCATAAAGAAAGGAAACATTATTTTGTCTACAATGGAACATTATTTAATTTCGTCATCTATCCTTATGTGACTAATTTCATCTAACCAATGGGTTAACCATGGAGGGTCATATCCTCAATAATAGGAAGATAAAAAATAAGGAAAGTGAAATACTTGGTGGATTTTACAAGGATTATAATGAAATAATGTGGGAAGGAGATTTTAGTGTAATTTTTATGTGGGCTTTAAGTGCGTGAGATGGTATTTTTCGATGATCTGACAATAATCAAGCTGCCATTGAAGATGTTGTAGAATGAATGGCAATTTCAGTGGCTAAGTATGAGACTAAAGCATTTGAAGATCCTCATAGTCTTCTTTGAACCACAAACCACTATGGTTGCTGTACTGAATAGAAAGAGAAATTTTAGCTTAATATTGCCTTTTCCTATAATTATGCAGAATTTGATATGTTTTATTTAATTTTTGTTGGTTTCCAGACGAAGAAGGAAGACTAATCAGTTAAGAGAGTCCTCCTTGTTTGATCACATAAAATTATAGAATATCTACCCAAAGAATGGAAAAAATGAAGTTATTTGTCAAGATATAATAAATATGTCTAGGAGAATGAATGTGTTAACCTCTTAGATAACAACAATAAAGCTGTGTGCTACATTCAGTGATATAATTCTGAATGATAGTCTTCCCTATATAGTCATGTATGGCAAGAAAAATTTAACACATGATGCTTAGAACAGAATTTTGAGCGAAAATTTTTAAACTCAATGTTTTCATCTATACACGTGGAGGCTCTACTGAAGAAGGTCAATAACGCTAACAACTCTCATTTCCTTCAAAAGATATGTATTAGAAGTAAATTATGTATACTAGGTTACTGACTGCGAATATTTAAAAACTAGAATGGAGAAAAAATTTGGGGGAAGCTTGATGATAAATTTGAAATTGCTTTGACAAACAGATACTTGAAGTTAATTAGTGGTTGGGACTTTCATTTTTTTGAAGCTGAGATATAAAGGAACGAAGGAATTTTAAAATAATGATAATGATTTTCTTAATATAGAATCTGAGTTTTAGTTTTTAATTCAAAATTTAACTTCGATTTTCAATTTTTTATGTTTGAGTTATTAGTCGCCAGTATTCTGCCATCACTGCGTTACTCTTCCTTTTTGAGCTATTAGCTATTAATATTTTATGTTCAATAGTGAATTTTTTTCTTGTACCAATGGATGTAGTACGTGCGATGTAGACGATATTTTTTACATCTTAGTTAAGTGCACTGAACAGGACCACTTACATCTTTGTATGAATGTCCTGTGCACTGTATGCACATGGGAAGCAGGGGTGAGGGGAAAGGGACTTTATAGAACACCCAATGAAGCATTAGCCTAACTTACTAAATCCTCATAAAATTTACAATTACAGGTGTTCGCGGTTCTCGCCAATTTGGTGTTGCATATAATGTAAAAAGCAGAATTTTTTATTTTGTATGTGACAGACCAATGAAAGCATTATAATTGTAGTCAACTAGTGCCAAAATTACTACTCCTTTGAATAAAATATAAAATAGGGAGCAGTAAAATTGATGATACTTTACTAACGATTTTATATAGCCCCCCCCCCCAACTACCATTTATTGTTCTAGGTTAAAGCGTTTCCCTATTGTTTATTGATCCTGTCTCGATACTTCTTGGACTGGAGGGGTATTCTAAATGTAAGTTGTATGTTTTACAGTGTAATGGCACTATTCCGCATTCATTATACACATTACGTTAGATTAACCTTGCTAGTTTCCCACTGACACAGGTAATGATAGGAACGCGATGGGAAATCAGCATTCTTCGTACAGCTCCAATTCTCTTCGTATTTAGATGAACTAATCACATATTTACTAGTAACTAGAGACTCCACACGCGCTTTTCATGCATCCTACCACTACGTGGCTCACCAGGGATCATCATTTGGACCTAATTATTCCAAACTTTTGTTGATGTATTGCGATTTAGAGACAGAAGTGTCTGCAGTGTTACCACGCATAAGCGAATGCAGAACCTAAAGTAGGCAGCAATGTTGTCGTGCAGCGGCAGCAGAAGTGATCAGGATGCAG
This sequence comes from Schistocerca nitens, assembly GCF_023898315.1. NCBI lineage: Eukaryota > Metazoa > Arthropoda > Insecta > Orthoptera > Acrididae > Schistocerca > Schistocerca nitens. Next base: position 551,126,530 of record NC_064617.1, read on the forward strand.
TCACAATTTGCGTCACATCCGTGTTTCGAGCGTCATCTGTTTTGCAGACAACACACAGCCACAGCAGGTGCGCTCTGAGACGTAGTCACGAACAGCAGAAACTTCTTTTCTGTCAGTGAACGGACTCTGTGACTCAAAGCCCATAGCTAGACTTTATTGTCCCACTTGGTCTGCTCACTTGCCAACTGTACAAGATAACAATCACATCTACATGACTAATGTGTGTGTGTGATAGAGGGAGAGAGAGAGAGAGAGAGAGAGAGACGAACCGTTGTGTTTTTATGATTTATAATGACGGTAAGTGAGGGAAAAGCATGATTCATAGCATTTGCTGCAGAATAACATTCAGTTTCCACTTATGAATCACCAGCAACAGTTTTGCGTCCATTTATTCCATGAGACAGTGCAGAAGACAATCTTGTGATGGGATATGTGTTCCACTAGTTCTCTTCCCCTTTCCGGCAAAATAGCGACGATGAAACATTTTTCACTACTGCAAAAGGCTATCTGTAACTCAAGCAACACAGTACTAACTCATGTTGACGACCTCGCCCACAGAACTAACCCATTTGATGTGAACTCTTCTAAGGAAATATTCACAGTCTCCAGGTACCGATGGTTCTAGTATGTCAATATCGATACATCCGAATTTCTATACATGAAGTGCATGTTGTTGTTGTGGTCTTCAGTCCTGAGACTGATTTGATGCAGCTCTCCATGTTACTACTGCAAAAGGCTATCTGTAACTCAAGCAACACAGTACTAACTCATGTTGACGACCTCACCCACAGAACTAACCCATTTGATGTGAACTCTTCTAAGGAAATATTCACAGTCTCCAGGTACCGATGGTTCTAGTATGTCAATATCGATACATCCGAATCTCTATACATGAAGTGCATGTTGTTGTTGTGGTCTTCAGTCCTGAGACTGGTTTGATGCAGCTCTCCATGCTACTCTATCCTGTGCAAGCTTCTTCATCTCCCAGTACCTACTGCAACCTACATCCTTCTGAATCTGCTTAGTGTATTCATCTCTTGGTCTCCCTCTACGATTTTTACCCTCCACACTGCCCTCCAATGCTAAATTTGTGATCCCTTGATGCCTCAAACTTGTCCTACCAACCGATCCCTTCTTCTAGTCAAGTTGTGCCACAAACTTCTCTTCTCCCCAATCCTATTCAATACCTCCTCATTAGTTACGTGATCTCCCCACCTTATCTTCAGCATTCTTCTGTAGCACCACATTTCGAAAGCTTCTATTCTTTTCTTGTCCAAACTATTTTTCGTCCAGGTTTCACTTCCATACATGGCTACACTCCATACAAATACTTTCAGGAACGACTTCCTGACAAATCTATACTAGATGTTAACAAATTTCTCTTCTTCAGAAACGACTTCCTTGCCATTGCCAGTCTACATTTTATATCCTCTCCACTTCGACCATCATCAGTTATTTTACTCCCTAAATAGCAAAACTCCTTTACTACTTTAAGTGTCACATTTCCTAATCTAATCCCCTCAGCATCACCCGATTTAATTTGACTACATTCCATTATCCTCGTTTTGCTTTTGTTGATGTTCATCTTATATCCTCCTTTCATGACACTGTCCATTCCGTTCAACTGCTCCTCCAAGTCCTTTGCTGTCTCTGACAGAATTGCAATGTCATCGGCGAACCTCAAAGTTTTTACTTCTTCTCCATGAATTTTAATACCTACTCTGAATTTTTCTTTTGTTTCCTTTACTGCTTGCTCAATATACACATTGAATAACATCGGGGAGAGGCTACAACCCTGTCTCACTCCTTTCCCAACCACTGCTTCCCTTTCATGCCCCTCGCCTCTTATAACTGCCATCTGGTTTCTGTACAAATTGTAAATAGCCTTTCGCTCCTTGTATTTTACCACTGCCACCTTCAGAATTTGAAAGAGAGTATTCCAGTTAACGTTGTCAAAAGCCTTCTCTAAGTCTACAAATGCTAGAAACGTAGGTTTGCGTTTTCTTAATCTTTCTTCTAAGATAAGTCGTAAGGTTAGTATTGCCTCACGTGTTCCAACATTTCTACGGAATCCAAACTGATCTTCCCCGAGGTCCGCTTCTACCAGTTTTTCCATTCGTCTGTAAAGAATTCGCGTTAGTATTTTGCAGCTGTGACTTATTAAACTGATTGTTCGGTAATTTTCACATCTGTCAACGCCTGCTTTCTTTGGGATTGGAATTACTATATTCTTCTTGAAGTCTGTGGGTATTTCGCCTGTCTCATAGATCTTGCTCATCAGATGGTAGAGTTTTGTCGTGACTGGCTCTCCCAAGGCCATCAGTAGTTCTAATAGAATGTGTCTACTCCCGGGGCCTTGTTTCGACTCAGGTCTTTCAGTGCTCTGTCAAACTCTTCACGCAGTATCTTATCTCCCATTTCATCTTCATCTACATCCACTTCCATTTCCATAATATTGTCCTCAAGTACATCGCCCTTGTATAAACCCTCTATATACTCCTTCCACCTTTCTGCCTTCCCTTCTTTGCTTAGAACTGGGTTGCCATCTGAGCTCTTGATATTCATACAAGTGGTTCTCTTCTCTCCAAAGGTCTCTTTAATTTTCCTGTAGGCAGTATCTATCTTACCCCTAGTGAGACAAGCCTCTACATCCTTACATTTGTCCTCTAGCCATCCCTGCTTAGCCATTTTGCACTTCCTGTCGATCTCATTTTTGAGACGTTTGTATTCCCTTTTGCCTGCTTTATTTACTGCATTTTTATATTTTCTCCTTTCATCAATTAAATTCAATATTTCTTCTGTTACCCAAGGATTTCTATTAGCCCTCGTCTTTTTACCTACTTGATCCTCTGCTGCCTTCACTACTACATCCCTCAGAGCTACCCATTCTTCTTCTACTGTATTTCTGTCCCCCATTCCTATCAATGGTTCCCTTATGCTCTCCCTGAAACTCTCTACAACCTCTGGTTCTTTCAGTTTATCCAGGTCCCATCTCCTTAAATTCCCACCTTTTGCAGTTTCTTCAGTTTCAATATGCAGTTCATAACCAATAGATTGTGGTCAGAATCCACATCTGCCCCTGGAAATGTCTTACAATTTAAAACCTGGTTTCTAAATCTCTGTCTTACCATTATATAATCTGTCTGATACCTTCTAGTATCTCCAGGATTCTTCCAGGTATACAACCTTCTTTTATGATTCTTGAACCAAGTGTTAGCTATGATTAAGTTATGCTCTGTGCAAAATTCTACAAGGCGGCTTCCTCTTTCATTTCTTCCCCCCAATCCATATTCACCTACTATGTTTCCTTCTCTCCCTTTTCCTACTGACGAATTCCAGTCACCCATGACTATTAAATTTTCGTCTCTCTTCACTAGCTGAATAATTTCTTTTATCTCGTCATACATTTCATCACTTTCTTCATCATCTGCAGAGCTAGTTGGCATATAAACTTGTACTACTGTAGTAGGCATGGGCTTTGTGTCTATCTTGGCCAAAATAATGCGTTCACTATGCTGTTTGTAGTAGCTAACCCGCACTCCTATTTTTTTATTCATAATTAAACCTACTCCTGCATTACCCCTATTTGATTTTGTATTTATAACCCAGTAATCACCTGACCAAAAGTCTTGTTCCTCCTGCCACCGAACTTCACTAACTCCCACTATATCTAACTTTAACCTATCCATTTCCCTTTTTAAATTTTCTAACCTACCTGCCCGATTAAGGGATCTGACATTCCACGCTCCGATCCGTAGAACGCCAGTTTTCTTTCTCCTGATAACGACGTCCTCTTTAGTAGTCCCCACCCGGAGATCCGAATGGGGGACTATTTTACCTCAGGAATATTTTACCAAAGAGGACGCCATCATCATTTAATCATACGTTAAAGCTGCATGTCCTCGGGAAAAATTACGGCTGTAGTTTCCCCTTGCTTTCAGCCATTCGCAGTACCAGCACAGCAAGGCCGTTTTGGTTAATGCTACAAGGCCAGATCAGTCAATCATCCAGACTGTTGCCCCTGCAACTACTGAAAAGGCTGCTGCCCCTCTTCAGGAACCACATGTTTGTCTGGCTTCTCAACAGATACCCCTCCGTTGTGGTAGCACCTACGGTACGGCCATCTGTATCGCTGAGGCACGCAAGCCTCCCCACCAACGGCAAGGTCCATGGTTCATGGGGGAAGATGAAGTGCATATGGAGCCTGAATATGGCTTATGGAAATGCAGGAACAGCTTGTCAAAATAAAATAACTTAATACCAACAGCTGTTTTAGCTACTTTCCTTGGTACATAGTTATCTGAGTATTCAGTGATAGCTGCATAGTACCCTATCAAATAATCTTCAGGAGGACAGGTAACAGTTATGTCAACTTGATTGGTTATCGCCAGCATAAGTAGAAATGCTCAATAAATGCCTCCTTGTCATTACAATGAACAACACAACCGGTCGTTGATCCCAGTAATGCATTGGAAAAACGATGTGAGGTCACTTTCGGCCTGCTGAAACAGTATCACATACTTGATCTTTCACTTCCCCTTTTTCTGCCACAACGTCTAGAGCAGTACTGGCATGGCGCAGAATATATTTTCAGCAGACAGTCTCCAGTGATCTGTGTCGATGTATGCGTATAGACTACACCTGAAAGCAATTGCCTTTCCCCCTCCTACACAGCTGGTTGGTGTCTCTTGGTGTGGCGCGACGACTGCTCCTAGAGGAACTTGTAGACTAACTCTTACACATTTTGATTGTATCCTACAGACGAAATGGACTGTGATTGCTGGTCTCCCCTATCACATTATATTGTATACGAACATATGAAAACTACACTGCACGGCATTCATTCTCGTGATGGATAATGGTCATAATGTAGTATCTCATCATTCTGCAGACAACAATTATTTTTCTTCTATGTTTTTAATTCATTGAAATACTTGAGATGGTATTTTGCACTTCGATTCTAGACCTAGTGATTCTAGCAATGTCACAAGAAAGAGCACACCAAATCCCATGACGGTATGCCAGTTGTATTTTTCCTACTATTTCAAAAGGTTTTCAATGTACATAAAGTTATTCAATATGTTTCATTGTGAATACACAATTTTATTAGGCGTAAAAGCGTTAATTCGAAGATACATATTGATCTATCGTTGCATTTAATGCATAGTCTGAAGAACATGAAGAAATAAAATGGATGGAAATGATGTCAGTGATTATAAGGGTCACACTAGCTAGCGGCAATGTATGAATATTTTGCGCTTGCAGAACACAGATCTGCAAGATTTACCAAAGGACGTAATCTTGTGGTGAAAAGTTTTCACTTTAAAATTTACAAAATTTTGAATAGAATTCGGTTTAAAATGACATTAGGAAGAGCGATCATGATGTACATATTTTTAAATTTTCAAAAAAATTTTGCGATCAAGACAGTTAAATAGAAGCTGAGAAATTTTATGAGAATGTTTTGTGAGAATAGTACATAGTTTTGAGCTAATTCCGATGGAGTCAAAGCTTGCTATTTCGAGTATATTAACGAAAATCGGATTTGTAATTATTTCAAGATTTCGGATTGAGATGTTCATTAACATAGGTAGAGGAAATAGTTTAATTACTGCACACTTCAAGCCTCAGCTTGAATTCTTGTCAAGTGCAACATTTCAGAGACTCAGTGAAAGCTTACAGTCTATTGGATTAATTTCTGTGCAATATCTAGGAACACCCCACGTATTTAAGTTCGTTTTAAACAGAGATTTCTATTTAATGTCTTTGGTCAAGTAACCTAGCGATGGAGTTTCTTGGTGTCTTAGAGAACATTGAACGAAAAGTTAGTGAGAGTGTGCTAATTTAAATAAAATTATGACAGCTAGTATCTCTGCCCCAATACTGATTATTGGGATATTATGTAGCTGTGTTTTGTCTGCCTTAGACAGTTGACTTGTGTATCAAGGTCTCAAATCGTTTTAGCCTTGGATAGGTTTGTGCAGCTTCACGTTACAGACAACAGCGTTCACAGACAAAGTGGACGTTATCATTTTGTATTGCGTAACATACATTAAATATAATTATAGCGTTATCGTCTATTTGTGTTTAGAAATACTATACTATAAAATATGCATCTATGATAAAAGAGACAGAGAAGCTCTTTGTTTACCATTCAGAACAAAATGTAGTCACGTAGACTTAGACTTTTTGAGAAGAGGTGTTTCCCGTTTGTAGTAAATAGTTACTGACTATGCGCTAATGCTGGGTTAATATTTGAGTGAGTAGAATGGTAATTATCTAAATACAATAGTCATCTGAATGTCTTAGGAACACAGTTTACCTATAGTTTAATTAAGCTAGTTGTACGAATTTCAAGAAATTATGAAACCACCATAAAAAGGTCCATGAAATTCCTGGTTAAAGAGATTCTATTTTGCATATTGCGAACACTAAGATCATTTCTTGATGCAAGCACCGCAGGAAGCTCCGGATTTATTTCCTGACGGGATTTTAATACAGATGTGGCTTCTCTTATAATTCAGTGATTTAATTACACACACATCGAATGAAATTGTGTCCTAAACTTCATTACAAGTATTTATGAAGGCTTAGCGTAGCTTTTCTGTTGTTAAGAATATTGTATTTCTAGAAGGTGTCGGGAAAAGGAAGAAGAGGAACATTCTCATGCCAGAAGTCCATGCGTTCGCCGAGCTTGTCGTGAGCCAGCGAGAAGTTGGCCTGCATTAGCAGATAAGCCCGATTTGTCAGGTGGTACGGCTCCCATACTACAGGGTCTGCTTCCGGCGTTGGATTTCTAGAAAGTAAATACAGCTTCCGTTATTGTACGATACAACAACTGCGATGATTTAATGCTTCATTTAATGCTGTCACTGCATTCATTTACTACACAGGTATGTTAGAGGTATGATTTAGTGATATGATTCAGAGTAATTGTGAGAAGTATTGAGTTCCCAAAATAGTCTTAACGCACTGCATATTAACATGTACGCATTTGCAGCAGAAAGCAAACAGAAACAGTGTAAGTGAAAACCTTCGCCTGTTACATGCACTCTCTCTGACAGTATGTAGAGACCTCATGGGACTGTAATCTGGAACTATTATAAGGGGCTATCAACAAATTTCCGTTCGAAGACTTTATATGCAACTCTCAGTGGGCATTGAGACAATCGTCCCAGTGACACACCGGGTTGAAGATACCTGTATGGTAAATCACAGTGTCCTGCGTCGTGAAGAAATCCGTAACCGTCTGCTGCATGTGCTCGTCCGACAGGAATCGCCTACTCATCGAGACCTATAAGGGACCTAAGGTATTACAACCGTATGGTGAGAGAGCGGGACAACAGGGCTGGTACATAACTTATGCTTTTCGAAATTTGCGATTCAGGGATGTGCGTTACATGAAATAGCAGCACCACCATTACGTAACAGTGCTTTTCGAAAGATATGCTGCCCCCTAACATTCTTCAGTCTTCGGTGGATGTCTACCGGTGTTTGTCCTTCGACAGCCAAGAAAAGTTAACGGATTGTTCGCCCTGTCTGATACTGACATCGTCAAAGTTCACGTTTCCGCATTTACCGCACGCACGTCGGAAAGACGCGAATGCCACACTAATACTTAGCCTACATGTCGGCACACGTACTGACATTGGAGTCGCGTTGTGTTACATACACGCTTATCAACGACCTGAAACGGAAAAGTTTTGATCGCCCCTTACAGATTTGTGCAAGCATAGGGCGGATGATACATCTGCTGCTTTGCCAAATTTTAATGGTGATGAAAAGTGACATTGTTCGTACTGCGAAGCACTGCCGCAAAAAGCAACAGTTTCCTTGCTCTTACCCATATTTAGCGAAGTTAGTCCAAAGTATCAGCATGTTCCGGCGGACGCGCTCCTCCTCCGACTCCGGGTCCAGGTTGTATTCTGTATCTTTCCTTAGAAAGAGGAAGGGCATTTCCCCAGAATGAAGAACACCTGCAACCGTACAGCCACTCTCCAACAAAACTAAGACTTTTTTTTAAATTCTTAATGAAAGAGACAAATTTTGAGGATGCAGCTCTCTATAAATTGTTCACAAATGTACGGCTACTAGATAAATCATTCAGTTTCTCTAATGTACTCTAGCTTTGAGTATAAGGCACGCATATTTAGAAACACAATGACGAATTAAGAAGGGTATTCTTTTACTGTAGCAGCTTCAGATTTCTAAACCAACATGCATGAGTAAGAAGCAGTCAGCTTTCAGATTGATGCATAGGTTTTGTAACAAAATAGTATCTAATATTGATATTGACTGGAAAGGTGGAGTAGATAGTAGACATGATGGAAAGAAGGAAGTTAGACCTATTGAGGTTAGCTGAAACGAGATGGAAAGGAGATGGAAGGAGAGAATGGAGGAAAGGCTACCGACTATACTGGGGTGGAAATGAGGAGGGAAGGGGAAATGGAGTGGGAATATTAGTAAGAGATAGATTAAAAGAGGAAGTGAAGAGAATAAGTGATAGGGTGATGAATATCAAAATATCATTCCAGGGGACGACCATAGAGGCAGTGCAAGTGTATGTGCCACAGGTGGGTTGCACTTATCAGGAGAAGCAAGTGTTTGAAGAGGAAATGCAGAATCAGATGCGAAGGAAAAATGTGATAGTAAAGGGGGATTTAAATGCACACATGGGAAGAGAAAGACAAGGATGTGAAAGTGTGCTTGGACGAGAGGGTTGGGTCTGCCGAAATGGGGAAGGTGAAACACGAAGTTCTGTCAAAGGAATGGCTTGCTGGTTGAGAACTCTTGGTTCATGAAAAGAGAGAGCCACAAGATTACCTATTACAGTCAAGACTTAAATAGAAAGTCGATAGTTGACTACTTCCTGTACAATAGTGAGATGAATGGGAACATCGTTGACGTTAAAGTAATACCATCAGAAGCCTTGCATAGCGACCACCGTTGGCTGGTAATGAGTCTTAGAGGGACTAAGGATAACAAAGGTACAGAAAAACAGGAAAGATGTATAAGGGTATGGAACTTGAAGGAGGAGGAAAGCAGGCTACAGTAGCTTCAAATCGTAAAGGAAAGCATCCAGCATCCCAAAGGATGAACCAAAAACGGTAGAAGAGGAATGGGGTGGATTAAAGGGAAAAGGGAACAATATGTCGAAGCAATATGTGAGAGGAAAAGAAAAAAGAAAAAAAGATGGAAAGAAACATCCCAGTGGAATGATAAAACAAGGGATATAGTGCAAAAGAAGAATAGAGCCTTTAGGGTATGGTTCCAAAAGAGACCAGTAGAGACAAGAGAATAGTATCAAGCGAGAAAGAAAGAAATTAAAAGAGCGGTGCCAGAAGATAGTGGATGAAACAGTGAACCAGAGTAATGGATGAGGATAATAAAGGTTCAGAAAAGGTGTTATGGAGACCTGGATGATAAGGGAGAAGCCGAGGAGAAAGAAGAGGAGGAACAGCAAATAGAAAAAGACTTTACATTGGGAGAAGTGGAAGAGGCATTTGGCAAGATCAAGGGAGGGATGTCATCAGGTCTGGATGAGCTAAGTGTAGAGATGGTGAGACTAGCAGGAGAAGCGGGGATACAATGGATATATCGAGTAATGAAAATTGTGTGGAGACAGCAGATTATCAAAGAAGGCTGGAAGAAGGGAATAATGATCCCGATCTTTAAGAAGGAAAATCGATAAGAATGCAAGAACTATCGGTGGATAACACTAAAGAATCATTGTGGAAAGATTTTTAGGAACATTTTGAAAGCACGAAATCGGGCAAAATTAGGAGGGATGAGAGAAGAGCAACGTGGTTTCAGAACAGGAGGGTCCACAGTGGATCTAATTTTTACTGTAAGACAACTGCAGGAACAGCACTATGAATATGGACTAGATCTACTAATGACCTTCGTGGATATTGAAAAAGTTAATGTTAGTGTACGTTGAAGCAAAGAAGGCCCTGGAGAACAGAAGAGTAGCAAAACAGATTTTTTTGGAGGATAAGGGAAATGTACCATGGAAGTGTGGGCTGTGTGAAAGTGGTAGGAGAGAGATCAGCTTGGATTGAACTGAAGAATGTCTTGAAGCAGGGAGGTGCACTTTCTCCACTACTCTTCATTGTATTGATGGATGATATAATGAGTACAGTAGTACAAGTAATTGGTGAATAAAGATGGAAGCTATGCTGTCTACAGATGATCTGATGATTTGGTGGAATAAGGAGGAAGAAGTACAAGTGCAGTTGGACATATGGGAACGAACAGTACAAGAATATTAGATAAAATTTAGTATAAGTAAGAGCGAGATGATTGTCACAACAACAACGAAGGAGAGAGGAACCATTGTTAATGGGGGAGGGGGAGAGGATTGAGGAGAGTGGAAAATTTCAAGTACCAAGGAAGCCTGATACAGGAAGATGGAAGAAACGTCAGAGAAATAAACAAGTGGGGGGGGGGGGGACCAGAAGCATTTCGGAAGAGTGTCAGAACCCTGATATGGAGCAAGGAGGTATCCCAAATCAGTAAAAAGTTTATATACCGCCGATACAGTGTCCTGATCCTGACGTATGCATCCGGAACATGGATTATGAAAGGAAGAGAGAAAAGCAAAGTACAAGCTAGTGAGATGAAATTCTTGAGGAACAGTATTGGAGTGACAAAGATAGACAGGTTAAGAATTGACAGGAGAAGAGGATACCCAGGAGGATACACGATATTAAACTGGAAGGAAAGAGACCAAAAGGAAGACCGAGAGACAGATGGCTGAAAGGAGTGGAGAAATGCGTCCAGAAGAAAGGAGAAGACTGGACCAAGGTGAAGATGGAGAGATGATGGCAAGACAGATGATGATGGAGAGGCTTATGTTCCAAATAGACCCAGCAAGAAGTTGGAAACTGTCCAAGATGATGATGATGGTTATGATGATTGGTTTTGTTCAATGACAGTTTGTTGCTTTTGGATTACTTTTTCAGTTTTCAAGGGCAGAGGTTCAGAACTCCTTCTAGGACTGTACTACATATGTAGTGGCGCATTGGGTATACGACTGCAGCCTGTATTCTTGACAGATCTCCTCTTAGTTCAAGTGCCAAAGACAGTTTACCTTCTCCCCTATATTATCAAGGAGAATTGGTTCTCTTGAAATGGCGGAAAATTCGAAAAGGTGTTTTTCTATTTGTCAGGAAATCGAGACGAGGCTGTATGTTTTCCAGAATTATCCCAGATGTCGGGTGCAATCAAAGACAAGGTGTCCATTGTTCTTATCTCAATTCTACGGCATCTATGTGACTCCATATTGACTACCTGTCACTTTTATCATCCTTATTTATTAACTATTACAATGATTTCTTATCGAAAAAGTGACTGTCAAGGATTTCCCCACCACCAACATCAGTCAAAAGAATAAAATATAATAAAATAGTTATCCTCACCATTCCCGTGTTCTTGTTAGATATCAGTTTCCTCACTCGTGTATCTCATGCTACATGCACTGATGTTCTAAACACACACACACACCGTAACATGTGTCTCAACTTTTTTGTAATTATGCACCAGAGGTACCTTTAACATTTATGTGCAATAGAACAGTGACTTTGACTGGTATCAGGACTGAAGGCTTGGATTGCAAAAAATATGGAAACAGAGTAAGAAATTTTTTCTTATAAGTAAGCTACCTAGTTTCAACTACTGTTCAGGTGCATCGTACCCACTTCCTTCATACGAAACCTCAATGAAAAGATATTTTTAAGGATTTTTGGCAAGGTAGTGGATAAGAAAATAATCGATCTTGCACAAAAATGTACTAAATTTAGCATATATATTTAATCACAGAAGACAGCGCTTTGTTTTTCTTTGGCATAATTTAAATAACATCCCATATAATTTTAATTTCTTATTTAAATCTAAATTTGGATGGTCTATTTCTTTCCCCAGTCAGTAATGTGAAAAATAAAAAGAAAGTACATCATCAAATTACAGTAAATAGCAATTTTATCCTGTAAACCATATCTTTTGCATCTTTGATCATTAACTATGTTCCTTATTACAATTCTTGTAACTGAGAGCGGTTGGGAGTTTTAATTTTGCGTCTTATCTCATGAATTACACTATTGGTTAATATTCCACATCGTCCTGGGTATACTATGGCAGTCTTCTCTTCCACATTCTTTGGAAGTTTCCGTATAAACTGTAAGTTTTCAATGTTTGTGAACGAATTAACATTAAATTACATTTGCATGTTTTAAACACATGGAATGGCTGTTTCGTTTCTAGTTGCACGTGTACAGTCAGTTACATTTAGAGACCATGTAACCATTCGTATTAAACGGATTCAGATAGGACTGGAACACTATGAACGTTTTTTCATGCCTCCTTTAACAAAATAAATGTGACCAAAACCAAAAATTTTGCCCAGTACTCCGATATATGATTACTTATCATTTCCATTTACACTGTTTGCTGATGTTTTATATTCCTGGTTGTATCCAGATATTTTCGTACATTATGTTCAAAGAGACTTTAAATGTGGCTTGTACATCTGCATTAGTTTCTTATTATTCCAACTGAGGTTTATTTTCTTTCATTATGGCAACTGTTTACGCCATATACTCCAGTTTTCATTTTTTGATTCCAATCTTTTCCATTTCCAGTCTTCTGTTTGGCATGCATGATGCATTAATATCATACAAACAATTAATTTCTGAAGCAGAGAACAGCTTTGTCTCTTAGACACATTGGCTCTTTTTCCTCAATATTATTATTAGGAATCACCCTAATTAAGTAATAATTATATCATACAGTATTATGGAGAACAGTGTTATGGGCTGAGAAAAATACGTTTCTCCATCTTTAGTAAAACACTATATTTGTTGGAGAATACGTCACAAACTCCACTTAGTTACTCTATAGGCAGACAGCTCATAGTTTACATTGTTTTCTCAGTGCTGGTTTCCTGCAAGACTTACTTGCACACCAGTCAGTTTTCGGGTATTCTTAGTGCCTCAGAAGACAAACTGCAGAGCACTGTTAAATACCACACTGTACCTGTTCTGTTAGATATAGAATACAGTGGCGCACATTGTAAATACTGTTTGTTGGTGCCTAACACACTTACACAATTTTGGTCTGGGTCAAAGACGTGATACACTTTCTAATCGTACACTGTAGCTTTGTGTATCGCAAAACCATGTGCTTTAGATCGATTTAAAATCAATGAAGTGATTCCCATTAAACTAGTTCCCCCTAGCTTTGTGACTAACATAAAAATTTGTACAGTTGTAGCTCACTTACTTTAAGAAATCTATTCCAAATTTTTTATCGTTATTTACAAAGAAACTGCTTATTTCTTGATAGTCTCCTTGCACAAAAGGTCACTGATATTCGGTAGCCACCGCTCCACCCCCTCCCATTTTGTTAAAAATACCAGCAAAAACTTGGGTTCTATCCAGACCCCTAACGTTATAATGGTCTACTCGAAGTTACTGCAATTTTCCAGGCACATTTTCAATTAGTTCACCCGTTTTAGGGTCAGCCTATTGCAGTTTACATGGTATTACCACAGGATTTTTGTATTTCCTCGAAATGGCTGCCAGTGAATCCCTGTGCATTTCTGTTTCTAAAAAGCCTCTTTGTGTCACATTGTCATTCCAATTCACCGAAATGGTACCTTCATCTTGAGAACATGTCTCGTCGAGATGAACTTGTGGTATTTACAGCACAGATAGCTGTTAAAATGCACAACACATTTATTTCTTTGGCATTGTTTCTGTACCTTTTTTATCTGTTCCTGCCAGTCCGCTTGATCACAGATTTTAACCACCATAAGGCAGTCACAAAACGGTTCTGTAATGGACGAAAGGATATTTAAACTTTTTTCTCCTGAGAAGTGTACAGACTTCACTGAACGTTATGTTGACAATGTCAGTAGCAAGATCGTCTGGGTTTTCCTATAATAACTACATATCAAATTGTTTGTCCATTGGCCTCGTCTTCTACCCCATTAACTGAGGTATGTCTGACACCTTTGACGAAACTATGCTATTGCTTTTTACTCTCACAGAAGACACATTGTTGCAGCTATGATTTCTCATTGTACACTCTAAAGATGAAAGATGCTGCGTTGTAAATATTCACATACATGCAATACAATCCGTTTGATAATTATATAAAATTCTGGTTATGGATCCTAAATACACAAGCTTTTTGTAGAGAAAAGATTATAAACTATGTTCTGTCTGTCAAGAACAACAAAGAAGATACAAGTATTGTGAGGAAGGGTTTCATTAAAGCTACATAACCGTATTTTTCCCAATTCGGAATATTGTTCCCCACAAACCAATAAAGACATTACGAGATTAAGGCTGGTTTTCACGAACAATGTTGTCCTACAGATCCTAAGAAAAAGAAACGTTATGTCAAACTGACTTACGTCATTAAAGAAATTGCGCGTTTAAGTGCGCTTAAGGTGTCATGGATATGCAAAATAAAACTGGAAGTGGAAGACACCATATCCAAAAAAATTAAACCTGCTGTATATGGTGCTAACAGCTGCCATTACGAAAGAGTGTGAACTGAAATTGGAAAAAGTTGAAAGCATTGCACATGTACTAGTGAGGTCTACAAATTACTTGAAACACAGTGTATGCAAAAATCCAAATACAACTAGGTAATATAAAATATCAGCATTTATTATAAATATCAATAATAAGTGGCGTAAGTTGAAGTACTAGCCAAAACTTTTGTAATTATATGTTTGTTATGTTAAAGGAAGTTTCGAAAAATCTTTTTATAAACATCCAATATCATTTGGATTTGTTCCAAAAGGATATTACATTGCATCTAAATGTGGTCAGCTCAACATTGCGCACCTACTATTAAAATGGCCATTTGCGAAACTGAAAGGAATGGAATGACAACATTTAATGATAATTTGTTTGCACATATTGTGAACTTAATATTTTATATGGAAATTTCTACAGGATATATAGCAGAAGAATTGCCAAAATAAACCAAGTATGATGAGGAGTGTTTTAACAATAGTGTAATGCAAGAGAAAAGAGGAAAAATTAAAGTTTACTAATGTTTTCAGCTTAAAGAATTGCGAGAAGGAATGGAGAGAATTGTTAGTCATAAAAGAGACAACCCATAGGAAAAAATTCATATCTATTGAAATATCAGAACATCGTTTCTTAGTATTTCTCTAGTTACTGGGTGGTGAAAGAAACAGATAATTAAAAATTTGTATTTAAATTATAAATTCAAATTGAACTGGATGTTATTGAAACTACAAATAAAAATATGAGAGCTGTTTTCTGTATGTAAATGTATATATATGTATAATTAATAAAATTTTTGTTCAGGATTATTTATTTTCTTATTTACTACCCTGTCAAAAATTGCACAAACTTTCCTGTTAATGTTGATATGCATGTGTCTTTTGGATGTAGGAAGTGGATAGTTCTGTGACCAGGAAAAGTAGTTGAAACTAGGTAGTTGAAATTATAGCTACCCTTAACTCTTCCTTACATGATGGCTAGTAATACTGGGGATAACTATCTTCTTTGCACCTCTGCTGGTGTTGAGGAAATCCTTGAAGTCTTTTTGGATAATAAATTATTAGGATTAGTTAATACATAATGAGGTAAACGTTACATGTTATCAATTTTAAGCGATACAGTTGTCTTACAGTGGAGATAAGGAGAACAATGGATCCTTTGTCCTGGACAGGAACCGTCATCTTCGAATAGTGTGTCAACCATGCAAGCTCATTCTGCTTTGCTAAATAATAGAAACTCTTCGAATTTCCTACCATATTTAAATTGCCCTATGTCCTAGAATAAGTGGGGTTGTATGAACACTACCCCACTATGTAAATACAGCTACACTGTAGGTATTTGTACTTACCCCACTCTGATTGGGATGTGGGCTGTCCATAGTCAAACACATAGTAGTATGCTGGTAAGTTGGAGAGCTCTGTAACTTTCCTCACTAAGTCGTCTGTCGTCGCGAAGATGCTGATGTCATTCATGAACTGTTACAGTAAAATCGTATCTCTCATCAATGACTAAATAAAGATACACCAGACATTATTTCTATAAACGAAACTTTTACTCGCTAAACAGATTTTATCACACAATACCACTATTTAGTGATTGTTGTGGTTTACCTAGATCGAAGTGTCGGTGTTACTAACTAATGCGTACTATCTAGTTTTACATGCAAATTATACTACATGAACAGAAAAAAGATATACACACGGAAACAACATAAATTTTTGTCAGATCGGTTTACGAACTTTACTGATACATCATTCCTCAATGTTCAGTTAAAAAAATAAATGAATAAAAAGTAAAAAAAGAATCTCGTGGCACTTATTACAGGGCCACCCTAAGGGTAATTGTGTGCAGAAAATTTTAATATAAGGAAATTTTAGTTGAAATTGTGGCCATCCAAACAGTCTAACAAGTAACTAAAAGTTTTGATTCTATTTATTCTCGTTTCTTTGAAGGCCCTCTTATATTCCACAGTGTATTTAGTTCCTTGGTTTTTGCATTTGATTAAAGTAATACGATGTATAATATTTACACCATTTGCATTCAGTTGTAGACTACAGAACACATACACTAAAGAGAAAATAGAAAACTCCTATTCGGTGTAAACGTGGACATGTCTTTCCTTTATTTTTTGTAGGTCTGACAATAAAAAGAGTCATATGTGACTTATGACAAACTCGGCTGTTGCAGGAAACATAATCATTACATTTTTCATTTTATGAGAGAATTTCCCAAACTACTTAGGTTTTAGTACTGTAAATAATTTAGTATTTGTTATAATTGATGCATAAACATTCATAGATTTTACTGTAGACGGCAGCATCGTTGGGAACTGTGACATGGAAGTAACATGTCAGTACAAATTTGGGTACATACGGACAGTTGATAACTAAGATCTGTATAGGTGTTAAACGCCTACACGGGAAGTACTACGAAGAGTTTTTCTGTGTAGAGATGCACGTTTTATAGCCGCATGTGGTTCCTTGTTTTATACAACTTGATAATGGGATAATGTGTTAGTTCCTTTGTCATACATTTTCTACAACTGGTGAGTAATATTCTTAGTACTGCATATACATAAGGATGAGTTGTAACCACTTTGCATTTCCTAGACATCTACAACAAATAAGTGTTACTGAGACTTCATGTGAGATGAAGAACTAGTGAATCATTTGAAACCTGATTATTTTTTTCTGCCTGCAAAAGTAATTACTAAACGTTTTACAAAAATCCGAGTACCTATCCACAAACAGTATGGCAATACTAGAAACATACTAGTGAATAAGCATATGGTTCAGTTAAGTATAGCTGTCAGTATAACTGCGGCGAATGATAATTTATATCAAGGCCGAAGTTCGAACCCAAGTCTCCTCCTCAAGAGGTAGATACGCAATCACTACGGCGCACTGTTACATTCAAATGGAACTATATGGTTCCAGAGAACTTTGCAATTCCAAAAAATCCCTGATGTAAATTTGCATAAATATAGATGTCTGAGACTTGAAAAGGTCTCTAGAACCGTATAGTTTCAATTGATATTAGTAAAGCACGTTAAAATAAATTCTGTAAGTTATGGACATCAAACACTAGGAAAGTAGGTAGCTGTGTCTTCATCACGAATGTCACAAAACTAATGAGCTCACAAAAAGGAATGAAGATATGATGTTACTTGAGATTTATACAATATGTTGAAAGAAAACAGTCCTCGCGTCGAGCAGTCTGGTAAGTAACCACACATACTCCGTGTGAGATATATTTTTAGTTGTCTCCGAGATACCGATACTGGCAGTTGACAGGTTCAGACATCGAAACCCCACAGTAACAAATAATAACCTTTAACGCGAATTTTTGTACCCTAATCTTAGGAAGAATATAAAAAACGTGTGCAGAGGAGATATTAAGGAAGCGTAGAGATAAGATTCAACTGAGGTTTTAAAATTTTCTTTCTCATTAATCCTTGAATTTTAATGTCATGTGGAAGAGCATGTTGTGACAATCGACGTTAAAATATTTCAAATTAAGCAGGTGTATTTTCCACATATAAAACCGAGATAAACACACATTTTGAATCACCTGGGTAATACGTTGAGCACAACATCACGAGATCCTATGTTCCTATCTATAGTTTGAAGTGTGTGCGATCCTTATTCTACAGATAGTTGATTGAAAGATAACCGACTGGATAATTTACGTGAGAAGTCATTCACAATTTTTATAAAGGATGCCACAAGAATCATATTTCATGTAGATGGACGACAGGAATTCGAATTGATACGCTGTCGGAAAAAAACTGCAGCACCAAAAAATAATTAACGTAGAGTAATGAAATTTCGGGAATTTATTTTATTGTAACGTATTTAAGTGATTAACGTTGGAAGAACACAGGTTAATGTCAGCGTGAGATAAGCGGTTGCAAATGTGAAATTCTAGTACATTAATAACTGGTGTGAGTGCCGGAATGTTGAATGCAAACATACAATCGTGCATGCGTTGTGTTGAACCCGTGCTGGATGGCAGTTTTGGGGATGGAGTTCCATGCCTGTTGCACTAGGTCGGTCAAAATTGGGACGGTTAATGAAGGTTGTGGGTAACGCGTTTGTTGTCAGATATAGTCCCCTATGTTCCCGATAGGTGACAATTCTGGTGATTGAGTAGGCCAAGGCAACAGCGGTATGTGGGCGAGCAGTACGCTGTTAGGAGGCACACCCTGGGATGCTGTCAATGAATGGCAGCAGAACACGTCGAATCAGAAGACTCTCGTACAAATTTGGATTCAGGGTAAGTGAGATAACCACGAGAGTGCTCCCGCTGTCATACGAAATCACACGACAGACCTTAGGTCCATGTGTAGGTCGAGTGTATCTTGGACGCAGACAAGTTGGCTGTAGGCCTCAGTTGGCCTCCTTTTAACCAAAGGGCTTAACAACCGAGGCCATTCGCGACCTCAGTGGTATCAAGCGAGAGCTCTTCGGAGGGCATGGTAGAGGTCTGTCGCGTTTTCTAATGGAAGCTGGTTCCGCCTCGGTATCCAGCTTCCATTAGAAAACGCGACAGACCTCTACCATGCCCTCCGAAGAGCTCTCGCTTGATACCACTGAGGTCGCGAATGGCGGTTATTTGTTGTTAATGGATAGCTCGCTGCTGGCAGTCTGGCCTGAGGCTGTCCTTGAAGTAATCAATTTGTAAAAGTTTGTTGTGTCACTGTGGTGACAACTACTGCTCATATTACTGGTGCATATGTAGTACGAAGCGATAGAGCCATACACCAAATACGGTGGTGTTCCCTCTCGATAGTGCTCCCCCGTGCAGCTGTTCGGAGTCCGATGTTCTTACAACCGAACATTCCCGTGACCGTCGCTGTCAGTAATTATGTACAGTGGCTACATTTTTGTCAAGTTTTTCAGAAGTATCAGAGAAGGAACTTCCATCTAGTCATAGCCGTATTACACAAACTCGATTAGACTCAGTGAGGTGTTGATAATGGCGTCTAAGTCACCTTAAAGGCATTCTTGTCTAACATCAACTCCCCACTCCAATCTCAAAGGTAAGTAAAGGTCACTACCGTTACAGCGTGTATTCGAAGCAAACACGATTTGCTACAAACAACAGTCTTATGCAACTGACGGGAAATTCAAATAGACATCATCTTTCATATGTAGAAACACGGCTACCAACTTTCGTTTATGTGCGCAACTTTTTCCTGGTATTATGATCTTTTTTTCCATCGATGTACTTTACATACACATTTGGCTTTAATCTGCAGCCGCATATTCTGATGTATTTATCTCATTAGACACTACAGAGGTTTCGACGGTAATGGAAACAGCGCTTTCATTAGTGTGGAGCCTATGATTTTGAATAATCTTCCATTCACAGTTTACTGTTGCATTGTAATCCGTTTCTGTACAAAATATTACGCACAATGAGTTCAATGGGTAAGAGTCATTTCGGGAACGTATTTCTGTAGTTAACTAACATTAGTTTATAATACTCTTTTCTTCTGCTATGCTGTGATTTTTATTATTGTCAACAGCAAATACGGCTTGATGCACACAGCTATTCTGCGACAATACTGTGTGGTCACTGGAATTTAAGAAAATCTCAGGTACACTCCACTACTATCGGGTTCCCAAGTAGCTGCCTCCAGAGTTGGGTACTCGCCTGCCCTTAAGGGGGCCCTACATTTTCCCACTCGATAGTGACCGTCAAGACATTTGCACCCAAGATAGTAACAGAAAATTCGGAGTCAGTTTTACAACTACTTCTAAAAAGGAAGGCCATAGCCTCTCCTGATGTTATAAACATCAAGCTGTATGTTCATCTCGTGAGCGAATTAAGCAGACTATGGTGATGATATTGTGAAGTGGAAACGCGAAGGAACAGCCACAGCCACAACTGAAGCAGGACCAGGGAGATTTCACGTACTGAAGGACAGAAACAGTTGAGAATTGTGGAGGGTGGCTGTAAAAACTCACACGAAGTCAGCGGAAGAAATCGCTCGTGAGTTCCAAAGTTCTGCCAGCAGTCCAGATAGCACAATGGCTGTGCGTAGGAAGTTGAGTAGAATGGGGTACAACGATCGAGTAGCTCATCATAAGCCACACATTACTGCAGTGAATGTTAAGCGACGCTTGAAGTGGTGCAAAGATCGACGCGACTTAATTGTGTGTACACGAGTGATTTGCAGTGATTAATCACCCTACACCCTGTGGCAGTACCGTGGAACTATATGGATTCGGTGAATGCCTGTAGAACATTACCTACCATCGAATATAGTGCGAATAGTGAGGTGTCGAGGAGAGGGTGTTAAGATATAGTCCTATTCTTGACGATGAAGATGTGGTACCTTCATTGAACTAAACGCTAAATGCGGAAGGATATGGACACGTTTTACAGCATTGGCTAGTGGGCGCGGAACAGTTCGGAACCGATGACTGTGTCAGCAAGACAATGCACCCCGTCGTAATGACTGGTGGATGGTAACATTCCCGAAATGGACTGGCCTGCCTGTACTGCCAACCTGAACCCAATGGAACACTTTTGGGATAAGTTCGTCTTCGCTCCAGACTCCAGTGTACGACACCATCACTTTCTCTGGTTGCGGCTGTTGAGGAATAGTGAAATCCCATTCCTCCACAGACATCCAGACTCTTCACTGACAGCGTTCTCAGCAGATCTCAAGCCTTCATTAAGGCAGAGTGTGGGTGCATACCATTTAATGTTCACTGTAAGTGATCAGATAATTATAATCAGAGAATCTATTTGCAGCACTGGTTCTCAAAAGGTTTTTCACCTTAACTGAGCTTCACTAAACTATCAGAGTTATTTTGCATATTTCACACTACAAGTTCGTACATACGTTTTCATGCTGGAACGTCGCGCGGGGTGGCCGCTTGGTTTGTGGCGTCAAGTCACGGTCTGCGCGGCCCCTCCCGCCGGAGATTCGAGTCCTCTCTCGGGTATGGTTATGTGTGTTATTCTTAGCATAGGTCAATTTGAGTTAGTTTAAGTAGTGTGTAAATCTAGGGACCGATGACCTAAGCAGTTTGGTCCCTTAGGATTTCACACACATTTGACTTTAACATCTTGCTGGCACTGTACTGACGGTGTTTATGTGTGCTAGTTGTTTCCACTTTGCTTAACTATGCAATGACAGGAAAAAGGAGAGAGAAAAGGGACTACATATTCATACAGATTACTATAATAAATGCTGAGTACTAATTCAGTAACACCGATTCTTACTGGTTTCATAATATATTTCGTGTTCAGAATCCTTAGTATCAAAATTACGCATATCATAGTAGATTCTACATTACGTATTTTGAGATAAGGAACCAGTGATTGGAAATGGGTGTTTCAGGGGGTACGGGAACTTGAATGAGAGATGTATGAGAGGTTGTATTTAATACTATAAGGTAATATTACGTTTAAGTTACGTTTAATAAAAAAACAACTACCTGCAGCAATGGCATTGATAGCTCTGCGTCAATAACAGTAAACCCAAATGGAAGAAATGTGTAGTCGTGAAGGGAAACGCGGAAGAAAGTGGGTCACAGAAACGGAGGTTCTCGACAAGGAATTGTTTATACGATGGAATTTGGGGCAAGAACTGGATCAAGTGGGAAAAGCTCCGTGATATTTTTAAGAATACTTTAGGAGGAACAATTTCATACTTATCTCTCTGGAATGCCAACACATGATTGTCCTATTCCTTATTTTCTGGCTGTCATAATGCACCTGAAAAGACTTGAGATGCACTTACGTTGACGAGGGGATCTGGGTCATTGCTGGAGATGGTGTCGTTACCAAAGTAGAATCCCCTGAGCTTCCACGCCGCCTCTGTCTGCTCTTCTGCTGTCGGAAGGTGAAGGCACGGTCCAACAGCGACGTCAAACGCCTCGTTTAGATTCGTGATTAATTCTTGCTGGCTAACCATGTATGGCCCTAAATCAAAATTGATCCACAGTTAAATTATAAACAATATTCCACAAAACAGCTAATAATTTACAAATAGCTAAAGATACTAATGAAGATACTAATTTATGACATTTATAGTTCAGTTTAAGTTACCGATATGTCAACTTACGTTTTAATAACTAATTCTTAGACACTAAAAATTTGTACCGAAGAATGAACTTACTTTCTTCATTATTAAGTGTAGAATTTACTGCAATTTGTTTCCTTTTTAGAGGGGAAGCATAACAATCAGTACGTTTGAGAGTGTGAGTAGATATTCGGACGAAAATTTTTTGATGCTTTGGGGATAGAAAAATGTCCTTAATAATCTTCCTAAATAATATACGTCTGTTTGATAATGTTTATGATTTAAATTATACGAATAGCGTATGAACTAAATCACTCAGATTTAGAAAATCAACTGACTGTGTTCCTTATATTGCTAAACAGCTTACTGTCAATGAAAGTCAGTGAAACTCACGTTACTATTTGCAGAGCCACTGTAGCTTTTCGAGAGAAAAGGTCTACTTTTTGACACCAGGCTGTAACATTCCTTCAGTTTCATTGCTTACTGATCCATAACAGCCCAGAAGAAACATGGCATAGTGCAAAACTATGTATTTACGCATACATTATCGAAAAAGATTTTCCCTGACAGAAGAGTGAGGGATTCCAGCCCTATTCCAAGCAACCAATAATGAGTATGTGACTTGGAGCATATCTCGGAATTCTATATTGATCCTCACATAAACAGTCAAGCCATAGCCCTAATTTATTAACGTCTCTATATTGTTCACTTCTGACGACTGAAAATCATATATCCATCAGCATAAAAGTCCAGCATGAATATATGAAAAATCAGTGATTTATTCAAAAGTATTTACGTGATTAAACTGTTAAAAGGCATAAAGATTCTATGCCAAAATTATTCGAACGCTGATTCTACCTTTTAATTCTGGGTTATTTGTTTAATCATACATATACCAGTCCCAAGAGTCTATCCAAATCTAAATGTTGAGCGGTCTGCTTCACCTATACAAAAAATTAAATAAAATTGAATCATGACAGGTGCCATCGTTCTATCGAAAGACTCTAGCGGACATACGAAATAAATCTAATGGCAACGAAAAAAAAAAAAAAGAAAAAAAAACTCCAATCGCCAGACGATACATACCGAATTCCGCCGAAGTGGTGCCAATTATGATGGGCACTTGGCTAAAACGACCCTCATTTAATATTCTGATTGGCGATTCTGCTAAGAATGCGCCCTGTAGATTTGGCTCTATGTGAGGTTCCCACAGACCTGCTACGGCCAGCATTTTCTCCTGAAAAAGAGGTAATTTTTCAGTTAAATTCTGAAGTGTCACAAACAGCTTATTAAATTTTAATTTACAGAGACATCAAGAACGAATCAGTGTCAAATGAACGATCCATCTACTCCTATGTTGAAGCAGCATACTTCAGCATGGACCTTGTGAAATGAAACAACCTACTATATGATTTCCTTTTTAGTCGTCTGTCCTCTGACTAATTTGATGAGGGCTGCGTCAGACTTGCATGTACCTTCTCAGTTAGCTGTTGGATGTATTCAAAACTCTGTCTTCCGCAATAGTTTTCGCCCTCTATCGCTCCTTCTAGTACCAAGGCGGTCATTACCTGATGTCGTAACGCAAGTCTTATCATCTTGTCACTCCTTCTTGTCAGTGTTTTCCATAAGTTCCTTCCTTCGCCGATTCTGCTGAGAAACTTCTCATTCCTTATCTTGTCCGTCCACACAGATTCCAACATTCTTCTGTAACACTACATCTCATATGCGTTAATTCTCCTGTGTTCCAGTTTTCGAACAGTACGTCATTCACTACCATACAATGCTGTGCTTCAAGCGTACATTCTCAAAAATTTCTTCTGAAATTAAAAACTATGTTTAATACCAGTTAACTTGTCTTGGGCCGAAATGCACAATTTACCGGTGGTATTCAGGTTTTTATAACCTTCTTGTTTCGTCCTGCATGGTCTGTTTTGCTTCCAAGATAGCAGAATTACTTAGTGTCATCAACGGTTGTGTTAACCTACTAAATCTTTGTATTTATCATTGCATTGTATTGTATTGTGTGGAACTGGGGACCTAGAAACGACGGAGAGGCTTCGTCGCCACCGTAGCCCTTCCTCAGTGGTTCACAATCACACAACAGGCTACAGCAGTCCACCCACCCCACCGCCGCCACACAACGAACCCAGAGTTATTGTGCAGTTCGGCCCCCAGTGAACCCCCCAAGAACGTCTCACACCAGACGAGCGTAATCCCGATGTTTGCGTGATTGAGTAATTATGGTGTACTCGTACGTGGAGACAGTGCGCAGCAATCGTCGACGTAGTGTAACTGAGGTGGAATATGGGGAAACAGCCCGCATTCGCGAAGGAAAATGGAAAACCGCCTTAAAAATCATCCATAGGCTGACCGGCACACCGGACCTCGACATAAATCCGCCAGGTGGATTCGTGTCGGGGACCGGCACGCCTTCCCGCCCGGAAAGCAGTGTGTTAGATCGCACGGCTAACTGGGCGTACATTACTTCTCATTAATTTAGTCTTTTTATGGTTTATTTTTATTCCGTATTATGTACTCATTAGATTTTTCATTCCATTCAATAAATCTTGTAATGCTGCTTCAGTTCACTGGACGAAAGCAATGTCATCAACGAATGTTATATTGACATAAAAAAATGGCTCTGAGCACTGTGGGACTTAACATCTGAGGTCATCAGTCCCCTAGAACTTAGAACTACTTAAACCTAACTAACCTAAGGACACCACACACACCCATGCCCGAGGCAGGATCCGAACCTGCGACCGTAGCGGTCGCGCGGTTCCAGACTGAAGCGCCTAGAACCACTCGGCCACCTCGGTCGGCTATCATTGATATCCTTTCAGTTTTAATACCATTCTGGAATCTTTATTTTATTTCCGTGACTGATTCTTCGATGTATAGATTGAACAATAGGGGCGAAAATTTTTAACCAAGTTTTAAACTATTTATTCCCAGTTATTAGTTCCTGGTTCTTTTCATATTGTATATTACCCGTCTTTTCTTATAGCTTACTCCCATTTTTCTGAGTATTCTGAACATTTTGTACTATTTGACATTGTCGAACGCCAGAACGTGGTCTGCCTCTGGATCACGGGGTCCCGGGTTCGATTACCGGCCTGGTTGGGGATTTTCTGTGCCCGAGGTCTGTGTGTTTGTGTTGTTCTCATCATTTCATCATCATCATCATCATCATCATCATTCGTGACAGTGGCTGGATTGGACTGTGTAATAATTGGGAATTCGTGCGGGCGCTGATGACCGGACAGTTGAGAGCCCCACAAACCAAAAATCATCATCATCATTGTCTAACGCTTTTTCCAGATTGACAAATGCTATGAACGCGTCATAACTTTTCTTTATTTTGGTTTTGTTATCAAGCACAACGTCAGAACTACTTCTGTAGTGCCTCTACCTTTTTCTAAAACCAAACTAACCGTCATCTACAAGACACTAAATTTTCTTTTCCATTGTTCTGTATATTATCCTTGTTAGAAGTTTGGATGCATGAGCTTTTAAGCAGATTGTGCGACAATTCTCGCCCTTATCTGTCTTTCCTATTTTCGGAATGGTATGTCGCGAGTCTCATAGATTCTGCACACTATCATGAATAGACTTTTAGTTGCCCATTAGCCCAATGATTTTAGAAATGCCAATGAAATGTTGTCTATCCCGTATGCCTTAATTGATTTAAAGTCTTTTAGAATTCTTTAAAGTTCTAATACTGGATCCCAGTTTCTTCTCCTGTCTCGTCATCGGGCAGGTCTTCCCTTCATCGAGACCTCCAATGT
This sequence comes from Schistocerca nitens, assembly GCF_023898315.1. Classification (NCBI taxonomy): domain Eukaryota; kingdom Metazoa; phylum Arthropoda; class Insecta; order Orthoptera; family Acrididae; genus Schistocerca; species Schistocerca nitens. The sequence goes on from NC_064617.1 coordinate 551,152,902, forward strand.
GTCCTTTCCACCAGCTCACTCTCTCCTCTCCGTTTATCAGTGGAATTCCCATTTCACTCTTTGTGTTACAATTTTGTGTTTTAATTTCACCGAAAGTTGCTTTAACTTTTCTACATGGTGAGTAAGCCCTTCTGATGATCATTACTTTTTCGATTTCTGCACATCTTTCCTGCAGCCATTTCGCCTTGCGTGCCTTGCACTTCCTATTTATTCAGTTTCTAAGGGAATTATATTACTGTATTGCTGTCTTCCCGAACAGTTTTGTACTTCTTCTTCCGTCGATCAATTGTATTTCTCATGGTACCAACGTTTCTTCGCTGTTACCTTCCTCATACCTAAGTTTGACAGTCCATTATTTGTGAATGCCCCTTTTAGAGACAACCATCCTCTTCATCTGAACTGCCTATTGATGTATACTTTATCGTGGTATCCACATTGTTAACGATCTTCATATGTGTCTGATTATTCCTAAGTTCTTCTGTATCCCTCTTTCTTCCACACGGATTCTTTCGAACGACTCTCGTGAACGTCGGTCTACTCTTCATCGTTACTAAATTATGATCTGAGTCTGTTCAAATGGTTCAAATGGCTCTGAGCGCTATGGGACTTAACATCTGAGGTCATCAGTCCCTCAGAACTCAGAACTACTTAAACCTAACTAACCTAAGAACATACATCCATGCCCCAGGCAGGATTCGAACCTGCGACCGTAGCGGTCGTGCGGTTCCAGACTGAAGCGCCTAGAACCGCTCGGTCAGATCTGAGTCTGTCTCTGCTCTCAGTTACACCACAAAATACAGTCTCTGATTTCAGAATCTCTGCCTGATCATGATGTAATCCAGCTGGAATCTTCCCCAGTCTCCAGGTCTTTGGCAAGTGCGAAACTGACTGGAGTAATCGCTATTACTATCTAAAACGTGTTGTAAACCTTAGTTAGTCTTTTTCCTCTCTCGTTCCTACGGCCTAGTCCGTATTCTCTCGTAACTCTTTCCTCTATACCTTCCTCTAAAACCACGTTCCAATCCCCCATCATTATTACATTTTCATATTCCTACATATATTTTTAATTATCTGGTCCATATGCTCATATGATTTCTCTATAGTTTACGTGTCCTGTAATGAACGATTGGTATGGGGTGGCAGAATGATCGTGTTTATGCCTGGTCAGCTGACAGGAACAGCTATTTTCATAATTGCAGCCGTGTTATGTGGATATTAAACGCTGCTTTCGTGATACTGTATCACTCACATGTACGTAGAACTGAATAAAAAGTAAATTATACAGAAATTAACAAATGCATGAAATATACACCACTGCCTCTCCTAAGGTTTCTGTCTAAATACTGGTGACTAAAATAACAGGGCTTCCTCCTCGACAATAAGAACATTGCCTTTACGACGTACTTGTGACACATAGCTTCAGTTAATCATATTTAATGGGTTGTAAAACAACAGAAATTTGCCTGTCATCTGGCAATGATGGGATGGGTGTAGCACAGCTTGTGTTTGCTATCAGATTGCTTGTGGCAAAGTTGATGGTTCATCGTAAAGGTGGTACGCGAGCCAGCCACACGCATCTGAACATCTATTTTTTAAAGTTTTTTAATGGTTCTGTATTTTTGAATGTCTTATGGACGTTGAAAGATTTAAATTTTAGCATGTTAAAGATACAATAAACTGTGTGCCGGCAAGGCTCGAAGCAGGGAATTTGCCTTTTACGGACAGATGCTCCACCGACTGAGCCAGCCAAGCATGACACACGACCCATCTTCACAGCTTGACTTAGGGCAGTACCTCTTATTACACTCTAAAGACTTCACGGAAGTCCGTCTGCATACCTAGCAGGATTAGTGCCTTTGGGAATTTTAGGTTGGTAGGCTTGTGGGTCTTGTGGGTGAGTGTCAGTGTGTGTGTGTGTGTGTGTGTGTGTGTGTGTGTGTCTGTATGGGGGTGGGGGAGAGGGGGAAAGAGAGAAAGAGAGAGAGAGAGACGGACAGATGGGAGACCAGCACATGCGGCTTGATACTCGCCTATTAATTATTTTAAATACACTCGTCCAGATATTTTAAAGTACGGGCACTGGCGTTGTCGAGCGTCACAAAAGTAACGACGAAATTAAGAATGCTACAATTTGCAATTACTGCAAGCTATGATCCAGGAGTATAGAATTAATCGCTTCTATACTGCTACAAAACTGAAGTTAAGTACAGAAAAGGTGGTTCGTATGTGAAACTTACCTTTAGTAAAGTAGTGTGTTTCTCACACAGGAAACAGTCAAGATATGTATCACACACACCAGGTAAAAGTTTACGGAATGATGATATTTCGCTTTAAAAGTTGCAGGGCCTTTCTCTTCATGGATCAAACTATTCGGGCATGAGTAACTAAACTTTATGTAAAATGGTTTCAACCTTCGCCTAGGGACCAAAAGTGCACAATTCATTCACGAACGGCATGGCTCTCTCTCGAAAATATATCTCTGTGCTGGTAAATTCTGAAATAAATCATTGCAGTACTGATGAATCAGTACTGCCAGCGAAAATTATAAATTGAAATCATGACATCTGCATTTCATTTAGCTTTTCCCGATGTAACTGTTACCCTTTTATATCGGGTAAGTAAAACGCAGGGTTTGAACCACTTCAGTCAGGAAACCAATCAGAACTGAGGAAGCACCTGCGTTTCTTCAAACCTGTTGAAATGAACAAGTTACGGCGAATGAAAGTTGAACTGAAATTTGAAAAATGAGAAATAAAGAACCCACTTAGTAGTAGTGCAAATAAAGTTATTAATGTGTCAGTTTGACTTGATTTCCAACATAGACGTGTTATGTTAGTGAAGCTGTGTCAGTATTTAACAACACTGTGTGTATAATGTATTTTGTTTTTATGGACTACTCCATATCCATGACGATCTCTTCTATATGTTTTATGAAACAAAAAATGTATATAGGGTGAATATTAATGAAATCGACAAACTGCAGGGACGGATTCCTGACTGCAAACGGAGGAAAAAATGTCCTATGATCATGGAAATGTATCGTTCCCACGGTAGATGGCGCTGACAAATGTTCCTCTGGCCACGTGCCGTGTCTTTCTTGTGTATTTCAGACTGTGTGAACGACTCAGCTGAATGTCAGTAGCAGAACGGGAACAATCCGAGATGGTGTTCGTCTACAGTCAAGCATATGGAAACAGCCGAGAGGCAGAGGGGCTGTACCGAAACAAGAACCCTCACAGACACCAACCACATCATACAGCATTTCAAGCCCATTTTGGGCGTTTGTGTGATCATTCTTTCAGAATGTGCGGGGAAATGGCGGACTTCTGGAGGAACAGATTCTACAGGATATTGAGACGAACCCCTAGGACAAGCTCCAGGTAAGTGTCCCGCCAACGTGGTGCAAGCCAAAGTACGATTACGAAAGAAGAAAAATGTATTCTGCATGACAACCACTACTTCCCTATCACCTGCAAACCCATGGAGGCCTCTGTGAACATTTGTTACGACGTGGATGCGATGCACCTCTGTACCGTTTTCCGAGACGATTTGTTGTCGTTGTATGCACACCGTCCACTTCCGGATAAGTTTTCATGTGACCTTGTTTCCTCTGTTTCCAGTCAGGCAACTGTCCCTGCAGTTTTCGGTTTTATTGATGTTAACCCGCTATAAAGTAATTTAAACACCAGTATTACATGGACTGTAATTTCCCGAGGATTATCAACAGCAAGTAAGGACGCATGCAAAGAACAACTAACAGCACTGTAACTTCGACCTGTAAACTGAATTACCTCGTCGGTGAGGATAAGATTCCTGTCCACGAGCAGATCGGTGGCGTTTACAGATCGAAGAAATTCTAAGAGCTGTTGCGAGTCCTCCGTTTCGAAACCGAGGGCAGCTCCAAGTCTGAAGGCGTGGTTGCGAGCTGCGGCCAAGGGGACGAGTCGTCTGATGAAGACGCCGCTTTCTATGATTAACCTTGAGAACAAACCTAGGGAATAAAATGTTCGGAAACGATGTAAGCCACTGTATGCGCTACTTGTTAAGCAATGACACAGACGACAAAATAAACGTCACTGCTTCCACAATGGACAAAACTTCTACCAAACTAAAGCGCCGAAAACAGCTAAAGTAAGTACCAACTGCTCTACATATTACCAAGGACATTATAACCACGATCTGCATTCTGCTGTTTGATGTGGTTATCGACGTGCTGACCTGCAGATGTTGGTGACACCAGGTGGAAGGATACGGAGATGCCGCCTGCGCTCTGTCCGAAAACGGTGACCTGCTGAGGGTCGCCGCCGAATCTGGCGATGTTCCTTTGCACCCATGACATGGCCAGCTGCTGGTCCTTCACGCCCGCGTTGCCGGGTACAACTTGATCACCAGTGCTCAGGAATCCTACAAACGAAGTTTCTCAACAATAACATGTACACTGCTGGCCACCGTAAATGCGACACCAAGAAAGACAAGAGGTAGCACAACAAAATTTATTTTGTAGATAACATGTTGACCAAGTATCAAATGATTACGGTTACAGACGTCTGTGACATGTGGTTCCTGCCAGAATCAGTAGCCAGAGTAGCCGCCATTGTTGGAGATCACCGCTGCCACACGTCTCGGCATTGAGTCAAAGAGACGTTGGATGTGTTCCTGGGGTACAGCAGCCCAAGCAGCTTCCACACGTTGCTAAAGATCATCTGGTGTGGCAGCTGGGAATGTAATCTGGGCCACCCGTTGAGCAACCATGGACCACATGTTTTCTATCGGCGAAAGATCCGGAGAGCGAGCCGGCCAGGGAAGCAATTCAATCTGGTTATTGACGAAGAACCTTTGGACAATGCGTGCCACGTGTGGTCGCGCATTATCCTGTTGAAATATGGCTGTGGCCGAGCCCTGAAGGTAAGGAAGGACAACTGGCTCCAGCACCTCGGATATGTAGCGCCAGCTATTTAAAGTACCGGCAATGCGTACTAGAGGCGTGCGAGAGTAATATCCAATACCGCCCCATACCATGACACCCGGTGCAAGACCAGTGTGGCGGTGCATAATGCAGCTGTCCAGCATCCTCTCTCCACGGTGTCTCCACACAGGAATCCGACCATCGTGGTGCTGCAGACAGAAGCGTGCCTCGTCAGTAAAGGCAACGTCATTCCATTCTGCCGTCCACATCCGTCTGTCATCACACCATTGGCGACGGAGACGTCTGTGGTTCTGCGTCAATGGTAGACGAAGCAATGGACGTCTTGCGGACAGACCACTCTGCTGTAAACGGCGTCGAATGGTACGCGCAGACACTGGATGATGCGTTACAGACGCAATGTGCTGTGCTATGGTTCGGGATGTCACTGAGCGATCCGTCACTGCCATGCGCACAATTTGCCTTTCAGCACGTGCAGTGGTGCACCGAGGTGAATGCGATCGACCACGTCGGTCTGTCGTACCCTCCTGCATCCAACGGTCACATATCCGCATTACAGTTGTTTGGTTTCGGCCAACACGACTAGCGATTTCTCTGTATGATAATCCACAATCTCGGTAAGCCACTATCCTTTCTCTGTCGAACTCGGATACTTGATCAAACGATGTTCGCTGTTGTCTACGAGGCATAACTGATCGTCTTGTGAAACAACCACAAGGTAAACACACGTGCCGAACGTACACTCGTCGAAATCGCCAAGCCTTAAATGGCGCTATGAGGTGGCGCCACAGGCGCGCGTGATGTGCGTCTGCGCTGAAATTCTAATCAGTTGCATATCTCATCGCTGCAAACTCATGGTGTAAATTTCACTTGATTCGGATGCTTCCTTCAGGGTGTTGCATTTACGGTGGCCAGCAGTGTACCTTTCTCGAATCAGCAGATTCATTCACAGATACAGATATGTTAGATTTTATCAATGGTACTTCTAAATGAAGGATTCATGAATGTTTGTTATTTCTGCCCTGGAATTGAAAACTCGAAATTTGCGAAATATATCATTTCACTTGCGATTCGTTCAATACGTGGCTGACGAATGCGGAAGACGTTAGCATTCCACAGCTCTAAGCCTCTAGATGAGCTTCTCGCACTATTCAGCACGCTCTCCAAAACGCTCGACGCTTCCTGTTCCCATTTCCAACTCTGTGTGTTGAGTGGTGGAATAAGATAAAGTCCAGTCGACAGGTATCTCAACAGTATAAGGCACACTTTCCAAGATGATAATAGACTGTTCAATTGTTACATACACACTTGAGCTCTCGAGCCACCTACATAACACTTGCGTGTTGTTCAAACCTACGCTAACAAATCCTGCAGCACGCCTTTGAATTACTTCGAAGCATTCGTTTGATCAGACGTAGGGAGGATTCCAAACTCTCGAGCTGTACTCAAAAATGAGTCCCACTATGGTTCTGTACTCGGTCTCCTTTACAAATGGACCACACTATCCCCAAATTTTCCAAAGAACACCGAAATTGCCTCTCCCTATTACCATCCTTACATTTTAATTCCATTAAGCATGGATATTAAACGAGGTTTCGTGTAAAGCAGTACACTACTAATACTGTATTCGAACTTTACAGAATTGTTTTTCCTATTGATTTGCATTAACTTAGAATTTTTCTACATTCCACTTCCTGTCAACAGATCTCCGTTTCAAATAGCACCCACGCTTAGCGACCGGAAATTGTTGACACAGCCGTTGGCTGGTGATGAGTTCTGTTGTTTCTAGGAGCGAATTATTATTTGATTAATAATAGAAACTGGAGCTATATTTTAATGCATTACTCAATATGAGGCACGATCACAAATTTTACTAAATGTTTTCCATGTTACAGCAAATGTATTCGCCTTTGCGAATATGAACCACAGTCGACTGACTATTGGAATGACCACGATGGAAATTTTTCACGGAGTAGGACTCTAACCTGAATTTCCCACTTTTATCAGAGTGGTCACCTTAACAGTTTCGACCATCCGAATACGAATCAAGGCCGGACCCACACTTCCAAATGTCGTCGTCCATGTGTCTACTACAGGTAGAAAATATTTATTGAGAGTCCAAGGCCTGGCATTGGCTAATAAATAGAAAATAGCAGTGCCTATGTTATTAAGAAGTATGACACAATTTTCCTTCGGACATGTATGCTGGCCATGTTTCCTTCTCAAATGGTTCAAGCGTTTAAGACGACCGCTCGCGTAAAGTGGTGAATCTGGGTTCGAGTTCTGGTTCAGCAAAAAATTTAGCTGTCGTCATTCCAATATACAGCCAACAGAGATTCATATTTGCAGCAGCGAATACATTTCCTGTATTTACGAGGCTCTCCTACATTGGAATAGTACCCCGGCTTTGTACCTGATGGGGAAATCGGTAATACTGACGACTGAAGATGGAGTAAATGGGGTGAAGGTTTGAACAGGAGTTAGTGTTAGGGAAGGTTCTTGACTTGGTTAGTCTGTGCAGCTATATTACTGTGGCGTAGTGGTTGGCACATCTCCTTTCTAAGCAGGAGAAACAGGTTCATATCTCAGTTGCGACACAAATTTTAGTTCAGCTTCCATCCTTATCGAAGATAAAGTTGAGCCTCATTTGTCTCCATGAAAATGTAATTCCATCAGATCAAGAGCCTTAATTTAATTTCATACTACTTGCTACAATATGCGTCGAAATTGAGGTCACTTTCTCTATAGTGCGCAATTTCGAATCCATGCTACTTTCAGGTAAAAACTTATGCAGTGGCAGTTGGTCGGTACGAGTCGCTCACGACACTGCACTGTCAGCACTGGAAGATAAACAGTAAAATCTTCCTTCTCTCACTCCAGACTGAACAGATCTCTGTGCCCTTGAGGTAATCCGCTAACTTAGCTCACGGTCCCAATTCACCATCGTCATTTCAAATTCTGCACATCTTATGTTATTGCTATCTCTGTAAGTATTTTTGTTTATGACTGAGCAGAAAAGCTGCACTGTTTATAAGATTTTGAAATGTGGTGCTAGAGAAGAATGCTGAAGATTGGATGGGTAGTTCACTTAACGCCGGCGGGGGTGGCCGAGCGGTTCTAGGCGCTACAGTCTGGAACCGCGCGACCGCTACGGTCGCAGGTTCGAATCTTGCCTCGGGCATGGATGTGTGTGATGTCCTTGGGTTAGTTAGGTTTAAGTAGTTCTATGTTCTAGGGGACTGATGACCTCAGATGTTAAGTCCCATAGTGCTCAGAGCCATTTGAACCATTTTTTTTCACTTAACTAATGAGGAGATACTGAACTGGGGAGAAAAGAACTGTGGGCACAACCTGAAAAGAAGAAGGGATCGGTTGATAGGACACATTCTGCCACATCAGGCATCAACAATTTGCTACTGGAGGGAAATGTGCGTGTGAGTGGGAACGGGGGTGGAGGGGGTAAAAGAAGTAAGGGGAGACAGGACACAGTAAGCAAATTCAGAAGGATGCAGGTTTCAGTCAGTAGTTTTTTGGAGACGAAGAAGTTTGCGCAGGATAAAGAAGCCCGGAGACCTGCACCAAACCAGTCTTCACTCTGGAGACCACAAAAACAACAACAAGAATCTCTTGACATTACTTGGCCTTTTGGGATTCAGCTGTTACTTGGTGGATGTAAATCATTATAAAATATGGCTGAGAACAGAAGGCAGCATGGCTACTTGATTCGGGCAACAGGAGGAAATAAGGACAATTGTAGGGAAGGCGAATGATCGATTTCAGTTAATTCGGAAAATTTTGGGAATGTGGGGTACACCGGTAAAGGATACAGCGTATAGAACGTTACTGCGCTCCATCTTTGAGTATTGCTCGAGCGTTTGAGATTCTTACCAGTTCTGACTAAAGGAAGACATCTAAGTAACTAAGAGGGATGCTGCTAGATTTGTTGTCGGTGGCTTTGACGACCCCTCCTCTACAGGGAGGATATAATCTACGATGTACTAAAGTTGCAGAAGCTCTGTAAAGAGAAGGGTCAACTTCTCAGTAAGCTGACATTCTTAACAAGGCTTTGAGATGAACAAGTTGTACCTTCCTGCACCAGATTCAGACATATTAAAACACAGGCTTACAGTAGGATTATATGCCATGCAGGCCTGATGCTCGTAACAGAGAGAATTTGTCACAATCAAATTCGTCACATTCAACAAATGTTAGACGTTATTCACCTTCAACATTACACTTTGGCTACACTGTCTCCGCAGATTCTTGAGAAGTTTTTGACATTGACACATGGCCACAAGCAGAATCAATGCAGTTGAAAAGATCTTTGTGTTAGAAATATTAGATCATCTTTATGCAGCATGTTGCTACTCCGTTTCCAATGAAAGCAGCAGAAGAGCTTCGTCAGAAAACCTGTACGATACTTACAAAGACGTCAACGCTAAGATACACATCTTAGAAAGAAGAGACTAATTCCTCTCCCCTGCTCCTAGTGTAACGGAACTGGTCAGTACACTTCTTCTTTCATCACGTATTGGAGAATACAACGCAGATTAGTCCACAATATGATCCCATGGGATCACAATCGAAATTCTGGATTTACTGTAAGTTTCATGTCACCCTTATAATGATAATGTATTTTCCTTTTCTAAACAGGAAGAACACATAAAAATTAACATATAATTTATTTCTCAATTTAATTTGAAGTTATAATCATGTTTAAATTACTAATGTCATACTGTAATTTATTCTGAATAATAATTTCATAATATTGGTAGAGGTGCTAATTGTGTATTAACGTCGTTTGATGTAAAATCGGTATTCTGTAAAATCGATATACTTTGACTTCTTATAATATATTTAGTTTTCTTGATGTTTGTTTCAAGGATATAAGATGAACATCAACAAAAGCAAAACGAGGATAATGGACTGTAGTCAAATTAAATCGGGTGATGCTGAGGGGATTAGGTTAGGAAATGAGACAAGTTTTGCTATTTAGGGAGTAAAATAACTGATGATGGTCGAAGTAGAGAGGATATAAAATGTAGACTGGCAATGGCAAGGAAATCGTTTCTGAAGAAGAGAAATTTGTTAACATCGAGTATAGATTGAAGTGTCAGGAAGTCGTTTCTGAAAGTATTTGTATGGAGTGTAGCCATGTATGGAAGTGAAACATGGACGACAAATAGTTTGGACAAGAAGAGAATAGAAGCTTTCGAAATGTGGTGCTACAGAAGAATGCTGAAGATAAGGTGGGTAGATCACGTAACTAATGAGGAGGTATTGAATAGGATTAGGGAGAAGAGAAGTTTGTGGCACAACTTGACTAGAAGAAGGGATCGGTTGGTAGGACATGTTCTGAGGCATCAAGGGATCACAAATTTAGCATTGGAGGGCAGCGTGGAGGGTAAAAATCGTAGAGGGAGACCAAGAGATCAATACACTAAGCAGATTCAGGAGGATGTAGGTTGCAGTAGGTACTTGGAGATGAAGAAGCTTGCACAGGATAGAGTAGCATGGAGAGCTGCATCAAACCAGTCTCAGGACTGAAGACCACAACAACAACAACAACGATGTTTGTAACAAGTGGCAGTTACATGAGAGTCTGTTGTGAGCTGTTATTATATGGAGTCATGTGTTTGCAATGTATTAAATACTTTGGTTAGCAAAGAAAGTTTCTAGAATAAATTTGTCAAGTTCCACACCTGTCTGCAGTAACCAAGGGGTATTTCATTCTATCCTAGACAATAAGACCATAACTCTGAAGATGTTTACAATGAAATACATCGTCAATGGTAAGTAAAAGAGAAATATGTTAATTTTACAATTAATTGCTACGTGCATACCAACATTCCGTCTCTTCTTCAGTACTGTTCAGAACGTGAGATAATTATCCGGAACCAAAACGTAGAGAACACTTGATTCTTGGTAACATCATTTTAGTTACTTCTTTTGTAATGACGATAAGACTGAGTCATTTTAAAAGGTGGGTGACGTTAGACTAGCATGTGTTGTCATAATAATTTCATAATATTGGTAGAGGGGCTAATTGTGTATTAACGTCGTTTGATGTAAAATCGGTATTCTGTAAAATCGATATACTTTGACTTCTTATAATATATTTAGTTTTCTTGATGTTTGTTTCAAGGCACACTTCAAATGATCTTTTATTTTCCTCTTGTAAACAGAAATAACACGTGAGTTTAACGTAAGATTTATTTTCAGAAGACATAATGTCTTTTTTCATGTTTTCAATTTAATTGATAGTTGTCATCATATTTAAAACTACTGCTGTCATGCTGTAATTAATTTTGAATTATAAGTTGTTAATTATGACAAAAGATCTAATTACTTTCTGTTATTTATTCTGAATAATAATTTGATAATACTGATGTGTTGTAGAATTCAGTATAAATAATTTCACAAAACGATCCCATAGGAACAAAATTGTAATTCTACATTTACTATAATGTTGGCGGCACACTTCAAATGATCTTTTATTTTCCTCTTGTAAACAGAAATAACACGTGAGTTTAACGTAAGATTTATTTTCAGAAGACATAATGTCTTTTTTCATGTTTTCAATTTAATTGATAGTTGTCATCATATTTAAAACTACTGCTGTCATGCTGTAATTAATTTTGAATTATAAGTTGTTAATTATGACAAAAGATCTAATTACTTTCTGTTATTTATTCTGAATAATAATTTGATAATACTGATGTGTTGTAGAATTCAGTATAAATAATTTCACAAAACGATCCCATAGGAACAAAATTGTAATTCTACATTTACTATAATGTTGGCGGCACACTTCAAATGATCTTTTATTTTCCTCTTGTAAACAGAAATAACACGTGAGTTTAACGTAAGATTTATTTTCAGAAGACATAATGTCTTTTTTCATGTTTTCAATTTAATTGATAGTTGTCATCATATTTAAAACTACTGCTGTCATGCTGTAATTAATTTTGAATTATAAGTTGTTAATTATGACAAAAGATCTAATTACTTTCTGTTATTTATTCTGAATAATAATTTGATAATACTGATGAAGGACCTAATTATGAATTAAAGTCTTTTGATGTAAACTCGGTATTCTGTAAAATCAATTTACACTGTCTTCTTGCAATGTATCTGTTCCTGTTGATGTTTGTAATTAGTAGTTGTTGGATGGCAGTCTGTTGTGAGCAGTTGTTATACAAAGTAGTGTACTGGAAATGGAAGAAAAATTGTGTACGGAAAGAGATTTTGATTTGGGGAATAAATTTGTCAAGTTCCACACATTTCCATTAAGTCTTAATTCCCTCTATTCTTCAGAACTGTTCAAAATGTGAGATAATAATACGCTACCAAAACGCGGTTTAGACGTGATTCTTAGTAACTCATTTTTAGTTCGTTCTTTTACAATAACGATCAGATTGAGTTATTTTAAATGGTGGGTGAAGTTAGACTAGCAGGGTGGTCAGAACCTGTGTTGTAGGGGTGTTGCATGGGAGGCTATGCTCCGAAATAATTTCCTGGAAAAAGATTCGATACGTTGTGCTTGTTCCTGGCTATTCAGCATTGAAGTCAGCCAATCTGGTCGTTGCAAGCGCAGATTCAAGCACTTACACGCATTTAAATGCACAGACATCTGTGGGTGCGTAGGTTATCACTGGTTCAAATGCTCATTGCCAGTTAACGTGTGCTGTTTAAGGAGGTGATAATTTAGGCTAGGTGAGCAAAAGCTACATTTATTCGGTTTGAGAAAACAAAAGGAAGAACGATTTTCGCGCCACTGTCCCTGCAGGCTGCTTGAATTTGCGAAAGGACGAACTGAATAGCTAACTTCAATGATTATTACTCGGAAACGGTGCAAGGTATCGAATTTTTTTCTTAACAGCTATTTCCCAACACAGCCTGCCCTACAACAACCTTACAAGCTTTTCAGACGGTTTCTGATCGTCCTTAATATCCTGTACGAGCATGACATCTGAACATCGATGACTGACATTGATGATTCGTTGCTTCATGGTGTTCTGCTTTCACTAGGTTCTCGGTGTTTCAGAAACACGAGAGTAGCTGGATATGGAACTGGGTGTATAAAAAGGTGGCAACTGAAACTACTCAGCAAGCTTCACAGAACCAGTGTGTACCTTCTGAGTAACTTACCACCTTACGTACCTAGGGCTCCCAGTCGGTAGTTAATGGTGACTAGTATGACGTCGTAGGAGACGAGGAAGTCTGGTCCATATTCCTCATTGGAGCCGCTCCCGACGGTGAAGCCACCGCCGTACACCCACAGCATCACAGGCAGGTCGGCGCCCTCCTGAGGAACGCCGGGCACGTACACGTTCAGGTAGAGGCAGTCCTCGGAGCCGCTGCCGTCGTCCTGCACGCAGTCGCTGCCGTATTGGGTCGCGTCGCGGACACCGTCCCAGCCTCCAGCTGGCTGTGGTGCCTGCCAGGACAGCTCAGGATTGGACTGGAAACCTTCTTAGATATGATTGCACTCATCCTGGATTGAAAACTGAGCCTCTATGACTTATTTACTACTGAGAGATACTAGACAATTTAATACCGGTTTGGTGAAACGTTCCTTTAATATACTAACTGTGACATAAATTTAAACGGAAGTTTCGAATGAGTGTTGACGGTGTTGGAAACTTCTTCAAAATGTTGAATAAAGCTGCCACATAGTACAGGAAGAGACGTAGGAAAGGTATTTCACTGAAGTCTCCATAGTGTAAGGTCACCTATCGTTAACACAAATCATTACTTCATATATGCAATATGGCTGTCACAGAATGGTTAGAACTTTACACTATGACGTAACTTTCACTTAAGACCACGACATAAGTTGCGCGTTATGTACAATTACGCTCAAACAATTACATCTACAGACAAACAAACGGGAATAATTTCAGACAAACTGGATGATTTATTCAAGAGGAGCAGTTTCACAAATCGAGCAAATCAGTGACGCGTTGGTGCACCTCTGCCCCTTATACACGGATTGACAGAGTTGTTGGATGTCCTCCTGAGTGATATCATGCGATACTCTGTCCAACTGGCGCGTTATCTAGTCAAAAGCCCGAGTTGGTTAGAGGACCCTATTCATAATGCTGCAAACGTACTCTATTGGGGAGAGATCCGGCGACCTCGCTGGTCAAAATAGGATTTGGCAAGCACGAAGTCAAGCAGTAGATACTCTCGCCATATGAGGGCTGGCATTATCTTGCTGAAATGTAAGCCTGTGTCGGCGTGCCATGAAGGACAACAAAACGGGGCATGGATCGTTAATGCACCGCTGTGCTGTTGCGGTGCCGCGGATGGCAACCAAAGAGGTAATGATATGAAACGAATTCGCGACCCAGACCATCACTCCAGGTTTTCGGGCCGTGTGGCAGGCGACAGTCTGGTTACTGTTCCTACGACAACAGAACCCCAGATTTCCACCAACTCAACGGACCGAAAGCTCAGTGCTATTTTAGTGGGAACGGACTGCAGACGTAACGCCCAGAGCTGGTCATGGAGGGTGGATGCAATAGGCATCAATACTGGGGCACTTTCATTCGCCTAGTAGTCTGAGGTAGCACTTGATCACAAGGAGCCACGTTGTCGAAAGGACGTCGATATCCGGCAGCAAACCCGACACCTCAAGGTGTCAATGGTTTTGAGTTTCCTTCATCTGCATTGTTTCTCCTTTTATTCAAGATTTATTCACAGTTACCTTCCTTCTGCCTATGTCTGTCCAACGTCAGTGACAGCTCCTCTCGGAGAAATTCCTTTCTGTTTAACTCCACTGACTATTGTTGTGTTAACTATCGCAATGTCTACAGTCATAAAGAATTTCAAGCTCACCTCATCATTCCTTTTTGGTTCAGTATCCCACTTCTTCCTGCACTGGTTCCTCCGAACGATCTTCTTCAAATTCAATCTATTATTTACCGTCACTAATTTGTGATCTCAGTCTTACTCCTGTGTTTGCTTTACAGTCCAGTATTTCATTTCGAAATCATGGTATAACCTAGCTAGAGTTTTCTCATGTCTCCATTTGTTAATTTGAAGCAACAGAATATCACATCTATTGATTATAACTTTATGTAACACTAGGATGACGTGGCTGGTACTGTGATGTGGATGACGATGCTGCATGAGGCAGCACTAATAGATACAATTGTGCATGATGGTTAGCACTTAATGTCACAGTGGTAGTGGGGGAGAACAAACTGACAGAGATATCTTGACTTGGAGCGGAGTTTGGTGTATTGTGAAGTGTTCGACGAGGATATGGAAGCAATAGCAGGGAAGTGTTTTGCCTCGCTATTGTGAAGCTGTGTGGATTGTTGGAACTTAGGTGGAAAAAAGTAGCAACGGGCTATGACTATACCGTAAATAGTACTGTTAAGTGTCAGTAGCTTCAGGATCATAAAGGGGAAGCTTGTTCAGCTTCATTGTGACATGATGTAGAGTATGCGGAAGTGCCGGTAGAGGGTAGAAGCTTTTTAAATTAAGAAGACAATAAATTCCTAGTTTAAGATACATATAGTATTCACAGAGATGACCTGACTACCTAAGAATAGGTGGCATACGATCTGCTGAAAGAGGGTGTTTAAGAAGAGGTGAATTCTTTGGCTTTAGATGACTTATCAGGAGCGGTAAAATTTAACGGTCCAAAGAAGTCGAGCTAGGTGACGAAGAATGGGATGGGTCGATAAGGCTTGCTTAAACCTTTAGTATGATCGAAAGATGTAATCCGCTTATAATAGTTTGAGGAGTGCCAGTCAGAAGTCGGGTATTTGTTGAAGAGTAGTCAGGTGACCTCAGCAGTTCGACAGTCTTTCCAGAATACTTTAATGTCATAGTAAGAAGGCACGGTTGTTCGTGGATGACGAGGTGGAAATCAGAACGATGAAATTGATGAGTAGTGGGTCTTGGTTCAAATGGCTCTGAGCACTATGGGACTCAACTGCTGTGGTCATAAGTCCCCTAGAACTTAGAACTACTTAAACCTAACCAACCTAAGGACAGCACACAACACCCAGCCATCACGAGGCAGAGAAAATCCCTGACCCCGCCGGGAATCGAACCCGGGAACCCGAGCGTGGGAAGCGAGAACGCTACCGCACGACCACGAGATGCGGGCAGTGGGTCTTGTGACTACTTTCTATTTCAATTGTAATCTCCTACTTTATGCTGCATTATTCAGGAGAAAACTGGATTATAGTACAAATTCAGTCGGCAGAACATTCATCTCGCGAGAAAATTGGTTTCTACATATTGTTTTCACCTTTCGGCTGCTGTCTCCTGATACGTTCAGTCAAAACATAACAGTTGTGCTTTACTGCTTCTGGAAACAATGTGGCGACAACAGATCAGCAGCTGTTTAATATTAAGTCCAAAAGGCAGTCTGAACAGCAGTACCATTAAACTCAAACAGGAAGCAGTTGCTTGATAACAATATGAATCCATCCACTGCAACAGCTACCTGTTCGCACAATAGGACAAATGGTGTAATGTCGGAAACATACGCCAGTACTGAACATAATTTCACATATTATGTGTGTTCACTGTTCTTTAGTGCAAAGCCATCATTTCTAATCTGTCTAGACACACTAATATGACCACCTGTAAGAAACCTGAATAACTATTTTGCAGCGGCGACCGCTGTGGGTCGTGAAGGTCAATGAGGTTCTGCAAAGTATAGACAGGGTTGTGGAACCACGACGACTGTAGTGTCGTGATCATGTTTGTCACGTTTCTCCGATAAGGATCTGTGGCGCAAACAGCCCGATTGAACTGGCCTCACAGATTCTGGATTGCGTTTAAATCCGGGGAGGCTGGTGGCCATGAAAGTATGTTAAACTCAACCTGGTGTTCTTCATGTGATGTTCGTACACTGTGGGCTGCGTGACACGTTGCATCGTCCTGCTGGTACATGTCATTATGCAGAGGAGAAACAAAATGCATGTAGGGGTGGACATAGTCCCCAAGGATATGCGCATGCTTCTGTTGATCCACTATGCATTCCAGAATGACGAGATCACACAGGGAATTCCACGGAAACATTCCCCAGACCATAATGGTCCCTATTCCAGCATGGACCCTCACGACGATTGCTACAGGATGTTTACCTTCAGTCGCTTCACGCTGTACACTCCAGTGGCCACGTGTCTGATGGAACATAAAACATGACTCATCTGAAAAAGCCACCTGTCGCCACTAAGCAGACCTTTAGATGCTGTACTGACGTGCTGATTCCAGCCTTCGTTGCTGATGAACAGCAGTCAATATGGGTGCATGAAGCAGGCGCCCGTTGCGGAGGCCCATAAGCGGCAATGTTCGCTGAACGGTCGTTGTGGAGACACTGTTGTTGCACGTTGGCTCATCGGGGTGGTCAGTTTCTCAAGAGTAGCTCGAGTGTTCACCTGTACATATCTCTGCAGCTGTGGTGCACCACAGTTCCCTGGAGTCGTTTTGCCACGCATGGTACATTTTAACCACGGCGGCACTCGAAAGGTTTATGAACTTAGTCGTTTCGGAAATGCTTTCACCCTTGGCCCGAAGGCCTGTGATATTGCACTTTTGGTCGTCAGATAAACCGCTCCATTTCGGCGTTACGAAGCGACTGCACTTGTCTTCCGTATCACCCTGAAACGCTGCTAGAGCTGCCAACAGTCTTCTGCGAGTGGTTATTACCCGTTGACGTCGAACATATTTGGTGGTCATATTAACGTGACTGGACGGTGTATATTGTGTGTAACTCAGAATTTAGCAAATTCAGCAGGGTTTCCCACATCACCTGGAACCGCAACACCCCAAGTGGTGGCTCAGCATACGGAATTCCGAGGAAGGCCGTGTAGGATGAGTTGTAGACGCTCGTTGCTGTGATCCCACGCAACGTTCCCTGATCGACAGTCACCAGCACATCTTCTCCCTGAAACCAACATGCAAACTTAATTCTAGAGCATGATGCTCTGAATGATGAGCAACATACAAGACATTCGTCTGTAGTGTCCTAAGTTTGGCCAATTTATAATGGCTTATACATGTCTGCTTCGAAGCTCTAGTAACCGAGAGTAATCTACCGAAAATGTTTCACATCCGTTTAAGATAATTCTACCGACTTCTGAGATACAAAAGCCGAAAGTTTTGGAGAAGCAGCATCAAGGTCCCATTGTAAAACAATCTGATGTGTTCTATTAAACGAGAACCACATAATGTTAAAAATATGTACACACTCCTAAAACTTATTTATGAATGTCCATGGTCTCCTGAAGTAAGTCAGCGGCTGTAAAAACGAATGATCTGTGGTTAGACACTGGACACGCAGTGGAAGGAAGCAGTGGTTTGAGCCGTATCTATAACGAACTAACTGTAGCAGCCGAAGATTCTCCTTTCTGACAAAACATTCACAACAAGATAACTATTAGCTGGAAACTACGTTCAGCGATATCTACATGACTACACTGCAGTTAGCATCTATGTGCCTGGCAGACCCCCCTTCAGTTTATCTCGCTACCGTTCCACTCCCTACAAACGTACGGGAAAAACGAACACATCAATCTTTCAAAGCGATTTACGATTTCTGTTATTTTATTACGATAATCATCTCTCCTTAAGTAGGTGGGCGTCAACAAATCGTTTTCGCATTCGGAGAAGAAAGTTAGTGATTGAAGTTTCGTGAAAAGATCTCAGTCATCGAAAGATGCGTTTGTTTAAATTATTGACACCTTAACTCGGTTACCTTATTTTGCGATAATACAGAACGAGCCTTTCTTCTTTGAACTTTTTCGATGTCATTTGTCAATCCTATTTGGAAATGATCCCACACTGCTCAGCAGTACTTCTGAAAAGCTTGACAAGCTTAGTGTAGGCTGTCTCTTTACCAGACCTGTTAATTCTTCTACGTTCTGCCAAAAAGACGCGGTCTTTGGTTCACCTTCTCCACTACATTTGCAGTCTTTGGTTCAGCTTCTCCACTACTTTTAATATGTGGTCATTCCAAATTACGATATTCATAATTTCAAACCCTAGGTACTTAGCTGAACCTACAATCTTTGGATTTGTGTGATTTATCCAGTAGATTCATTCTAGTACTCATGTGCATGACCCCAAAATTTCCATTTTTATGGTTTTGCGCCAGATGGGTATCTTGTCTAAACAATTTTGGAATATGGGTTTTGAGTTTCTCACTTCACCTGCTGGTTATTTGCAGCATCTGCAAACAATCTAAGGGGGCCGCTCAGATTGTCTCCACTCCTTCGGCACGCCGTTTGATTAGAAGACGCTGGTGAGCAACTGTGTCAGAATGCTTCTGGAAATCTAGAAATATGCGATCAGCTTAAGGACCCCTGACGACAGCACACACTACTTAGTGTGAATAACTGCTACCGGTCTTTCATAGGAACAATATTTTCTGAATCCGTGCCGACTATTTGTTAATAGATCGTTTCCTTCGATGTAATTAATAACGTTCGAACAGAGTCTATACGAGGGTTGTCCAGAAAGTAAGTTTCGATCGGTCGCGAAATGGAAACCACTGGGAGAATCCGGTAAAGCTTTGCACATATGTGTTGGGCAGTGTCTCTAGTATGTCCGTCGATCGTGTCGCGTCGCTCTTTTCAGTTTTGCGTGAACAGTGAACACGTGAAGATGCGTAGGTAATAGCGTCTCCCGCGAAGTATGAGGGCCTGGTTAGAGATTTAGTCTGTGTCATGCAGCCCACATAACACAACTGTCGAACAGTTCATTCTTCAGGCCAATTCTCGGCCGCACACAGCAGGGGCAATGAAGACGCTCCTGCAGCGTTTTCGATGAGAGGTGTTTGATCACCCACAATACTGTCCGTATTTGGCTCCCCCTGAGTCTCCGCTCACAAGCTGGCTATGAAGACAAACTTTTTCCGTAACAACGACCTGCAAACCAGTGCAGATAACTGGCCTGCTTTCTATGACGGTGATATTGGAAAGTTGATACAACACTACAACAAAACTCGAAGTTGGAGCGGCGACTATGTAAAGAAGTAGGTGGAAGGTGTACCTAACTGTTACAAATAGAACGTTTCTGGTTTTCACTGTGGTTTCCATTTCGCGAACAATCGGAATTACTTTCTGGACAACCCTCGTATTCCAAAATCCTAATGCAAATCGGTGTTGGTATGAGTCTGCCATTCAGCGAATTGTCCCTATTTCCTTTCCTGATTATTGGTGTGATCAGTGAAATATTCCAGACTTTAGGTAAGGATCCTTCATAGAGCGAACGGTTTGTATGTGATTCTTAAGTATGAAGCTGTTGTATCAGCATAATCTGAAAGGAACCTAACTTGTATACAATATAGAGGCTTTGCCTTCATTAATTGACTCAAGTTGCTTTGCTACACAGATGATAACTATGTCTAAGTTACACATGTTGGCAGCTGTTGTTGATTCGAGTTCTGGAATATTTACTTCGACTTCTTTGATGAAGGAAACTCCAAAAACCGTGTTTAATAGCTCCGCTTTATTGGTACTGACATCGACAATATTCCGACTGCTATCGAGCCGTGGTGATACTGATTGTGCCTTGCTCCTAGTGTACTTTTCATTCGGACATAATGTCTTTTGTTATTGTACAATTAGTTGTAGTTTCCCAGGGAACTGCGAGATACACACGGACGGCTCCAAAATCACTCAATATGCATTCCTGTACGAACTTCGGTTCCAATCCCCAGTGTGAGTTCTAAGCTTTCTGCTGAAGCAGGAAGTGTACTAGTTGCTTTAATGACATGCATAACCTCATAGTGAATACACTGAAGTGACAAAAGTCACGGCATACCTCTTAATATCGCGTCGGACCCCCTTTGCCCGGCGCCTGCAGCAACTCGTTATGGCATGGCCTCAACAAGACGTTGGAAGTCCCCTGTCAATTACTGAGCCACGCTGCCTCTATAGAGGTCCACAATTGCCGTAGTGTTTCTGGTGCAGGATTTTGTGCACAAACTGACCTTTCGACTGTTGTTGTTGTTGTGGTCTTCAGGACTGGTTTGATGCAGCTCTCCATACCTTTCGACTATGTCTCATAAATGATTGATGGGATTCATGTAGGGCGATCTGGGTGGCCAAATCATTCTTTCGAACTGTCCAGTTTGTTTTTCATAGGAATCGGGAACAGTTGTGGCCCGTGACATGACATCGTTGTTTTGGAACATTAAGTCCATGAATGGACGCAAGTGGCCTCCAAGTAGCCGAACATAACCATTTCCACTCAATGATCGGTTCACTTGGAGCAGAAGGCTCAGTCCATTTCATGTAAAGATAGTCCACATCATTTTGCGGCCACCAAAAACTTGCACAATGCCTTATTGAAAACTTGGGTCCATGGCTTCGTGGAGTCTACGCTACACTTGAACCCTTTCATCAGTCCTTAGCAACTGAAATCGGGACTCATCTGACCACGTCACGGTTTTCCAATCGTCGAGTGTCCAACCCATATTGTCGTGAAACCAGGAGATGCGCTGCAAGCGATGTCGTGCTGTTGGCAAAGGCACTCGCATCGGTCGTCTTCTGCCATGGCCCCCTACAGCCAAATTTCGTCGTCTGTACTGATGGATATTTTTCTTGTACTTCCCACATTGATTTCTGAGACTATTCCACGCGGTACTGCTTGTCCGCTAAACACTGGCAATTATATGCTCTAGGTCGCTAAGTAAAGACCGTCGGCCACTGCGTTATACGTGGTGAGACGTAATGCCTGAAAGTTAGAATTCTCGGCACATTCTTGACACTGTCAATCTTGGAATGTTGAATTCCCTAACGATTTCAGAAATGGAATGTCCCACGCGTCTGGCTCCAGCTACCTCTCCACGTGCAAAATCTGTTAATTTCCATAATGCGACCACAATAACGTCGTAAACCTTTTCATGTGAATCATCTGAGTATAAATGACAGCTCCGCCAGTGAACTGCCTCTTTACACTTTGTGTACGCGATATTACCGCCACACGTGTGTGCATATGGCTATCCCACGACTTATCACATTAGTGTGTAGTTTGAATACAAAAGATTGTAAATTCTTGCTTCGAGATGAGCAGATCTAAGATCTTGTGAAACAAGCCTAAAAGAAAGTGTTTCGGTTGTTAATAGACCAAATTATTAATTTATTCCGATTGTCAGTTATAGTGTCTACCCTTACTAACTCACAGGAACTATGCGCACGTCATTAATTTTGTCCTTACTCCGAAAGACAGACATGTCTACTAATCATTCACTGTTTTTCGTTGTTAATACCGGTATGAAACGATCTTCATTATTGCGTTACTAGTCTGGAAGACAAACTAGTTCACTGATCGTTTCATTATTTACTTTTCAGAGATTCGTTGGAAGCATAATTACGGTCACGTGCTAAAATGGAATGAGACGATGAATAAGCCGTCATTAAGGCAGTTTATTTATGGGAGCAGGAGCTAACCAGCTCGAGTCAAACTATGATACAAAACACGAAGGGGGTTCAGTAAGTAACGGAACGCTTTTGTTTTCTGAAAGCAGGTTGGTTTTATACAGGATTCCAAAACGCAATATTATTCCAACTCTTTTGACTACATAACCCTCTTTTTCAACACAATCTCCGCTGAATGTGAGGTCCTTATGCCACCTTCCGTGGAGGGCCCGTACGCCAGCATGACACCACTCTGCTTGTCCACGTCCTCGCGTAGTGCATCCTTCATTAGCCCAAACAGATGGAAGTCGGGCGGTACGAGGAACACTATAATGAAGTTTTGTGAGCTCCTGTCGTGTCCGCTGACTTGTGTGAAGCCTTGCGTTATCATGGAGAAATTGGTTTGCTTTTTGGGTCGACGAACACCCTGAAGTAATTAGTTTTTCAATTTGTTGGTGGTAGCACTATATACTTTCGAATACGAGATTGCAACTTTGAACTTTTTCTTTGGAGGCACTGTGGTGTTGCTCCAATTCAAGGATTGCCATTTCCGTCGCGGATCGGAGTGATGAACCTATGTTTCATTGCCTATGTCGATGTTCGACAAAACAACTATCACGGTCAACCTCTAAAAGTGCAAGCAATTACGCACAGATTGTTCGTTGTTTCTCTTTACGCTCTTCTATTAGGCTGTGAGGAACCCAGAGGCCACATATCTTCGAGGACCCGAACTGTTGTACGAGTGGGTCAACGCTATCAACACAGACGTCCAGTTGTGCAGGCAGGTTTTCGATTGTGATCTGTCGATCACCTCGAATGAGAGTGTTCGTACATTCCAACGTTACAGGAGTCACAGCTGTGTGGCCGACCTGCACCCAGGAGACGGACGGTTTTCCGCGACCTTGTTACGAAGTTTCCAGGTGCCTCGTCCAAAGACTTAACGTGCTTTTGTTCAGTGCCACGTTTCCGTAGATATTCTGGAAGCGCCTGTGAATATCTGCAAAGCTCTGGTCTTTTCCACCAAGAGAAACTCACTGACAACTTGCAACGCACCTCCGTTACAGACGCCATTTTGTAAGTTAGTATAGGATCGCCACCTATCGGAACTTCGTGGTACTGTTACGGCTGCAGCTGGAATAACCGGTGACGTCCCACAAAAAATTCCGTATTTTTTCAACCGAAATCGCCAAAGTAAAAAAAAAAAATGTTAACTTACTTACTGAACATCCCTCGTAAATTAAACAGGTGGTATCAGGATAATTGAGCACCGAATGTAACTGTAAAGGGAGTTATGTAAAAAGTTAAATGAAGTAGCTGGTTCACTTACGTATATATACATATTTTGGTAGCTGATATAGAGAAGTTATGAATGAGAGTGTCGGAAGTAAGAAAAATAAACGAGTCAATATAGAAATACAGAAATGAGAGGCAGAAAGGAGGCAGTGTAGTAGAGATATAAGACTACGCGACTCCACCAGCGACAGAGGGGAAAAGAAGAGGAATCAGTGAAAGAAAATACCTTTCTCACAATTATCAACATGTTTCTCAACATACGTGTACGAATTCCATGAGGCAAGCAAGAGCACATAAATCTGCACCTTATAATTTCCATAATTTTTTGCGCTGATATCCAAGGTAGCCCCTAACGTCATGCAATCCCGATTAACGGCGACAGGATTGTGAAGTCTTTCTACAGTCATGAAGTCAATTCAGTTGCACAGTTGAGGTGGGAATGTTGTACACAGTAATGAACTGGTTATCGTAAGTGAGAAATGTGGAAAAACATATTACTAAGACTTATTGTGTAAATTTTGAAGACGTTAATTTTGCCACGAGCAAAACGTTTACGATAAACTTAGCTGTATCGAGGGCTGTTATTAGTTGAGAGTTATTTCCTGACAAGTAGCTCGGAACATATTCTTCCTGTTAAAAGACGTCAGTGAAATTAGTTACTGGTTATCATAACCAAATCCCTACCAATGAAAGGGGCTACTGAGCTTAACAGCAGTCTAGTAAACACAGTACCAATAGAAATAAGAAGAAAGGAAAAAAATGAGTATGATTTAACGTCCTGTCGACGACGATGTCAGAGATAGGGATCACAAGTCAGGTCTGGAGCACATTGGAGAAGGAAATCGGCCGTACCTTTCAAATAAACCGTCCCGGTATTTCCTTTAAGCGTCTTATGGAAACTATGGAAAACTTAAATCTGGATGGCTGGACGGCTATTTCAACCTCCGTTCGCCCAAACGCCAGTGCAATCTCTAACCACTGCGTCGTTTCACCGTCAAAAGTGTGACATGAACTCCGTGATTTCTTTTCTTTCTATATATCTTTGATTCCCGACTCGAGAGAGTAAACCTAGAAAGCACCATGATAGTGCTTTTATTGGTAAACCCTCTGAATGCCAAATCACTGCAAGAAAAGAAGCTTTAATGAGGCAGAATTTTCTGTTGTATTGAACCACTAACTGAATACCCGACGTTGCTGCGGTATGTGTTTATTACGGTCCTCTTAGCTCATCTCCTCCTTCCCCCTCTCTGTGTCTGTCTCCTCCTCCCTCCTCTCTTTCCATCTCCTTCTCTTCCTCCTGTCTTTCCACTTCCTCCACCTCCCACTGTCTATTTTCTGGCCGTCTGTGTGTGTGTCAAGTACTCCCCATCTCTCTTTGCTCCAGCTCCCCTGCAATCGGCTCCTTCTCCCTCTGTCCATTTCCTCCAATTCCCCCCACCACACCCCACCCCCCGTCTCATCGAGCCAACTACCTCTTCCATACCATGTATATCTTCTCCTTCCCTCTGTCTGTCCATTTCCTCCTCCCCCTCTGTTTGTCCATCCCTTGCTCCCCACATTACCTGTCCAATTCCTCTTCCCTGTCCCTGTATATTTTCTCCTCAATGTCTCTCTGCTCATCTTCTCCTCTACCCTCTCTGAGTGCACCTACTCCTACTAATTGTCTCTGTCCATCTCCTCCTCTTCTGTTCCTCTCTCCATTTGCTTCTCCCCCTTTCTCTGTCCACCCCTTCCTTTTCCCTTTCCATATCCATTTTCACGGCATCTCAATGTGTCCATCCCCTCCCCATTCCTACCCATGACCGTGTTCTACTTCCCCTCTGTGGATGTCCATGTCTTCCTTCATCTCCTTCTCTCTCCACGTTATCGCCCTCACCCCAATAGGAGGCTGCTGGTTCTTGCCCCAAAGAATTTCTTTCTAGATAAGAAATATGTAGCAAGATTAGTTAAAATGAACCTAGGAGTTTAGCAGGAGCTTCTTACCCTCGGCTTTGCCAAAGTATGCACATGCCACATGCATTTAACTTATATTTAACATATTTAAAGGATATTTGTACACATGTTTCACCTGTATCTATAGCGAACTTCGTTCTGCAGTTTCGATTACAAGCAGCTCGAACTGTATGACGTCATATCTCCTGAAATATGTGTTATCCAATAAATTTTGCAGATGCATTGAATGGTGTATTTTTCTACTGTCTGCAAAACGTGTTGCCGGTAGAGTTGGTAGTCAAGACATAATAAAGTAAAACGTTGTGCATGATGTCATTTCTTCTGAATTATAATGATACAATGCCGAGGTACATTCAGCAGTATATGTGGGTAGTATCTGCAAAATTTGTTGTGAATAGAGTTAGTAGTAAAGAAGTAATAAATTAAAACGGAAGCAGTAGTTTTTATCGCATCTCAGTTATTGATTTCCTATCTCCTGAACTATTGGTCACACAGTAACACAATTTTGTTGATACATTCAGCTGCATATGTTAACACTTAAAATGCTCCACGAATATAGTCAATAGTAAAGAAGTAATAAATTAAAATGTCACGCCTGATGCAGCAGTTTTACAGCATGAACAGCGAAAATGTACTAAGCGATAAACATTTAAACTCTTTTCCTTTCATTTTGCAGGAGTTATTAGTTAGAAAAAGTTTTGTAGGGTTGAAATTATGCATAATCAGTAAAGTTTGTTGCAAGTCGCTGAGTGCTTTCATTCTCAAATATTGGGTGAATAAAGTCTATAAATCAGCTGGTCGTCAGTTACAGTAATTTGTCACCGCACCCCCGCCCATTTGATAGGTGGGTGGTTCCATTCCCCAAAGCGATTCTTTCTAGACAGTAAATGATACGTGTACCACTTTTAGGTGAATCGGTCCATTGGATTAGGAAGAGATGTGGAATAACGCACATACATATTTTGTTTGTAATACGTATGGATTCCGCAGGAGCTGCGAGCACACGATCAAGCGTACCACATACGTGTGGTTTTCTTGAAGATTCTGAAATGGATGTGACAGTGACAATGTAGATTTCAATGAATCCAATGGTGAATCCTGTACGAAAACGTTTTAAGTGACAGCGTGTGTTACAAGAACTCTTCTGATTAACGAATCGCATCTTTCAACATGATTGTGCCTGGGTGGACCCAAAGTGCCAAAAGTATCCAAAGTGGTTTGATGAAATGTTCATAAAACAAAACATTATCAAAAAATCGTCGAGAACTGATAACATAAACATGAAGCTGATTAAATGTGTGTCAACTAAATACACACTTTCAAATTTTATGAATTTTTGCTGGATGAGCAGATACGTGCCAGGTGAATACAATGAAGCGTTGACATTCCATATTTGCAGGGGAGAGTATAAATCACAATGGGCAAGTGGCCGAGAAATAAGTGTGCTAAATTCTTATTACAAACTGTGTGGTGAAATATCTAAAAAACTGATACCAATAGTGGAAGCACATATGTTGGGAGGTACAACGTGGTTTTAAAAAAGGTAGATGATGTTCTGATTGTCTTATCACTATGGCATAAATAACTGAGAAAAGAATAGAATTCATAATTCCATCTTATTATGTTTTTATCGATTACAAAACGAGGAAAAACCGAAAATACTGTGAGAATAACTAAATAAAGTTGGACTTCCACCATATCTAATTACGGCAACTCAGGCACTGCAAAAAATTATAAAATAAGGAGTCGTAGTGTTATGTTTGGGACAGAACCTGCCGACATTAATCACGGAGCTAGACAAGGCTGCCTACTGTCACACGAGCTTTTTAATATCTGTATTGTCGATATCACTGATAAATGGTTGATTGTATTAAACGACACGTTAAGAAATGACAACTTTATGTTCATGAAGCTGCAATTTACTGATAATCAGCTTATAATAGGAAACTCTGAAGGAAAGATTCGAGTAACAGCATAATTATATCAGTTAAGTCTAATTGTATGTAAATACGAAATAGCAATACCGACAGGTAAAACAGTAATGACGGTATTTTAAGGACTGTAACCCCCGGTATCTGAAATTATTATAGATGGATAAATAACTGAAAAACTATGAGAGTTTAAATATCTCCAGTGTAACGATATTTTGCTCAAATCACATGATGAAGAGTTGAAATTGGACAGAGGCAGAACAATACAATACAAAGTACATTAAAACATGATATACGAGAAAAATAACATTTATTAAACACCACGAAGTAATAGCTTTGGCGTCGCTGCTGTATTATGATGAATGTTGGACACTAACCACAAATAAAAACTGATTCATCGTAGATGGAGTTTTTCCGTTTTTAGCGGCATTTTGATTATTGAACCGTTAAAGTAATACCGATATTAGAAAAGAACTAAATACGGAACCTTTTACACAAAGAAATGAAAAATGCGGACTGAAGTATGAAGACCACCTCCAAGGTAAAGTGGAATAACTAAAGAGGCACGAGAAATAATGGACGACTCTTAAACGGATGACGTGGACAATTCTGAGGCGAAACAGACAAAAAGCCGTAATACCCGAAGATGACGATGATGACGACGATCATCAGTTATCTCCTCAGTGGGAGGGATTAGATGTTGTCAAGTTATTGTGTTCCACACTGCAAAAGCAACAATGGTCTCTCACAATTTGTCAAATATGTTTCAAGGAGACATAGGATTATATATGCGAAGGAAAGTACTTAATCCCACTGACCAAAGTGCAGAATTGCTAGGCATTGATCCCAGAAGGATTCAACCCAGCCTGACACATGTGTGTGGGTAACACTTCGTGGGTACCTCTCTCTCTCTCTCTCTCTCTCTCTCTGTGTGTGTGTGTGTGTGTGTGTGTGTGTGTGTGTGTGTGTGTGAGAGAGAGAGAGAGAGAGAGAGAGAGAGAGAGAGAGAGGGAGGGAGAGAGAGAGAGAGAGAGAGAGAGAGAGAGAGAGACCAGAAAAACAACAAAATACTGCAGTCAGTGGTCGACGTGAAACGTCAGCAAGGTAAAAATTTTATGAAATGTAATGATATTGTATACATTTCGAAGGAAAGTTGGTCTGGTTAACGATGTTCTCACACTATGTGATAGATACATGGAGAAGGGACGAATCAGCTAAATTCACTCAATTTCTCGAAGTCAAAATTACGTATGGTGATGAGCAGAGGAGATTCGAAGGCTTATGAGCCTGGCTGAAAGTTCCGGTATGCGAGTTAGAGAGATAAAATGACTTCGCAATTACATTTCTGATTAAAAATTGTTAGTTACTGCACCACCCATGTTCCATTTCAAGTGACGTGAAAGCATCACGGAGATGTTCAACCAATTCCAATGACAGACGTTACAAGAGGCATTTTGCATCACAATATTGCTTACTGTTACAATTCTGAGAGTATACGTTCCTGGATAATGCAACCGACGCATTGCTTTAAAATAGGCAATCATTTTTCCCGTGGATCATTCACGGCTACAGAAGGCTAGGTGGTGGTGGGGGGGGGGGGGTGTCAGTGGTACACAAAGTATCCTCGCCCACACCCCAAAAGGTGAACTGCAGCGTGTTGACGTATATACAGCTGAAGAAATGATACAACGAAAATGAAAGACATTTACAAAGCTTGCGCACTATGAATTTTAACAACATCAAATCCTGAACGTGTATTAATTGTGTTTGCAGAGTAGTCCTAGAAGATACTGCACATTTTGAAGCAAAAGGCTAAAATAGTGCTTATTTACGACTAAAACGTAACATTAAGGAATGCCAAGTTGCTGCTGCACTTTACCTTCGACAAGACCACTACGCAGACAAGTATAAACAAATTAACTACAGAAGAGAAGAACACCATTGTATGTGTGGGTTTCTTTTACGAGCTCTGTGTTGAGAATTGTTTCTTGATGAACGACCTCACTATATGAGCCAGCAGATAACAGCCTTTATCTCTCAAGCTCCCAAAACGAAATCATATTGCTTTGAGATAATGAGACCTTGAATGTGGAGCTATCGGCCATCGCCTGTTAGCTGAGCAACTGGTGCAACTAGTGAATCTGTGCACATTTGATAATTTGACGCATGAATAAAGGTGATAAGGATGTATAGAGTAACGAAAAATGCGTAAAACAGCGAGCTTCTCCTTTTTACCAATTGATGTAATCTTTTAATGGTAAGGTGCTACGTGAGTTACTCTACAGTGTGTATATTCTTTTCAACAAGACTACACAAATATGTCTGTTAGTGAAACAGGATTCCTAAATTCCATTGGCCTCCCACACTAGCTTTTCTACATGAACTTCCTCATTTCGTTATTTCGTGATGATAAAAGTTTCGGGCATCTCTTCATAGATACTGGAATTATATAATCACTTTTAGTCAAGTACAATGTTTGGTGCTTCTTGCACCGTTTCTTACTGCATATAACAATCATGTCGTTTCATTTAACCATCTCGTACCATAATTCTGTGAGTACCTTACGTACTCACACGGTGCCATTTCCCATGTGTTCTAATGCATGTATGAGAGAATGAATACAAATACAACGCGAGTCAACAAATGAAAGTATTGATTTTTGAAGTTATTCCTGAAGAGATGAACTTTGACTAACTTTCTTGCAGTAATTTTTCTGTAACATATCACTTTTACTGGTCGGAACAAATACTTACTGAAGTAAACATTTTTTTATAAATAAACTTGATGTAATAGATGAATCATGTAAGAGACTTCGTTCAAAGATTCCACATCCCTGAATCTACTAAAGTGAGTACGGAATTTTTCCCAAGCTTGTACGTACTTGTCAATATTCCAGACAATGCCTTGGAATTGCCAGTCAAGACAAGGTTGAATCTTAGACAAAATCAAAACTCAGAAGACCTTGAGAAAGATATGGTTATAGGCTAAGGGGTAGATGACTGAAATATTGAGAAGAGGTGATGGAAGAATACAATTTGCTGTCTCTTGGCAGTTTAAAATCAAATGAACACAACGTGATTATTGGACCGTTACTCTTCAGACTGAAGCATCAGTAGGTTCTAGTAACCGCTGTCGCGTTGTTTCAGTATTGACGTAAGTCATCAATACTTTGCAAGTCATTTCTGTACATTCTCGCAAATTTTTTTACTGTGGTGTCCGTATCTCAAAACATAAGTTTGTCTTCATCTCTTAAATAAACTGGTAATTATCTCATGTGTTTTCAGATAAGAGAAAGGAATACAAGCACGTTTACCATCATGTTGCTGTTGTTGTTGTCTTTAGTCCTGATACTGGTTTGATGAGTTCTCCATTCTACTCTATCCTGTACAAGCTTCTTCGTCTCCCAGTGCCTACTGCAACCTACATCCTTCTGAATCTGCTTGGTGTATTCATCTCTTGGTCTCCCTCTACGATTTTTACTCTACACGCTGCCCTCCATTACTAAATAGGTGATCCCTTGATGCCTCAGAGCATGTCCTACCAACCGATCCCTTCTTCTAGTCAAGCTGTGCCACAAATTTCTCCTCTCCCCATTTCTATTCAATACCTCCTCATTAGTTATGTGATCTACCCATCGAATCTTCAGTATTCTTCTGTAGCACCACATTTCGGAAGCTTCTATTCTCTTCTTGTCCAAACTATTTATCGTCCATGTTTCACTTCCATATATGGCTACACGCCATACAAATACTTTCAGAATCGACTTCCTGACACTTCAATCTATACTCGATGTTAACACATTTCTCTTCTTCAGAAACGCTTTCCTTGTCATTTCAAGTCTACATTTTATATCCTCTCTACTTCGAACATCATCAGTTATTTTGCTCCCCAAATAGTAGAACTCCTTTACTATTTTAAGTGTGTCATTTCCTAATCTAATTCTCTCAGCATCACCCGACTTAATTCGACTACATTCCATTATCCATGTTTTGCTTTTGGTGATGTTCATCTTATATCCTCCTTTCAGGACACTGTCCATTCCGTTCAACTGCTCTTCCAAGTCCTTTGGTGTCTTTGACAGAATTACAATGTCATCGGCAAACCTCAAAGTTTTTATTTCTTCTCCATGGATTTTAATACCTACTCCAAATACTTCTTTTTCATTACCATCATAACAAACCCTAAAGTAAGTTAACAATTACTGCCCAAATGTATATACTCCACGAGTCTACCGATTACATGAATTGCACTTCTCATAATCCTATGTCGAAACGAATGGGACAATTTTATTTGGTTCAAGAAAGCAACAGATGCATCCTCCAATAGGGTGTGCGTAACATATTAGCGATATTCCTGCTAGACATCATCTGACAGTACTTCATTTACTGTGACTTCAGGTACTTCAGAAAGTGCCTCGATCTCCGAACCTCGTTTGAAAGGCAGTAAAATGACAACGGGAAGTTGTCCGCTTGTCGTATGTAAAGAAGAAGACTGTTCATTTGGCCCGTATTTGAAAGCTTAGGCAGTACAGATTTCAAAAACTGAATTATTGTTAACAGGGAATTGTGATGGTACTGGAGATTAGCTTAAATGATTTATTTGTGTATCTTGCACCGTATTTGTATTTGGAAATTGGTACAGGAAGGAGAAAAGGAGGTCTATATTCTACATCTACATCTACATCTACATGATTACTCTGCAATTCACATTTAAGTGCTTGGCAGAGGGTTTATCGAACCACAATCATACTATCTCTCTACCATTCCACTCCCGAACAGCGCGCGGGAAAAACGAACATCTAAACCTTTCTGTTCGAGCTCTGATTTCTCTTATTTTATTTTGATGATCATTCCTACCTATGTAGGTTGGGCACAACAAAATATTTTCGCATTCGGAAGAGAATTTTGGTGACTGAAATTTCGTAAATAGATCTCGCCGCGACGAAAAACGTCTTTGCTTTAATGACTTCCATCCCAGCTCGCGTATCATACCTGCCACACTCTCTCCCCTATTACGTGATAATACAAAACGAGCTGCCCTTTTTTGGACCCTTTCGATGTCCTCCGTCAATCCCACCTGGTAAGGACCCCACACCGCGCAGCAGTATTCTAACAGAGGACGAACGAGTGTAGTGTAAGCTGTCTCTTTAGTGGACTTGTTGCATCTTCTAAGTGTCCTGCCAATTAAACGCTACCTTTGGCTCGCCTTCCCCACAATATTATCTATGTGGTCTTTCCAACTGAAGTTGTTCGTAATATTAACACCCAGGTACTTAGTTGAATTGAAAGCCTTGAGAATTGTACTATTCATCGAGTAATCGAATTCCAACGGATTTCTTTTGGTACTCATGTGGATCACCTCACACTTTTCGTTATTTAGCGTCAACTGCCACCTGCCACACCATACAGCAATCTTTTCTAAATCGCTTTGCAACTGATACTGGTTTTCGGACGACCTTACTAGACGGTAAATTACAGCATCATCTGCGAACAACCTAAGAGAACTGCTCAGATTGTCACCCAGGCCATTTATATAGATCAGGAACAGCAGAGGTCCTAGGACGCTTCCCTGGGGAACACCTGCTATCAATTCAGTTTTACTCGATGATTTGCCGTCTATTACTACGAGCTGCGACCTTCCTGACAAGAAATCACGAATCCAGTCGCACAACTGAGACGATACCCCATAGGCCCGCAGCTTGACTAGAAGTCGCTTGTGAGGAACGGTGTCAAAAGCTTTCCGGAAATCTAGAAATACGGAATCAACTTGAGATCCCCTGTCGATAGCGGTCATTACTTCGTGCGAATAAAGAGCTAGCTGCGTTGCACAAGAACGACGTTTTCTGAAACCATGTTGATTGCGTATCAATAGATCGTTCCCTTCGAGGTGATTCATCATGTTTGGATACAGTATATGCTCCAAAACCCTACTGCAAACCGACGTCAATGATATAGGTCTGTAGTTCGATGGATTACTCCTACTATCCTTCTTAAACACTGGTGCGACCAGCGCAATTTTCCAATCTGTAGGTACAGATCTATCGCTGAGCGAGCGGTTGTATATGATTGCTAAGTAGGGAGCTATTGTATCAGCGTAATCTGAAAGGAACCTAATCGGTATACAATCTGTACCTGAAGACTTGCCAATATCAAGCGATTTGAACTGCTTCGCAACCCCTAAGGTGTCTACTTATAAGAAACTAATGCTAGCAGCTGTTCGTGTTTCAAATTCTGGAATATTCCATTCGTCTTCCCTGGTGAAGGAATTTCGGAAAACTACGTTCAATAACTCCGTTTTAGCGGCACAGTCGTCGGTAACAGTACCATCGGCACTGCGCAACGAAGGTACTGACTGCGTCTTGCCGCTTGTGTACTTTACATACGACCAGATTTTCTTCGGATTTTCTACCAAATTTCGAGACAATGTTTCGTTTTGGAACCTATTAAAGGCATCTCGCATTGAAGTTCGTGCCAAATTTCGGGCGTCTGTAAATTTTAGTCAATCTTCGGGATTTCGCGTTCTTCTGAATTTTGCATGCTTTTTCCGTCGCCTCTGCAACAGCGTTCGGACCTGTTTTGTGTACCATGGGGGATCAGTTCCATCTCTTACCAATTTATGAGGTACGAATCTCTCAATTGCTGTTGCTACTATATCTTTGAATTTGAGCCACATCCCGTCTACATTTGCATGGTCAGTTCGGAAGGAATGGAGATTGTCTCTTAGGAAGGCTTCTAGTGACACTTTATCCGCTTTTTTAAATAAAATTATTTTGCGTTTGTTTCTTGTGGATTTGGGAGAAACAGTATTGAGCCTAGCTACAACGACCTTGTGATCACTAATCCCTGTATCAGTCATGATGCTCCCTATTAGCTCTGGATTGTTTGTAGGTAAGAGGTCAAGTGTGTTTTCGCAAACATTTACAATTCGCGTGGGTTCGTGGACTAACTGCTCGAAATAATTTTCGGAGAAAGCATTTAGGACAATCTCGGAAGATGTTTTCTGCCTATCACCGGTTTTGAACAAGTATTTTTGCCAGCATATCAAGGGAAGGTTGAAGTCCCCACCAACTATAACCGTATGAGTGGGGTATTTATTTGTTACGAGACTCAAACTTTCTCTGAACTGTTCAGCAATTATATCATCGGAGTCTGGGGGTCGGTAGGAGGAGCCAATTATTAACTTAGTTTGGCTGTTAAGTGTAACCTCCACCCATACCAATTCGCACGGAGTATCTACTTCGACTTCACTACAAGATAAACCACTACTGACAGACACAAACACTTCACAACCAATTCTGCCTAATCTATCTTTCCTGAACACCGTTTGAGACTTCGTAAAAATTTCTGCAGAACTTATTTCAGGCTTTAGCCAGCTGTGTGTACCTACATCGATTTCAGCTTCTGTGCTTTCTATTAGCACTAGAGGCTCAGGGACTTTCCCAGCACAACTACAACAATTTACAACTACAATTCTGACTGTTCCTTGATCGAACTACGTCCTGTATTTGCGATTGCAGCCCACCCCGTACTTTCCCGATGCCTTCTAACCTAAAAAACCGCCCAAGTCAGTAAATGTACTTATCTGTGTACTCTTGAAAAATCAGATGTGGCTCTGCTGCGCTTCTCCACTAGTATATAGCAAAATTCGTTTCCTACATCCTAAGCGTCTTAAGCAGAGCAAATTACATTGAGACTCGTAGGTAGCAATTTCGGCACAGTGCATACGGTGCCAGATTCACCGGACTCACAACATTCTATAATACTGAACGATGGCGACATCAGTCCACGTAGGTTTGATATGTCATAATCGAAGCTACTCCGTTGCCGGCTGGTCGGATGAATGAAGATGCGTATGTTGCGGAAAAGATTTTACACGCAAATGGTCACGTGAAATAACGAAGCATGTCACATTCCGTCAGCTTCTGACATCTTCGGATGTATCAATCTTGGGAGACCACAAAATGGCAACTGAAGAAGATAAACAGATGCCAAATAACGTAAACGATCTCGAACCATCTCCCAGTGGACAGCCCAATAGCAGCCATTCTGGGACAAATGACACAAGCGGCGAATACAAGTATGATTTCGTTTCAAGATATCGAATAATGCGTTTCAACATGACCATTATATATTGTACTTCCTTATCACCGACAGCACAAAAGATCGCGATGTTTTACTCGAGTGAGCAAACTTTAATATATTTGATCTGTCAAATTAGGCAGCCATTTTTAATTTTTAGCGAGCTAGGGGAACAAATGTTAACATTGTTTCCAAAGGTATGGTATCCAACTGTTACGCCATACGCCGAGCACCTCATCGTGTTCTGATTTTAAAATTTTAGCGAGCTAAAGGATGAAATATTAACACTGTTTTGTATGACACGACATACAACTATTCGAAAACACGGCGATCACTTAACTGTATAACTGCACTCGCTGTAACGTTACGGCTGTTCTATTAAAAAAATTTTAAACCTCCTACTAGCCAAATGACTGCAAGAAAAAAGACTCAGAGATACAAGTGTTACAAACACAATACTAGAACCAATGGAAACATTTATATAGCACGAAGAGATTTTATTATATAACCGTACTACATGCGCCAAGGGCAAAAGTGTAAGCGTATCAGAGCTGTGAGATATATTGGAGGCTGTTACTCATTTGTGAGAAGGGCAGGAAGCCACAGAGGGATTACGAATAATTTTTCAGAGTACAATGTTTTCAGGCTACATGAGCAGCCGTGTGAGGAATGTGAAGTTATTCTACAGACGGAACTCACTGAATATGTGGCAATCTACAAGTGCAAGAGTCTTTCACAAAGGGCAGATTGACATTGCAGGTGCCTGGGAATGAGCACCTTCGAAACTGCGAAGCTGGTCATCCGTCTGCAAACTACTGTCGTGAAGATCTTCGTAAAGTAATCAAAATGACGGTGAAACATCTAGTACGCGACAAGGTGTTAAACATCAATGTCTGAGCCCAGAATGACTAGAATGGAGGCGTGCCTTCTTAGTAAAACAGGATAGAAGGCGATCTGTGGTGAATCTTACCACGGAGTACATTGCTGGTGAACCACGGGCCTTTAGGAGCAGCCGTTCAGCGCACATTGATGAGCCCGGGGCTCTGCAGAAATTCTGTCCAAGATATCATCAGTTACGATTGTAGTGGGCACGGGACCTTTGAGTCGTCATCCAGGCGAACATCTATTCGAAAGGTCGACCACACCGTGGCTGCATGCAGTTGGGAGCTGTATTATCCTATGAATGCATTCACCTTTGCTGTATGAGACCTGTGATGGTATCTAAACGCACCACAACAACTGTGCACTACATGAAAATTATTTTGGTCCACAAGCGTGTCTCCAAGCTTTATGTCTTCCCTGACCACGATGCCATCTTTCGGCAGGAGACTTGTCCGTGACACACGGCAAGAATTGTGCTACATTGGATTGAGCAGAGTGATATGACGTTGATGTCTAGGTCAACAACCCGAAACAACACTGTGGGACTCACTCAGGCCAGCAAACTGCTGGTCTGTGATTTATGAAATCTATGAGTGGATATCTGGTGCTACATAGGCCTTGAAACATACCAAGACATGCTGAATCCATGCTACGTAGAATCGATACTCTTTCATGTTTCAAAGGTCAGTTAGTCACTCAGTTTCAAGTTCAGTGGATCATATTCCTCAAAAAACATCATGATGTGGACCGAACAAATTAACATTCACATTACGCATTGTAAGGTGTCAGGCAAATCCAACACTTCCATGAAAACCCTGACATGATAAGCAAATCCAGCAGTATGTCACATAGCTCCGAATAAACCGTGACATTAAATTAACCAAAGTAATACGAGTAACGAGTGAGCAAATGAAATACCACAGACTAACAGAAGAATGCCTAAATGCATGTCATACCTTCCCACCGTGAGACAGACGCAGTTCCGAGGGGAGAAACGAGAAGCCGAGAGCAGAACCGTGTTAAGCTAGAAGGCCCTACGATAAGGGACGGACACCCACGTCGCCAGCCAACCACCAGGACCACACCCAGCCCATGTTAAAAGATAGAGCCTCCAGAAGAACAGTATAGATCTTACGATAATACTAAAAGGGCCACACCAGCTGCAAGTTTTAGCGTGAGACTTTTTCGCGTCTCTGTTACGTTGCAAACGTTAAAAACATTGCCCCACCACGAAAAGTATAACGTCTCTCATTGGATAGACATAATTTTTGTAGGCGGAGCTTAAGGTTAACATTGAGACCCTGATTGGTCAGATGAAAACTCAGCCATATAGTTTTTTTAAACCAGCTTCGGTAAATTGTAGTAAGGAGAATTTGGGAGGGAGTTGCTTCCGAGACGACGAGCTGTATGGAGCTGTGCTGCCCGCCGCCCCCTGACACTGCCTAACCAACGACAGGGTAATGAACACAGGCGATGCCGCATAACAGCGCATAAAGCTTCACTCAGAACTGCAGAAGTCTCATCTGTTACACCCCCTTTTCGCGCAATACTAGTGTCGATCGTCAATTAAAGCTCATGGTATTCACATTTGCTACGTAAGTTAAAATCAGAAATGCGATGATTTTTCTGTTATATAATTATTGAGAAGCCACATCAGCCACTGTAATTTACAACAAGTTAGATAAGTAATTAAAGATAATTTTGGGTCACTGTAGACCATTTTGATAGTTTTCTCTTTTGTGAAACTTAATTTAAACCTAGATTATTGATGTGATATGGCATAGGTCATCCTTCGATCCATTGTAGAACTTGGAAACCCACTCAGGGAATACTCGTTCACATTTTTGTTGAACGCAGTTGGTTTTTATCATCCTGTATTAAAATATTTCCTTTTATCAATAGTGCAATTTATAAACACTGTTTTGTGAGGAGAATAAAATTTCCAATGGTAAACGTAACTGATTTTTCGACGTTATTTTACCAGCTAACTAAAAATAGGAAAGCCTTGAACCCCCTCAACTCAGTTTAGTTAGTATTAAGATTCTTTTACAGGGAGTGCAGTGGAGCTGACGCTGAAACCGTTAAGTATTTGGTTACATCATCGCTAGTCTCACTGTACTCTTCTGAACTCTACATGTCATGTGTGGTCTGGCGTCTCCTTACCAGCAACAGGTCCCAGGTTCAAACGAGTCAATTCACTAAAAAACACGCTCAGAGCGTCGTTGCACGAAAGTGGTAGGTAGACACGACTTAGAACAAACAGACACCATGCAGAATGTTAGAGAATGGCGACCCTGCCAGGATGGTAAAATACCATGATTGAAGGTCGACCACATGCCTAACTAGGTCAGAAAATATCCTGTTGATAAATTTTCGTAATAATTTTTTTTTAAGTTATGAACAGTCGAAAACAGTAGCTACAGTCATAGATGGTAAGAAAGTATTCAATAGAACGTGAGACATTCTAGTAGAGACAATAGCATAATTAAGTTATGAATTTTAATGTTGTTAGAATTAAGTTTTCTCTCCAATGCAAGTGCACAGGTGACGGATACATCGTTGACAAGTTGGTTCTGACCCAACAAGTAAGTGAATGGATTGTCAGTCTTGGGTATAATAAGTGTCAAGTCGTGTGAACAAAACTTTATGTAACGCGTGAGATCGTATGAGCGCATGTTGACGCGAAGTAGGGTGCATGAATTGCTTTTAAAACAGAAAATAAGGGATTCGGAAAGATTAGCAATGGAAGATCGAGACCTTGACCGAATTGAGGTAAGAGACCCAACATGAAGATGGACAGAGAATAGAGGACAGTACAACAGACGACGCAGTATCGCAAGAAATAGGACAGATAACGCACCATAACGAGGAGAATGTACGCCAAGGCACAGAAAACCTAGGTCAGCATACGACACAGGAGCAGGAAAGTAGAGAGACAGCCGATGAGAATTCTAACTTGCGTCTTGAATACGTAGAACCCATAGTACAAGTAATCGGAGCTCCCTCACCACAGAGTACAAGGAATTCGAGCAGAAACGTGTCACCGCACAGTCCAATGCAATCGGTTGCAAACCAACACTTGGGCGAAAACACAGAGCGTAGGACGTCGGAAGAAAACGCAATAAGACCCACCAATCTGGTAGAATTATTACAATTAATGTCGGAAACCATGACAAGACAAAATGAAGAAATTGGGAACCAATTTAAAATTCTGAATGCAGAAACGACGAACCACAAGGCAAATGCGTGAGATTAAAGAACAAAACGAAAAAATTCAGTTACACCTAAGTCATACTCAAGACGAGGCAAAAGAATCTCGAGAAGTGATGGGAAACTTAGTATCAGGTCACAATCAATTGAGAACGGACATTGACAAGGTACAAGCGGACGTACAAACATTGCGTAATGACACTCAGGACGAGATCAAAACATTACGTAACAACACCCAGGGAGAAGTCAAGAAACTAGAGAAGCAAATAAACGTAATTACTAGACAAGCAGCAGGTACAGCGCGCGAATTTGTCGAAAACAGTGTGTTACACAAACGTATCACAAAAGCAGCGCTGAAAAGATATGATAACCGCATAGTGAAAATAGAAGCGCAAACGAAGCAACAATTTCAGAAGTTGCGAACAGAGTTGTTGCAAACCATTGAAGAGCGTAGTGACAGGATCGAAAAAGCACTGAATGGTTCAAATGGCTCTGAGCACTATGGGACTTAACATCTGTGGTCATCAGTCCCCTAAAGCTTAGAACTACTTAAACCTAACTAACCTAAGGACATCACACAGAACCATGCCCGAGGCAGGATTCGAACCTGCGACCGTAGCAGTCGCATGGTTCCGGACTGAGCGCCTTAACCACGAGACCACGGCGGCCGGCAACAAGCACTGAGTCTGCAACTACATCCGTATCTGTAACAGCACCGGAAAAACAAGCAATTAACGAAGATATCATGCATTTTCGATTCCAATCACAGGCGGAAAATAACATACGTGGAATCAGAAAGCCTGCACCGCAACAAACACGTTTCGAAATTCTTGATGAACAGACGGCACCACAAACACATGCAGAACCACAAATGTATGTTTCAAGACAGTCTGGATCGTGCAACGAAGCGGCGAGGTTAGCCAGACAAGATACCGAACAAATACGTGACAATGGAAAGCCAGGTCGCGAAGAGTACAGTGCAATGCATTCAGCTACACGTTCACAACCGATGGAAGAAAATTATTCCGTACCACTCCAACGATACTACGGAACGGTAGGCGAAAGTTACAGTGGACAATATCCAATGGATACACCACAACCGTAAGGAACGACGGGAGAAATGATCAGAAACAAAAGTGGCGAAGAATCGCGAATTTCATATGGAACTATGACGGAGTACTACAACGATCATTTCCTCACAGTCAGAAAATTTCAACACTTTCGAGAAGGAAACTCATTACATCCACGAACTTTTATTCATCAATTCCGAGTAGGATTACTAGAACACTGGACGCTAGCACACAAATTAGACTTTATATGTGCACACATGTCAGGAACAGTCGCAGAAACCATGCAGAATGTTGCAGCGTCATGCCGATCAAACGAAGATTTCAGAGAGAAGTTTCTCTCACGATATTGGTTCAAATGGTTCAAATGGCTCTGAGCACTATGGGACTCAACTGCTGAGGTCATTAGTCCCCTAGAACTT
Source organism: Schistocerca nitens (assembly GCF_023898315.1). Classification (NCBI taxonomy): domain Eukaryota; kingdom Metazoa; phylum Arthropoda; class Insecta; order Orthoptera; family Acrididae; genus Schistocerca; species Schistocerca nitens. The sequence continues at coordinate 551,194,058 of NC_064617.1, forward strand.
AGAACTAGTTAAACCTAACTAACCTAAGGACATCACAAACATCCATGCCCGAGGCAGGATTCGAACCTGCGACCGTAGCGGTCCTGCGGTTGCAGACTGCAGCGCCTTCAACCGCACGGTCACTTCGGCCGGCTCACGATATTGGTCCAGCGAAGCACAGAACAGAGTGAAGTACGAATTATTACACAACCCATATGTTGAAAACTCAGGAGAGAAGAGTCCCGTGAAATTTTTCGAAGTAATGGCAAAGAAAAATCAATGCTTAGATGTACCATACAGTGACGGAGAGTTGATTAAATTATGCGCGATGAAGTTACCATTGAAATACCAGCAATCATTAGTAGGTCGCGGAGTCAATGATGTTGAAGCATTTAAAGATATTCTAAGGGAGTTAGAGTTCATATTTTTGGAAGATGACGCAATAAAAAGCGCACGTGAAAACGAAAGCAAAAAGCAGTGCAATCTACAAGACACACAGTACGAAGAAACAATAATTACGAACCACGTGATTCCTTCGCACCAAGAAACGGCAACAGATTTCAACAAAGAACCGGTTATGGATTTAGAAGAGAATATGGCAATAACTACAAATCACCCAGGAACGGCAACGACTACTACAGAGGAAATAACGACAACCGGAACGGGTATTGGAGAACCAATAGACCGAAAAATTATCAACAAAGAAACCATTATCAACAAGCTGAACAAGAAATGAGAATACAGATAGAACAGGTGGAGGTAAGACCACCAAACCCCGATAACGTTCGAATTGACAGCTAAGCGCCCATGCCAAAGAGAATGACGCATCGACCCAGGACAATTGCAGCACCTTGAACAGAGAAGTAAATACCTTATCACGAGAAGAGAAGAAGGAAGAAACAAATCCGCAGGGACCAGATGAAAACGAAGACAAGACAATAACAATATCATGTTGGGACGAAATTAATTGGGAGAATACTGACGAGGAAGATGAATTACCAGAGGTATGCACAACGAATGTAGGAGGAAAGGACGAAGTAATGAGTATTGGAGAGCTATTTGAGATGGAAACCAGGGAAAGCCAATTCAATGAGGATAATGCGCTGTCGACAGAAGTTGAAAATAAGTTACAAGTGGGCACACAACCCAACGTATATAATGAAGGAAGTTATGAAGCGATAATTAGAGCATTTAGATGCGATTATGTGGAAGTAGCGACGAAGAAGGAGAAGATAGACGAGGATGAGGAAAAAGTAGAGGATGTTGAGGAAAGCGTAAATGAAGGAAGAAATAGAGAAGAGGAAATAAAAGAGAGAGAAGTAGCAGTCGAAGTTTATCAGACAGAATGTTCGAATTCACAGGGGAAAGTCCTGAAAAGACTCATGTATGATTCAGTGGAGGATTCGTTGATGCAAGAAAAAGAACAGAACCAACCCTTTCATATTCAACCAATTTTGAAGACCATGGTAAAGCATATCCCAGTCAATATTGTAATTGATAGCGGAAGTGGACTGACCGCGATCTCAGGAAATTTATTCATGCAGTGTAATGCCAATGAGGAATTGCCAGTTCTGAAAACACGTAAGATTAATGTAAGAGGTCCTATTAGAAACAATGCTGCGGAACTTACGAGACAAACAAGGTTAACTCTTTCGTGTCAAGGTCAAAAGATCGAAGCAAATTTCGTGATTATACCTAAACTAACTGTAGATTTTATTATAGGTGCAGATTTTTTAAATGAGAGACGAGCGATTATAGATATGGGGAAAGGTAGCGTAACATTCGGGAATGCCACACTTCTCTTTGAGCAAAAGCTAAAATTAGAAGAAATACCAGTTATAAACAAACAATTAAGAATGATGCGAGATAAAGAGGATGAAGAATTAGAATGGTATGCACAGAAGGGGGAATCGCCTCAACACATGTTAGAAGTCCGTAAAGTAATCGACGAAAAATTGCAAGAAGTTCAAGGTATTTCGAAACACAGCAAAAGAGAATTAGAAGGTATTTTACGAGATAAAGCAGAGGTACTTTTACCTAAGACTGGCAGTATTAAACACATTCAGTACAAGTTTGAAGTAAAACAGCACAAATCATTTAGAGTGCCACCCTATACAATCCCATTGAGCTACAGGAATAAAGTATTCCAGGAGATATCTAAAATGTTAGATGACGATATTATTGAACCAGCTACCTCCACATATAACAGCCGGCTCCATATTGTACAAAAACGAGATGGGAGCATCAGGGTAGTACTAGATTCCAGACAGATCAACACAATCACAATCACTGAGACAGATCGCCCAGAAAAATTAGAGGAATTGATACAAAACTTCCATGGTGCTGAGATATTTTCATCAATTGATTTACGGAGTAGTTTGTGGCAAATACAATTGGCCCCAGAATGTAGAAAATTTACAGCATTTATCGTATTCGGTAGATGTTACCAGTTTAAACGATTGCCATTTGGTTTAAACATATCATCAGCACCGTTTATTAGTGGATTTAATACTATACTCAGTCCTGAAATTTTACAAAAAATTACTTGTTATGTTGATGATGTGATTATAGCAGAACACTCTTTGGAACATCACAACGACACATTAAATCAGTTTTTACAGATCATGAAAGAACATGGGATCACAGTAAATATAACAAAATCCAAATTTGGAAGGCGAGAGGTCAAATTTCTAGGACACATAATTTCAGAGCAAGGGGCAATGCCCGACCGAGAAAAACTAACGGCAATCAAAGAATTCTGTACTCCATATAATAAGAAAACTCTCAGTGGATTTCTAGGTGTCACCGGATTCTATAAAAAATTTATTTGGATCGACTCTCTCGCAACACCACGCCTATGTGCATTCACTGGAAAAAACACGCCATGGGTATGGGATCAACACGCCAATGAAGAATTTTTAAAAGTAAAAAACGCACTAACAAAAGCACCGATTTTAGCACATCCTAATCTAACACAAAATTTTTGTATGGCCACTGATAGCGCGAAAACAGGTTTAGGAGTCGTTTTATTCCAAGAATACGAACAGGCAGGGCTAAGATCATATAGAACAATTGCATTTTCCAGTCATGTACTCACAAAAAGCGAGAAAAACTATTCAGTCACGGAGCTGGAAGAATTGACCATTGTATGGGGCTTCCAACGTTTTCGATACTTTCTATTCGGAAGAAAAACAAAAGTATACACTGACCATAAAGCATTAGAATTTCTGTTACCCGCCAAACTAACTGATGGGAGGTTAACCAGATGGATGTTAATACTACAAGAATTTTACTTCACTATTACACACATGCCAGGACCAGCGAATGTATTACCAGATGCTTTATCACGATGTCCACAGGGTGCATCCAATAACATAGGTTTTGAAACAGCAGAAGACCAGTTTACAATGTACTATATGAACAAGTACCTTTCGAAAACTACATTACGACAGCATTGAAAAACATGGGCAAATAACAGGACAAGGATCCCGAAATACTAGGAATCAAACACAAGTGGAGAAATAAGGATTTTCCAGATATTCGACAGCACTATCTCGTAAAAAACAATGTTTTATTTTTTAGACGAAATATTGCAACGAATGAATGGTTAATTTATATCCTATATTAACTAATTAATAAGTACATATGGTATACACATTTAAGTAATGGCCACTTTGGACCAAAGAAATGCTTTTTAAAAATAAAACAAACAAGACATTTTCCTAATATGGAAAGACGAATTAGAACAGTATTAGTCAAATGCAAAAAATGTATGAGAGCTAAACACGTCACTTTCCAAACCAAACCACCTATGTTTCCAATAATCCCTAAAAAATTAAAACAAATAGCTGCAACAGATTTGATGGGCCTCTCCCACGCACAAAAGTGGATATATTTTCATATTTGTCGTTTTGGAACTTACATCTAAATATGTTACCTTGACACCATTAAAACGGGCAACAGGTCTTACTATAAGTAAAGCATTTAGACAAGATTTTCTCAGACAAGTAGGTCGAGTGGAACGAATAATTTCGGATAATGGCCCACAATACAAATCAGTGTAATGGCAGAACACGTTAAAACAACACAAAATAAAACCCATCTACAAGTACAAACCTAGCGTAAATCCAGCAGAACGATCTATGAAGGACATAGGCACTTTATGCCGATTATATGCAGGCAAAAGACACAACACTTGAGATATATACCTTAAAGATTTTCAAGAAGTGATAAATGAAATGCCACGTAGCACTACACTACTACTACCAGTTACTGTACTTAAAAATATTGAACCCCCAAACATAACCAGAGAAACTGTTAGATTTCCTATTGCACCATGTAGACAGCACAAACAAGTCATAGCAACAGCACTCTCCAACATCATAAAGGCAGCCATTAAAAGAAAAGAAAGAGGAGATAGAACAGAAATTAAAAGAACATTCTCAGTACACCAGAAAGTATTTGTAAAAAACACACCATCTCTAGAGCAAACAGAAACACAAAATACATAAGTTTTGCGCTGCATACAATGGACTTGTCATAATTAACCGAATTGCTCATGATAATGCTGTGGAACTAATGAACCCAAAAACAGGCAAAACCTTACGGCTTCACCATGTGAGCCATATCAAAAAGTTTGATGATTAATTTTATTACAGGTAACTAATCAGCACAATATTTCAATTTTATATTGTAGATATGATCGTCAGGAGATAGAAGAATGAAGAGAGAGGAAGGTGGGAAAATGAAAGGAGTTTCAATAAAAACAAAAACAAAAATAACACCCATATTACCATAGATTAAGGTGAAGGGATAATGCGTAGATAGTCTAACAGCATGAAATACTAAAATGCTATACACCACGACACTACACAAAAAATAAAAAACGAATTTGACGATTCTTGTAGAAGTTAAGACTCAAAATATCTTAGAATTGTAACATGGAAAGGGCACCGAAATTAGTAAATCTTTTTAAGAAGGCGTAAAACAATGTAGGTACTAGACATATGTTAGATGAATATAAAGCTTTTTGTAAGAACCGTTGTAAAAAACTCCTGCAAAAAACCAGATGCAACGACCCACAAGTTGCAACCAGAGAAGTATCAAGAAAGGAAAGGATGTAATTAGCAAGATACGATTCCTACAAGGCAGAAGTGTCGAGAGAAGGGAAAGAACAGTGAGACCAACAAAGGGCACTTGTAAATCTACTGCTGAAGGGACAGACAAGCAAACACCGTACTTTCACCACTCGTAAACCCCGGGACGCCCCGACTCGGCGGAGCAAGCAAAAAACGGCCCGATGAGAAGACCGCTTGGGCAAGCCACCACTGGCAAAAAAATATGTGTAAAAGTCACACTATGCTATTAAACAGCACGCTGATGCACGAAACTGAAGAAAACTTTCACAAAGTAAAAATTACACGTCCAAACAATTTATCAAACTGTTACTAAGAGAAGAACTTCAAAGCGACTAGTTATCAATAAATATTCCCATATCCTGCCCAAAGAAGAACCAAGAATCAAGTAAGAAGCAGAGAGAAAGCAGGAAGAACAGAAGTTGAAGATTCGCAAGATTGAGACCAACAAAGAAGATGGGTGAAGAATAGACGACATACCTTCCCAAATCCGTATCCAATTGTACTCTAGTCATCTGCGAAGTATCACAACGAAAAACGACTGCTTTCAGCGACACATAACGATGACTTTCATGCATACAAAGCAAGTAAACCACGAGATTCTGCACTCACAGCGCCATTCCATTATGGGACCTCCACAACAGCAACACACTGTTGCAAAGCCAACAAGGAACGACGAACGAAGCTGTACATCGAATACTTGCCCACATCCATCTCGCTCAAGTCCATCACCTTCGTGCAAAAACATTCGCCAACCTCATGCTTAAACATTCATAGGATTGTGTGAATGTGTGAAATCAAATTATGTGATGTAGGAATTGTGCAAAAGAAACTTATGAGAAAGTAAATAAGTTAAGCACACCAGACAGCTAATAAACTACAAAATAACAGTCATTGACTATGGACTTAAGTAAAAAATAGACTATCGATAAAAATAAGTCATTAGTTCTGAAATGGACAGTATATAAAGAACAAAAGTAAGGCATAATAAACACTGAAACCATATGCCACTTATTTTCTCTCATAAAAATAATAGAATAAAAATATTTTACTTATTTTCCCCTTATAAAAACAAAGAATAAAAAATTATCTTGTTGGATGTTTTCCCTTTTTTTAACATTTGTACCATTTGTTAGGATAATATCTCAATACTTGCATATGTATATTTCTTTGTCAAAGCAATTCTTGCAAATAATTCTTATTTGTTAGTGTAACAATGTTGAAATGAGTGTCTAGAAACAAAAACATTTTACTGGTACATGATGTTTAGAAAATGTGTTAGGAATAGATTTTACTTAATTACTACATTTATAAAAAAACAGTATTTCTAAGAAAATCGATGTGAAAGACTCCTCACTTTCGATAAGAAACTTCTTAAAAAACAAACTTCACACATAATAAAGAAAGAAAATAATTAAAAATAAATAATAATAATAATAGCATAAAAATAATCTCCTCTTGTCTATATAAACATATTTTTTGAGAATAATGTGGAAGAATATAAAAATATAAATTAATACTACAAACTAGCATTAAACCAGAATAACGTGGCTGAACAGTAGGCAACAAAATTTAGGTAAAGGAATAATTTTTGATTGACTTAGACAACGATTCAATAATTGCCTAACTTCAGTGCAAAAATTAAGTTCGAAGGGTGGTGATATGTGAGGTGTCAGGCAAATCCAACACCTTCCATAAAAACCCTGACATGATAAGCAAATCCAGCAGTATGTCACATAGCTCCGAATAAACCATGACATTAAATTAACCAAAGTAATACGAGTAACGAGTGAGCAAATGGAATACCACAGACTAACACAAGAATGCCTAAATGCATGTCATACCTTCCTACCGTGAGACAGACCCAGTTCCGAGGGGAGAAACGAGAACAGAAGCCGAGAAGGCCCTACTATAAGGGATGGACACCCACGTCGCCAGCCTACCGCCAGGACCACCCCCCCCCCCACAGCCCATGTAAAAGATAGAGCCCTCCAGAAGAACAGTATAGATCTTACGATAAAACCAAAAGGGCCACACCAGCTGCAAGTTTTCGCGTGAGACTTTTTCGCGTCTCTGTTACGTTGCATATGTTAAGAACATTGTAGTGGTATCGTAAGATCTATACTGTTCTTCTGGAGGGCTCTATCTTTTAACATGATCTGGGGGGTGTCCTGGCGGTTGGCTGGCGACGTGGGTGTCCGTCCCTTATCGTAGGGCTTCTAGCTTACAACAGTTCTGCTCTCAGCTTCTGGTCTCGTTTCTCCCATCGGAACTGCGTCAGTCTCACGGTGGGAAGGTATGACACGCATTTAGGCATTCTTGTGTTAGTCTGTGGTATTCGATCTGCTCACTCGTTACTCGTATTACTTTGGTTAATTTAATGTCACAGTTTATTCGGAGCTATGTGACATACTGCTGGATTTGCTTATCATGTCAGGGTTTTCATGGAAGGTGTTGGATTTGCCTGACACCTTACAGCATCCACAGGTAAATATAGCTACGTGCTGAATGTTATCTTTTTACAGTGAAAGTGTGAGATAATAATTCCTACTCATTCCCATACTCCTTACAGACTTATAAATTCTTCTACAGCATAGAAGAAGTGAAAAGGCTAAACTTTCAGTTTGTTTTCATATTTAACATTGCTGCCCGTCAGAGACTTTATATCACTGGGTAAGTGACAATAAATTTAGGTGGCATCATTGTGCACCCATTTTTGAGCTATAGACAACCATAATGTGGGATAATAATTGCAATTTATCTTCTGTTATTGTAATGAATGTATACCGTTATTGAATGGGAGACCCAACCAGTGTTTGTTCTGCCGCCTAGTGAAAGTCTTTTTATTTGTTTTGAAAATAAGAAACGCCTTCTCTTGCTGCACTTTATTTTATTCTCTCCGACGCATGTCGCCTTTTTTCACTTTAAGGCATCATCAGTGTGATCTATAATGATACAGTTACTATACACTTTCGTTTTGATATGTATTATTCGTAGATTATAAAGCATTTCAGTTCTCGCTTTTTATGAAAATAAGTGATTATTTACGGCTCTTCACGCTTTTAGTTGGCATCGGTGTTCCCTCTCATCTAGTCACTGGAGGTCGCACTACCTCTCTGTTTACGAAACATAAGCATGTTTTTGTGTTTCGAACAGTTTTCTTCCCACATTTCATTTAGTTGCCCTTGTTGTTGTGATGCACTATCAGTCTTTATTCATTAATATAGACACCAGTCGTGCTAAGAGCCGAGAACAGTGGAGTAAGGACGATGACCAAAAGTAATCCTGGAACGGTTGCTGCCGGGAAGGAGGTAGCATGGTTGCCCAAGATAACATGGAGAGTGGAGTTAATTACAATGACGAGGAAGAGAAATGAAAAATGAGGAAGACTGTACATGATCTTGAAAATCGGGGAATGGGAATACAAGTCAACAGCTGAAAATGGAGGTGCCTTTAAAAGTAGTATATTTCAGTCTCGCAGAAAAAAACCCGGGTGTGCATCACATTCTTTGGATAAACCAGTACTTATATGAGAACTTTAGTACTCTGGTGGAAAACCTCTCAAATCCAAATGAACTTTTCTTTTATGTAATCTTATAATAATTTTATGCAATGTATAATTTTCTTAATTTGAGAAGGAGAATGGTGGAAGAGATCCATAAGACTGTATTTTATGTAAACTGTTTGTTAAGCAAATTCTTTTGATTTTTCTCTACAACTGGTTGTCCCTAAATTTTCTTACACATTTAAGACATAGGTGTTAATCATATCTGCTCCCTGTGGATGACCGTGTGTAGCCGTTCCTTATAAATTAGTAGTGAAGCTATCCTCTCCTGTGACTTGCCCTACCTCTTGTTTTACCACATTTCATATGTCTGTTGTTGGAATTACTGATTTCAGACATAATATGCATGTTTCTTTATTTCTTGATAATTTGACTTCGTAATTATGTACATGTTTGTTATGTCAAATGACGGGCCCGATCTGAATTGTTATACTATTCTCAAATGTCAGATACACCAAGATCGCTTGTAAATCTTTTTATTGACTGCAGGTTTCGACAGACCTGCGCTGTCATCATAGGATCTTGTAACACATCAACAGAAGTTCATGATAAGTTGCAAATATATAAAGATTATGAAAGTCTGTTAATGTTTTACAAGCTGCGATGATGACATCACGGATATTACGAAACTGGTAATCAATAAAAGGATTTACAAGAGATCTTGGTTTACCTGATGTTTCAGAATATAATATTAGTAACTGTGAGTAGTTTTAGTAGTGTGTAACTACTGCAGGATCTTCACTTGTTCTTAGGAACAGATAAAATTCTGTTTTACTTCACAAGGCAATCCCGCTAATGATTCATGGTTTCTTATATGGTCGTTTAATGTACTTTCCGATTAATTTATTTACGGAATAGCATTTGGTTCATTATAAATTTAAGCCCAGGTCATCTCTTAAAACATATTTTTTTAAAAATGTTTGTCCTTGACTCATTAATTATTCTCGTTGATTTCCCGTGAGGAGTATCCATACTGTAATGCATCATCTCATTTTGTACTAAGTAGCCGTGCATCTTGACCAGAAAGAGCATGTATTACTGGGTATACAGTTATTTTTTTGTTTTGACCTTAGCTAAAGAAATATCAGTTAGGTTGTTACTGCCTTTATACGTATGTTTTTGAAAGTTAATTAATGGGATCAAATTTTAGGAGCCGAATAAGGTTTCCAGATAATATTTCCTATCAGAATCCTTTAACGACTCTACATTGAAACCACCACACAGTATATACAGGATGTAACGGGTGAAAGTGCAGATATTTTTATATATGGTACCTCAATATGTACACGCGTCATTGCGTTGCGTGTTTTCCTCTGCGTCGAATAGTCTTCACACAGACATGCCACATAATTTACTGCTTAATATTTTCCGCATGACCGTTACAGTACCACTAAGTGAACCACTCCTCTCAGTAAACACTAACCATTTTGCGTCCACACATCCACCTTTCAACACCTGACTTGCTGTCAGGGGGAAAGTAAGCGTTAATGGCTTGTTCGTGGTGCTTGTAATTGAAGGTACTACTCAACCTAAAGCCGTAAGTCGTGAAATAGCTGAAATTATTACAAATGAAATTACACAATTTCGGAGACTTGACTGTTCTCGTACAGATACGATTTTATGAACGTAGACTGAAGCGGCCAGTGAAAATTTGCACTATGGTCGTGAATCGAACCCGGATATCCTGCTCACTAGGCAGGTACGTTAGCCACTAACACGGCATAGTGGTTCACACAACTGCACGGATTACACTGGCATGTCTCCCGCCTCGCTCCTAGTTCTCACTGCCACTCCTGTCTGCTAACGACCTAAATACTAAGTAGCGTTATTCAGTCCACCGTCCTCTGTCACCAACAGAAATATCTGCACTTATGCTCGTCACACCCCGTATACGGTCGCTATTAAAAGTGATCTAGTATGTAGTATTAATTCGCAAACATACACTTTTTGCCTTATTTCCGCAAATTCTGTCTATTTCATTGTTCTTGAATTTGTGTTGTGTCTTCATGTGAGAAGCAATTCGTCCTTTCCCGATATTAGTTTTGCACGAAAAAGTTGCCAGAGTGCAGTATAATCTATTCAAAATTACTTTAAGAGTGACAGTTGCGTAGGAGCACGAGCAGTTGGGGGCAGAGTTGCCACGTCCCGCTAGGGGCACTCGTGTAATCTTACGTTCGATTCAACTCGTTTAATCTCGCAAAAATCTCCGTTAATAAATGCAGAAATCGATCTGCAAGAGTTGCGCTATTCGTTAATTTTACTTTCATGGATGCAACAAATTGTTAGCACGATATACGGGCAGTTCACGAACACACATTTTCTGACAACTTCACAAAATTTTCGAGCCACGGAAAACCTTTTTCTTATTGAAGTTAGGTGAACACATTGAACGAATGAAATCTTACTAATATACTAGGTATTCATGTGCTGCAAACCGGAACTCTTGTCAGTCTTCAATGATAAGAAATAATATCAGTTGAATATAAATCACAGTGTTACACTCGTGCGGCAAGTACTAACGAGGAATTCCTCGTGTGAGAGGTAGTTAGTTCAATATTTAGTAAGGATCATTTAAAAGTGTTGTGTTAACAATTATAACACGAAAAATAGTAGCTGCTAATGATTCATCTTGTGCATCAGGGGGCGACAGAAAATGAGTGACCGGTAGGTGCGCCACCAGCCTTCTGTGGGCTGTATGTATCACACTCACGACGCTTCACAAGATGGACATTGTTGACACTCAATAAATGTAAAAACAAACCATCAACTTGCGCCATGAACATAGAATGAAAATTGGCCCGCCACAGTGATCTCAGAGGTTTGCAACATCCAGATCGAAGGCGAACTCCTCGGGAGTTACAAACTGTGCAGGACCTTTAGCGAGGTACCCACTCATAAAGAATGCAAACAGAATCATATTGGTGCAACGGGGTGGTGAGAACTAATGGAATGTGACGGCAGGTAGCCGAGTGTGAAGCAGTGTGTCGTGCAGCTTATCACGAAACTGGCTATCCTCTAAGGCGTAGCTACAGATATTGCTGTAATATGTTTTATAGGCACGGAAAAAACAAACATGCAGAGGCTGAACTGGTCCAGATCCAGGTGGAATGAACTGCAATGGCAGTCACTTTTCAGGAGGTATAGTTTATTCTAAAGGAGTATGACTTTTACACTCAGACCAGTAATCAAGCAAAAGCAATTTATTTTGGCCAGCTATTCGCCAAAAGCAGTGCCATACCGTAGTTGTAGTTCTCTAACGCCTACTTTCCCACTAAAATACCATCCAGTTAACCACCATACGCCAGCGCAAGTCACATTGACACTCTATAGGATCTGATGCCACGTTTCGTATTTAAGTGTCAGTTTTATACAAATCTCTCCAGTGGCATACTAAATATTATTGTACCATGTGTCAAAGATGTGATATTTTAAAAAAAGTTTTTAAAATTTTTATGACAAAGCCCTACAACAGACGGCTGCTACTTTTATGTAATGTATTTGCATGGTGAGTAAGAGGATCGCATGTACTAGACAGTCGATGACTCCGACTTTGACTATAAATAATGTGATTTTACGTCCTATATCTTCTAAAGAAGACTGTTTTAAAACAGTCGAAACCATGGTCAAGGTTTAATAAACCTACGTTTTGTAAGTGGTGGGCTGTTCTTTCGAATACATTGAAGTTCTTGCATCGTAGTAGCTGTAGCGCAGCCATGTTCAATATCTTGAAAATCGTCTGCCTTATTTTATCAAAATAATTTAAAGAGATAAGTGGTTTGCAGCACGGATCATTAATTGCCATATGGCGTTGCTCGTTTACAGGTCAATAACTTCAATTGTTCAGACAAATAACTACACTTCACGGCTGCACAAACGGCCTAAGACGCAATGATGAATGCCTACAGCAGCGTAGCCCTTTCAAGTAATGGAATTTAGCATACAAATAAAATTGCACGGGACAATCGGTGGGAGTGGAAGAAGGGGCAAGTGGAGAAGTATGTTGGTATTCTCAGCATCCTGGCTCCCAGTGGTGACCTTAAGCAGACTGATATGAGTATTGGTTAATTTATCTGTAGAAAGGTCCTGGGTAAAGACACTCACTCGGGAAGTGATTCGGACCACTTTGTACCGTTCCACAAACTGTGGGAACGTCTTAGAAATGATCATCTGCCCCTCACAACCCCCCCCCCCTTTGCTTTGTACCCAACCGATCTTGAAGTAGACTTGATCTCCCATGTGCACTAAAACCGGGTGTCTACCCTTTTTATACCAGGCAGCCCTCCCTCATGTGAGCAAACCTGATGTTATTTCTTGAAGAGTCCCAGTTATTCTTAATGATGTTATTTCTTGCAGAGTCCCATTTATTCTTAATAGTCCGCCCCCAGTAGCTGAGTGTCAGCTTGAAAGAATGTCAGTCCTAAGGGCCCGGTTTCGATTCCCGACTGGGTCGGAGAATTTCTTCGCTTAGGGACTGGGTGTTGTGCTGTCCTCATGATCATCATTTCATCCCCATCGACGCGCAAGTCACCGAAATGGCGTCAAATCGAAAGACTTGCACCCGGCGAACGGTCTACGCGACGGGATGCCCTAATCACAAGATATTTACATTTTACATGTATTCTTAATGACTTTAGTAATGTTAACTTCAGGAAGAAGGTCATTAATCGACCACATTTAGGAAAGTATAAGTTAACAGGTAATGCATCCTTAAGTTTGGAGAGAGAGTGGTCCTATGAATCCCATGCACACCTCAGTTAAAGGCAAAATCAAGCCATCCACTGGATTCAACCCATTTTTCTGTCATCAAAGCAGACACAAGGTTATGGTACACACATGGAGGTAGAAACGGCAAACGCTAATAGTATGCATGATGTGCACAGTGATTTGCTGCTATGTCCAGAACGAGTAGTTCCGTGAGATGGTTACCTCCCTCCTCAAGCTGATGACGCCACTCTGGGATAAACAGAAATACATCACGCGATACAGAAACCTCTAGCGATGTCTGTTTGGGAATGGATTTGGTTAGAGTAACCCACGCTATCACCTGGAAAGAAACTGGCTGGTTGAAGGAGTATTTTGATATTAGCAGCAAAGTGAGGGTTTCGGTACCATGTGATTTTGATAAGAACTTTTAAAATTAATGAATAATGCAACTTTCGCCAAGCCAATGTAAAATTTGAGAAACCATCACGAAATCTACTTAATAATGAAATGAGTTTGGGAGTTATGGCACAAATAATTACACTGCCAGGCCAAATTTGAAAGTGGCCACAAACTTCAACAAGAACGTCATCACTCTACAGATTGCTAAGAGTTCGATAGAGTTCACGAAACGAGTTTATGTTAATGTGTGTAGACTGAACCTGTTCAAACTCCACATTTACCAATTTCATTATGAGTGTGCAAAAACTCATTTTGCAAACCCAAAGTTAATTTAAATGGATACAGACAACGTCTGTTGTGTGAAGGTTTGCAATCCATATCAGGTGATAATGTACGACTACCATGTATTCAGCATGTCTGGATGTGCTGCCGATAATCCTCATGACATAACACCTAGCAACATAGGGTTAAGAGATGCACACTGTCTGTCGGTCACATCATGACAATAAGCGGGTCCTTTTCGGGGATGAGGTGAAACTCCCCCACGCTCACACTATTCGTACAAGTTAATATATTTATTTGTATAAATGATGGTGTGTGTGTGTGTGTAGAATAGTAATATGACCCATTTATCATAAGGTAAGTACATGTGTGTTCTTAGTTTATAGCAAAGTATGTGTGCTGTAATAAAAATGTACTATGTACACTTGTGTGTCCGAGTTTATTGCACACCATGTGTGTGCTGTAATGAAGTGCATATATAAATTTCTACATTTTATAAGAACAAATAAGCCCTCTGTCACAAATATTAAGTCAAAAATCACCAGGTTTCGACGCTACTATGAGCGTCGTCTTCAGAACTAGATTAACTGTTCTAAAACTTATTAAGTATATAATACATTAATAAAATTAAAGTTTGTACTGACTGGAAAAAGATGCAGTACTTACAAGTCACATATTAAAAAAGATCTAAGCCAGAAAGGCGACGTCATGAATAGTCGTAAGTAAGATGACGAGCCGCTAAGGGCTGCTCGTACTTTAGTGAACAAGGGTTGTAACCCTATAGGCTTGAACATGATTCAATCTCAATTCAAAGCATATCAGAAACCGTTATTTGGATACTTCTGTGGAGCTGAATTATTCTGTGGGAATACAAAAACGTTCTATAATATGGTTAGTATTTCCTTCCATTCTACTATAGGTTCATTTGTGAGTGGATAAAATAATAATATCACAGATATAGAAAATCTGCTCATGGTTTATTATTCAAAACAATACGTTTTTCGAAAAAAGAGATTTTGTAAGTGCAGAAAATTTTATTTACGTAACAGAAACTTATCAGCTGTACAGTATTTAAAACAGTGGAATACATTATACCAGTAACAATAATTTTTTTTGGAAAGATGTTGCATACATGCAGAATGATTTTATTTTTACAGCAACCGACCAACTATGCAATATTTACAACAGCAGAGATACATTTTATTAAGGTAGGAGGAGAATGATTATACGTATTTACCTTCAAAACATATAGTAAATATTTTTTTGCAAGCACACACAGTGTGCAGTTGTGGACATGGTACTTGTAACAATATTTGCTGACATACACATACACATTCACACTATTATTACAAACGCTTCATCTCTCTCTTCGACACTCTCTCTCCCCCCCTCTCTCTCTCTCTCTCTCTCTCTCTCACACACACACACACACACACATACACACATACATACACACACACACACACACAAACCACTCAAGAGAATAGTGTTAGAATGGGAAGGTCCTGATACCTTTGTGTTGTGACAGACCGACTTTGGCCGGCCGAAGTGGCCGTGCGGTTCTAGGCGCTGCAGTCTGGAACCGCGAGAACGCTACGGTCGCAGGATCGAATCCTGCCTCGGGCATGGATGTGTGTGATGTCCTTAGGTTAGTTAGCTTTAACTAGTTCTAAGTTCTAGGGGACTAATGACCTCAGAAGTTGAGTCCCATAGTGCTCAGGGCCATTTGAACCATTTTTTGAGACCGACTTTCAGTAACAAAGCAGTATGCACCAAATGGCCTCGTCACTGCTACACTCCTTTCTGACGCTAATTATTGTCTTCAGTGATGAGTGCTTGTGAGGCCACATGGCGCACACCGTTAGCCCATATCTGGGTGGCGCCTGAATCTCCCTGCATGCATCCATCTTCGATCTAAACCCTATAAACTCCACAGTCTGCGAGCCATTCACTTCGTCATTCATCTGGCCGATAACGTCTTGTTCTGAGATGTCATGCTGTAAGGATTATCAGCTGCGTATTCAGATGTATCGGATTCCTACTTACTTCGTATAGGTTGGAGCCTTTGACCCAGTGAAGATTGATTTTACAAACTTATAGTTGAATCGCTACATCGTAAGAGCCCCCTGTTTGGTGTTTAAATCGATATACTGCACCGACCAGGAATGCTGCTTTAAGGAGGTGGCACGGGTGATTCTGTGGAGGCGTTGCTGGAGGTTTCTATAGTGCAGAATGTATATCTTCTTATTCCACAGCTTTGTCATCAGCTTGAGAACAGAACCATTTTTCGGTACTAGATGCTCCAGACACAGTGGCAAGTCACTGTGCTCAAGGCAAATTGAAGGGATATCCCAGGTCTGCCTCCAGGATGCACCCCTACCAGCATCAGCAGCCACATGGAGGATCTTATCTTTCAGTCCGACGATTTGATCTTTGGCAGCCACTAGAACCCTCCAAATTGCAAAGTTTACATGTACAATTTAGGATACCGCTCTAAATCAGAGATGTTGAACTCGTGGCAAAAATTCTACACTTACCTAGTCACCATATCTATAACGACAGCGCCTACGTGTTTTCTAGCGAATATGGTTATATTAGGCAATGTGGTTTTGCGGAGTCTCTCTTTCGAATCCAAGTATTCATGTAAGAGACCCCATTCTTCGTTACAACATGAAACTTTGTGTCATCAGGAAGCGCTGCTCTGGTGATAATCATATACTCTCGGCGAACTTCTCAGAAAACTTCTGAAGAGCTACCTGTATAAATAGTAGTCAGTCCAGGATGCGAAGTGACATTCTTGGTGTTATTGACTTGGAGAGTGAAATGTATTTTTCTACCTTGTCAGGTAAGTTTCACCACATCATTCATTAACCGAAAGCACCTATGTACTCAACCAGAAAGTGAGAATCACATCCGATCATATTAAGGAAGAAGAAGTGTATTTGTAGAGGCAGTTTGTACTTTAAGTTACATGTATTGTGAGTCGTACTACGGAACTTCGCCATTAGATGACAGTGATCCTCACGTGGGGTTTACGTTTTTGTGTTCAAAGGCAGGCCTCAAGTATGCGGTTTAACTGCCTGCTTGTATAAGGCGCCATTCTCCTGCTATTTGGTCATTGGAATGTCTTTGCTATCAAGGCTGTCAACATCTTATGCAAGGTTTCCAAGCTTAGAGAACAACCATCACGCTGGGTTATCCCCGACATTTGAATTGAAGTTGTTGCGACTGGAATCATGCGAGTAAACTCATATGCTGCTGCATACAGTACATGTCGTTCTGGGGAGTGAGAAGCATTGGGATCACCTCCCAACACGAAACAGGAGCTAGTAAGCACTCAGAGATAGCACATACAATGAAAATATCACTTGGATCATTCTTTTCGAACATTTCAGGAGAAAGTAGGTTGTACACGTTTGTGATCCAGATATAGTGTTAGCTCTCGCCTTCGGAGAACAGCAATAAATATAGGTGTTCACGCTGCTAACTGGCTACTCTGGGGAAATACTAGTAGCAGGGTACTGCCATTTTTAATTTCCTGCGAGTTCCCTGGTGGAAATGCGGTGGGAAAAAGCACAGCCCTGAGACAAAGAAATTCCCACCGAAATTCGAAATTCTCTCCGAAATTCGAAATTCCTGTCAATAAGGTAGGTGGGGTGGGGGGCGGGGGGAGGGGATGCTGGTGTTGATGCTGGTCCACCCTCCTGGATGGAAAGCCCAAGTGCACCCCACAACACAAGGAAACTGCCCAGATGCAGGAGAGGAAGGTTGGGTTAGTGTTCTTTATTTATTTTGGTCGGAAATATGAAGTAAGGATCGGTCCTAATTACGTAATTAATCAAAATGATCGGCCATAATTGGACAACTATATGCATATCGCTACACAAAAATTGACGATACGATGCAACTGGTGTTATCCCGCTGAGAAAAAACTTCACAGTGCCACTCGAAAATAGTGACAGATATACTCAAACTCCACCCTTCACCTACAAGTTGGCAGGAAAAAGGCTGGGGTGTAACGTACTAACTTTATTCTTTGTCGTGAGAAATATTTTCAACTGATGAGATGCTCGTATTTTGGACAGAGAGGCGTTAAATCAGTGTATTATGTGCAAGCATACAGCTGAGGACTGTATTTGCCGCTGTTTGACCTCAGAGTTCGCTACAGACGTCTGCTCGACAATCATCCTGCAGCCCAGGTAGTCGAGGCCAATACACGATACCACCATTCATGGAATATGCATCAGTGTTATAATTACACATAGAAATTATCGTATGAAAATCAGCACTCATAATGTTTGACTCATAAAGCAACACACATACTGGTGACTGGGAAAAAAATCCTCGTAGTAACACAACTACCACAAAAGGGCACATACAAACTAACCAACTTGGGGGTAGTCTTACCCCCCTTCCACCCCTCATCCATTCCCAATTCCTCCCTCTCTCCCTCCCTTTCCAGACCATAGGTAGGATAGGTGCCTTTTCTATCTTGCTGCTGCTGGTGCACAAATAGATCCTTCTGTTGCCATTGATGTACTGTCTCCAGTCTGTGAAAATCAGTCACAGACAGTCAAAAGGCGAGAAGAACAGACTACTTAGTGCAGTCTGTTAACCCTAACTATTGGAAAGACTGGGCTCCTCTGGGACAACAATGAAATTCCGGAGAACGCTCCAGATCGCTTTTTCAAATGGCTAGCTGCTCCACCGAGCGCTTCGCGGTTTTCCTACAGCCCATCCCCACCCCTCAGTGGCCGTTGGCCGCAACCACCCGTCCACCATACCGCCACGGACACTGACTGCTTTTGAGGTCACGGTATGAAGAAGCATCTATGGTCAACTAAACAATAGGAAATAAAAGACGGCCGCTCGAAGTGCTACTTATTCGTCCAAAATATAGCGACACAGCCCTGCCACCACACGCAACTCCCCGGTCATGGGACTCAGCTGGGCGGAGACCTCACGGAGTGGAGGCACGACCCCAATGCATACAATAGGTCTGTCATTCTGCGATGGAGAAAACTTTTGTTTAACGTAAACACAACTCATTCTTGCAATCGGTTAAACATATTTCTCCGAAAGACTGGACCCTCTAAAGCAACAACGAAATTTCTGTGATGGATTAAACTTTTATATAACGTCAACACAATTCTTTCTTGCAATCTGTTAAACATATTTCTCAGAAAGGCTGAAACCTTCTGGAACAACAACGAAATTCCAGACGACTCTTGAGATGGCTTTTTCAAAAGTCACCTGCTTGGAAAACAGGAATCCTTCCGCCTAAAGCACCTGCAGAACCCATAGCAGCCTCCCAGCGCAGCACGTGTCAGTGGTGAGAATTATCGATGCCGAAGAAAGCTACACATACAATACAGCGTGACGCCAACACCCGTCAGAACAAAATTATGGCAAATGGGGACTGTTCTGACCGCAGATTGTCTGTCTAAAAGAACAGTACCGACCTTCCAGGAATGTGGCCACCACGTCAGTAAGTGGACATCATTCTGAGAACTGCACTGTAGCATTCGTATTTAACATCAGTGAATCTCCTATAATCAAGCATGTAGGAAAACGCAATCGTGATGATAATAAATGTCATCTTTCCAGGAAAATAGGTGCAGTCCATTTTATTTCAGTTTTATGAGCGAAATCGGTATTGTTTTTACGTTTAACTGCAGGATAAAATTCAGATCTCATTATTTTGCGACATCCAAGGAAGTGCACGGCCGCCGATTAGAGACGATCAGCAGAGACATGACCACCCTTCTTAAAATCAGGAAAAAAGCTTCCACGATTTTGATTTCGAAACCGTAATCGGGGGAAAGAAAAAGCGCGAATTTAAACTCCGGAGAAAAAACAAATATATTAAGCAATCTCTTTCAGCTTGATGGATAAATTACACGACCTGAGCTCGTCTCTCGCATTTAGATCAGTGTCTATAAGTAAACTGTCATCCACGTGCGTATTACAAATTTTATAGACATGTAAAATACCATTAGAGTATAAAATATTTCATGCCAGTGGCTCACAAGTCGGAAAAAAACACAATCATTTTACGTTCGACAACAAGAAGCTATAATTCAAGAGGATGTAGCTGTTTTGTACATTATGACAGGTCCCGTTTTACCATTGTCCTGCTACATCATACTAGAGTTTATGAAACAAATCGTGAGAGCCTGTCTCGTCCTGTGTTGATGGGAGACTGAAATTTCATAACAGATATCGCCGCAACGAAAAAACAAAAAAAAACAAAAAAATGCCTATCAAGAATCATTCTGTCGTGCCCTAGCCATTTCCTCCACCCACCTGGTGGCACATCATTAAAATGAAATTGATAGTCTAATTAATTGAATTGATCATGAGAGTCACTATTCATGGCGAGTTATTTTTTTTCAGCAGTCGTATTATACTCACCAGGGAGGCAAATGGGAATCTTAAGTTCTTTTCAACGAACGATACTGAGAACCCACATTTGAAGCTAACCGCAGAGGGTTTCTACAGCTCACAACATTCATTTCGCATAAGGACTGCACTGTTAAAAACACTTTCATAATGGGTATGTATTCATAACTCTGGATAAAAAGCGGTCTTGGATCTATAGACAGACACATGAGTTACTGATAGCGTCATGCTTTGTGGTAGAAATGCTGTCTGCGAATTGGTATCAAGTCTATTCATCCCACCACAAACTTGCGTTGGATCCTGTAGAGACGTCTTTTAATGATTGCAGCCATTCTTGAATCATATTCTGCCATTCTCATATCTCGTAACGAGTACCTTTTATGGACCTATCTGCTAATGATCCCGTACAGTAAAACTCCAGTGTGGTGTTCTAGTCAGACCCTCTGCATCTTGTAACTGCTCCTCAGTCTCTGTCCCGCTCTCCCTGCAGCTTTCTCAATGTGATCGTCCCAATTTAAGTCGGAACTGGACGGAAGTCGGAGAGCGCTGTATCTAAGACATTCTGCATCCTGTGGAGAAACAGCGTGAGCTGAGTTAAAGCGATAGGACCGCGTTCTGACCACGCAGTGGAAATGTTAACATGTTCTCACAGCGCTGCCAACCGTGTGCAACATGTAAGGCCGGAGCTAAACGAAGTCTTCCCCTGCAACAAGAGCTAGTAGAGAAGATAGTACGAGCAGCTACAGTGGTGTTTCTTGTTGAGAAAATTAGGAAGACTCCACACAGGGCACGGAAGAAGAACGAGGTACGTCTTCAAACTACAGACAGGTACTGCAGTCTGAAGGAGGTCTGCATCTCTCGGGGTGCGTTCATGTCTGTCACCAAACGTTCCCTTCCTACACGTTATTTCGTACAAAGAAAAAATATGAACTATAAAACTCTGTTAATGTCATCTGTTAGAGAATTTGATAAAATATTATCATGCCCTGTATTCTGATATATCGAAAACAAATACCGTTTGCATGCCGGCATTGACAATATATGGCTATCGTATTCGGTTCCTAAGACCAGTGTAAAGTTTCATCAGTTGTACTGTAGGAGGATCATATCCTACAGACTATCAGTTGTAAGACAGGGTCCCTGTGTTGTTGATTGACACATTGTTTCTTTACGCTGTAACACATCCAAGCACTGCATGACTACAGCTACATTCACCGCCATCACTTTGTTTCCTTCCACCGTGACTTCGGGGCCTGTGCCAGGTGCTAAACCGACATTAACACGTCTCGATCCATTGGCATTCACACAAAACTGGACATCGCATGTTGTAAATTATGCTGCGGCTGCTTCCACAATACACTCAGGATGATTGAAATAAAAGACAGAGGCGGTGTTTCTTATTGACAAAAAATGTGGAAGACGTCGCGGTATATGGAAACTGGTAGAGATTTACGGCGATGTGGGGCGTTTCCAAACAGCTGTCAACTTTCACAGTGACGTGGTAGCAGATGTCTAGAAGTCCTGTTTCGATTGATCCATCACATTGCAGTCATGTACACTATCACTGTTTCAGTGCAAGCCATCCCTGGACTCTCTGTCCATCTCAAAAAAGTGATGTCAGTCAATCATCATGTGGTAATCAACAGCGTACCAGTGGACGGAGGGGACTGAAAAGACGCTGTCGATTTACTGTAACAAGCATCACAGTTGAGAGTGCAATCAATTTTAGCATTCTTACAAGGTTTTCCATAACTTGGACAAATTAGGCGGCAGCATGCTTCCCATTTTCTGTTAAATAGCTAAACCACCCCTCCACTACTCTGTGTGTACCATATCGAAGATTGCGAATGTAGATAGATCATTGTGCAGTATGTGCACTCATTGTTAATTCTCTATCTTATATATACCAAAGTATACCAGACGGCGTCCTGTGCTCATCTACATTCTTCCAGTACTTCGATCATAGTGCATTATTTACTATTACGACTGCCCTCTTTCGTTATGCGGATGGGAGTCACAGAGCACTCTCACGTTCTTAGGCTAAAGTCGTAGTTTGAAAGAACTACACGCATTGTCTTTGACTAACCCTCCCTGAAATTCTGCCAGCCGGCCAGAGTGGCCGAGTGGTTCTAGGCGCTACAGTCTGGAACTGCGCGACCACTACGGTCGCAGGTTCGAATCCTGCCTCGGGCATTGATGTGTGTGATATCCTTAGGTTGGTTAGGTTTATGTAGTTTCTAAGTTCTAGGGGACTGATGACCTCAGAAGTTAAGTCCCATAGTGCCAGGGCCATTTGAATCATTTTTAACCAAACTCTGCCACTGACTTAATTAATAAGTTTCCTTTAATTTACGTCTATGGTCACAAACTTTTTTTAACAGATTACCGGTTTCGGTCTTTAATGACCATCATCAGATCTGTTTCATAAAAACAAAGTCCTAATGTACTGCAGCCATAGTGGCATGGCTGCAGATCTGATGATGGTCATTGAAGACCGAAACAGGTAATCTGTCAACAAAACGTTTGTGACCATAGACGTAAATTAAAGGATACTTATTACATATACGTCTCACTGTTTTTTCGCGACGATCTCCCAGCTTCTGAAACTGATTTAATTTGCAGCTGGCCAGAAGTAGAAGGCAACTATAACCACTACATTCCATGTCTCGTGAAGGAACAGAGTGAAACAAGTCAGTAACCACTGTTGAGCAAAGACTGTTCCACACAGATCTTACTCATAGCGCCCATCCAAGTGTACAAGATCTCTCCAGAAACACGCATGTCAAGGAGGATAGCACTACATATTGGTGTATAGTAGAAATGAGTGTGTTGTGACAACATAACACAAGGTTATGAAGACGAAATGTGTGGTTTCTGCATGATGGAGCTCCAGACGGACCGAATTTGAAGCATTTTAAGTAAATCAACAGCGCTATCAATTACGAAGTATTGCTCTAGTGTCTGGGGTCAGTACCAAGAAAGTATTGGTAGGAGAGAAATGATCATGGAACACAAACACATATGTTCCTAAGGCTACACAGTAGTAGTAGAACAACCTTCAGATGTCCCCACTCTGCATTGTTGCCAAAATTATTTAAGATGGCAGATCCAAGATCGTGTGATAGATATGGCAATGTCGCGATGACATCATGGCGGGAAGTTCAAATTTTGGCACGAAAATAGGTCAATTGCGCTACGTCTACTAACCTAACCCCCTCCTCTCCCCTACCCCAGAAAATGGCAGGAAGTTCAAATTCCAGGATGACAGTACAACAAACCGCAGCTACATTGACTAACCTAAGAAAATGGCGGGAAAAAGGTCACTTGGGCTATCTCCACTAACCTAAGTCATCTGACCACCACCTCTTCCTAGGAAGTGCTGGGAAAAGGACAGCCTGTGCTGGATAGGATAGACGTAAGTCTTTATTTTGCATGCAGTGTTCTAACTTTCTGCGTGGTGTCAGTTTGTTCTAAGTCGTGTCTCCCTACCACTTTCACGCAATGACGCTCTGAGCATGTTTTTTAGTGAATTGACTAGTTTGAACCTGGGACCGGTTGCTGGTAAGGAGACGCCAGACCACACATGACATGTAGAGTTCAGAAGAGATCAGTGAGACTGGCGATGATATAATCAAATACTTAATGATTTCAGCGTCAGCTCCACTACACTCCCTGTAAAAGAATCGTAATACTAACTAAATTTAGTGGAAGGGGTTCAAGGCTTTCCTATATTTAGTTAGCTGGTAAAATAACATCGAAAAAGCAGTTAAGTTTACCATTAGAAATTTTAATTCTACGCACGAAACATTGTTTATAAATTGCACTATTGATAAAAGGAAATTTTTTAATACAGGATGATAAAAACCAACTGCATTCAACAAAAATGTGAACGAATATTTCCTGAATGGGTTTCCAAGTTCTACAATGGATCGAAGGATGACCTATGCCATATCACATCTATAATCTAGGTTTAAATTCACAAAAGAGAAAACTATCAAAATGGTCTACAGTGACCCTCAATTATCTTTAATTACTTATCAAACTTGTCGTAAATTACAGTGGCTGATGTGGCTTCTCAATAATTATATAACAGAAAAATCAGATTTTAAGTTACGTAGCAAATGTGAATACCATGAGCTTTAATTGACGATCGACACTAGTATTACGCGAAAAGGGGGTGTAACAGATGAGACTTCTGTAGTTCTGAGTGAAGCCTTATGCGCTCAAAAATGCAGCATCGCGTGCGTTCATTACATTGTCGGTGTTTAGGCAGCATCAGGGGGTGGCGGGCAGCGCAGCCCCTCACATCTCGCCTTCTCGGAAGCAACTCTCTCCTAACTGCTCCTTACTACAATTTACCGAAGTTGGTTTTAGAAAAGCTATCTGGCTGTGTTTTCAACTGACCAATCAGGGTCTCAATGTTAACCTTAAGCTCCACCTAGAAAAATTCTGTCCATCCAATGAGAAACGTGTTACTTTTCGTGGTGGGGCAATGTTTTTAACGTTTGCAACATAACAGAGATGCGAAAAAGTCTTCCGCTAAAACTTTTATTGTTATAGTATGATCTATACTGTTCTTCTGGAGGGCTCTATCTTTTAACATGGGTGGGAGGGGGGTGGTCCTGGCGGTCGGCTGACGACATGGGTGTCCGTCCCTTATCGTAGGGCCTCCTAGCCGACACGATTCTGCTCTCGCCTTCTGTTCTCGTTTCTGCCCTCAGAACTGCGTCTGTTTCATGGTGAGAAGGTATGACATGCATCTAGGCGTTCTTGTGTTAGTCTGTGGTATTCCATTTGCTCACTCGTTGATCGTATCACTTTGGTTAATTTAATGTCAGGATTTATTTGGAGCCATGTGACATACTTCCAGATTTGCTTATCATGTCAGGGTTTTCATGGAAGGTGTTGGATTTGCCTGACACCTTACAGTGTTTATGTAAACAGTTGAAGACATTAGTTACATTCAGTGTGTTCACCATGGGGTCTGGAGTCCAACTGACCTAGTACACAGAACTGCCACCAGAGGGCGCCATCGCCCCTCCTGTGCTGCAATCCAAGATGGCGACCTGGAGGGGAAAAATTGTGGAAAAAGACTCAGCCCCTTCTGGGCTGCTGGAAAGAGGAAGGATGTACTTTATTCATTTCTGAACAATTTATTTAGGGATGGATTTGACATAGTATATTTATTACACTGATACAAAATACTCACCCTGATGTGCTTGAGTTCGCAGTAAGTACTCTAAATACCTGCAAAATACTCGTTAATAACGCAGTACACAGCGTACAGATCTGCAAACTACTCGCAAATGACCAAAATAATGCAGTACACTCATTTGCAGACACAAAAACAACTCATAAATTGTCAAAAAATAATGCATGTAAAAGTCTGCAAACACTCTCACAACGCTTAAGCAGACGAAAGTAATGCACTGCACAAATACTCATTGCACGTTAAAAACGTTTTCGAACTATCGTCAAACACAACTATCAAAAACTGTAACGTGTGCACCCGCAGACGCAGCCATGAGCCACTGCAGGCCGCAAGCCGTGCCGGAGCGTGAGCCACTGCTCTCGCTTCACTGCCAAAGGCAGGTGCAAGTCGCGTCTAAGAGTTCTTCAAGTACTGCAGTCACATGTTTAAGTAAATGAGTGCCAAGTCACCCTGAGGGCCACGCCCACGTAATTATAGTTGCTGGCGCGAAACATGTGTACCTATGGATACTGACGTCACAGGTCGCGCTACAGAAATCTCTTCCAATGCTCACAAGAACACCTTAGGCTGCATTCTTCCTAGCGATCCTAACGGAACACGCAAGATGCCTCTGGCCGCGTATGTGCTACCCAGCCTCCATGCAAACCTGCCAGTCCATCGTAGGCCTAATTGCAAAGCGAGAGACGTCTGTCTAGCGATTCACTAACACAGGTGCAGTGAAATGCTCTCAATGTTGTACTGATGTCTTGTGTCTATGTAAATAAAAGCTAAGCCCCTCCGCCCCCCCTCTCCCCCCCCCCACCAATGGATGCACTATAGAAATCTTCTGCAATGCTTTCGGAAACTGTTAACGAAAATAGCCTAGAATAACACCGAATGCTTTCTCCCTCGCGGCTCTAACGGAACACCCCTTCCATTACTTGTCAGTCACTTCTAGGAATAGGTAAAGTGCTACAGAAATAGTTAAAGATCGCTTTTGTAAGAGCTTTTTTGATGTCTCTGCTGCTCTGAATGGAAATTCGTGTCCTAACAGGAACTGTTCACGAAAATAGCCCAGAATCACACCGATTGCATTCTTTCTAAAGGTCCTAATGAGGCACCCCGTCCATCACTTGTTACCTTTCCTGGAAATCGTGAAGTCCTGCCTTCAACAAACATCTCCAAATCTCAGATGATGTCACTGCTTTGTAGAGACTCCTAGGCCCCAGCACAATGGATGTCTTGTGAATAAATGGAGCTCTGTCCTACGTTTTTTTTCTCCATACAAAACTTACAGCGGCAAAAACTATTTTGTATAGATCGCCATATTGCACTGACAGTTAAACACTGAAAAAGTGATCTACAGATCGTCAAATACATCCCACGTATTCACCACGCCGCTGTGCAGCGCCGACGGGGGTAAACTACCACCGTAAACGCAGCCCATGAACGCAACTGCGGAAGAGCATATCAACCAGAGAGAGTTTCTACAGAGTATACACGCAACATACGCGGTTCCGAAGGCAACTCAAAGCAGTCTGGATATTGGTTCACTATTCACCCACTCAGGGGGGGGGGGGGGGGGGGCGTGAGCCAAATCGTCGTAAGCCATAAGTTTTCTTGGACTCTCTGGTGTACAAAGGATGCCATGCTTGCTTGCTGCTACACATGCTACAGCCATCTCCAGACTCACAAGAATATTGGGAACCACACACATATTTATTAGTGTAACTACAATTAAATATGTTGCCGCAATCTGACAACGAGCAATGTACTGGATATGTCTCCTCTTCACGAACATGGTTCTGGAAAGAATATCAGCATCTATAGCGCACTTAATTTTCCACGTACAAAATTTTTTTTTTCGTTCTGCTTATGCCTATCGATTTGCTGAATCTATACGCCCCCCACGATAGCACATGCAGTAGCGACCACCAGATACTTGAAAATATACTGCGAAGACTATTGCATAAAGGCTGGGTCGGTTAGCCTCAGCACAAAGACGTCACCATTTCGGGTCATGACCTGCTTGCTTGTTGGCTTTCTACACCAATATCCAGACTCTGGAATTACAAGACCACATGTAATATTTCATGCTTTGTCAGAATATCATTCCATTTATTTCGCTATACTTTTCGATATCAATCACACAGCAGTATGCTACCGATCGCTTGCACAGGATAATTCTGAAGATACAGACTGGAAATTATTTCTCCAGGAACCCAAAACTTACCCCGCCTGCTAAGATCTGTACGTGAAAACTCGAAAAAAATAGAGGAAACTGATATTTCCACTCACGGATACCAATGTCGGTGATACAGTAGATTCCAAATCATCCTTATAACTTACAAAGTCAACTAAGGTGTGTCTCATGTCTAGAGAACCAGCAAACGTGTCTTACATCTGTCTTTCACCTGATAGACGTGCACACCACAGTCGGTGTTCTCTCAACTAAATAAATCCGGTAAATGGGAAGAAGCAGCCAACCAGACAATTTACGTATGGGGGAATAATGGTCCAGCGCAAACACAGGTCCATATGGAATCTTCTCAAATTTCCACTTTATTACGAAAGCTCTCCAACTAATACTAAGTGTTAGCTCGTTATTCAACCGTCTAGATGACGACACGCATCCCAACAGGCCTCTTCCATTGGGACGACTCCTGCCGTTAGTGGGCAACGTGACTCATTCCCGCCACAGGCCACCACCGTCGGGCCACACACCCCTGGACAGAATCGTCCTAGGAAATCGGTCACATACATGCGGTCGGATGCATGTGCACAAGTATCGGCTTTGACTGGGAAAAAAAGTGAGATGTAGTAGAAAGAAAGGCGAGCATATGAACCTTGCATGAGCTGCGCGAGAATTCTGTGACAGTGGAGGAACTGTCTCAACTTTTGTCCTCCCTGGGACTGCCATTTACTGCTATTTCATCAAGATATTCGGGCTGTCAATGGAGAAACTAATCACTTTACTTGCCCCCTGAGTCCGCCATTGGTCTACAGATACTTGTTATGCTCTATAAAAATGGTTCAAGTGGCTCTGAGCACTATGGGACTTAACATCTTAGGTCATCAGTCCCCTAGAACTTAGAACTAATTAAACCTAACTAACCTAAGGACATCACACACATCCATGCCCGAGGCAGGATTCCAACCTGCGACCGTAGCGCTCACGCGGTTCCGGACTATGCTCTATAAGTGTGAGTTATTTGAACAAATAATAGTGTATACTTTGTAACAAGCAAAGTGTGCTGCGTGTAACATTCGCAGTAGGTTACGCATTTTCACCTCTCAATGCATAATATTGTCCCATATGTATTTTTTATCACAGTGTAATACGATAATTTACCTGTTTTTAAATATACGTATAACGTATTATGATTAACCTAATGTCAATAGTTGTAGGTCATTCAACTCTTTCTTCATTAAATATATATAATAACATACAGTCATTTTATTGACTATGGTACTGTACTGTGCTCACGATATTGTATACATTAAACGATCATGTAAGACCAGTCACTCTTGTCGCTCATCTTGCAATATTAATCATAAATATTTTATTGTATGTGACGTTTGTAACATATTTCTTTCCAAGTGACTTCATTATTACTTTCGTTTATTAATTTATTTCGTATGTTTACTGTTTCAAAATACAATACTTTGTATTCCATTTTGTTACATCTAAATTCATAACTCGAATTATTTTGGGCTATACTTTTATATGTTACAACGCCTGTACTTCTTCTATTAATCGTTTGTGAATGACTTTCTTGAAAGTTCCTTCTTATTTGCAAGAAACATTAAGCGAAATTGTTGATAGGTAGGGCTGAGTTTTTGAAACGTGCACATGTCAGGAGAAGTGGTTATGGAAGATGTATGTAACACTGAAATTATACTTTGTTTCGTATATTTGGAGCTTCTTTGGAACGTTTATTGCTGTGAGCATCTTTGCATCGCTGAACTCATGAGTGATACATATTCTTTGGCTACCAGATTATTACTGAGCAGAGCTCATGCGAGCAAGTAAAGCAGTTGTCAGCTAGAAAAAGAGAGTGTATTGTGTCACAGCAGAGTGAGGAACTTAAATGGTGGGTATACCACACATAGACTAAATTTTTATTAAAGATGCTCCCTTATGTCATAGAGGATAAAGAATGTTTCCTATTTCATACAAAGACAAGGCTTTTGAAGATGATAACATGCACTAAGTTTTCTTTGCTGCAAGCACTAAGTGCGAAGTATTGTAGTACAAAGATTTCATTGTGTTTAAGAATATCTTGAAGTTGGTATCCAGATTGAATTACCAGTCATGCGTTAACTACTATAGTTAGTTTCCTCCCACCATCATTAGTTAAACTTATCTAATTTAAAACAAAAACAATAATGTTAAGTAGCCGCGCGGGATTAGCCGAGCGGTCCAAAGCGCTGCAGTCATGGACTGTGCGGCTGGTCCCAGTGGAAGTTCGAGTCCTCCCTCAGGCATGGGTGTGTGTTTGTCCTTAGGATAACTTAGGTTAAGTAGTGTGTAGGCTTAGGGACTGATGACCTTAACAGTTAAGTCCCATAAGATTTCACACACATTTTTATTAATAATGTTAAGTAATTAAATATTCTATGTAAAAGTAAATTTTATGTTATGTGACAATTTTAAGAATACGTAACTGTTTAGTTTGAGTTTTATTTGTGTCATGAAAAGAGCTGAATACGATTGCAGAACACTGCCATATTCTTTTATAGATATTGCATGAAGTTTCTCCCCGCTATTAGATGAAAGATAGATTTGGTAAAACCTGCACATTCCCACCTTGCACTATTGCACGGACAGTGCAACACATTTTTAGAAAATCAGCAAGAGTATAATTTAAGAAAGTAAAACAAAATAAGATTAGACAGTTTGCTGTGCAGTGATTTATTTCAGGAACATGCAGTTCAGCACATCACTTTCTTGCTGTGTGCAGACGGAGTAGAGGCCGAGTTATCAGCTGCAAGGTAAGAAACAATTGTAAGGCCTAATTGAACAATTTGTGTGAAACTTAGAAACATTATTCGTTGGTAAGATTTCATAGAAAATCTTCTAATAGGGCACATTTTAAATACGATGCAGTTAGCCACTTTCTGTGATGATTTCATGAAAAACCATTGTGTAGTTACTGATGAGCACTCTTTATATTCAATATCAGTTTCAGATAGTCAAATTGCGATCAGATTAATTGGTACCACATACAAAGAAAGTAATTTGCACAGTTATGTACACGTTCAAAAGTAGGGCAGCAGAGGCTATTCTAGATCAGTCTCAGTGATCGGAATTATTTCACAGTCTCCAAGGAAAACGTAATATTGGCATCACGTCCATTCAGTTATAATAGCAGAAACATGTTAAGAACGATTCAGATTGTTCTGGCACGGCAAAATATCGTAAAAAATAAATATTTACATACATTCTGAACTCTCAAAAAAAAAAGAAAAAAAAAGGTGAAGAGAAACCACTAGCCGTCCGTTATCTCGGATTAAGTCAAGTCCACAACAAGCGGCCTCTGTTAAACACACGAAATTATATCACTGGGTGCTTAGAATGAAAATCTAACATCACGCTGTAATTACCGTGGTAAAACCCCGTCTTAAATCGAACTATAGGTTCAGTTGACTACACCTAACATAATGCAAAGATCCACGTGAGTAGTGAGAAGCATCTAACAAGCCAGTGATATTCTAATCAAGAATCTGGTTCAATTCTCAACATTATTATACAGCGCTACCCGTAATGAAATAATACTGGGGATTCGGGAGCGAGCGTAGAAGCTTTTATGAATGTTGCCACATCGAAGACGCAGAGGCAAGCAGCAGTGGCTGTAGCCTTCAGTCTGCTCCACCAGGCAAGCAGTGAACTAGTGTCTACATGTCCACCACAGGGTCTGACATTAGCTAATATCAACTTAAACCTTGTTTGCCGAAGAGGTTTACACTACGCGCGGATTCAGATACGAGGCTCTTTAGCTAGGAGACGAGACGATATTTTACGCCATAGTGTCAAAGATGTGAACACGAAACCTACAGTCACGACTCAAAGTATGGTCTACATTTAACTGCGAGTAAATCAGTGTAGTACCAAATCTGTTTCAGTGCTTTAGATGTCAGGTGCAACACGTAAGAAAAATTCTAAAGTTCTTCGAAAAATACGGCTACTAGAGTACTCGTAGATAATGTTTCTTGTTGAGTTGGACAAGATGAGGATCGTTAAAATACAAATAAATGAGCATATAAGGGGGGTATTGAATCAAATATGGAGGACCTCTACTCTGCAGCCGACATGTTTCCATCAGGCACCACGAACTGGTCAGTGAAATACATACGTGTCCCTTAATATGAGCAACACAGACGACGACACAGAGTCAATCTATAGATAGAGAGAATCTTCCTGTGACAATCGTAGAAGACGAAGGCACAAATGAAGTCATAGAATGCAGAAGTAAGAGGCGACGAGCATTCTTTGAAAAACTGTGACCAGCCTGTAGATCTACGATGCTGACTAACAAGACAAAACTAAGCATCTTTGTGATAAGTATTCAGTTGTTCTTGTGCAGTTAAACATGGAAGCTATCTAAGAAATTGAGGGAGAACTGCATAAATGTCAGCAAATGTTTCCTGTTAATGTATGATGTGGCCACGACCCATACGGAACTAAGCTCACCCAGAGAAGAGCAGTTAGTATTGTAGTAACAGATCGTAAATGAACGAGACTCAGTCTACTTTCTTGACGGGAGAGAATAAAATTTACTATGTGAACACAATCGAGAAGCAAATCTGGAGCAACATCAACATTCGCATAGGACTCAAGGTTCTTTATCAAGACCATGACTGATGCAAAATATTCGTAGGTGGTTCTTGTGTTAGTTGGAATGCTAAAATAGAAATAAAAAAAAACGCCATAAAATGTCATCAAGGAAAATAAAATAAAATAATAATACAGCTAATCGTCAACCGAAATCATTTCTGTATTAAAATGACTAACAAATCATCGCCTATAGCAATTTCAATTATTGCACGCTCTTTTAATTGAGATACTTTAATAGTGACTTCAGCATCAGAGCTTTGTGATTTAGACCATCTTGAATGTTTTACCGTGAATAAGTCTCCGTTTCACTCGTATATTCCTTTCAATTGTGGTTACTGTGTCACACGAAATGCGTAAGATCTCCAATGTATCACTTTCGCGAAATTAGTCAGTACTCAGGCACAAAGGTCGGTTTGGAACATCTCTGAGGAACTGTTACTTTCTAGGTCATAGGATACTTTTTGGTAGACAATATTTTTCTCTCATCAACATAATTTAGAGCAGTACAATAAAAGTTACTGACTTATAATATTCAAACACCCCGAATCAAAAGAGATATAATCAGTTGTTAACCATTTATACATATATTACACTGGCAAGCAAATGATGCTCTTTCAATTTTCTGAAACAGGTAGATGGTTTAATTCATCATTTTCTATTTTGGACAACAATGACACGAACAGAGTAACTGTTGTGCTTTTATTTCAATAGGAATCATAATACAAAGGAACACAAGCAGATCTATTGGAAACAGCTTTTGAAATCGAAGTTGGAAACAGCGTCGAACAAAACCAAAATACTGTAATGATAACAATCGTTTCTTTGAATTCTGAGCAGCTTACATAGTGGACTTACATATGGACACAGTCACAGTCATGAATTACTTTGCTTAAGAACCTAAGGCTAAAAAAGTACGATTTATAGTGTTTAATAATATATTAATAACGGAATTATTAATTTACAGCGGAGCCTGGAGAAGAACTACTTAGGAAGTCGGCAAAATTACACCATGCTAATGTAATGGCGCCTGACTTTATGTCTGAGAACTGCTGCGGCAGATATCAGAAGGTTCCAGGGAAGGGCATCAGTGGGACGTTCTGATGCCAGAAGCCCATGCGTTCGCCGAGTCTGTCGTGAGCGACGGTGAAGTTGGCCTGCATCAGCAGGTAGTTGCGGCTCGTCGCGTTGTACGGATGCCATATCACGGGATCCGTCCACGGAGTGGGAATCCTGCGGGAATACCAGAACATCGGTTCAGCATCTCCCAAAATATCGCAAAAATTGTATCGAGTGCGCTCTTGAAACGCATCGTTGAAACTTCATTAGGCAGCTTTATTATCATTCTGCTTCCATTACGGAAATTATCTGTAGTTACATGCAGAATATCACTGATTTGGATGAGTAAGTGCTTAAGGAGACCAAACAGCTAAGACTATCAGTCTCCTTCGTACAGAAGCAGTGTACTCAGTCTACTTGCGTATAGAGTAAATTATGGGTGCAAATGTGAGAAAGTGTTCTAAATGGTTACGTAGGGTGTATCTGGGGCAGGACATAGAAACCAGCCCACTATTCACTAAGTGGAATGTGGAAAAACCCCTACCAAACCACATTCTAACTGGCCGGCAATCCGACCACTTGTCGATAATCCCCCGGGTGGAACAGATAAGGGGTAGGTAATTACCTGTCCCGGAAGCGGTCGCATTAACACATGGGGCTAATCGGGTGGGTCACACGAATGGCTAGAATTACACAAGAGCAGATGGCCCCTGCGTTGAATACTTAGTACAGTGAGAATGTCCCCGGCTCGAACGAGAGTTGACGAAGCTTCCGCAGGGCTAATGATGAACCAGTTATCGACCATTGATATGCGAGCCATGTTTGGTGGGTCACATCATGCGAAATGTAGGTGGGGGAAGTAGTATATTGGTCGCACTATGAAGCGGACTTGTTAAACCCTCGCCTCATGTGGTGGGGCAGAGTCCCGAAAAAATCGAGGTCATACAGATAGGAAACGACATAGCAAGCATTACTGAGGAGCTGTTTGTTGTGACGTATTAGTGCGTGATTGATTTTCGACGTTAAACTGTGTCCTTGCGTTGTGATACATTTCATCAAAATTTACTTTAGCTGTGGATGGGCTGTTGTCACATATCTGTTGTTGCCCTCCAGCGAAATCCCAGACCAGCTTCACGAAAATGATCTGCAGAACTGAACTGAGTAGTGGAAACATCGAATAAGGACGTGTTTTGACTCAGATGGGATCTGCTTTGAAGCCACCGTCAGCGTATTTATGAAGTACACAGATCAGCGTAATGGGCTACATTCATGTGCGCCAGATCCCATGCACGAATTTTTCATCGACTGCCACGGAGACGATTCATTTGATAAGTTTCTGTTGAGCGAAGGAAAAGAGTTACATATCATTACTCAATGAGAAATAGCTCTTTCACAATGGGCTTAGTTTTGTTTCTTTTTTCATTACTCTTTTTCACTCTCAGTGCGGTTGCGGTTATATTCATTTGTCCATTTCAGTCAGAGGTCTTTGTAATTTCCGAAGTTTTAGACATAGCCTGAAATACAGATCTCCGTAATTAATCTTTTGTTTATTTGTAGGTACGTGCATCGAGTCCTGGCAAACTTTGAAATTCCTACGCCACTGTACCGTAGCGCAGCACATTTTTTTTTTTTTTTCAGTAATGTCTTCTGACTGGTTTGATGCGACCCCCACGAATTCCTCTCCTGTGCCAACCTCTTCGTCTCAGAGTAGCACTTGCAAACCTACATGTGTATTCCAGTCTCTGTTTCCCCCTACAGTTTTACTCTCTACAGCTTCTTCTACTACCATGGAAGTTATTTGCTGAGGTCTTAACAGATAACCCGCCATCCTGTCCCTTTTTCTTGTCGGTGATTTCGGTATTTTCCCTTCCTCGCCAATTCTCTGGAGAATCTCCTCATTCCTTACTTTTTCAGTACACCGAAGTTTTACCGTTCTTCTGTAGCACCGCATCTCAAATGCTTCGATTCTCTTCCGCTTTTCCCACAGTCCATGTTTCACTACCCGCCGCTCAGAAATTTCTTCCTCAAATTAAGGGCAATGTTTAATACTAGCGGAAATCTCTTGGTCAGAAATACCCTTTCCTGCAAGCTCCGTCCGCCAAGCGTCATTTTGCTGCATAGGTATAAGAATTTCTTAACTTTCCCGTCCTCGTGATCACCAGTTATGATGCCACAATTCGCTCTGTTCTCATTTCTGCTACTTGTTTTTTTCGTCTTTCTTCGATTTACTCTCAATCCACTTCGTTCTTGGTCTTCCACGTTTATTGATCCCTCTTGGCTCTTGTTCTCATTCTGTAACACCCGCCTTTCCTTAGAGCTTACTCTTATTTTTCTCAGAATTCGAACATATTACACGATTTGAAGTACTCAAAAGTTTTCTACAGCTCTGCAGTCGACAAATTTTATGAACGTCTTTCGATTTTCCTTTTGCCTTGTTGATATTATCAACTGCAACATCAGAACTGCCTCTCTTGGGCTTCTTGTTTTCCTAATGCCAAACAGATAGTCATCTAATACATTGTTAATTTTCTTTTCCGTTCCTCTGTATATTGTTCTCGTCAGAAAATTGGATGCATGAGCCATTAAACTGATTGTGTGATAATTGTCACATTTGTAGGCTCTCGCAATCTTCGGTATTCGGAATTATTTGGATAATATTTTTTAGAAAATCATATGATACATACCCAGAGTCTTACAATCCACACACCAACGTGAGTGGTCGTTTTGTTTCCACTTCCCCCAAATATTTTAGTATGTTAGCCATCTCTTCTTCTTTATTCGATCTTAAATCCTTCGAAGCTCTTTTACATTCTGTTTCTAATATTTGATCCGTAATCTCTTCCATATCGCCTCCTATCGCCTTCTATCACGTCAGACAAATCTTCCCCCTCATAGAGATCCTCGGTGTACTCTTTCCACCTCTACTCGCTGTCCTCTGCAATTAACAGTCCATTTACCATTGCACTCTTAACGTTGCCGCACTTGTTTTTAATTTCACCAAATGTTGTCTTCAACTCTTAGGATTTATTTCGTTCCTAAGTGACTTGGATTTATGTATTCCTGAATTTCCTTGGATATCTTTCTACTTCCTTCTCTCTTACATCAACTGCACTATTACTCCTGTCACCCATGGTCGCTCCACAGTTACCTTCTTGGTACGCGTGTTTCCTTTCTTTTCTGGTCGCCATTTTTAGAGATGCCCTTTCTTCTTCAACTGCAGTTGCCTATTGAGCTACTCGTTATCGCAGTAAGTAGTGCGTCAGAGAATTTCAATCGTATCTCTTCGTTCATTGGTACTTCCGTATCTCACTTCTTTGCACCTTAATTATTCCTGCACAGCCCCTTAAACTTATGCCTCTTCTCCTCTTAAGTTCAGCCTATTCTTCATCATTCCTTAACTGTGATCTATGTCTGTATCCACTCCTGGGTATGTCTTACCATCCGGTATTTGATTATGAAATCTCTGAGAGACCATGTCCTTATAATGAAATCAGACCGTCTATCCCGGCCTTTTCCAAGTATACCTCCTCCTCTTGTGATTGTTGAACAGAGTATTCACCACTATTAGCTGAAATGTATTGCAACACTCAGTCTTCCTCCTCTCTCATTCCTAGTACGAAGCACATATTCTCCCGTAACCTTTTCTTCTACTTCTTTCCCTACAACATTCCCTACAACCCTGTTCCAATCCCCATGACGATTAGACTTTCACCTCCCTTTATAAACTGAATTGTTGTTGTTGTTGTGGTCTTCAGTCCTGAGACTAATTTCATGCAGCTCTCCATGCTACTCTATCCTGTGCAAGCTTCTTCATCTCCCAGTACCTATTGCAACCTACATCCTTCTGAATCTGCTTAGTGTATTCATCTCTTGGTCTCCCTCTACGATTTTTACCCTCCACACTGCCCTCCAATACTAAATTTGAGATCCCTTGACGCCTCAGAACATGTCCTACCAACCGATCCCTTCTTCTAGTCAAGTTGTGCCACAAACTTCTCTTCTCCCCAATCCTATTCAATACTTCCTCATTAGTTACGTGATCTACCCATCTAATCTTCAGCATTCTTCTGTAGCACCACATTTCGAAAGATTCTATTCTCTTCTTGTCCAAACTATTTATCGTCCATGTTTCACTTCCATGCATGGCTACACTCCATACAAATACTTTCAGAAATGACTTCCTGACACTTAAATCTAGACTCGATGTTAACAAATTTCTCTTCTTCAGAAACGATTTCCTTGCCATTGCCAGTCTACATTTTATATCCTCTCTACTTCGACCATCATCAGTTATTTTGCTCCACAAATAGCAAAACTCCTTTACTACTTTAAGTGTCTCATTTCCTAATCTAATTCCCTCAACATCACCCGACTTAATTCGACTACATTCCATTATCCTCGTTTTGCTTTTGTTGATGTTCATCTTATATCCTCCTTTCAAGACGCTATCCATTCCATTCAACTGCTCTTCCAAGTCCTTTGCTGTCTCTGACAGAATTACAATGTCATCGGCGAACCTCAAAGTTTTTATTTCTTCTCCATGGATTTTAATACCTACTCCGAATTTTTCTTTTGTTTCCTTTACTGCTTGCTCAATATACAGATTGAATAACACCGGGGAGAGGCTACAACCCTGTCTTACTCCCTTCCCAACAACTACTTCCCTTTCGTGTCCCTCGACTCTTATAACTGCCATCTGGTTTCTGTAAAAATTGTAAATAGCCTTTCGCTCCCTGTATTTTACCCCTGCCACCTTTAGAATTTGAAAGAGAGTTTTCCAGTCAACATTGGCAAAAGCTTTCTCTAAGTCTACAAATGCTAGAAACGTAGGTTAGCCTTTCCTTAATATTTCTTCTAAGATAAGTCGTAAGGTCAGTATTGCATCACGTGTTCCAGTATTTCTACGGAATCCCAACTGATCTTCCCCGAGGTCGGCTTCTATTACTTTTTCCATTCGTCTGTAAAGAATTCGTGTTAGTATTTTGCAGCTGTGGCTTATTAAACTGATTGTTCGGTAATTTTCACATCTGTCAACAAGTGCTTTCTTTGGGATTGGAATTATTATATTCTTCTTGAAGTCTGAGGGTTTTTCGCCTGTTTCATACATCTTGCTCACCAGATGGTAGATTTTTGTCAGGACTGGCTCTCCCAAGGCCGTCAGTAGTTCTACTGGAATGTTGTCTACTCCCGGGGCCTTGTTTCGTCTCATGTCTGCTCTGTCAAACTCTTCACGCAGTATCGCATCTCCCATTTCATCTTCATCTACATCCTCTTCCATTTCCATAATATTGTCCTCAAGTACATCGCCCTTGTATAGACCCTGTATATACTCCTTCCACCTTTCTGCTTTCCCTTCTTTGCTTAGAACTGGGTTTCCATCTGAGATCTTGATTTTCATACAAGTGGTTCTCTTCTCTCCAAAGGTCTCTTTAAATTTCCTGTAGGCAGTATCTATCTTTCCCCTAGTGAGATAAGCCTCTACATCTTTTCATTTGTCCTCTAGCCAGCCCTGCTTAGCCATTTTGCACTTCCTGTCGATCTCATTTTTGAGACGTTTGTATTCCTTTTTGCCTGCTTCATTTACTGCATTTTTATATTTTCTCCTTTCATCAATTAAATTCAATATATCTTCTGTTACCCAAGGATTTCTACTAGCCCTCGTCTTTTTATCTACTTCATCCACTGCTGCCTTCACTATTTCATCCCTCAAAGCTACCCATTCTTCTTCTACTGTATTTCTTTCCCCCAGTCCTGTCAATTGTTCCCTTATGCTCTCCCTGAAACTCTGTACAACCTCTGGTTCTTTCAGTTTATCCAGGTCCCATCTCCTTAAGTTCCCACCTTTTTGCCGTTTCTTTAGTTTTAATCTACATGTCTTAACCAATAGATTGTGGTCAGAGTCCACATCTGCCCCTGGAAATGTCTTACAATGTAAAATCTGGTTCCTAAATCTCTGTCTTACCATTATATAATCTATCTGATACCTTTTAGTATCTCCAGGGTTCCTCCATGTATACAACCTTCTTTCATGATTCATAAACCAAGTGTTAGCTATGATTAAGTTGTGCTCTGTGCAAAATTCTACCAGGCGGCTTCCTCTTTCATTTCTTAGCCCCAATCCATATTCACCTACTACGTTTCATTCTCTCCCTTTTCCTACTACCGAATTCTAGTCACCCATGACTATTAAATTTTCATCACCCTGCACTATCCGAATAATTTCTTTTATTTCATCATACATTTCTTCAATTTCTTCGTCATCTGCAGAGCTTGTTGGCATATAAACTTGTACTACCGTAGTAGGTGTGGTCTTCGTATCTATCTTGGCTACAATAATGCGTTCACTATGCTGTTTGTAGTAGCTTACCCGCATTCCTATTTTCCTATTCATTATTAAACCTACTCCTGCATTACCCCTATTTGATTTTGTATTTATAACCCTGTAGTCACCTGACCAGAAGTCTTGTTCCTCCTGCCACCGAACTTCACTAATTCCCACTATATCTAACTTTAACCTATCCATTTCCCTTTTTAAATTTTCTAACCTACCTGTCCTATTAAGTGATCTGACATTCCTCGCTCCGATCCGTAGAACGCCAGTTTTCTATCTCCTGATAACGACATCCTCCTGAGTAGTCCCTGCCCGGAGATCCGAATGGGGGACTATTTTACCTCCGGAATATTTTACGCAAGAGGACGCCATCATCACTTAATCATACAGTAAAGCTGCATGCCCTCGGGAAAAATTACGGCCGTAGTTTCCCCTTGCTTTCAGCCGTTCGCAGTACGAGCACAGCAAGGCCGTTTTGGTTATTGTTACAAGGCCAGATCAGTCAATCATCCAGACTGTTGCCCCTGCAACTACTGAAAAGGCTGCTGCCCCTCTTCAGGAACCACACGTTTGTCTGGCCTCTCAACAGATACCCCTCCGTTGTGGTTGCACCTACGGTACGGCTATCTGTATCGTTGAGGCACGCAAGCCTCCCCACCAACGGCAAGGTCCATGGTTCATGGGGGGGAATTAGCTGTTCAATATCCTCACACACTTTCTCTATCTCTTCATCTTTGGCTTGCGACGTCGGAATATACCTGAACTATCGTTGTCTGTATTGGCTTGCTGTCGATGCTGATGAGAAACCCCTATCACTGAACTGTTCGCAATAACTCTCTCCCCGCGAATCCTTCCTATTCATAACGAATCTTACTCGCATTATACCGTTTTCTGCAGCTGTCAATGTTACTCTATATTCATCTTACCGGAAAACCTTGTCTTCTTTCCATAAATCCTTGTCTTCTTTCTACTTCAGTTCACTGACTCCACTAGCCGTGGTCTGATCCTCAGTATTTCCCTTTTCAGGTTTTCTAGCTTCCCTATCACTTTCAAACATCTGGCATTCTACGCCTCGTGTCATTGGTTATTCAGCTTTTTTCTAATGGTCACCTCCCCTTTGGCGAACCCCTCCCGGAGATCCGAATGTGGGACTAGTCCGGATCTTTTACCAACGGAGAGATCATCATGATACGTTTTTTAATTACCGATCACATGTCCTGTGGAGAGGCATTATGTGTTTTTAATGCAGTGGTTTACTTTGCCTTCTGCATCTTCATAACATGAATCATTTCTAACTTTTCCGCCTTCAGGGGCAGTTTACTACATCAAGGGCAAGAGTGTGCCCCTAACCTCTGTCCGCTCCTCCACCTGTTTCACAATGCCGTTGGATGAATGTGACTTTCTTGCCTGAAGTCTTCGGGCACAAAAGCCGATAATTTTTACTCAAATTTTAAGCAGAACGCTAGACGAGGACGTTTCGATTACTAATCAAAGAGTACACTTTTTTCATTCTTTCTGTGCCTACACTGGTGTCAGTCTACGGTCCTACTACCGAACTATTGTCAAAAGCTCATCCATTACATGCACATGTTTTTGCGTGAAGGTTTCACGATGTAACAATAACAGTTGTTTCATGAAATTACCAAATCATTCTAGCCGAGGATATTCGATCAATAAAGAGCCACAGATCGCTTTTGTATCCCTTCCGCACATGTCCGTGATGTTTCTAACGGACCTTTGCACCTACCTTACTTGAGGGAAAGGAATTGTGGTTCTCTCATCTTACACCTTACTTTTCTTAAGATTTTCGAGAGGTGATGGAACCTTTACGAGAAAACAATAGATGTCATACGGGAAATACATTTGATAGTGTGTTTCTGGCCGTTCCTCCAAGTTGTCATTTTCATTTTATGTACAATATTTCCGCGATCGGTCTAGCCGTCTTCTTCAGGTGCCACCAGTGTTGCTTATTTGCTGCCTGGAGTCCCAGCTTGACTGTGAACTATTTTTGGTCTCACATCACACCTTTTAACAGCCTCTCCCGAAGACCCGAGATTACAGGAATATAATTACCGAACTCCGGAGTTGCTTGGTGGGTTCGTTCGCTCGGAGTCCTTCGTCAATAGTGTGTGTCGCAAACAAGTCAGTTAGTGGCGAAATTCTAAATGTAGTGAGTTGCGACGTTAATTGTTATTGGAAAAGAGAACCAGGAGTGGCTGTGTATGGACACTCTTTAAGTGGTAATGAGAAACTTTAAGATCGCTCTTTTATCGAAGTCCTAGGAATTGAATTCCGAGTGGACTGCAAATAATCAACATGTTTTGTGTGTAGTCCGTATTCTACATTTGCGTGGCGAGTGAAGTATTAAAACCACACACTTACAATAGAACAGTTTGTCGCAAAACAGGAATTTCTGCGTAACGGAACTTTCGGGAGATTTAGGTTCTGTACTGTACCAAGTGTGGATTACAGCAATAAAATTTTTGTATTTTATAAATAACTTTGCGTGTGAGTGTGCGTGGGTATGCGTGTCTGTATGTGTGTTTGTGTGTGCGTGTGTGTTGTGTGTGTGTGTGTGTGTGTGTGTGTGTGTGAGTGGAAATACTGAATATACTTGGTTACTGCGGTTACTGCAAACAGTGGTTCAAATGGCTCTGAGCACTGTGGGACTTAACATCTGTGATCATCAGTCCCCTAGAACTTAGAACTACTTAAACCTAACTAACCTAAGGACATCACACAGCACCCAGTCATCACGAGGCACAGAAATGCAAACAGTGGATTTCTTGATTTTTGTTAATACTTCCTCATTTCTTTTATAGTAGTGATTGGTAATTTACCTTCCAGCCAGAATGTGGAAAGGTGGACTGCAGGTTTCGAGTGACACGTTACCATTATTTTCTGATTAGTCATTAAAGCAATTTACAAGTCCTTATGGCTAGGTTGAAATAACACTTTTAGAACCTTGCAAAACTCGCTGTGCGACACAATCCAAGGTCGTGATTGTGACTCGTCGCATAGCATTCTTGTCGTCTAGACTTTAACCAAGGTCAAGACTTCATATCTTGCAATACGTTTGGCTGAATTCCTATGATAAATTTATGAATTAGACGTCTGCAGATTTTTTGATCTGATGTATACAGCGTGATTATAATTAAAGTTTGACTTTCAAAGCGCTG
This sequence comes from Schistocerca nitens, assembly GCF_023898315.1. Classification (NCBI taxonomy): domain Eukaryota; kingdom Metazoa; phylum Arthropoda; class Insecta; order Orthoptera; family Acrididae; genus Schistocerca; species Schistocerca nitens. The sequence continues at coordinate 551,237,119 of NC_064617.1, forward strand.
TAGATATAACACCACTGGTCAGAAGGACGTCAAATTGCAACGGAATATTATCGGAGAAGTGGGTAAACGTATGGCAGAAGAAAACAAAATAGTTACAGAATGTAGCAATAGATGGCACTGTAAGCATCATAATTTAATAGTGGTGGACTACAAATGACAAATGAATTATACAATGCCTAAGGTGTACGTTTGACTTTAAAGAAGCTGTACTACTCAGTGTGCATGGGTGTACAGGTGTGAGACTGTTAGTTACGTAAGCCCATCCACCACGGCAAGGTCATACCGCATCGGATGGGAAATATCGGTTTTTAATTGTCCTGAGGCCAAAAACCGCATAAAAAGCATCTATCACATGTTTTTAATTGTCATGAGACCAAAAATCGTATAAAAAGCATCAATCAAAGTCAAATCGGATTATTAATTTCCGTGTGACTGACGTAAAACATGTTCAATACGCTGTCAACCGTTTTCTGCAACAAGTTGAAATCGAGAAACAGCATGTTCCACAACTGATTGAAGTGTTTCCGGAGTCATGTTCAGAATGTGTTACGCAATGCGTGCCTTCAATGCAGCTAAGTTTGCAGTCGGGACACTGAACACAACGTCTTTCAGATAGCCACACAGCCAGAAGTGATCGGGACGGACAGGCTGTGGGAAATGGCGGCTGATAATTCTAGTATTTCTGAAATGGTGCTTCAGCAGCTGCTTAACCGATTTGCAATGTGCGGATGGGCGCCATCTTGTATAAATATGATCCCATCCATACATCCACGCTGTTGGATAGCTGGAATAATGTTGTTACGCAAAAGACACTCATAGCGCTTACCAGTGACGGTACAGGTAACAGGACCGGAAGCACCTGTCTCTCCGAAAAAAATATAGCCCTATGATAAATGATGCAGTAGGCCCGCACCACACAGTGACCTTTTCAGGACGAAGTGGTAGTGTTTCATTCGCGTGTGGATTTTCCGTTACCCATATTCGACAATTCTGTGTATTGACATATCCTGTCAGATGAGAGTGGGCTTCGTCTGTCAACAAAATCTTCCACAGCCAATCATTGTCCGCTTCCACGAGAGCAAGAAACTCTAAAGAAAAGGTCTCTCTTGCTGGCAGGTCAACATGATGCTTCTTGTTGACCTGCCAGCAAGAGAATGGGTAATGTTGAATGGATAGCAAAGAAGAATGTTTCGTAGGATTTTACGCACCGTGCTCACGGGTATGTCCAACGTTCGGGCAAATCTCCGTGCCCACTACCACTCGTCTGCTTCTGCATTGCTGTGGCCACTGCTTCCACTAACGCCGAATCAATTCGTTTCCTCCCTCTACCAGGTTGCACACCAAAAGAACCCGTCTTTTCGAATTTCCTTATCATTTTCTCCAGACCCAGGGCAGTCATCGGACCAATGCCTTTTTTCAAACTCTTCAGTGTCCGGAACTTCTGCAGAGGGTTGTGTGCACAGTCATTATTCTTGTAACACAGTTTTACAAGCACAATGAGATCCTGCATTAAGACAGTCATTGTGAACGTCGCAGACACGAAAGGAGAAAAGCCATGTACCTGGCGTGTTTATATCAACTTCAATTGGTCGTGCCCATGGCAGGTGCTTTCATTTACGTATTCTGACACATACAGCGCCATCTATTGATCAATTTTCACGCTATTTTTTTTCTTCTGCCATATGTTTGTCCCCCTCTCAGATAATATTCCGTTGCAATATGACATCATTCTGACCAGTGGTGTTATTTCTACAGCGTTTTGGAAATTTAACTATAATCACTATGTATTACATAATACGCATTTGATCTTAACTATGTCTTACAAAAAACTGTGCCTAGGTCAAGACCAATTCACTTACCTGTTTCCTCGCTAAGCCTTGTGTTTCATTATTAAGAACAAACCGATTATTTGTTCAACAAAACGTCGTGAAATCCCAATACTGCTAAAGCGTACTTGCAGCTATTTGATTTCTTTGATGAATTACGGTTACACATTTGTTACTATGTGCTTAACAGCCAGCCGAGGTCATACTGAATTAAGGGTGCATTTTCTGAACTTTTCCATTTCATAAGTACACGCTCTTACCCATGTTTGGCAAAGTTGGTCCAGATATGCAGGAAATGCCTTCGTACACGGTCCTCCTCGGAATTTGGATCCAGATTGTAGTTCACGCCGTTCCTCAGGAAGAGGAAAGGCAGTTCACCGTTGTGTGTTACCCCTGCAACAGCATACAAACATCGCTCAAAACAGCACTCTGTACAGTCGGTTTTCTGCTGTCAGTAGATTCTGAGCTTACAATAGACATGTAACAATCACTTTTCCTTAGTATAATGAAATGTAAAAGGCGATATTCATGCGTTATTAAAGTTGATGGTAACATAATGGCGTCCAATGCCAAATTTTTCAATACTGTCGTTAGCCCTTAGAACTTATAGAGCGTAATGTGTGAGAGAAATTTACTGTTATATGATCGACTACATTTCGTATAAAGCTCGTATAAATGAGCGTCACTTTGTTAACAGTGTTGCGATACATATACTAGGACTATACCAAAGGAATTCGTCTAGCTTCTCTATTCACTTTGAATATCCGCCGATGCGCTTCGTCCTGTAAGTTTTGTGTAGGTAGTATTATTCCTGAGAAATACCAGAACATGTCCGCCTGACACATGAATACGATATTTCCGTTTCGTGTCCACTCAGACAGTTTACACATAATTTCACTGTATCTATGTTTCGTACAGCGATTAACATTATTACGTGTAGGTGGAATGAACCTCTCTCTTTTCTATAATACCTCATAGTGCATCGTTTTCGTTTAGAATGCAATTACTAATAGAACACTAGAAAACGGTTCGATGATGCGCTATACAAGTCGGCGCTACGATGATGACATACGAGGGCTATTCGGAAAGCCGATCGGTCGCGAAATGGAAACCACTGTGGAAATCCGATGAATTTTCGGACAAATGTGTTGGGTAGTGCCTCTAGTATGCCGTTAGATCGCGATACTTCGCTCTTTTCAATTCTGCGTGCACTGTGAGCACGTAAAGACGCCTAGAAAACAGTTCCCCGCCAAGAATAAGGGCCTGGTAGAAATTTCGCCGAGATCGTGCAGCCCACATAACATAATTTCCAAGCGTTTCGTTCATGACAATTCTCAGCCGCACTCTGCAGAGGCAGTTAATATGTTCCTGCAGCGTTTTCCACGGGAAGTGTTTGATCACCCTCAAGACAGTCCGTAACAGGGTCGTCCTGAGTTTCATTTCTGCTTACATGAACCGCTTGCTATGAAGACATTTTGACACGGAAACCAGCTGTAGACGTGCGTAGAGAATTGGCGGAAAGCATAGGAGACCCCCTACTATGACAAGGGTATTGGAAAGTTGGTACAACACTACAACAAAAGTCTAAGACGGAGCGGCGACTATCTAGAGAAATAGCTGTAAGGTATAGCTAACTACTCCCAATATTTTTTTTTATTATTTTCACTGTGGTTTTGATTTCGTGACCGAACAGAACTTCGTATCCCAATAGCCCTCGCAGAAAGCTAACTAACGGAGGATAGTAAGGCTGCAAATCATTATCCACTATTATGCATAAAGACTCTAGTCTACATGGCTGTAATGGGCAGTACATCCTTGTCCACAGTGACGGTTATACACCGGAGCACTGTGACGGTTGTAGACCTGTCTACATAGATGATTCCAACCTGGACCGGTACAACACATGCCACGTCGCCGACTTCCATTGTTCACAAAGGACGACGGCCCAGAGCGTAACCAGTAAATGAACTTCGTCGCTTGACGTGATGAATGGGAACAGTCACGTACAGAAGCTTGTGTAAGTGTTAGCAACTACTATGGCGGCAGTAGTATGACAGACAACATTATTGAGCGTCATAGAGGACAATGTGTGATGATTCTCCGGAAGTGTGGCTTTGATGAAAGAGCAACGAAAGCAGACAATCAAATAGATAAGAAGACAAGCCCTACCAGAAAAAATTGGCTCTGAGCACTATGGGACTTAACATCTGTGGTCATCAGTCCCCTAGAACTTAGAACTACTTAAACCTAACTAACCTAAGGGCATCACACACATCCATGCCCGAGGCAGGATTCGAACCTGCGACCGTAACAGTCGCGCAAGGCCTACCAGAAATCTTGGATAACACAGAAGATATTGAATTTAACCGATGAAAGAAGGAAATATAAAAATGCAGCAAATGAAGAAGGCGAAAGGGAACACAAACGTCTAGAAAATGAGACTAACACGAAGCGCAAAATGGTTAAGGAGGAATAACAAGTGGACAAATGTATGGATTTAGGAGCATATTTCACTACAGGAGAGAATTATACCGCCGAAATATGAATTAAAAAGACGTATTGAGAGAAAGGAAGCTGGTACTGACAACTGGGAATATTAACGAACAATAAGTTTAATGAGTTACGGTTGCAAAATACTAAACCGAATTCTTTACAGAAGACTCGAAAAACTGGTAGTAGATGACCTCGGGGAAGATCAGTGTGGATTCCGGATAATTGTATGCACGCGCAAGGCAATACTGCTCCTGCGACTCATCTTAGAAGATAGGTTAAGGAAAGGGAAACCTATGTTTATATCATTTGTAGACTTAGAGAAAGTTTTTGACAATGTTGACTGAAACACTTTCTTTGAAATTCTAATGGAGGCGTGGGTAAAATACAGGTAGCAAAAGGCAGTTTACAGTTTGTACAGAAACCAGGCGGCAGTGAGACTCGAGAGGCCTGAAGGGAAGCAGTTGTTGAAAATAGAGGGAGATAGGGTTGTAGCCTATCCCCAATGTTATGCACTTTGTACACTGGGAAAGCAGTAAAGGAAACCAAAGAAAAATCTGGAATAGGAATTTATCCCTGCAGAAATAAATGTTTGAGGTTTGTCGATGACATTGAAAATCTGTCAGAGACAGCTAAACACTTTGAAGAGCGGGTGAAAGGAATGGACAGTGCCTTGAAAGGAGGGCATAGATGAAAATCAGCAAAAGCAAAACGAAGATAATGGAAAGTAATCAAATTAAATCAGGTTATACTGAGAGGATTAAATTAGAAAACAAGACATTGGATGAGTTTTGATAATTGCGCAGCAACAAACTGTAGATGTTCGATGTAGTGGGGATATAAAATGAAGACTGGCAATGACAAGGAAAGGGTTTGAGAACAGCACATTCCAAGCCGTCTCAGGTATGCTCAATAATGTTCATGTCTGGTGCGTTTACTGGCCACAGACTTAAGTGTTAGAAAGTCTTTTCTGAAAATATTTGTCTGTAGTGCAGGTACGTACGGAAATGAGACATACACGATAAACAGTTTGGACAAGATGAAAAAAATGGTTCAAATGGCTCTGAGCACTATAGGACTTTACATCTGAGGTCATCAGTCCCCTAGAACTTAGAACTACTTAAACCTAAATAACCTAAGGACATCACACACATCCATGCCCGAGGCAGGATTCGAACCTGCGACTGTAGCGGTCACGCGGTTCCAGACTGAAGCGCCTAGAACCGTACAGCCACACCGGCCAGCGGACAAGAAGAGAACTGAAGCTCTAGGAAGGTGGTGTTACACGTACATCTGCTCGGTGCAATTTGAAATGAGAGTTGCCCAACCAGGCAACATGTTTTCAGTCATCAACAGTCGAATGTCGGTGTTGACGGGCGCAGAAAAGGCATACAGTTTTGTGTGGTGCAGTCATCAAGGGTCAGTGTGTGAATGGTTTGCACGCTGACGCTTGTGATGGCCTAGTCGATGACCCAGTATTGCTGAAGGGTTGCACTTCTGTCAGGTTGAATGATTCTCTTCGGTCGTCGTTGGCTCCGTTCTTGCAGGTCGCAGCGACGTTGGAGATTTGATGTTTTACGGGATTCGTGATATTGTAATACGTCGTGGTCTCCTGACCTTCATTGCTTACATATTCTACCCTCAAAATCATATTCCTCACATCAAGACGCTTCATTCGAACCTAAGGTCGATAAGATAAAGTCAATGCTGTATGAATTCATGTAAACGATATGCAAATAACTTATAAATCGCAAGTGCGCACCATGGTTGAAATGCTCAAGGCTGGCATACACACACACATTCCAGACATGACGGTCACAGGAGTTTTTAGTTCAGGAGACGCAAACCGCACAACAGGGCGCCAGTCCCTTCAGAGGACAAGTCAATTCCAAACGCCGAGATGGTGCCCGTGGAGGGGACAGCGGGTGCCCGAGTGAAAGGGGGAACGACCCCGAGTTCGGCTTAAAAGCACATTCCGCTACATTGTGTGGGAGCAGCCATCCTACGCATTCTTTACACATAGCACACAGTTTCAGAGATTTTCACAGGGAGACAGCAAATGCCAAACGCCATTGTTACGGATTTCTGGATTGGTCGCCCTAAACAAAACGTCATTCTCCCGTTTTAGAGGAGCAATGCTGATTGAGAGACGATATTTCTGACGCCTTGAGCTAAAGGAATAATGGAAGAGATCGAAAGATATACCCCTTCATGTCTGGCATGGAGAGGCGCCATTCCGTTGTCGCTCTTAGAGCGAGGAACAAGTCTCTCCTCAGTACTTCACTGGGAGAGCACCTCTGTCGAGAGCGAATCGAAGTGCTACTCTATATTGAGTCCTTGCGATTAAGCGTTGTTCACTGTGTTGGCCAACATACTTATTGTGTGGTGTGAATGGACAGAGTTATAGTTAAATGCCTGTGAGCGAATTTTGAGTGGCATTGCGGTGGACTGATTATCTGACCGGTGTACCACGCCAATAGACTAGGGGCGAATAGGAATCCTTGACTTCATCAACGCATAGGGAGAGTTTGATTGGCGAAGGTCAGTCCAGATAGAACGAGAGTTATCTTATTTGTCAGCAGCGAGCGGTGCAGACAGCAGTCATCGCAGCTTATGGTATTGTGCGCTACAGCTATTGCGAGCCCCATATTTCCTCCACAACAATACACTTCGCTGCATTTCACACACGACAGCCTCGACCATACCCAGCAACATTCTAAAGGATAATTATTCAAGTTGAGTAGGTGCGCCTCTCAGCCATTCTGCCAAGTCATCAACCATCTTAAACTTTGTATAGAAATTTGATTAGCAAATCCTATCCTTGAGAGGTAACTTCACATTCCGAAAAGAACTAGGATATAACTTGTTCAATTCATAACGAAAAGTGCCATTGTGATTTTCGGAATTTTTGCAAAATAAATCATAAATTTCTTTAGTTTCATGTTTTTCTTACACTAACTAGCACTACTCTAGTACCCAAGTATCCCACTACTTACGTAAGAAATTTTGTGAATTTTTGTGTCATTTCCTTACAGCGGACGACTCCAGAAGATATTTATTGCTGAAAGTTTTTCAGGTATTTCTCTTTAGAACGTTAGGAGCTTCTCTCTAACTTCTGTAGTAGTGTGGGGGTGGAAATTGCATCTTGCAGGAGCCACAGGGTAAAAGGTACATCTCATATTAATTCGTTGTGCAAAATAACAGAATAACAGATCAACCCCACACCTCTGAATATTCACGGCACATTCGTGAAATGGTCGTACTGGAAACACCCCACTTAATCGCTACCTCAGAGATGCTGTGTCCCATTGGTCGTCCGCTGACTGTAACATCACTTTCAAACTTACTTAAATCTTGATAACCCGCCATTGTAGAAGCAGTAACCGATCTAACAACTGCAGCAGACACTTGTTGTCTTATACAGGCGTTGCCGACCGCAGCGCCGTATTCTACCGGTTTACAGATATCTGTATTTGAATACGCATGCCTATACCTGTTTTTTTGGCGCTTCAGTGCAGGTTGAAGTAGTTGTTGGAAGATGAAGATGCTTGTACAGGTTACAGCTTGGAGAGCTGCGTCAAACCAGTCTTCGGACTGGAGACCACAGCAACAACAACATCATGCTCTGCAAGACTGTCTCGACACTTATATTTATATATTGAATGTAATCTGTAGAGAAAATTAGGCGTTGCACCACAATTCATATACCAGATACCTAGAAAGGTTGTCACAAGATGAAAGACAAACTGAATAATCCCCACCACCCCTGACTAGAAGCGTACAGTCTATAAAGAGGGCCCTGCGAGTATGAAATCCTTCTTCAAACAGCCACACATGCCGCATTTGATGTTCCCAATTCGTGTTACTTATCACCAATTGAGAATTACAGGGATATGGCTGATCGATAATAACTGCTGGTTCCTTCTGGACACGCACTTATCCCGTTTGGATTCAGAATCTCGGGAAATACATCCAGGTCCTCTTTAATTCAATGTCGTACTGTTCAGAGATTCAGAATTCAGCAGAGAGTGGAGTCAGACTGCAACGAATCCTCAAATTCAGAGATATTGTACAGCTCTGTAATGCTAACCATTATACAAAGTGGTCAGAAACAGCCTGACAAGCTTCTAAGGATGTTGCAGAGCAGGTTGTGCTGAGAAAAAATTGTTAAGAAAAATTAGATACGTTGCGCAAAATTAATTAGCTTTGGAATTAGCCAATCAGCCCGTTGTGCGTGCAGATTCAAGCGGCCCACCAGAGACGCTATCGATAAAAGTATTCTCCGTTTGGTCTCCTAAAATCGAACAAGTAAGCGACACAAAAACTGGAGATGGCAGATTTTTAGGCTATTTCTGTCATTCCTGTACATCATGCACTTCATCTGTTCCACAAAATTCTGTTCAACTTCGTGCTGAAAATTGTGTCAACTTTACTTCAGAATATGCACAGGACACAGCCACAAGTCACGTATTATTTGATTTAGGTTGACCGGTTTCGCTAGTGAAAAACGAGCAACATATGTAAAGTGTGTTAGCGATGGTGTCAAACTGTCTTTAACTAGGAAGCTGCTGCCACCAGGGCAATAAAGATCCGCGGTTGCTACCGTCTGATGTGAGGAACGGGTCAATCCAAATAACACTCGACATGTAAGTGTGTTTGGACGTTAGTTACAACAGTCGATGCGTCCCCTATAGGCGATGTCTGGTTTTACTATTCCATTGTTTTCATACTGCATAACAAGTACGTAAACGCTAGCAGTAGTGTAACAATCTCACTGGCACAATAAAATGGCCACTCTCTTACGTATATGGCACCTGCCATTAAAAGAGAAAACATTGTTTTGAATATAAATAACTGTAATCCATGTGCAGGGATGAAGAGACCTATACGAGGAACAATTCATATTGATTCGAAATTCTATTGCCTAAATTGCAATTTCATTACAATTGAATGCTTTCTGTTGTGAGCTACAGTAAGCTAGCTCCAATGTGACTGACTGAAGCGCCTATGATCGCATCCAACAAAATTTAACATTGATGTAACATGAATAAAGTCTTGGTCCAATCCTTTGTACGTAGTCGACACGGGCTTGCGACTACAAAGTCTTCCCTTCGGTGAACATGACAATAGTATTTCCGTTTTCTGCCCATAAAATAAAGAAACTATTGTTTTTATAACACCAAGCTGTAGATAAGAATAACAATAAGTTTGTATGACGACTGTTACTAGCGACTGATAAACTGAACGAACCGGTTAACTCCGGACGTAAGACTTACCACTTCAATTTTCACGTAGATTTTCTCATCTGATTCCTGTGTAGAAAGGGGATTAATGTAATGACTGAAATGAGTCTGCACCACGTTTCTGGTGCTAATGAGAGAGAAGAGAGTCCGAAACTGGATACTGCCACTCAGCCTAGACTCTAGACTGCCACCAAGAGCGGAAATTCCGTACCTTTGTACATCTACATGCAATTTTTTATTATTTTGTGCATCTTTAGATGTATCATAGTGCATGAATGCATGCAAGTTTTAAGATGTGACGGTGCATAGAAATTTAGGCTCTGCTGTTTAGTGAAAAAACGTAATATTTCCATGTTAACAGTCTTTATTTGCAACGAGAAATAAATATTTCACACAGTAACAAAACAGACATTTTGTTTTATCTAAGTGAAAGAAAAATAATTGTGATTTCTGGCGTTGCAAATTCGATGACAAGTAATTTATATTACGTGCATACTTCGCAACTTGTTGCAGAATGTAAGATGGACTCGAATTATCTGACAAATAATTTCCTAGCGAAGGTTATTCATTTCATGTATTAATAACTCATAGAAGTAGGAACCGGAAAATATTGCCAGGACAGCAAACACCAGCTTTTGGTCCGGAGTTTAATTTCAAACTTCCATCAGTTCAATGCCATTTTTTCCTCGTATTGACTGCTAGTCTCTCATGTTTACTTGCAGTTCTTTTCTTGCTTCGACAAATTTTTAGGCCATATTGAACTAAACTGGACATCAGTCAACGGAATTCCAGTTTCTTCCATTTCCAACTTATCAAATTTACACATGTCTAGTTAACCAGTGAAGTAACATCTAGATACATAATAAATTGTAGTGTTTCCGACAACTACTTGATCTGAGAAAATTCGGATGAAATCTGTACGAATGAAAAATGTATTAAGAAAGAAAATTCCTCAGACAATTTTTCTTGGTATGACTTTTCATGTAAATCCACACAGCTGGTAATTTTATTTCAAATTTGTGCAATATTTGTAGTTTTTGGAAACAATAACGTGCCTGAAAACATGCTGTTTATCCTCAAGAGAGTGAATAATATCTGGGATAAAAACAGTTTTGCTTGTGCCTTGAAGCTTTACGCTCAAATTATTGAAATTCTGACACATATCAGTAACAAAAATCAATGTTGTAAGACACTTAACATCAATTTATTGTCAATATTGCACAATTTTTCTTCAATTGGTAAAAAAGCCTCTTTTTCTCATACAAACGACAAATCTTTGAAATTTCTGGCTGCAGCTCAACCAGCGAACATTGTTATACATCAGCAAGCCACTGTACGCCAAACTGACTTCAAATAACAACGTGTCCAACCCTTAGATGCATGCGATGTATATGGTTCACTACTTTTGTAACTACGGTCATTATATTACCAGGGAAACGAAATCACACTTTGCATACAGGGTTTGTGGATGTATAACGTAGTGGAATTAAAAAATAGAATGTCCAATATGTGCCAGGAGTAAATTAATAAAATCATTATTTTAGCCCACCGTATTAGGGGCATCATCATTCATTACTAAAGCAATGTAGCTTAAAGCTATTTTTGTTTCACTAAGGGAATTTTTAACAGCCACACAAATATCTCTGCCATTAGTTGTTGATATCAATCACATTACGACAATGAATTCTTCGTTGATATTATTTACAGAACAATATCGAGCAAATACAGCTAAACCGGCAGATTTAGTTACATGTGTACCTCCGTCAATACACAGAGAAATATGAGGAGAGTACCTGATGTCACTTGTTACTTACAGTTTCCGCCAGTTTTATGATTCTGTCTTTCATTGTGTTTCTAGATAAATGAATATTTTTAATGCTTCCAGTCACCTTACCTTCATTTTCGAATATTCAGAAACCAATTGGTGCATGCTTCCTTCAAAAATAACCAGTCGACAAAAGGTTTACCATACCGGTAATGACATTTGTAGCCAAGAAACTTGAGGCACTGGTATGACAGTTCTTGCTAATATACTTAATCGCAGACGTCAACTGTCTATTCCAGTCTTTAATAGCACATACAAATGGTTCAAATGGCTCTGAGCACTATGGGACTCAACCGCTGAGGTCATTAGTCCCCTAGAACTTAGAACTAGTTAAACCTAACTAACCTAAGGACATCACAAACATCCATGCCCGAGGCAGGATTCGAACCTGCGACCGTAGCGGTCTTGCGGTTCCAGACTGCAGCGCCTTTAACCGCACGGCCACTTCGGCCGGCAATAGCACATACAACCAGTCTTTAATAGCAAATAGAACGAATTCCTTTTGCTCTGGTTCGGTTTTTGCCAAGAGATATGTAATTCGTTACACAGCGTCCTTCTATAGACAATATTCGACATAACATGGTCCTGGAATATAAAACACAAGACGCTTTATTCCGTTTATTGACCCTAGCAATACCGAGGCATTTTCAATAACGCGCATTGCCAAGTGCAGGGGAGGGGGGTATGGGTAGTTTAGGACTCCCAAAAAAAAGGAAACAAAAATTCATTAATTTTTGTTGGATAATATTAACGACGTACTTTTTGAAGAGGCACAGATGTGTAAGTAGGGTCCAGAACCTGAAAATACGTTTTAGCATCCTCTTAGCCGTATCAACTCACTTTCAATAACGTACTACCGACTTCATCACCATCACAAAGAAAATTTTTAAAAATGAAAATTTCATTCATTATTGTTGTTGTTGACCTTTACACTTAAAATAGGTTTTAAAGAGATATACTGATGTGTAAGTATGGCCCTGAACGCTGAATAGACATAGATTGTAGAAAATTATAACTACTACTGAGACCTATATTTTTGGGTTGCGTTTAACTGAAAAATTTAGGACTTATGTGGATTCAGTTACAAGAATGCATTAAAAACAATAAGCATATTTTTCAAAATTTTAAAATTTAAGGTAACTGACTAGTTTACAGTATGTGACTCAGAGTGAGTTAACATGACTGAAGCTATGTCTTCTGCAATTTGTATGATGCCTAGGCACCAACAGCTCATTCACAATGAACTTCGGTACAATGACTTCTAATGTAGATGAACAAATGAATTATTTCGGTTAGGTATGCCTAAATAAATTCCTCATTTAATGCTGTGACCAATACCTTTGGTCGCGTACCTTCAGTGGCATAGGTCTCATTGGTTCACCATCCCTCACCTAGATTGTCACCCAGAGCGGCGTCCTGATGCGAGAAATAGTAGAGAGTATTACATGCTCACATTATGGAGAGATTTAGAATTTAAAGGAAGACATCTCTCCATTGAAAGACAGCATAAATTTTGGTTCTGATGATTCGAATTCAAGGTAAGTGATTTAGAAGTTCGTCAGAGAAGGGAACTACATTAAGTTTCATTTCTCTCCAGTCACTGTAAATTACTGCAATAAGTACAGAGGTATCTTTGTTCAAATATTCAAATGTGTGTGAATTCCTAAGGGACCAAACTGTTAAGGCCCTCGGTCCCTATACTTACACACTACTTAAAATAACTTAAACCAACTTATTCTAAGAATAAAACACACACCCATGCCTGAGGGAGGAGTAGAAACTCCGGCGGAAGAGGCTGCGCAATCCGTGACATGGCGACTTTAACCACGCGGCCAGTATCTTTGTCAGTAAAATGATTCAGCATTATATTTCAAAATTCTACATACCGTATTGAGCTATAAACGGAACACATAAAGATTTAATGCATTCAAAAAGAAGTTAACAAGCCATTTTACTTACCCCATTGAGTCTTGTTGACATTCTCTCCCCTGTAGTCGAACTCGTAGTAGTAAATGGGTACGTTGGAGACTTCAACCACTTTTCTGACAAAGGCATCAGTCGGCTCGAAATTCTGGATGTCGTTGTTGAACTACCAACATCAAAAGTATTTTCATGAGCCGGTGTGAAACTGGGTCACAAACAATGTAACCGAAATAGTGTTGCGGTGCAACAAGATGATAGAGAAGTGATGTTTTGCTAAAATTTAGTTTTGAAATTTTTAATAAATGTTCAGTTATGGATAAATTATATATAGCAGTCGTTTATGAGTACCTAAACTAATGAATGTTTAACTAAAAATTTACACTATCACTAGTGCATAAATTCTTCATGTGCAAAACTGTTAACTTCTCTGTAATGGTTTCCATTGAGAACAACGTATCTAATCCAGAATGAGATTTTCACTCTGCAGCGGAGCGTACGCTGATATGGAACTTTCTGGGAGATTAAAACTGTGTGCCGGACCGAGACTCGAACTCGGTACCTTTGCCTTTCGCGGGCTAGTGTTCACTGTTGGTAGAGCAATTGCCTCCGAAAGGCAAAGGTCCCGGGTTCGAGTCTCGGTCCGGCACACAGTTTTAACCTGCCAGGAAGTTTCATATCAGCGTACACTCCGCTGCAGAGTGAAAATCTCATTCTGGAAATATCCCCCAGGCTGTGGCTAAGCCATGTCTCCGCAATATCCTTTCTTTCAGGAGTGCTAGTTCTGCAGGGTTCGCAGGAGAGCTTCTGTAAAGTTTGGAAGGTAGGAGACAAGATACTGGCAGATGTAAAGCTGTGAGGACGGGGCGTGAGTCGTGCTTGGGCAGCTCTGTTGGTAGAGCACTTGCCCGCGAAAGGCAAAGGTCCCGAGTTCGAGTCCCGGTCCGGAACACAGTTTTAATCTGCCACGAAGTTTCAATGTATCTAATGTATAATACTTTCAGAGACAGTTGTAAAATAACTGCTGCAGTCAAAGATTTTGCCTGAATTATTGTTGATTTTGACTCTAACTCATTGTTTCGATATTAAACTTGGAATCAATCAAACGTGAGAAATCCCACTAGATTCTTCTGTGAAACTCTGTCAAAACGCACTATATTCAGTTCCGTACAACAAACAGAGTCATACCAACAAATGATGCAGAGCGTGAACAGGAGTCAGTGAGTAGGGTACACGCTCCAGATTTCTGGGAGTACATATTGATGAAAACTTGAACTGCAAGACGCATATTGTTAAGTTTCTCAAACAATTTAGTTCAGGTGCTTTTGCTCTCCATGCGATTGCTAGACTTGGAAACAAAACAACTTGCTGACATAAGTAGCATATTTCAGTTCAATAATGCCTTACAGAATAATTTTTTGGGGTAAGTCATCACTTAGAAAGAAAGTAATTTTAGCAGAAAAGGTAGAGTAAGAATAATACATACTGTTCAGCCGTGGTCGTCTTTAAGGAGCCCGATATTTTAATTGCACCGTCACATTACACATATTCGCTATTGAAATTCGTCATAAATAATTCATCAGAGTTTTAGAAAAATAATGATATCAGGACTTATAACATAAGATGAAGAAATGACATATTAAATCTGTCAAGGGCTCAGAAAGGAGTCCAATATCCAGCAACAAAAACTTTTGATCATTTACTCTATACCATAATTTGTCTGAAAGGTAATAGAGCAAGTTTTCAATTTAACCTAAGATCATTATCCCTGGACAGCCTCTTGTATCCCAAGGCCGAATTTCTACTAAAAATAGTAACCTGAGAAGATTTTTAAAAAATACGTCATTTTTAAGTGTAGTAACATGACTACTACTAAAATTAAAGTTGCCATTAATGCTGACACTGAAGATATAGTATGCATTCCTGTAAATTGACTCGTTACACTTCAGTTCGACAAGAGAATTGTTCAAATGACCTATGTAACATGTAACTAACTAACTCCCCAAAAAGCAAAATTAGTCATCACATCGGTCAGGTCTTCTTTGGCAACAAGCATGTTACGTGCTACGAAAGTTACGCAATATGTACCAGAAAGATGGAAACATTTCGGTGACAGTGTAGACAATATGAGTAAAATTGTTGCAGTAAGAGGTTCTCTCGGCTGAAAAGCTGTGGTGCCCTGGCATATGGCAACGAATGTTACACAGCGAAGCCTGTTGAATGTTCTTGCGCTGATGTCAAACGAAACTGGATGGATCTCTGTGAAACTGGTGGCATATAACAAGGCATTAGGAACACTGTGAACGCTGAAGCTGAACGCATTCAAGACGCACATGAGGTACAGGAGCTAAAAATGCAGGAAATTACGAAACAGAGATGTGGACGCTTAAGCTCAGGTCAATTGAAATTATCAGAGAAAGAAAAGTCTGAGAAATCAAAGCAAAAGTCTGGAAACTGTAACCAACAGAGGAATGGAAGCAGAGGAGGGAAAAATAGTCTATTCTAGAACCAACAACCGGTTGCCCTGAGCAGAATATTTGACAGCTTACAATAATTTCCAATTCTGTGTTTCAATAATTTGGATCGACGACTGTGAACTCAATAATTCTGCGGTGCAAAATTTTGATGGACAGGTTAAGCTATTAGGACATACATCAAATATTTTCTGAATATGTCGAGAAATTCAAAGATTCGTTTTGATCGGAAAGGAGATAGGTGCACTCTCTGAGAATTTTTGCACGAAATTAACTATTCCCTATCAGAAACACAGACGAGATTACCCTGGCAGTCGGATAGAGCATGGTAGCTACATCAGATCTTGAACGAGAAAGACACAACCATACGATTTCTGAATACCTACCGTTCCTAAGTGAAGAGATAATTATGATAGGGCTGGTTGGCACCACTGAATAAAAACCATCTTTCTCAAGAATAGAGATATACTGAAAGAACGCTAGTTAGAGGAAGTGCGAGGGAGCCTGAGGGAGAATGGCCCTCTAACATACTCTAAAACGCTAACTAATCGAATAGAAGGGACGGAAGGCGACACACAAATACATAAAGTCGAGGGATTATGAGTTTCCCGGGGCAAAAATTTCATAGCATAACGGTTAACATGTTATAGAGACATAATGCTCCACGTGAATTGTAGGAAGAGACTGAGAAAAGAAATAATGAAATTTTTAGCTACAAATCTTCAGTTCCCGTTGGTAAATAGAGAGAATAATTGTGGGTTACTGTTAGATATTAACAGTGAGAAAACAAAAAGGCAGGTGTTTGGATATATTAATACTCTCCCATTGGCAAAGACACAAATACTGAATGCGCTGGGATAACAAACTGTAACCATTCCTGCATATCTGGGATTTGGTAACCAGTTACGTAATATTGGTTTATTAGTGTGAGAAAGGTTAGTGATACCTTCAATTTTAGCAGCACATTGGCTAAGGGAACCAAATTTAGACCTTGAGAGGGGAATATTAAAAGTAAGGGACACTGAAACGACATTGATCTGAGGAGTAAGGTACAGGAGCTGCTACAAAGCTCCAAGAATGTTTGATATCTATAGTTTGCAACAAATTAGAGACATAACTAGGGAAGACGTCAGTATGAATTATGGTACTGAATAAGGGGGCGAAGGTAAATGGAATCTTCATTCAGTGTTGAGTCATTCTGCAGGTTTTTGTGCAGATGAGTAAATACCCTGCAGTAAAGAATACTGGAAATAGAGATATTGGTGAAGGAAAACCATGAGTGGCTGGCAAGATCTGAACTATACTCCTCCCAACACAGTAGTGGACGGTGTTGGCCAAGATTCACAGACAAAGATATGAGGAGACGGAGGCAGCCTGTCGTCTAGTGGGTGGGTAACACAGCCCCTTCCACCCCAGGATAGGACATGCCAATGACAATCAACCACAGAGGGCGTGGCAGGCAAATAAAGCTCGAGAGGATAGCAGTAGGGCAAGGTTCGTGTGGCCCCACTCTCCATTTTTGCCAAATTTATTCAAGATGGCGACGATGTAGACTTCGCAACAGTGCATGACGTCATCCAAGATGGCAGAATTGGCGGGAAAATAGGCCAATTGTGCTATGTCCACTAACCTAACCTCCAGAAAAAATGGCGGCAATTTTGAATTTTGGCGGGAAAATAGATCAATTGTGCGATATCCACTAACCTAAGCCTCCAGAAGAAAAAATGGCGGGAACTTTGAATTCCAACAGGTTAATGTATGCAAAACTGTATTGTCTTTATTATTATTATCCATTATTGTTGATTGTCATTTATTAACATTCATTATCATTTATTATTATTTATTATCATTTATTATTAATTATTATCATTTATTATTATTTATTATTATTGACCTGCCTCCACTAGAAAATTCCAACACGATAATGGCTGCAAAACCTTACTTTTGTTTCGTGATAATTCATTATAATTATTTATATATTATACATAATTAATATAGTGGGAATTAGTGAAGTTCGCTGGAAGGAGGAACAAGACTTTTGGTCAGGAGAATACAGGGTTATAAATACAAAATCAAATAGGGGTAATGCAGGAGTCGGTTTAATAATGAATAACAAATAGGAATGCGGATAAGCTTCTACAAACAGCATAGTGAACGCATTATTGTGGCCAAAATAGACACAAAGCCCATGCTTACTACAGTAGTACAAGTTTATATGCCAACTAGCTCTGCAGATGACGAAGAAATTGAAGAAATGTATGATGAAATAAAAGAAATTATTCAGATAGTGAAGGGAGACGAAAATTTAATAGTCATGGGTGACAGGAATTCGGTAGTAGGTAAAGGGAGAGAAGGAAACGTAGTAGGTGAATATGTATTGGGGCTAAGAAATGAAACAGGAAGCCGCCTGATAGAATTTTGCACAAAGCACAACTTAAACATAGCTAACACTTGGTTCAAGAATCACAAAAGAAGGTTGTATACATGGAAGAAGCCTGGAGATACTGACAGGTTTCAGATAGATTATATAATGGTAAGACAGAGATTTAGGAACCAGGTTTTAAATTGTAAGGCATTTCCAGGGGCAGATGTGGACTATGACCACAATCTATTGGTTATGAGCTGTAAATTAAAACTGAAGATACTGCAAAAAGGTGGGAATTTAAGGAGATGGGACCTGGATAAACTGAAAGAACCAGAGGTTGTACAGAGTTTCAGTGAGAGCATAAGGGAAAAATTGACAGGATTGGGGGAAAGAAATACAGTAGAAGAAGAATGGGTAGCTTTGAGGGATGAAGTAGTGAAGGCAGCAGAGGATCTAGTAGGTAAAAAGACGAGGGCTAGTGGAAAACCTTGGGTAACAGAAGAAATATTGAATTTAATTGATGAATGGAGAAAATATAAAAATGCAGTAAATGAAGCAGGCAAATAGGAATACAAACGTCTGAAAAATGAGATCGACAGGAAGTGCAAAATGGCTAAGCAGGGATGGCTAGAGGATAAATGTAAGGGTGTAGAGGCTTATCGCATTAGGGGTAAGATAGATACTGCCTACAGGAAAATTAAGGAGACCTTTGGAGATAAGAGAACCACTTGTATGAATATCAAGAGCTGAGATGTAAACCCAGTTCTAAGCAAAGCAGGGAAAGCGGAAAGGTGGAAGGAGTATATAGAGGGTCTATACAAGGGTCATGTACTTGAGGAGAATATTATGGAAATGGAAGTGGATGTAGATGAAGATGAAATGGGGGATACGATACTGCGTGAAGAGTTTGACAGAGCACTGAAAGACCTGAGTCGAAACAAGGCCCAGGTAGTAGACAACATTCCATTGGAACTACTGACGGCCTTGGGAGAGCCAGTCCTGACAAAAATCTACCATATGGTGAGCAAGATGTATGAGAGAGGCGAAATACCATCAGACTTCAAGAAGAATATAATAATTCCAATCCCAAAGAAAGCAGGTGTTGACAGATGTGAAAATTACCGAACAATCAGTTTGATAAGTCACGGATGCAAAATACTAAAGCGAATTCTTTACAGACGAATGGAAAAACTGGTAGAAGCCGACCTCGAGGAAGATCTGTTTGGATTCCGTAGAAATACTGGAAAACGTGAGGCAATACTGACCCCCACAACTTATCTTAGAAGCTAGATTAAGGACAGGCAAACCTACGTTTCTTGTATTTGTAGACCTAGAAAATGCTTTTGACAATGTTGACTGGAATACTCTCTTTCAAATTCTAAAGATGGCAGGGGTAAAATACAGGGAGCGAAAGGCTATTTACAATTTGTACAGAAACTAGATGGCACTTATAAGAGTCGAGGGGCATGAAAGGGAAGCAGTGGTTGGGAAGGGAGTGAGACAGGGTTGTAGCCTCTCCCCGATGTTGTTCAATCTGTATATTGAGCAAGCAGTGAATGATACAAAAGAAAAATTCGGAGTAGGCATTAAAATCTATGGAGAACAAATAAAAATTTTGAGGTTCGCCGATGACATTGTAATTCTGCCAGAGACAGCAAAGGACTTGGAAGAGCAGATGAACGGAATCGACAGTGTCAGGAGAGTATAAGGTGAACATCAACAAAATCAAACGAGGATAATGGAATGTAGTCGAATTAAGTCGGGTGATGCTGAGGGAATTAGATAAGGAAATGAGACACTTAAAGTAGTAAAGGAGTTTTGCTATTTGGGGAGCAAAATAACTGATGATGGTCGAAGTAGAGAAGACATAAAATGTAGACTGGCAATGGCAAGGAAAGCGTTTCTGAAGAAGAGGAGTTTGTTCACATCGAGTATAGATTTTAGTGTCAGGAAGTCATTTCTGAAAGTATTTGTATGGAGCGTAGCCATGTATGGAAGTGAAACATGGATGATAAATAGTTTGGACAAGAAGATAATAATGCTGAAGATTGGATGGGTAGATCATATAACTAATGAGGAGGTATTGAATAGGATTGGGGAGAAGAGAAGCTTCTGGCACAACTTGACTAGAAGAAGGGATCGGTTGGTAGGACATATTCTGAGGCATCAAGGGATCACCAATTTAGTATTATAGGGCAGCGTGGAGGGTAAAAACCGTAGAGGGAGACCAAGAGATGAATACACTAAACAGATTCAGAAGGATGTAGGTTGCAGTAGGTACTGGGAGATGAAGCTTACACAGGATAGAGTAGCATGGAGAGCTGCATCAAACCAGTCTCAGGACTGAAGACCACAACAACAACAATTCATTATCATTTATTAACATTCATTATCATTCATTGTCATTTATTATCATTCATTATCATTTATTATTATTCATTATCATTTATTATTATAGACCTAAATCAACTAGAAAATTGCGCCAAATTCCAACATGATAATGTCTCAAAAACTGTACTTCTATTTATTGTTATCATTTATTATTTATTGAAGATGTCTGATTTCCTCGGTGAGAAAGCCAATTTCCTTACATCCATAACAAAAATCTATCACAAGTTCAAATCCCATTACCATAATTGATCACACGTACGAACTTTCTACATTACTTATCTTTTTTCACTGGTAGCCTATCATATTCGCATCAAAAAATAAACTGCACTTATAGTATCGTAAGTCATGTCCTTTGATTTTGCAGGGGGGAAGGGACTGAAGACTTTATTTCGAGCAGTACGGTCATCACTTTTTCTCCAACACATTCAGCACACACGTCATTGATATCGCAGTGCAGTCGCCATGACGTCCACGCTCCAACTGAATTAGTTCAAATCCTCACCACCCCCTGGCCAGCGCGCGGAGACACTGCCAACGCATGTCACGTGAGGCGGCCGCCTGCGCTGGATTGCCTGTACGTTGGGGGGCGAGCGCAGTGATCGCTCCCACGTCGTAAACATGTTTTCGCTGGACACACTGGAACTTGCCGAGTTTGACGTCACAGCGGTCCCTTGTCCACTCACCACGTGTATTCGTCGCTTCCGCACGTTTCCCGCCAAAATTGTTTGCCTCGGAGCTGAATCACACAACAGTCGGACATTCCTTGCCACACTTTTGGAGCCAAAGTTGTTTTCCTGGGCACGTTCAAACCTGTCGATGCCGACTGCTCACCGTGCACCACGTGTCCTTGTGCGAGCGAGAACGCATTGCTACACTTTTGGCGGCAAAGTTTGCTCTACACTGTTATCCGCCGTGATTATATAACATCGCGTTTGGTCCACACTAGTACGCTCGCTAATTGACTCTCTCTCGTGCGCGCGTAATAATTGTACAATCGCTGCGCCGCCACCCCGCTTACGTCACACACCCTCCCTACACGCGACGGACATAGTCTTCTGTAAATACGTAAGTACTTAATTCCATTTCGTTTTTAATCATATTAAATAATTCAATTTACAATTTCATATACGTATGCAAAGGTGTTCAACTACCTAATTTCAACTACCACCGGCCGCGGTGGTCTAGTGGTTCTGGCGCTGCAGTCCGGAACCGCGGGACTGCTACGGTCGCAGGTTCGAGTCCTGCCTCGGGCATGGGTGTGTGTGATGTCCTTAGGTTAGTTAGGTTTAAGTAGTTCTAAGTTCTAGGGGACTTATGACCTAAGATGTTGAGTCCCATAGTGCTCAGAGCCATTTGAACCAGCCATTCAACTACTTTTTGAGGACGAGACAAACACCTCTTACTAGGAACCAGCGCCGAGTTTGAATTCTGGCAGTAAAGAAAGGTCACTTCAGCTTTCTCTACCAACCTAATAAAATTGTTGGAAATAAAGGGCACTTGTACTAACCTCAGCCACCCGACCGCCACGTCCTCCTAGGAACCAGCGCCAAGTTTGAAATCTGCCATTAAACAAAGCTCACTGGCGCTTCCGCCACCAACCTCATCACCGCTAAACTAAGCCACCAGCACTCAACCTCTTCATACACGTTTCGGGTAAAAGGACTCACCCCGCACTAGGCCCATGGATGGAGGAACGAATTTACTTTGTTTAGGAATGGAGTATATGTATCACACCGACATGTTCCATACCATACAGATCTGCAAAACACTCCTACACAACTCATTTATAATGCTCTAGACACACGCTTGCTAATTGTAAACAGTTAAAAATAACTCACAGCACAGCCTACAGACATGCGAACCGCTCGTAAATAATGCAAAACATGTACGTCCAAATAGCGAAACAACTGCTAATTTTCGGAAATAATTTCAGTGCATAGGCTGATGGAAGGAGGAACGAGTGTACTTTATTTATTTGCGACATATCTTTTTGAAACTTTTACTTCTCATAGGTTTCGATATGTAAGGCTGACCTAAGGCATGTTCTGAACTCCAGTAGTGCAATCCAGACATGTAACTCCTCTACAGATAAATTTGTCCAGTTATTTGTCGGCTCACTCACAGTCTGACCAGATTGCCGTTATTGCGCAATAACATCTCAGACTACGCTGTGCTGCTCAGGGAAGTAAGGAAGGGCTGCACTCTATTTATTTCAAGCCCTTCTATTTAGTAGTGGAGTATATTTGTCACAAAACACCCGCACTGATCCGACTGTGGTCATCTGACACAGCCCACAAACACGTAAACAGCTCCTAATTTCACCACACAATAGCAAACAGCTCTTAAATAATGCAGTACACAATATCAGCAGACGAGCTCTGTACTCTTAAACTCTCCAAATAAAGCACAGCACAGTGCACAGACATGCCCGCAAAATAGTGCAACAGACGCGCCCAAACACCCACGGCTGCCAAACCGACCAAAAGTCTCTGCTCGGCCTCCCCCCAAACATGACCTCAACACAGTCGCATTCGCGCCTAACACTGGAGAAATTGATATCGCCTATGCGCCTTAGATTACACTCAAAGGCAGGCCCAGGCCGCCCACGCGCGTGCGTGCGGTCGGCTGGGGGAGGGGGTTCCAGAGCCTTCACTCAAGTTCAGCTTCCGAGCGCTCCTCACAGACGACCAGAAAGAGCGCTCTCAACTGACACACGTGAAAGCTGCATTGTTCTTCTCATATTTACCGCAGGCGTCTCAGGTCTGGACCTGCCTTCACGCCTATTGTCAGAATAGTGCATAGCTCGTCGACTCACACGAATAACGCCGCTGCGGTGTAATGATTGACAACTCTCTATTTATTTTTTCAAACAACTTATTTATCCATACAATATATCTATCACACAATCACCCTGGGCCATGTTGCATAGCCCACAGACACGCACCCAATCATAATTTAGAGTACACACTATAGCAAACTGCTACTAAATAATTCCCCACACAGATGTGTAGATACGCTCAGTACTCGTAAACTATCCTAATAACGCATAGCAGAGCCTGCAGATCCGCTCGCAAAATAACTCAGCAGACGTGCGCAGGTACCCCCTACTCCGCACCCTGCCCACAGGATCGTGAAGTCACCTATCCATCTGATTTCAGGCCTCGCACAGCCCCTGCTCGGTTTCCGCAAGCGTGAGTTGGCGCGGTCAACGCGTTCGTCAGTGGTCAAAGCACACACATACGTGTGTCCAGGACCGCGTCCGTCACAATCCCGAGCCGCGACCACCGAACACGGGTAAAAGTCAACTTTATATCAACTTAGCATAATTCCAAAGTGCAGCCTCCATACGCTAGACATATAATAGCAGCACATGTCTTTACCTCCTATGACACACTGCGCATTGCTCCTCACACGACATTACACGGCCCTTTAACTAAACGTGACTACACATCCCCGCTCTCGCCTCGTCGTGTGACCAGCCATCTGAAACCTTCTCAATATTATTCTTACTTTACAACATCTTTTTAAAATATAAGACCTAATTTATACCTCCCACCGCACCTAACCTCACACCCGTCCCACCATCAACATACGCAAACGTCCTCAACCCTACGTTGACACTCATATATCACCTCACAAACCATGCCCATCAATCAATTTACCATTCTCATCCCCTGTTTTCGAATTTCAAACGTATCCTCTGTCTGAACACCAATCAACTCATCTTTCTCGCACTTTCAACAGTAAAATTAATTTTACACACACCCAAAAATACCAAACGCAATTAAAGAGTCAAACTTTTATACAGAGCATCAAGCACATATGACACACCAATATTCAATGCCTGGTCCATATTTATCACCTCCACCTTGAATTAAATATTATTACCATTGCCACAACATTCTACGGCTCGATTTGTACCTATTTTTCCGCTTTTAACTATTGTCACTAGCGGTCGAATATAGATTGCATAAATTTCCACATAAAAAATCTCGCCCCACAGTTTAGAGACTCCTTTATCCGAACACATAACATCATTCAACATCACTTGCTCTTATCTAATAACTTATCCATCAGGCCTGGGGGCAAGGTCACCCCTTTCTTTCTTTCTTTCTTTCAGCAGCAGACAGCTATTTTTTTACAGTGGTAGCTAAATTGCGCCATCAACTTAACATCAGCATTCACGAAACATATCTTTAAATACGTAAACACACGTACTCAATTACACAGCGGTCCTGCTGAGGACATGACCTTCAATATTACAGTTCTTAATCCAATAACCACCGAAACAAGTATTAAATGCTCAAACTAATCCCATAGCGCCTTACAAAGCGAGTGTCCGAGCGCCGCCAGCGGCATGTCAAAGCCACATAGCTGTCCATCTAAACAGCCGTCCACACAGCCCCAGGACCAGAAAGCTGAAGTGGGCTCTCCCTATACCTGCTCTCCAGCTATTTTCTAACGTCATACAGTGCACAAATGGATTCCTGAATGGTACAGATCTTTATCTCCCCCTTGCATCTCCAACAGGACATGTAAACAGTGTCTCCCCCAGCCAGCGAACCCGACATCATTCACCCTCCGCTGGCAATTTCCACTCACAAATCTTAAACACTCGCATATATAAAACCATATTCAATCCTGCCCAAACCTCACTTAATAATAAAAAAGCAATCTCCCTTTCTAAGCATAGATGAGTATGCATTTATCTTCACCCATCTGATCTCTGCAATTTAAGTTGGAGAAAGACATATCTATTACCTTTTGCAACCTGTCTATAAACAGAACAATCTCAGTTACTACAACAGGACCTTCTTTTGACTATTCGCCGGAAATGCGCGCAATGTTGTACGCTTCAAACTAGGTACAAGTACAACAGATTCTCAACGCCCTATCATCTTTATCCTCTACCATCAAACAGTGAAAAAGTCACGAAGGCACCAATGCGATCCATCTCCAGCGTAACACAAACGGAATTCACAATACTCCCCCCGAATAACTCAGAGTGTGACCATCCAAAAATTCCTAAAAATAGCATAAAACGGATCAGTTTACACAAGAAGACATCAACTAGACAGATGAAGTATGTTAATAGAGAATCAACAATTGTTATTATTAGACTGAAGTTTCCCACTTCTTTGTATGACCAGATGTAAGATCTGGACTTTCATTTTCACACTATAATTCAAGGTATTTATAACATTACATAAATTATTACATTTGATTAAGGAAATCAGAAAATAATCTTTGTGCAATGAAGGTAATGAAAATGGAAGAACAGCTTCGCTTACCTGTTTCTTTTGTTTCCCAGGAAGTGGGATTCAGGGAGGGAATATCTCTCGTGAAGTCACATGCTTATGACAAGTTTTGCTTTGAAAATCTCCGGTTATTAAATATCAGAATTGCTACAGAGTTGCTCTAGGAACATTCTTCTGAGTTTTAAACTTCCGCTGGCCACCAAACTCCCGAGACATGAACATTATTGAGCATATCTGGGACACCTTGCAACGTGCTGTTCAGAAAAGATCTCCACCCCCTCGTATTCTAAGTGATTTGTGGACAGCCCTGCAGGACTGATGGTGTCAGTTCGCTCCAGCACTACTACAGACATTAGTCTAGTCCATGACATGTCGTGTTGCGTCACTTCCCCGCGGTCGAGGGGGGGGTGGGGAGGCTACACGATGCTAGGTAGGTGTACCAGTTCTTTTGGCTTTTCAGTGTATATGTGCCTCCTAAAGGAACTGCAAAAACAGAGAACTACTATCGAAGCTTGCATGACCCTTATTTAGACGGTAATGTCATTGATCTCATAACTAAATACACATACAAACATACAAATAAATCATATCGAGAATAATTATTCCAGAGAGATAGGTGCCATACCAGCAGATGCAGCAGAAATAAAAGGATATATTGAGATTCTGTTGATGAGTTGTGTGCTATAAACATGCAACTCGAGCACCAGCCTGTAAAGCATACTGGATGTCAAGCAATTTACTTGACTATGCCTGAGAGAAGATATAAATTTCTTATCAGAACTTTGTTATCTGATGATTTTAGTGATCGCGAACTTCACGCAAAAATTCACCAAGTGGCCTCAGTATGTGAAATATTGTATTTGTTCCTTGCAAACTTACAACAATATATTGTTCTGAGGGCTGAAATGACTTCTGATGAACAGCCTATGGCATTCAGTGGACACTGTCCATTTAGACAGTACATTCCCAGCAAGCCTGCAAAATATGAGGTGTAGGTATTTGCCCTTGTTAATGGTCACTACCCATGAACTGTCAACTTGTAAATACAAGCAGGCCAACAACAAGAAGGTCCATATCGTTTGAGTAATGAAAGAAGTTATTTGATAGCTAATAAGAGTCGTACTTCCTGGGCGCGAAAGGAACATCTATATAAGAGTGGACAAGTGGTTCTCCTCACTCCATGTTGCCAAGCAGCTGTTTGAAAATAGTAAGACCAAAGTTGTCACGGTACGAAAGGACGAAGGAGAAGTGCCCAGGGAATTTTGTGTGGGAAAAGGAAATCCAATAAATTCTCCAAAATTTGGCTCCCACCCCACTTGCACATTGATTTGTTACGTGTCGAAGCCTAACTAAATGGTGATTTTGATGTCAGCAATGCACAATGACGCAAAATTTGATACCGATGCAGCTTCTCAATAGAAACGAGAAATAATAACGTTCTACGATCGTACGAAGAACGGTGGGGATCTAGTTGGTAAGATGTGCGTGCTGTATGACACATCCGGAATTTCAAGAAGATGGCCTCTTGATGTATTTTATGATTGGCTGAAATTTAGCGCACTCAATGCATTTTCATTTATATAACGAACCAAACCTACACTGCAGTTCGACACCGACATTTTGTTATTGGCTTGTCTCTGTCTTGAATGAAACTGATGGCTCACCGAAGATTAGAAATGAAAAATGTTGCCAAGAAGTCTGTGCTTCAAAATAAAATACTTATTTTGCCATTCCTCTGGTGAAACGTCAGCCATCAAATTCAGGAATGACACAGAAAAGTTCTGTAGGTCGTTGCTGTAGCTGTGAAAGATCATGAAGTATAACTACATGAAATGTGTAAAATACATCTAATAAATTCATTTGGTTTGATCATTCCAAGTTCGGAAATATATCATGTTCCAAAAACCACGATAATATTTATATTTATACGAATGTATATTTTTCAAACGAAATCAAAGTCAATGACGTCATATTAGTTAATATTGTGACTTGTTATTAAAATGTTGTTGCTTTTCCAAATATGAGGTAATGTGTTTACTTTTTATTGGCAGCTTTCAATAAACATTGCTCTGGGGAACACACAAAACAACCAATAAACGTTTTTTTCAAAATTCGGTGGCCGCTTTTTTTGTAAGAAAACGGCATACATAGATAATCCATGCGACCACTTACGTTTCTTCTTTGATCGCGACCAGTACAGGGTTAAGTACAGTTCAATTCAGTGCAGTGTAGAGAATCCCCTATCACCTTTGTTAGAAACTGTTAATTTTCAAGACGATCGTGAATTAAGTGTCCCTTAAGTTTGGATTTAGATTTGTTTCTCACATTCCATAGCAGTACATAGTTATAAATAACGGCGGTGGCTGTAATTAATGGGGGCTCTAATATCCCAAGGAAAGAGTTGAACCAATTATCTGGGAAGGGCACCACTGACACAGAACGCTCAGAACCAAAAGAAACCAGGCTTAGAATAACACTCGATCATAAAAAACAGAGATCTGTGTCGTTTCCATTCAGAACGTTGCATTCTACAACAAGTGACATAGTAATAGAGAGAAATAAAGTAATAAGATATCAGTACTATAAGAGGGGAATTACATGTAATTCACTGACGTCAATGTGCCATCACATTTTTAATCAACAGTGCCAAAAACGCTTTGTTTAATCACAATAGCGGAAAAACACATATCCTACACACCTGATATTGTTGTTATTAATCCTGATAGGGCAGATGTGCGATTTAGATGAAGTGCTTAAAGCAGTGAAGCACTTCACAAAAGGCCACGGTTACACAGTTAAAATCACTTTCACATTCAAGCATTCCAATTCCTAAAAAACTTTAATTACATTTAAAAATGATGATACATGTATGTCAACGTCACGATCAGCCTTTCACCAAGAATACTGCAACTTCGTTTTACACTTTGGTGCAAAAAGTTGATTGTAAATTACAAGGTGAAGTTTGATGATGAAATAACGATCATGTTCCTGCACTTATGGTTTGACACATGATAGTCTTACATAATCAGCAATCCTTCAGATATAGTGTTTATATTACTGAAAGAAGTAAACATCAAGGCTTTGGCAATATTTTGTTGTTTTAGGTGGGAATATCTTCAGCATAACAACTTTGTTTCAAAAACTTGTATCCATATGGATACGAACTGTATGACTTTACCAGGAATCACACAGCAACAAGCTCTTATCAGTTGTTACATACTCGCCAAGGACTGCAGTTAGAAAATGCTTCATTGATTTTTTAGTCATTGGGTGGAGATAGCTCACACTCACTCTTAGCTGACTGTTCCTGTAGCTTTGGAGACGTATGTCGTGTACCGTTTGAAGAGTCACCTTCAGTTTCAGGTTCTTCCTGTCCTTCAATATCAGTCTATCTATCCACATTAACGTTATGTATTTCCATCCCATCCTCATTATATTACTGAATTATTATGTTATATGACACATCCATGAACTAATTATTGGCGACCCGAGTTTCATTTCCATATTCAGCATGATGCCACTTTGTCCCTAATATTTGGACCATATTTGTAGGGTTAATTCTCTTCATGACAACACCGTACACACACTTTAACAGTAAACCACACGTGAACACTCCAAGAGATACATTTATACAACAGCTATACCATTCACACAACTCGAGTACTCGTTAGGGCACATTCCACCGTCTCATGGCACTAACACACAAGTGCGGTGTTTTTCATGGAAATGGAACAGGTCATTGTTGTTTTTGTGATCGAATGTTGGTCTAATTATGGTTTCGTGTGGCTCCAAGCATTCTGGGTCAAAAGTGTCCCTTGTGAGATATTTCATCTCAGTGAGTCTCTTTATCTTTGTTTCTGAGGACACGCCCAACATTCAATCACTTTCTCTCCTCAAGATGTTATATTCATATGTGTGTAGTCAGAACAACCCGGTTTCGGCCTTTGAGAGAGAATTTCACTGTTTTAGGACTAAATCACTATATTGCGGAAACATATTGCATCATCCTCTTCACCTCCGAATAGCACTTGTGTACAATCCCCTTAATCATTATATTTCAGTCTCTGACTTCCCTCATAGATTCTACTCTCTGTATCTCGCTCTAATACTATATAAATTATTGCCTGATGTTCTATCATCCTTTCCCTTCCTCGTGACAATAGTTTCTAAATATTTGTATCCCCGTCGATTCTGCGGTGATTCATTTCATTTGTTATTTTATCAGTCCACCTAAGATTCATCAACCTTCTATGGTACCACATCCCACATTCCTCGATTCTCATCTTCTCCGGTTCCCACACAGCCCACGATTCACTTCGATACAGTACTGTGCTCCAAATGTACAATCTCATAAATTTCTTTCTCAGTTTAAGGCCAATATTTGAGACTATTTTCCTTTGGTCATGAATACCCCGTTTGTTTGTGCTGTTCTGCTTTTTTCGCTCTTCTTGCTTCGTCCGTCACATGTAATTTTGCTTCTGTTGCAGCAGGGTTCCTTCACTTCGTTTACTTCGTAGTCCCATATTTTTTATGATTTTATCCATAAACTTACTTCCGCTGCTTATCATTATTTTTGTCTTTCTTCGATTTACTCTCATTCCACATTCTGTGCTCAGAAGACTACTAATGGCATTCTCTGTGTTCTTCAGCTTTTCCTCGCTTCCACTGGCGATAGCAGTGGCATTGGTGAGTTTTATAATTGATATTGTTTCACCATGAACAGTAGTCCCTCTCCTGAACCTTCCTTTTATGTCTATTATCGATTCTTTGATGTACAGATTGAACAGCAAAGAAGAAATGCTGCCTTCCTGTCTTACATCCTTTTTAATTCGAATACTTCGTTCTGGGTCTTTCACTCTTGTTGATCCTTCCTGGTTCTTATACATGAAGTATCCTTCTTTCGCTATAGCTTACGCTTTCTCTGAGAATTTCGAACATCTTCCTGCATTTTACACTCTCGAACGATTTTTCAGGGTTGGTATATCCTACGAAGACGTAGTTAGTGGTATCCATATTACTGTAGCGCAGCTTAGTGGATCTGAGATTGGAAAGTGAAATGAAGTATCAATAGGAATTTTAGAGGTGATGTAATATTTGTTAATGGTTCCAAGATCCTCTTGTGAAAAGTAAATAGTGATTCATGTAAAAGCTGATTAGCATATGAGAGTTAATAGCCTGCTTTCGGATGTTCAGCCGGGTTGTCGATACCTTATTACTGCAATAAAATGGAATCATCACCTTGATTAAACACCCTAAACCTCACCATTAACCAATGACGCCACGAAAATCTAAGAGATCACAATGTAGAAGTTCCAGTTCGATAGGAGGAGCCTTTATTACCCGATTCACGTGTCCTACCTTTAAACTAAGTGTATTTGACCTCACTCCAGTTACTGAGCGTATATCTCCTGTCATCCAAATGAGGAAGTCACCTGATACTACAGTGACTATATGGGCTACAAAACAATCTGGTCAGCTCTTTTAGGTATTGTTACCTTGCGGCTTACATAGTCAGATTGAATGCTCCTTGTATTTCACTAATTCCATAAACAACCTATCGGAAAGCCTTGGAAAATATTTAAGATCGACACCTATTTTCTCGTGGGGGTAAACCTTCCGTTTTCTGAACAACAAGTATTCCAGACTTGGGTAAGTTTCACCACGTCATATCTGACAGACAACTTTTTGTACCTTTAGTTTATGGAAATCAGTACAGTTGATAAGTACAGCTTATCGGCAGTGTACTATGAAACGATTTACTCACGTTGACTAAAGGTACCGGGTCATCCACAGAGATGGTGCCGTTGCCAAAATAGAAGTCCCTTAGCTTGGACGCTGCGTCTGCCTGCTGTGTAGTTGTCGATAGATGCAGACAAGGGCCGACCACACTCTGAAACGCTTTGTCCAGGCGGTCGATAACCGCTGCTTGGTTGAGTATGGAGAAACCTGATGGAAAATGAGATAGAAAAAAAATATTACTTCAACCAAAATGACATGGATAGCTTCCTTAGTGTTTTAATTTGCTGGTACCAAGAAGAGAGTGGCCCAAGTTAAACGCATGTGTAGAATTCGATGTGTGCCTTTCATTCCAGTGTTTCATAAAAATTAATTCCAGTCATGTGATAACTGTTAAGTGGAAGTAAATTAATATTTGTTATTGCGCTCGTTTACTAGATACCAGGAGAAAAACTAAGATCTTTAAATGGAGGCACAAACGCAATACAATGAGTTGAAAAAAGTCATGCGATACAGCTAAAATCATGCTGCATCTCTTTTTTCCCGGCGTATTGCAGAAACTGAATATGTCATGGGCTCAAACAGTCGCTGGAAGTCCCGGCAGAAATACTGAAATATGATGCCTCTGTAGCCATCCATAACTGCGAAACTGTAGCCAATGCAGGAATCTGTGCACGTGCTGACCTCTCGATTAGGTATCACAAACGTTCATGTCGTGTGATCAGGGTGGCCAAATCATTCACTCGAATAGTCCAGAATGTTCTTAAAACCAACACCACACACTCGTGGCCCAGTGACATGGCGCTTTGTCATCCGTACAAATTCGATCGTTGTTTGGGAACATGTCGTCCATGAATGCCTGCAAATGGTCTCTAAGTAACGGAATATCCAGAAGACACAGTCTATTCCGTGTAAACACAGTCCACACCATTACAGAGCCACCACCAGCGTTCAAAGTGCTTTATTGACATTTTGGATCCGTGGCTTCGTGGAGTCTGCGTCACACTCGAACCCTACCATCAACTTTTATGAACTGAAATCCGGACTCATCTGACCAGTCCACGGTTTTCAAGTCGTCTTGCGTCCAACCTATATTTCCACGAGCGAAATAGAGGACTGCAGGCGATGTCGTGCTTGTAGCTAAGGTATTTCCGTCGGTCGTCAACTGCAATAGCCCATTAACGCAAAATTTCGCCACACTGTCCTAACGGATACGTCGTCGTACGTGCCACCTTGATTTCTGCGGTTATATCGAGCAGTGTTGCTTGTCTGTTAGCACTTCCAACTCTACGTACACGCCGTCGGCCATGAAGAGAGGTATTGCCTGAAAATATGTGTTCTCGGCATCCTCTTGACACTGTGGGTCTCGGAATATATTCCATTTCTGAAATGGACTAACCAATGAATCAAGCTCCAACTACGATACCGCGTTCAAAAACTGGTAATTCCCATCGTGCAGCCATAACCGCGTCGGAAACCTTTTCAAATGAATCACCCGAGAACAAATGAGACAGTCGCCAACACACTGTCGTTTTATACCTTGTGCAGGCAATATTAACGCCATCCGTATATGTTCGTATCGCTATCCCATGAATTTTTGTCACCCCAGTGTGTCATCATGAGACATTTCGGAACATGAAATAATTTCTATTGGTTGTAGTAGTCTGGTATCCGCACCACATTACTGTCCATTAGTTCAGTGGTGTACAGATACTGGGGTTACGCACTGAGCGAGGTGGCGCAGTGGTTAGCATACTGGACTCGCAGTCGGGATGACGACGGTTCAATTCCGCGTTCGGTCATCCTGATTTAGGTTTTCCGTGATTTCCCTAAATCACTCCAGGCAGATGCCGTTATGGTTCCTTTGAAAGGAAACTGCCGAGTCCCTTCTCCTTCCTTGCCTACTCCGATGACACCGATGACCTCGCTGTCTCGTCTGTTCCCCCAAACAACTCAAATCAACTGAGGTTAGTGAGGTCGTATTTCCGCCGGAATAAACGGTGTATTAATTTTTGTCGTCAACAGTTAGAGAGCTATGATCGATGCAGTACTACCATTTCGAAAACTCTTACCAGAGTGCTATGAAGTTGAGGTACTTCTGACTAAACGTAATTGCCGGCCGCTGGTGGCCGAGCGGTTCTGGCGCTACAGTCTGGAACCGCGCGATCGCTACGGTCGCAGGTTCGAATCCTGCCTCGGGCATGGATGTGTGTGTTGTCCTTAGGTTAGTTAGGTTTAAGTAGTTCTAAGTTCTAGGGGACTTATGACCTCAGCAGTTGAGTCCCATAGTGCTCAGAGCCATTTGAACCATTTTTTGACTAAACGTAATTGTAAGACGACTATTGCGTTTTATATTAAAATGTTTTGCATAATTCAGTACCATTATGTCAGGATTACGGATGCAGTTAACATGAGATTTATTAAAGTTATGTAGAAATACAGGTTTACTGTAGAAATCTTGCGTATTTAAGCAAATTAAATTGTATAAGTTTTTGTTAAATGATTTCCTACCATTAACTTTTAGTACATTTACACAAAAAGAAACAATTGTCTGTGCACTGTGAGCGTGAATTTCAAGACTTATTGAGAGTGAACTGAAAATCAGTTATTTTCTAATCCTATTTTCCACTCATATTTATTTCATAAAGCTATGTCGGAACGCAACCGATATTGTCATTGGCATCGCCTTCTCTCGGTACGCAGTCCCGTTCCGTGTCGAATGTGAATATCATTACACAAGCTCTCAGCAGGAAAGGAATATCCCTTGTGGATATCTTCCGATTATATCGCATATGCCTTGCTACCTCGAATTTTAGCACTTGTCCGATTGTGGAATTATTTCTTGCCGCTACATGTAAGACAAAGACATTAATTCCACCCAGAAATGCTTTTTAAAGGAATATAGGAAGGTGGAAAATCTATGAGATAAATTTCACTGTCTATATTCAGCGGCAATACTTGATGCAACGAATTTAAATTTCATAGCCGAACATGTAAACCCCGACTGAGAAGTCAGATACAGTGACCCACGCAAGACTGCTGAAATCTGCAGCAACAAAGGAGATCATCAGGTACTTAGCAGGATGAAAGGTCCGCTTGAGAACATCGTAGGTGTGTTCATAATGTTTCTTAGGCCTATGAAATGAGAACAGCCGAAAGTTTGGAAGTGTCAGCAGGGACTTAGTCCACAGCACGAATAACAAAATTACAAGCTGTGGTCAATGAAAACTTTTGAAAAAGGGCTTCCTTGATTAACGCTAGCTGCTCCACAATTCGGTGAGTCAGAGTAAAATAATAAAAAAAAAAAGAAAACACTTAAAACTAAGATTCCGGGACCGATATCCAGTAATGGGCCGGTTCGGTCCTCTCTGGCACACAGATTCAAACTGCCAGGAAGTTTCAGAATAGTGCATTCTCTACTGCAGAATTGTTCATTCAGAAAAAAGTGCTTTTAGGTACACAAACTTTCCTGCCCGATCAAAGAGCAAACTACGCCGTCCGCTCAAATGTG
Source organism: Schistocerca nitens (assembly GCF_023898315.1). Lineage (NCBI taxonomy): Eukaryota > Metazoa > Arthropoda > Insecta > Orthoptera > Acrididae > Schistocerca > Schistocerca nitens. The sequence continues at coordinate 551,272,158 of NC_064617.1, forward strand.
ATATGCTCCTCTATTCGACGTCAACGTGTAATAGCCACACACAGACGGTAGGTGGCAGCACTAGCGGTATAGAGTACATGAAACAGTGCAGTCGTCGTCCTAATGCTGGAGCGGAGCGATTTATCTGACGTCCAAAAGGGCATGATCATTGGCTTTCTGGCCAAAGGTGGAAGTATTTACTAAACAAAGGTAAACTAAATGTTTGTAATCTGTTCGCATCGCCCCGTGGTTAATGTATACTGAACATGCCAAAACGCCGTTATCCATAACCGGCTCCGAGGTAACTGCTGTGTGCGACCATCCATTGATGACGCGGGGGATCGGCTCTGCGAAGATGCGTAGAGGCGAATAGATGTGCAACTGTGGAGTGAGTGACCGCCTAGATGAACCAAGGACTCCTCAACTATTGAAACTGAGTTCACCCCGTTCCATTCCTACAACCAATGAAAAATACCTAGCAGTAGGGCGAATCGAATCCAGGTCTTCCGCATGGCAGTCTTCGCGTTGACCATCAGCTACGGAAGCGGACTTGACAAAATAAGGACAAGCTAATTCTGAATGGTTGGATAAGATTTTGGATCGTTTACTGTCTGATACGACCCAAGTGTATGAACTGCTGTGCCACCTCCCTCGCTCATCATAATTAGTCTGGCATGTCTGAGGCTATGTGCAATAAGCTACATTTCATACCAGTCAGTAAATGTAATGTAAAACCTCATTCGATGATAGAGTAAACCGAAATCAGTAGCGTGTGTTGGTAGTGACCATTCTGTGGTATGTACATTTGTTACCGAAGTTGATAAATGTAACGAGACAGTTCTGAGATACAAAAATCAGCTCATTACCCTAAGAACGACAGTTACTTTCTGTGACGGTTTTTTTTAATTATTTTCTGGAAGCAACGGTGACTAAATCTGCTATAGCCCTGCCCTCTTTTCCTGTGGGGTGAGTTTCAGATAAAGAGCATGCATTCTATCACTATCTGTGACTCCTAATTTACTTTGTGTGACAGTTTTTGTTAATTATTTTCTGGAAACAACAGTGACTAAATCTGCTATCGCCCGGCCCTCTTTTCCTGTGGGGTGAGTTTCAGATAAAGAGCATGTTTTCTATCACTATGTGTGACTCCTAATTGGCAACTAATGCGAGTGCTACGTCTGCCTTTTAAATTTTTGAAACGCTAAGTACTTGCCCTAAACGTCACAGAGTGTACAAAGCAACGAGAACCGGTATCTTGATAACATTCATAAACCTGACGCCATGATGTAAGACAAAATAATTGTCAAGAACACGAACAGATTCCATTTCGCAATGGCAGAAAACATTAGAAACGTTTAAGCTATGTCAAAAAAGCTTATATACAGTACACGTACGAAATATGTAGGTGTATACTGGAAATAATATAACAGAATAACTGATATTCGGGGGTAATATCTAGGTTTCAGTGAGCAGATAGTCGTACAAATCATTAACTCTGTACAGAAGTCATCAACAGCAAGAAAAACCAGCGTCTCCAGCTACGGAGTCTGTTTCCTCTGCACAACGACTGTCTCGGGTTGTGTAACCGCATGGGGCTCGGATGCAAGAGGCGTCTACTGCTTACAACACATCCAGCAATGATCCTCGGGTTATAATTTCAGTATTTTATGAAACAATGCAAGCATATTATAAACAACGAACTTCCTAGAGAAGAAAGTAATGTGGGAGCTATTTCGTCTTTTCAGACTACAGAAAATCTTGTTTTCAGTAGACGCTTATAGCTATATTTAACTTGGTTTCAGAGATCAGTATCTCTGCTGCTACATTATTTTAATTCATTTTTGAACACATCTGCGCTCGATTTCTAACACACTGCCACTGCTGTGACGCAAAATACTTCTCGGTTACATGGTTTTATATACCCGTTTTCACCCTGCGCACATTCCTTCTTTCGATGTCAGTAATTCATCTTTTGTGAAATGATAATGGAAAATACTGCAAGAGGTAAACTTGGATAGTCTGTCTGAAACTCGTGAAACACGCAGCTTCATTTGCTCACATACATTTTTTGCAGGAAGATGGTTGAAGTAAAATACTCGTAGTACGGAAAAATTGATTTACACACATTTCAGTATTTGATCTATAATTTTTTTTTGGTTTTTCATTTTGTAGATGACACTTTTACCAGGGCAGTGAGGCAGAGAGGGGAATTGAGATTAATGTAGTGACACTTCATGTTTTTATATTCACTCATGTTTTCACATGAGCTGTCACGTTCAACATTCGGTCTGAAATAATCACTAAGATACAAAACAACAGTAAATGGAATTGATATTGCTGTAAGTACATGTTTCAAATGTTTCATAATCACCAACCTGTCTCCCCAGATGTGACACCTGTGAGGATCGGCACGCGGCAAAAGCGCCCTTCGTTCAGGACTTTGATGGGTGCCTCTGAGATGAAAGCTCCAGCCAGATCTGCCTCAATGCTGGGGCCCCATACCACGGGTACCAAAATCGTTTTCTCCTGGAAAGAAGTACAAGTTTACATTCGGTGACCAGGTTGTACGTAATGTTTTACAATATTCTAAATAACAGGAAGCTGCAGTCACAATTTTTCGAAATTTGAGTAATAAATTATTATTTAAATAAAAGATCTTTTGAATATAACTTGCTTTTAAAACAGACTGAAAATTATAGAATAATTTCTGCTAGCCAATATACATTCCTAACCTCTGTAAACAGAATCCGGAAAATTTGTGTTCTTGAATGTTTAATAGCTACGACTATCCATGTAAAATTTAAAACGAAAAACGCAGAGTGCATGCAACAGATAACTCTTGCATGAATAGTTCACCTAAGTCTCTAACTATTTTATTGCAAAGCAAATGATATGTACTGTTGTGTCATTTATCTCAATTGCGGATACTCTCTACAGTTCTTAATGTTATCTATTGCAAGTGTCACACGTTTTCCTTTCGGGACCATTGCTTTTCACAATATATATATATATATATATATATATATATATATATATATATATATATATATATATATATATATATATATGACCTAGTAGATAGTGTCGGAAGTTCCATGCGGCTTTTCGCGGATGATGCTGTAGTATATAGAGAAGTTGCAGCATTAGAAAATTATAGCGAAATGCAGGAAGATCTGCAGCGGATAGACACTTGGTGCATGGAGTGGCAACTGACCCTTAACGTAGACAAATGTAATGTATTGCGAATACATAGAAAGAAGGATCCTTTATTGTATGATTATATGATAGCGGAACAAACACTGGTAGCAGTTACTTCTGTAAAATATCTGGGAGTATGCGTACAGAACGATTTGAAGTGGAATTATCATATAAACTTAATTGTTGGTTAGGCGGGTGCCAGGTTGAGATTAATTGGGAGAGTCCTTAGAAAATGTAGTCCATAAACAAAGCAGGTGGCTTACAAAACACTCGTTCGACCTATACTTGAGTATTGCTCATCAGTGTGGGATTCGTACCAGGACGGGTTGACAGAGAAGATAGAGAACATCCAAAGAAGAGCGGCGCGTTTCGTCACAGGGTTATTTGGTAAGCGTGATAGCGTTACGGAGATGTTTAGCAAACTCGTGGCAGACTCTGCAAGAGAGGCGCTCTGCATCGCGGTGTAGCTTGCTGTCGAGGTTTAGAGAGGGTGCGTTTCTGGATGAGGTATCGAATATATTGCTTCCCCCTACTTATACCTCCCGAGGAGATCACGAATGTAAAATTAGAGAGATTCGAGCGCGCACGGAGGCTTTCCGGCAGTACGTGATTGGAACAGGAAAGTGAGGTAAAGACAGTGACTCGTAAAGTGCCCTCCGTCACACACCGCTGGGTGGCTTGCGGAGTATAAATGTAGATGTAGAAGTATTGGCATAGCCATTGAAAATTCACAGGCACAAATTTTCAAGACTCTCTTAATGTGATAAGGGATCTGTATGGTGCTAGTTGAATTTATTTTATGTTTTATCGCTTGTTTCAAAGTCGGTTTGTACTGAAATTTTTTTTTTATTTAAATACTACTATTTTCTGCTTTACAGTATGTGAAATTTTTCAGTCGATTTCAAATATTTCAGTTACATTATATCAGAGACATGTGCAAAATTTCGGGTTTCTTTCAGTTTCTCTTTTCCTGAGTCGACCAATATACTGATTCCTGACACGTGTATGTCACGAAAAGACCGTAAACATAAAAATCACGGAGATTCTAGCTCACACGAAGGGCCTGTCAGATGTCGTTCTTTCCGCGAAACATTGTCGAAAAACAGGGAGAAATAACAATAGTACACAAAGTACACTCCGCGATATACCATGCACGAAAGCGGTATAATACTGCATTGTTACCCAGTTCTGAGCTATGTTGAAAATTTTAAGTCTGTAATTCATTGGGAAGATAGTTTAAAATGCAAAATTTTTAGCGAGGAGACAAACATACAAGAAACAAGAAACGTCTTAAAAAAAAAAAAAAAACGACATAAGGTGATGGTTCTAAGGCTACAGGTGTTAAACAAAGTCTCCCTGGACTTGAGTACATCGGACGGAACTTGCACGCAACAATGTGAAACTTTCAGAGAAGTCCTTCTTTGGGTTCACTCCAACTGATGTGTCACATTGGCTTGAGTGTTGGTAATCTAGTCAAATTGTTGATCCTTCATGTGAATTTCTACACTGTCGTTTATTTTTTTTTAATTTACTTTTTTGTGGTTTTGCATTGATAACATCGAGTTTCGACACCAATGAGGATTTTTTCTAGAAAATAATTATCGTCATTTTGTACTTCTATTGGGTCGGTAGTAAAAATGTGCAGGACAAAACTTTCTTTTCTTCAAAACATCTCCAGAATGTTTTGAACACTGGTTTTGGAGATTTTGCTACACTGCGATTTGTGACACGACTACGTTGACGCATTACGGCCACGTGTCCACTACATAACGCTACCTACTCTCAACAGACTGGCCAAGTGTATATCTACTGTTTACCGTAGATACTGCCCTGACGCCGCCCATACGCTAAGAATAAAGTGAGTCTCTGGAGGTTTTGGGGCGGGCGGTGTAGAAATCTGATCTGGAGACATCGTTCCGGAAAGGACTGAATTGAAAGTGAAAGACAAAGATGAAACTACTTCTGTGAGGTGGCCTGTCGATGGTGACAACAATCCATTTGGATACATTTTATCATTTTACAAAAGTCTTTTCCGCGCACTGCTAGCACAAGGCGCTACTTTCACAGCGGTCGTGCAGGCATGACTTCATGACATCATTGCTTGTCGGGCCTCAGTTCGAAGCGGGACCCGTCACTGAGGACAATCCAACTCTAGTCAATGAGAGTCCAGGCCGTAGAAGTATCTTGAGACGCTCCGGACGGCAGGGGGATACCAATCTGTCACCCGCCATACGCCCCGACGCCCAAGAGAGATGGTATGTGGTGGCATTTCATAGCAGTACCCCTTTGGTTGTCAACCGGGCCCCCCTTACCTTGACGGTATTCTTAGCGTCGTTTTGTTGTCCTTCATGCAAGCCATCCTGGGATTACATATGAGCAAGATAATGCCCGCCCGGACACGGCGAGAGTTTCTACTGCTTGTCTTCGTACTTGTCATCGTATCTCTCCCCAATTAAGAAAGTTTGCTGAGTTACGGGTAGGGGATTTTGACTATCCAATTGGATAGAATTTCGCACGATATCACTCAGGAGGACATCGAACGACTATCAACGATTGCCAGTCCGAATAACTGTTTGCATGGGGTCAGCGATGGACCATTGCTCGATTTTTATAGCGCTTTCTCTAGGAAAAATAAACCAATTTTTATGGAAGTGTAATCATTTGTTTGTCTGTACATATATGTCATATATACCGATTTCCGTCCCATTCAGGTAATTACGTCGTGGCGTGTCTGTTTTTGTATTAGAGCGCATAATTCTTCAATGATTTGTACCTTATGAGCAAAATGCCACATTATGGCATTACAGTATTGCCTTGACCGATGACGGTTGGATCTTCGCCGTTTTCTACGGCTTTGTTCCTTTGGCTCGAGGTCATATAAATGTAACCCTGATCCAGAGTGATTAGACGGCTACAAAAGTCACCTAACTTGGCCTGACGCAACAGCAACATATCCGCTGAAGACTAGGTTCGGTGAGGCTTGTGAATGTGTGTGAGCAGTCACGTAACTAATCTAGCGGAGACTTTTTCCTCTTCAGGCTGTGGTACAAAACATGAAAACTGATCCAAGGGCGATTTTCTTTTTTCCACTGTCACCTCAATTGTGATATACTGGTCTTGGAGCGGCAGGACTCCACTTCACATGAGATATCTGGTTCTACACAGTGTTACGCCAGAAGCCCTCCAACCAGACCATAATATGTGGGATGCCTACGGAATCATTCAGTGCGGTAACAGGGCCCAGTCCACTAGAGTGGTGAGCTGAATTACCACGTGCTGGCGAAAGTACTGTGCCGACTTGGTCGACTACATGCCGACAGCAGCGGCATGTCTTAAAGAAACCTGGCTGAGTGACTAAATACTGCTCGCTCGGATCTGCTGTACCTCTGGCCCACGCCGAGAACTATGCACCAATCCCGTGTGGCTCACTCTCATTCGTCTATGTGTACTGCAGCATCCGCTAGCTTGTGGTGTATAAGTCATTGCTGCACATGATGCAACCTGGGCATGAACTGGAGCCAACAAGATGGGGCTGACCTCAACCGGCTTCCGTGCACCTGCTAGGGACCCTCCGTTCATGTTCACAGAGCTAGCTTACTAATCAACTGTGGGACGGCAACTGCTGCTGCAGTACCCCTGCCGGGAAGAGCCAGCAGACGTTGCTTTGCAATGCCATCGCGGTGCTGATCTTTTGTTTTCTCCTGTCGGAAGCCAAGCACCTGGCCGAGTGCTTTGCTGAGGCACACACTGCCTCCTTGGGGTCAAGGCATGCCACTGAGTTGCAGCTTTTAGCCACTGTGCGAGCGTCTCTGTAAACAATGATACTGCTGATCATCGAAAAAGAAATGATTGTTAGAAGGAATGACTCAGCATATAGGAAAGTCAAAATAACCTAGGGTGAAATTGAAAGGAAGTGTGGTAACATAAAGAGTGCAACGGGAATTCCACTGTTAAATGCGGAGGACAGAGCGAATAGGTGGAATGAATACATTGAATGCCTCTATGAGGTGGAAGATTTGTGTGATGTGATAGAAGAGGAAACAGGTGTCGATATGGATCCAATATTAGAATAAGAATTTAAAAGTACTTTAGAGCAATTAAGATTATAAAAGACAGAGGGAACAGATAACATTCCATTAGAATTTCTAAAATCATTGGGGGAAGTGGCATCAAAGCGACTGTTTACGTTGGTGTGTAGAATGTATGAGCCTGGCGACATACCGACTGACTTTCGGAAAAATATCATCCTCACAATTCCGTAGGATGCAAGAGCTGACAAGTGCGAGGATTATCGCACAGTCACCGTTCAGTTCATGCATCAATGCTACTACAAGAATAATGTACAGAAGAATGGAAACGAAAATTGAGAATGAGTTAGACGACGATCAGTTTGGCTTTAGGAAAGGTAGAGGCGCCATAGTGGCAATTCCGACAGTGCGGCTGTTAACGGAAACAAGACGAAAGAAAAATCAAAACACGTTCATGGCATTTGTCGACCCAGAGAAGCCTCGGGAATGTCAGATGGTGCAAGATGTTCGAAATTCTGACAAAAATAGGGGGAAGATGTAGGGAGAGACGGGCAATATACAATATGAACAAGAGCACAGAGGGACTAAAAAGAGTGGACGACGAAGAACGAAGTGCTCGGATTGAAATGGGTGTAAGACAGGGATCTCATCTTTTGCCCCTACTAGTCAGTCTGTACCTTGAAGAAGCAATGATGGAATTAAAAGAAAGTTTCAGGAGTGGAATTCAAATTCAAGGTAGAAGGGTATCAACCATACGATTCGCTGATGACATAGGTGTTCTGACTGAAAGTAAAGAAGAATTACATGATCTGCTGAATGGAATGAATAGTCTAATGAGTACAGATAATGGATTGAGAGTAAATCGAAGAAAGACGAAGGTAATGAGAAGTAGTAGAAATGAGAATAGCGCGAAATTTAACATCAAGATAGATGGTCACAAAGTAGATGACTTCAAGGAATTCTACTACCTAGGCAGCAAAATAACCAATGAAGGACGGAGCAAGGAGGACATGAAAAGCATACTAACACTGGAAAAAGTTACTAGTATCAAACATAGGCCTTAATTTGAGGAAGAAATTTCTGAGAATTTTCATTTGGAGTACAGCATTGTATGGTAGTGAAACATGGACTGTGGGAAACCCTGAACAGAAGAGAATCGAAGCATTTTTGATGTGGTGCTACAGCCGAATTGTTGAAAATTAGGTGGACAGATAAGGTAAGGAATGGGGAGGTTCTGCGCAGAATGTGAGAGGAAAGGAATATGTGGAAAACAGTGATAAGGAGAAAGGACAGAATGATACATCTGTCAAGATATTAGGGGATGATTTCCATGGTATTTGAGGGAGTTGTAGTGGGCAGAATCTGTTGAGGAAGACAGAGATTGGAATATATCCAGCAACTGACGACTAGAACCAAGAACAAAACTGCTTATCAATCGTACATTGGTGGTTCCACGACCATCGACGAACTGGTAGTAAGCACATAATGTCCTGCTTATCATGCTTTGTCTCAGTGTCCCCCCCCCCCCCCCCCCACGACACTATTATACTGGTCTTAGAAGAGAGGAAGTGATACCGAGCAACGTCATGGGACAGCATGCAGTATCATTATCACAGTGTGGTGAATGACAACAAAAAGCTGAAGAATTTTATCTAGGTTCGATCCTTGAAAGTGGACTCAGGCGATGATTTGAGTGAGTTTAGGGCGAACACTACAGGAACATACACTAGATTGCACCTAGTTGGACTGTGTGCAGTGACGTAGCACCGTGTGCATTGAATCTTCAGCGGTGATCTGCGTTAAATTAAATCGCCTACGCATGGTTTGTACTCACGGATAAAGACTGTCGTTGTTATGGTCTTCAGTCCGAAGACTGGTTTGACGCAGATCTCCTAGCTACTCTACAACTCCGAATAGCTATTGCAAATCGACATCCTTCTGAATTTGCTTACTGTATTCATCTTTCGATCCCCGTCTACCATTCTCACCCCATTCCCCTCCACCCACACACTTCCCTCCAGTACTAAACTGGTGATTCCTTCATTTAAAAAGCTTCTACTATCTTCTTGTGCAACTGTTTATCGTCCATGTTTCACTTCCATACATGGCTAACCTCAGTACAAATACTTTAAAACGACTTCCTGACACTTAAATCTACACTCCTGGAAATTGAAATAAGAACACCGTGAATTCATTGTCCCAGGAAGGGGAAACTTTATTGACACATTCCTGGGGTCAGATACATCACATGATCACACTGACAGAACCACAGGCACATAGACACAGGCAACAGAGCATGCACAATGTCGGCACTAGTACAGTGTATATCCACCTTTCGCAGCAATGCAGGCTGCTATTCTCCCATGGAGACGATCGTAGAGATGCTGGATGTAGTCCTGTGGAACGGCTTGCCATGCCATTTCCACCTGGCGCCTCAGTTGGACCAGCGTTCGTGCTGGACGTGCAGACCGCGTGAGACGACGCTTCATCCAGTCCCAAACATGCTCAATGGGGGACAGATCCGGAGATCTTGCTGGCCAGGGTAGTTGACTTACACCTTCTAGAGCACGTTGGGTGGCACGGGATACATGCGGACGTGCATTGTCCTGTTGGAACAGCAAGTTCCCTTGCCGGTCTAGGAATGGTAGAACGATGGGTTCGATGACGGTTTGGATGTACCGTGCACTATTCAGTGTCCCCTCGACGATCACCAGTGGTGTACGGCCAGTGTAGGAGATCGCTCCCCACACCATGATGCCGGGTGTTGGCCATGTGTGCCTCGGTCGTATGCAGTCCTGATTGTGGCGCTCACCTGCACGGCGCCAAACACGCATACGACCATCATTGGCACCAAGGCAGAAGCGACTCTCATCGCTGAAGACGACACGTCTCCATTCGTCCCTCCATTCACGCCTGTCGCGACACCACTGGAGGCGGGCTGCACGATGTTGGGGCGTGAGCGGAAGACGGCCTAACGGTGTGCGGGACCGTAGCCCAGCTTCATGGAGACGGTTGCGAATGGTCCTCGCCGATACCCCAGGAGCAACAATGTCCCTAATTTGCTGGGAAGTGGTGGTGCGGTCCCCTACGGCACTCCGTAGGATCCTACGGTCTTGGCGTGCATCCGTGCGTCGCTGCGGTCCGGTCCCAGGTCGACGGGCACGTGCACCTTCCGCCGACCACCGGCGACAACATCGATGTACTGTGGAGACCTCACGCCCCACGTGTTGAGCAATTCGGCGGTACGTCCACCCGGCCTCCCGCATGCCCACTATGCGCCCTCTCTCAAAGTCCGTCAACTGCACATACGGTTCACGTCCACGCTGTCGCGGCATGCTACCAGTGTTAAAGACTGCGATGGAGCTCCGTATGCCACGGCAAACTGGCTGACACTGACGGCGGCGGTGCACAAATGCTGCGCAGCTAGCGCCATTCGACAGCCAACACCGCGGTTCCTGGTGTGTCCGCTGTGCCGTGCGTGTGATCATTGCTTGTACAGCCCTCTCGCAGTGTCCGGAGCAAGTATGGTGGGTCTGACACACCGGTGTCAATGTGTTCTTTTTTCCATTTCCAGGAGTGTATATTCGATGTTAACTAACTTTTCCTCTTCAGAAACGCTCTTCTGACCACTGCGAGTGCATATTTTATATCCTATCTACGTCGGCCATCATCAGTTTTCTCCTGTCCAAACAGCAAAACTCGTCTACTACTCTCAGTGTTTCGTTTCCTAATCCAATTCCCCCAGCATCACCTGATTTAATTCGAGTATATTCCATTATCCTTGTTTTTCTTTTGTTGATGCTCATCTTATATTTTCCTTTCAAGAAAATATCCAGTCTATTCAACAGCTGTGCCAAGACCTTTGCTGTCTCTGACATAATTACAATGTCATCGGCAAACCTCAAAGTTTGTACTTCTTCTCCATGGACTTCCGAATGTTTCTTTGGTTTCCTTTACTGCTTGCTGAATGTTAAGACTGAATAACATTGTTGATATGCTACAATCCGTCTCACGCCCTTCCCATCCACCGCTTCCCCTTTATGCTCCTCGACTCTATGAACTGCGCTCTGGTTTCTGTACAAGTTCCAAATAGTCATTCCCTCCCTTTGTTTTACCCCTACTACCTTCAGAATTTCATAGTATTCCAGCCAATATTGTCAAAAGCTATCACTACATCTACAAACGTAAGTTCTTTCCTTAACCTGTCTTCTAAAACATCTCGTAGGGTCAGTACTGCCTCATGTGTTTCCACATTTTTTCGTCATCCAAACTACCTTTAATCTGTAAAGGATTCTTGTACGTGTTTACACTGATGGTCGTTTAATATTCACCTGTCACCATATTTTTTCTTTGGATTTCAGATTATTATATTCTTCTTGAATTCTGACGGTGTTTCCTTTGTTTCATAAATCTTGTACACTAGATGGAAGAGTTCTGTCACGACTGGTTCTTCCAGTTACTCTTCGGACCTTGTCTCGACGTTGGTTTTACAATGCTCTGGCAAATTCTTCCCTCGGTATTGTATCTACCATCTCATCTATGTCCTGTTCTATTTCTGTAATGCTGCCCTCAAGTACACCTACCTTGAGAGGGCTTTTTACATACACCTACGACCTTTCTCCCTACTTTTTCTTAGGTACGGTTTCCCATCTGAGCTCTTAATATTCATGCAGCTGCTTCTCTTACTTCCAAAGATCTCCTTAATTTTCCTGTAGGCAGTATCTATCTTTCTCGTAGAGATATATGCTTCTAAATGCTTACTTTTGGTCGCTTGCCATTCCTGCTTAGCAATTTTGCACTTCCTAGGAATCTCGTTTTTTAGAAGTTTGTGTTTCCTTTAGCCTGTTTCATTTATTGTATTGTTATTTTTTCCTTTCATCAGTTAACTTCAATATTTCCTGTGTTATCCAAGGATTTCTACTAGGCCCTGTGTTTTAGTCTATTTCATCTTCCGCTGCCTTCACTTTTTCTTTTCCCAAAGCTACACATTCCTCTTCTACTGTATTCCTTTCCAACTGTAATCAATCTTTCGTTCTTTCCACTTGTCCAGGTCCAAGCTTCTTAATTTCATACCTTTTTACTATTTATTCAGTTGTAATCTGGAGTCCATAACCAATAAATTGTGCTTAGAATCCACACCCGGTCGTGGGAACGTCTTACATCTTCAAATTTGGGTGCTAAATCTATGTTTTACCATTACGTAATCTTTCTCAAACCTTTCGGTGCCTGCCCGTCTCTTCTACGCGTGACTGTTAAAACAAGCGTTCTGGTGATTAAATCATGCTGTGCACAAATTTTTACCAAGTAACCTCTTCTTCATTCCTTTTCCCTATTCTATAATCATCTACTATTTTTCCTTCTTTTCCTTTTCCTACTATCGAATTCCAGCCACCCATCAAGATTAAATTTTCGTCTCTGAATACTTTCTTTTATCTCGTCATACATTTCTTCAATCTCTTCAGCGTCCGCGGAACTAGTTGGTATATAAAGTATACTACAGTGGAGCGTGTGGGCTTCGTCTCTGTGTTGACTACAATAACGCGTTCGCTAAGCTGTTCATGGTAGGTTAGCCGCATTCTTCATTTCTTATTCAAGTATAAAACCTACTCCTGCTTTACCCCTATCTGATTTTGTATTTATAACCCTATATTCACTCGTCAACAAGTGCTGTTCCTCCTGCCACTGAACCTCAGTAATTCCCACTATATCTAACTTTCACTGATCCATTTCCCTTTTCATATTTTCTAACCTAATTCCCCAAATAGGGGATCTAACATTCCAGGCTCCGATCAGTACAACGCCAGTTTTCTTTCTCCTGATGATGACATCCTCCTGAGTAGTCCCTGCCTGGGGATCGAATGGAGAACTATTTTACCTCCGGAATATTTTACCCAAGAGGATGCTACCATTATTTAACCATATAGTAGAGCTGCAAGCCCTCGGGAAAAATTACGACTGTGGTTTCCCCTTGCTTTGAGCCGTTCTCAGTACCAGCACAGTAAGACCGTTTTAGTTGTTATTACAAGGACAGACTGTTGCCCCTCTTCAGGAACCACACGTTGGTAGGGCCTCTCAACAACGACCTCTCCGTTGTGTTTGTTCCATCGGTACGGCTATCTGTATCGCTGAGGCACGCAAACCTTCCCCACCATCGGCCACGTCCATTGAGTCCACTCGCGTGCTATTTTACCTAGCGATTTTTTTCCTATTGTTAAGACACATGCCTTACGATGAGTAAAGCACGGTAGCAAGAGCTTATCGCTACAGTGGATTCAGTGCTTGCTAAAACAGTTGTCTCAGATGACGGCAGATGATATAGACTTGTGTTGGCAATTGGATAAATTAATGTTTCTACCCATTGTTACGTACACGCAACACGAAGTTTTCAGTAATTTGTTTTTCATGAAGTGTTAGACTAATTTTTAAACATAAAAGAACACGACAGAGGACCTGTGAATGCCTTTTAACACAATGATGACGGATTGGGTATAATAAGTTCATTTTGACTGTATTTTGTCAAGTTTAACATCGTGTTGCGTGTACGTGAAAATGGGGAAAAAGGGGTAAGAGGAGAGAGCCCCTACCAGTTATTAAGTAACCAAAATGCTAGTGCTGCTAACTTGGTTTCTCTATTTAAAAGTAAGGCAGGAAAGAATGTGTTTGGCAGTTTGATTCTGTGGACAACCTGTTGACAGCCGCAAAGCTAGGTTATTTGAATGAAGGCTACTACTGAAAATGGCTAAGTAGGACGAGGGGCTATTTTTGCAGATATGGAAGTTACAGTTAGTAGGAGATACAAAAACGTAAGTGATGTATCACGAGGAATAACGAAATACTCACACATTAGATATATGAGACAAAATAGTTGTACAAATCATCGGGAGCCATTAAACACCGTGTCATAAAGACAGGAGGAATCCATCGAAAGTTTCGTTGGTAGTGTAAGTAGGCTGTTTAGGTTTTTTTATTGGTAACGCCACCTCAGTATGAAAATCACTGGCTGTGCCGTGTGCAGTCTGTGGCTGCTTTGCATTGTTGTAATACTCAACCATTGTAGTGTTAGGCAGCTGGCTGTGAACAGCGCGTAGCGTTGGGCAGTTGGAGGTGTGCCGCCAGCAGTGGTGGATGTGGGGAGAGAGATGGCGTAGTTTTGTAATTTGTCATGATATCAAGGTAAATACATTGTTTGTTCTCTATTAATATCTTTCATTTGCTAACTATCCCTATCAGTAGTTAGTGCCTTCCATAGTTTGAATCTTTTATTTAGCTGGCAGTAGTGGCGCTCGCTGTATTGCAGTAGCTTGAGCAGCGAAGATTTTTGTGAGGTAAGTGATTTGTGAAAGAGATAGTTTAATGTTAGTCAGGGCCATTCTCTTCTAGAGATTTTGAAAGTCAGATTGCGTTGCGCTAAAAAAAAATATTGTGTGTCAGGTTAAGCACAGTTGTAAAAAATTGTTAAAAGGGGACGTTTCATATGTCGACCCTTAGCCGAGGATACCTCACTGGAATCTTCTGATTTTTTCTTATAGTTTGTGTAATTAGTGTAGCTTTTGTTTATTGCTAGCGCGTAATTGTAGAGAGAATTTCCATTGTAGTTGTAGTTTTTCATTGTTGTACAGTAAAACAGTTGTGGTATGCATGTAGATTTGCACCAAGTATTTCGCAGCTGCAATTAACTAGATATTATTTTCAGTGTTATGTTAAAGTGTTCTCTTATTTTTGCTCTTCAAATTGAGTTTTTCTGTGTTGTCGTGTGAAATACTGTGACAATAATGGCGTGTGAAAAACGTAACACTAGGCTCCAAAGTAAATTGAGAAATGACAGTGAAGACGAAAGCAATATGTTAGCGCCGCAGAATAATGAATTAACTAATGTTAATAGTAGTAATTTGGTAATTGCGCATAGGGAAATGGAGCGGGTTTCAAACAATGGCGTGGACAGTGAAACAATTAGTGAAGAGGGAAGCATTATCGATCGATCGGTCGGCAATAGCTCGGCTCAGGAATCCGAAATGACGCGACACGATCTCGCAAATACTGTAGATTCAGGTTTTGGATCCTCACCGTTTTCTCAAATAAGTCAAGACACATTTTCTGCTTGTCAAAATGTGAATGTTTCCGGTGCAAATTCACTGCCGAAAAGCACTGAGGAACATGTTCCAGACACCAGTGCATTGTTATTACAATTAATACAACAAATGGGACAAACACAACAAAAGCTTCAAAAGTTAGACACAATGGAACAAAATCTTCAAAAGTTAGACACAGTGGAACAAAATCTTAAAAAGTTAGACACCACACTTGAACAAACACGTGAGGATTTAACTAATGAGTTACATCACATTGAATCGAAATGTCAAAAAGTCTGTAACGACGTAAAAACACAAATTTGTGAGCATTTTCAACCTATTTTTTCGCGGCATGAAAATGCATTACAGAATCACGAAGCAGCCATAAAAGAACTGCAAACTATTGTTCATGAAAATCATGAGACCTTGCAAGCTAAATTTGACTCAGTTGCATCTACCGATTCGGTTACGCAACTTGCAAAATCTCAGGAAAACTTAAAGGACACAGTAGATACTCTGAAACTTGGTTCAGAAAAACACACTGAGGAAATAAGTACACTATCGGAGAAAGTAGCCGAACTTTCGGATCAGTTCACTAATTTATCTACGAAGGTAGATGATAATCTGAATGACACAAAACCGATAGTCTTTAATGACACAGAAGAGAGCGAACAAATTAGGAAACTGAAACAAAATCTGAATCAACACCAAAGAGAAATCCGGGAAGTACAAGATCAGCTGACACAGGTAATACCAGAATTACGTATTTCAGAGGACACTCGCGCCCCAATACGGGATGAGGGACTTAGAAATACGGAAAAGCCGCAAAATAATAACACAGGGCATTTCGGAAGTTATGAAAGAAATTGGCAATGTGCACCGAATTTTGAGATGGAACGGCCGACACGACCTAACAATGACCGATATGCGACTCGCCGACATGATGATTTTGACTATAAGCTGTTCATTACTACACGTAAATTCAAAACGTTTAAGAATTCTGCCAACGACATTCATCCACAAGCGTGGCTCCATCAATTCTCTCATTGTTTTCCTCCCAACTGGTCGTTAGAGCACAGATTAGAATTTATGTGTGGTTACTTAGAGAATGAACCAGCTGTAAGAATGCGATCAGTCAATCACGATTGTCACAGTGAAGGAGAGTTTTACCATGCCTTCCTCTCAGCATATTGGTCTCAAGCCACACAAGACCGAGTAAAACATAGCATCATAATGATGAATCATTTCGAACAATCTGAATTTTCCAGTCTTGTCAAATATTTTGAACACATGTTGCACAAGATTCAGTACCTGTCAAACCCATACAGCCCCTCAGAACTCATCCGCATTTGCTTAACCAAATTACCTGAACATTTACGGCATATTATTTTAGCAGGACGTTGCAAAGACGACATTGAAGCTTTTCAGGGTCTGTTACAAGAATTAGACATTGACACTGACAATCGGGGAACGCGGAAACAGGAACATAACAATTACAGGTCACATCCGCCACAATTCCGCGATGAAAGAAATATTAACTGGACACGTCAAGGCTATTCTTGCAACGTAAATCGTGACCAAAACAGACACCACCCGTATGACAACCACTGGCAGAGTAATAGTTACAGAGAAAGTTCGCATTTCCGTAGTAATGAATATGACAGAGACAATCATAGAAACAGACAATATGGTAACCAGAACTATTATTATCAAGGGAGACAGAATAACTTCAGACGCAACAGTTCAGAGCGCAGGTACGATTCAGGAAGAAATTCTCCACCACATGACCGACAAGAAAGAAACTATGTAAACTACCGACATAACGACAGACCTGAATTTCATCAGAACTGGCGGGATTCTAACAGAGCTGGGCGCTCTCGGCAAGGCGAATTTGTAGAAGTTAGGTCTCCTAATCCCAATAACGACGCGCGCCAACAAAGAGACAGACAATGACTCGCACAGCAGGCAGCTGCGTGCGGCCGCTGGCTCAGGGAAAAATAACATAGACGCTAACCTTGAGAAAATTTTTAGCATTCTTTACCGATGTGCCATATACCACATGATAATTCCACTGAAGCTGAAACTCTGCGTACTAGCAAGAGTAAAGGTTTACGCTACATTTCACATGTAAAACCGTTTATTGAAAGATAATCTGCTTTTTAACTTTGTCTTTGCCATAAAACTTTTCACTTCACATTACTAGTATGCTTTGTAAGAATTAGAAACTGTTAACATGCAACAATGTTTGAAGTTAAATATCCAGTCAAGAACCAAGAGATCTTATTTAAGCAGAAATTACGAATGCATTGTTATAGTGAACAGACGACACAGTGTTATTGTGTGTGTACATTCTTGCTTGTTTGTTGCACGATTACGTAACGACTATAAGGCTCACATACTTAGAACATTTACCAGTACTGCTAATGAGATTTTAATGCAACATTTTGGTTTACTTGCAAATACATTATGGATTCAAGGTGCTTTCTGAGAGATACCAGGTGACACAGTGGTTAGTTTATTTGACAGCTACACGACTATATCACGACGCTACTAATGTGTGACACAATTTACCTTGTTGCTTTTGCGGTGTATCTGTTTTATATATGCACAGTTTTTCTGAATTCTTCTGGAAAGTAAAACATGTTTTAGTAGTAACTTTTGTGGTATAGCAACAATGAGACAGCCTTTTTCGTGGCACAACAATACGTTACTGTACAGTACTTTCTTCATCACAACAATTAGCGTAATAACTACGATATCTATACACAAAGCATTTCACTTTTGTTTATCATGAGGTAAGTACATTGACTTCTGCAGAACTTAGCTTTCGGAGGACGATAACTACGAGACTTCCACAGAGATTATGTTGCGACAAGACACACAGTTTAGCGCTACAGTACACGCATTTGAGTGATTAATCTTATACTAAAGACACTTATTTTTAAAGATTTTTTAATTACAAAGAAAGTTTTCCGTGATACATTTCATTCCATTGCTGTAATCTGTAACACCTGAGGGTATAATTACATTAATCCTCAGGGGGGTACACGCTTACTTTGTGTACCATGTGTGTGGCAACCACAAGGAACCCTAGCTAATATGGTATTTGCTTATACAACTTTACACATCGGTACCATATTTCTCTAACACATAAATTACACAGCTATCTGATTATTTGACAGAGAAACAAACATTCTTTTTACTACATCAGTGACAGATGTTTACGTAATTACACAGTTGGATAACTTCACACTTACGAAATTGTATTTTGTCTATACTTTGTGAACTGTTCATATTTTTTTGGACCCATTGTGATACTATGAGAGCTTTGAATGATATATTTGGTATGGGATCATAATATTTAAAGTACGTTTGAGGTTGATGACACTATTGAAATGAGCAGAGAATTTTTTTAGGTTTTGAAACTATTGGAGGAAGCTACGACGATTTTGAGAGTTGACTGAGGTGTTATGATGTTATTTTTACGACGACGATGTGTATTATGCTGCTGAGGTATGTTTATGGTCAAGAAGCTGATGCTATATGAGGAATTTGATTATGCTACATATTTCATATAATGAAATATTAAAGAAGCGTCGACGAATATATATATATATGTGTAATAAGGTAAGGAGTAATGAGTAGCGGTTAGGGACACTGACTTGTGAAAAAGGATGTTGGAAACCAAGAATCGTACTTTAAGAGGTAGGAAATGTGTGTAAATGCGTGAATGTATCACAATGCCGGCGAAAATTTTTTGGACACTGTTATATTTATAGGATTTTGTTTCTACAGATTTGTAACCCAGATTCTTGACCTGTGAAATATTTTTATATGAGACTGTCACTGTAGCGGAAACTGGTGTCGTAAATATTTCCGTATGAAAGTTAAGTGACCCCCTGCACGTAATGCGTTGTGAGCGGCCAGGTGTGCCAGCCGCCTTGAGAAAAAGCCATTAGTGTGTGGCGCAGGTGGTAGAAAAAAAAAAAAGGGGAGGCCATTATCCTCGCTATTGACATTCGTTTGTAGAAAGCATCGTAAATACGACACACTAATAATAGCTTGGAAACATTCTTACATCTGCACACCTGATTAGGACAAGTGTCTATCTACGAGAATTGAGAGAAATGCCATATGGCTTGCTTTATGTATTTATTTACTCATTTTGTTTAATATCTAGTTTCTAGCTGCACTGCAGCACTGGTTAAAATAAAATTTTATAGATGTACTAATATAAATATTTTCTGTCTCCAGATCCAGTAAATAATAGTTTTGTGATATATTTCCAAAAAATGAGGGAGCATAAAAAGACATTTCCCTTCACAGGAATTGCATAAACAATTTCTTTACGATTTGGTAACTTATCTGCTAGTGTAAGTTCTTGTGATGCATCACTCTAGTGTTAAGATGTGACATAGGTATTAGACATGGCCATTTTTAGTGTAATATTTTTTCTGCTTGAGCTATGTCATGTTTAGGTATAAGTTGCTGCTGTTTGCCAGGCATAGTGTTATTGAATTTGACTTTGTATTATTCTGTTAAGCCAGTTTTACTAATGATTTATTTTTATTGTTTGCTGCACATTGCCTTAGATTAGTTGTAATATTACAATTGCTTTGCTAATTTCTTAATGCTGCTTGCTTCGCAAATCTGCGTTTTTTTTCATTGCTGTTTATATTAACTGTTTTATGTGATGCTGCATTGCCTCGTCCCTTGGTATATATATCTGAGCTCAGTAGATTTAAGTTAGCTTAAGAGGGGGTAGACTATATAAGAAACTAACTATGATGAATTGGAAGCAATGCATTAACAAGGTATATGAAAAAGATTTGGGCCAAATGAGTATTGTACAATGAGAAATAATTATTTTGAGAGAAATATGAATAGGATACAGGAAGGAGGTTTAGATAGGACCTTTTGGAAATAATGAAGAACGCAGGGAGATCTCCGAGAAGTAAAGAAAGTTTTGTTTGCAAAATACTGCAGTAAAACAAACCCTGTCCTTTCCTTTTGTGTTATCCCTCTATGTGTTTGTGTACCCTTGTGTATTTGTTTTCTTCCTGTCTCTGTGTAGTTTCATAGAATTTTTTTTCTAATACTATTCACTATGATGAGGAATACTGTTATCCTCAAATATAATTGGTATTAATAATATGTTATTTAACTTGTAAATATGCTTAGACATTATTTATTTTGTTTTATTTTAATGCTCATGTGTGAAGTTGATGTTTTGAAAGTTTTTCTGAACTTTTATGTATCTACTTATCTCATAATTCCTGTAACATTGATGTATATGTTATTTTGATTCTTTTGTAAAGCCTGTACTACAAATGTTATCTGTATTGTTATGTTCTTTAATGATGTATTTTGTACCTTTGTAATTGTACTCTCATGTTATAAAATTGTAATTGACAGCAGTTCATCAAATTAAGTAACTTGTAAGTTCCATTTCACTGCACACGTTTCTGTTGGTCATACTATATGGACAATATGTGACAAGTAGGGACTGTTAGTGTTTGCACATGTGTTAATAATTCAGCAAGGGACTGGATAACAGCATTGCTGGTTCTAAGGACAATTCCAAAAACTTTGTGAGTAGACAAGTGGTGGTTATGGACTTGCTATATTATCCGCAAGACTCTTCAATTGTGATTGTGCACCTGCACGGTCACAACGGATGGCTGCTGGCCGTCTCTACGAGGACTACAGTGGGTCTACGTCGTTGCTGACTCACCAGTACCATAATCTCTACAAGGACTACAGTGGGTCTACATCTTTGATGATCCATCAGTACCATTATTTCTACAAGGACTGCAGTGGGTCTGCGCCTCTGGTGGCCCACCAATACCGTAATCTCTACCAGGACTACAGTGGGTCTGCTCTGTGATGACCTACCCACCAATACTCTTCAAAACTTCGATTGACTCCGCTGTGGGTTTGCTCTGTTGTGGCCCATTACCTGTCAGCATGTCAAGAGTCAGCACTGTCTTTCCGTTGGAAGGACAACGCTACTTCTTCAAGACTGCATGGAAATCCACTACTTCCGTGTGCATTTTCTTTTACTGCTCAGACTTTAAGAAAAACACTGCAATGTGATGAATGATCAGGACTGTCTTTATGGACTGTGAGAGAAAATTTTAGCTTTTGACCAACATTGTATCAATAAGTGTGTGCATTTGATTTCTTTGTTATTGTAATTGTGAAAAAGAATTTTAACAAATATGTATTGGCCAGTGCCCAAAAAAATTTTGTAAAATTTTTTGTGGGTAGCATGGGGGCTATGTAAGTAGGCTGTTTAGGTTTTTTTATTGGTAACGCCACCTCAGTATGAAAATCACTGGCTGTGCCGTGTGCAGTCTGTGGCTGCTTTGCATTGTTGTAATACTCAACCATTGTAGTGTTAGGCAGCTGGCTGTGAACAGCGCGTAGCGTTGGGCAGTTGGAGGTGTGCCGCCAGCAGTGGTGGATGTGGGGAGAGAGATGGCGTAGTTTTGTAATTTGTCATGATATCAAGGTAAATACATTGTTTGTTCTCTATTAATATCTTTCATTTGCTAACTATCCCTATCAGTAGTTAGTGCCTTCCATAGTTTGAATCTTTTATTTAGCTGGCAGTAGTGGCGCTCGCTGTATTGCAGTAGCTTGAGCAGCGAAGATTTTTGTGAGGTAAGTGATTTGTGAAAGAGATAGTTTAATGTTAGTCAGGGCCATTCTCTTCTAGAGATTTTGAAAGTCAGATTGCGTTGCGCTAAAAAAAAAATATTGTGTGTCAGGTTAAGCACAGTTGTAAAAAATTGTTAAAAGGGGACGTTTCAGTAGAATAAGGAAACTCAATGTCTACACATACGAGGTGATGGGAAGAAATAACATGAGTAAGGTGCTCTCTGCAAGAAGAATAGTAAAGGCCCTCAGACGCATCTTCGCGGGGGTTGGCAATCGATGTGTCCAGGAAAGTACGAGCAGTTTCCTAAAACCTCAAATGAAGTCATAGGAAGGGCAACAGCGTTAGAAGAGATAAACGCCGTGACCCAGGTCTGCGTTATGGGATTTTTTTCCACTGGCGTCAAATGCTAGCGTTGTGGACGATCAGGCCATATCCGACAAGACTGTCAGCATCCGCTATGTAGGAAACTGGAAAAAGTACGGCATCGTGAACGGGACTTTAAGCAGAATAGAGGGCATGACAAGAAAGAGTATGGGAACAATCTACATATGGGAATAATGTACCCCTAACCCAAATAGTGTATACCTCTGAAATTGTACGCCAGCGTCACTGTGGCCCTCAAATATTT
Organism: Schistocerca nitens; assembly: GCF_023898315.1. Classification (NCBI taxonomy): domain Eukaryota; kingdom Metazoa; phylum Arthropoda; class Insecta; order Orthoptera; family Acrididae; genus Schistocerca; species Schistocerca nitens. Next base: position 551,294,724 of record NC_064617.1, read on the forward strand.
GCTGGAGAAACTGCCTGAAAATAGAATATTTTGTAATGAAATTACAGCCTCCTATACCAAATGCATTTCGTTTCACCTCTGTCATGTCCTTCTTCAATGAATAATAGTATTAATACATTCAAAATTCGCGACTAAGTAAAAACGATCAAGGAAGCTTTTCAGGGATGAAACTTCAAAGTTATCCGGATCCTAAGACTTTAAGTGGTGGTGGTGGTGGTTAGTGTTTAACGTCCCGTCAACAACGAGGCCATTAGAGACGGAGCGCAAGCTCGGGTTAGGGAAGGATTGGGAAGGAAATCGGCCGTGCCCTTTCAAAGGAACCATCCCGGCATTTGCCTGAAACGATTTAGGGAAATCACGGAAAACCTAAATCAGGATGGCCGGAGACGGGATTGAACCGTCGTCCTCCGGAATGCGAGTCCAGTGAGACTTTAAGTGCAATTTAGTTAAATGAAGATCATATTCATTTAATAAAATACATATATTACACAAATATTTTGAGGTGTTCTTAATTATTCAGAAATCGATTCACTTCCAGTCTCTTGGAATATAGGCTACTATTAGATATAGCTGTGAATAAAGAGCATCCTCACGGTAGATAACTGTATTTTCTTCATCGCTGTCCGAAATTCGGCAGGTTGATGAGTTTCGCCGTTGTCCATAACTGCTACAGGAGCATCAGGTTCAGAATCACTTGCGCAAGGAAAGTGACTTACGTCACTACCACGATTAGTACTTTTAATAATGCTTCCCGTGTAATATCTTACGTTAGCAAAAGTGATTTTTGCGTCAACGATATTTCCTTCGTGGGGGAACAGTCGTACACAAGTTTTGAAAGAGATTTGCAACACGTGACTATTTTTGCTCATAAGGCAGAAATTTCTTTAAAAAAATTCGTAAATGCCACTTTCACACAACTCGGTGACAGAATAGTTACATAATGTGTACTCCGGTGCCACAATGACTGTTCAAAAATATTTTTGTCAAATTAATTAAACAACAATTTCACAGAACTTAGAACGACTGTCCTCTTCTAGGTCTCACCAAATTCTCGATTTACAATTGTGGCAGTGGTCTATATATGTGCAGTGGTGGATGCACAGTAACAAAAAATACACTCCGGGGTCTGAATGAGCCTGGTGTGCCGGCCGCTGTGGCCGAGCGGTTCTAGGCGTTTCAGTCCGGAACCGCGCTGTTGCTACGGCCGCAGGTTCGAATCCTGCCTAGGGCATGGATATGTGTGATGCCCTTAGGTTAGTTAGGTTTAAGTAGTTCTAAGTCTAGGGGACTGATAACCTCAGATGTTAAGTCCTATAGTGCTTAGAGCCATTTGAGCCTGGTTTACACCCCTAGCGTTAAACTCCAACAGGAGCGCCATGGCCGCTGATCGCCCTTCCAATTAATCTTGCGCTACTGAAAAGTGGATGGAAAGGAACACAAGTTTTGTTGGACATGGTTTGTGTGTGTCTGTGACTAGTTTGAACATCATGGGGAAGAGGAGGCTTAGCTCACCGTGATGAAAGTTATGTAGACTGGATAGTAATGAAGTGCATTCGATAGTATCGGCTATATTGAGTTTCAAAGCAGAAAAGATATCTGGGATCGTATGGGAGATTTGCCTCTTATACGGAATGCTTAACGCGGGAACTTAGCGGTAGATTTACTATACAAGATGGAACTGATCTTTGACAATGCATAGTAGAACTCAGAGGGAGATTGTTTCACCTCTGCGAAAGTGGGAACCAATGAAGCTAAAAATTAATCAGAGCGACGAAGTACCACAGGTCATACAACAAACCTCCAGAGCAATTTTATTATAACAGATATACAAGGAAAACATAAGCCGAAGTTTGGTAGTCACAGTGAGATACAAACCTTCGACATGGAAATATTACAGCACCGTACCTCGTCCGACAAGATGAGCGAGTTGTCAACCAGGAGGTCCGTAGCGTTGACGGTTCGCAGGAAGTCGACGAGCGCGTGCGAGTCGTTGGTGTGGAAGCCGAGGGCGGCTCCCAGATTGAAGGCGTGCTGGCGCGCCTCGTCCGCGATCACTTGCCGTGAAATGAAGTTCCCGCTTTGGATGATCGCCCGCGAGAAGAGTCCTACCACAAGTTAACATTTCACAAAGGTGTTAGATTCTTACAAATTTGATGACAAAAATCAATCACTTGCTGCAAATATTTTCGTGGTATTTGGCTGCCTGCTGTTCAACTGACGCTGCAGAGCCATGGTAGTGCCCTATTTTCTGGAACACATACGAGTACCATCCGAAATTTTTTATGAAATGTGATTTACGTAAATTCTTACCGTCGAAATGTCTGGTAAATCTCTAGTTGTTTGGAATCTAATGGAAATAAGCTGAAACAATTTTAAAGTTCAGAATTAGAAATGAAAAACTTTGTACAGTATTAATTCTCTATGGACGAGCTCGACAAATTTGTAATGCTTACAGTACATTGCTGTGTCTACATAGCGATGCATTTTCTTGCAGTTGCCGTGCGTAGCATATGGGGAACACTTCCAGACTACAAATGTAGGAAGTTGCGCTGCACTATGAGAATTTCTACAACTACGTGAATAGTTGCATCTTGGGAGTTCTTCGTGGCGTGGACACATGTATCTCAGCAGTTGATATTTAATACTATTGACCTTGAAAAACGTAAGCTATGAAACTTTTTAAATATGACGTGATAGAGATAATTTTGAGGTATATCCGGATAAAAATATGATCCTGGTAGAATTTGTGAGCTTATTTTTTAAACGTTACAAATGTTTCAACTTAAGCCTGCGCAAGTAAGCTGCTCTTTCCTTAGATATTTAAACCTGCAGTGTATTATGGAAAGGAGAGGAAGGTTTTCGCCCGTGAGGGACTGACGACTGTTGCACGAGTGCCTCCTCTGGTGACACCAGCAAGTAAGGTGAACCGACTGGATCAGAAGGCCAAAGAAAGTCTTGAGGCTCGGTGTCGATCAGTTAATATTGTCTACAGCTTGTTTTTCGAAGGAGTGGATCTGTTTGATTCACTAACTGCATTATAGAGACTTGAAAAATTGAAATTTGTGGTAAACTCCTATGGGACCAAACTACTGAGATCATTGATCCCTAGGCTTACACACTACTTAATCTAACTTAAACTAACTTGTGCTAAGGACAACACACACACATGCATTATACAGAATGTCAGTCGAAGAAGCACTACCGTTTTTTCGCTTCCGTGATATGGTGGTACTAAATGCAAGGCTTTCGCACAAACGAGACTGTGACTCGCTTGGTGTACCGAAAAACAGGCAGATGACAATTTGACAAAGCTGAAGTAGCCGATTCCCAGAGAAAAATGAAAGAGGAGAGGACTTTGTTCAAGTGTAAATACTGAGTATGTAAAGAGGAAGAAAATAGGGCATGTATCAAAGCCAGTTACCCAAAAGGTTGCTCACCAGGATATTGTTGGTCACTGGTCAAATGCATCTGACGAGAGAGGTGGGTGCAACATGCCAAATTGCAATCGAAGCCTGTCAGTCGTCTGCCAGAGGTGTAATGTTAATTTGTGCATCCAGAAGAAAAGAAACAGTTTTTTTGGACTTTCATAAAGAATAAAAAGTATGAGGGGTCTAAAGCCTCAAATTCTTAAATATTTTCATGTGTCGGAAAAGTATATATGTAATTATTTACAAGACAACATTTACTTTATTTGTAGCCTTAAATTCCTAGTGTAACAAACACATAACGCTGCCAAGTATACTGTATAAACATGACTTAATGTATATTTTATCAATGTATATTTATTGTTACCCTAAGCCAGACAGACACACTATTTAGAATTTTTTGTCTTTGGCGCTCCATAATTCTGTCTACAGAGGATCAATATCACTGAATAGAGGTCCATTTTTTCTGGGTAGTACTCTGGTCCGTTCCGATTATTTAAAAACATCATAAAATATTCCTGGAACCAATGAATTAAGTAGTGCTCAAAGAAATGAACAGATTGTGTAGAATATATCTGTGCTAAAAATATCTTTGTCACGTCCTTTCCTTGCGGAATCCCTTTTCGGTGGTTAACAATGACGTTCTTGAAAACGGCATCCGGTTTTTCAATTCAAAGCTGCAACTTTTCGTAACATCTGTGACCATTTAAATTAGGAATAATAATTTTCTTGGTAAATTATGATAGAATAACATATCTATCTGTCTTAACCATGGTACGGCCCATTAACTTTTATTTATTTCACAGCTTCTTATTGTTTTCTATGCAGAACGGGCGAGGGGAAGTACAATTATCATCCTTCTTTATTTGAAGTTACTGTGAATCAACAGTGTCTTACAGAGTTAGATGATATGAGATATCCAATTCGGGAAGCATTTCGGTCGGTGTCATCTGGAGAATAAAAAAAAAAAAAAACTTTCAGGGCGCGTAAAGCGAACGGAAACACGACTTGACTATGCTTAAAATACGGGCCCGGGTTCGATTAACGGCCGAATCGGAGATTTTCTCCGCTCGGTGACTGTGTGATGTGCTGTCCTTACGTCCGTATCGTCTTAACTGACAAAGAAACTCGTTTTCACTACACTGTCGTATCGTCTTTCAACTGACTCAGTTGAATGAGGACGAAAGCGAATAAAAGAAGGAAAGAAAAAATGCTTAGAACAAATGAAAAAAGTTGCTGCATTTACTACAGTAACTGAAGTGACCTCCAAGGAAATCTTTACACTATATTACGCTATCAGTGCAGCATGTCAAAATCCAACCAGACAAGTACAGCCAGTTTCGAGAGTTTCAAACAACGATATTACTTTCGTACCATCTTCGAATTTCAGATTATACCACAAACGTAATGACAACCATTACTTAATGCGCATTTTGTATTAAATACTCTCGGAAACACCGTGCTTGAGAAAAGGAATGCTTTGGGTACTCAGTATTATTTACATCTGGATTTCAGACTACGGGGTTTAACATTCGCTTTCGCAAGACCGTATCTTCTACAAGAATGAAAATAGAAACTTCGGGCAAATTTTAACACGCAGGCGTCTACGAAGTTATTTTCAAAAACCTATCAGAGTTTACATTCACGTTCAAAACAACATTAGGGTGCGTTACACATTTGGTGTCAAAGTTTTCATTAGCCTTTGACACTTTTTCAGCGTTATCTACAACACTAACATGACATTCACACACTCGTCCCATACTTATGCATGAATGTGTAGAGCTACTGGATGCACTACCGTTACTACGTGGTGTTGCAGTTTACTCAGGGATGCTGAAAGCAGAGGTACATCAAGCCTTTCATCGCGCCTTCCGAGGATTAAAAAAAAAAATTGTGATTTAGCAAGAGGCTAACGATGCAGTGCGATATTCATGCGCCGCTTTCTGCCAAGGCAATGCATTTTATGCTAAGAAATGCTCTTACTTTCCGCTGACAGAAGGGTGGTGCTCTGTCCTGTTTTAATACGAAATTTTTGGCATTTCTAAATCTTCGCAGATTTTTCAACCTATTGGAAATTTTCGGCATTTTGTCGCAAGTATAGAAGAGCCATATGGAGTAGCGTGCTATCTAGCTGCGCTCCTAGGTGACACCTAAAGTCAACTATAGATTGGCGAATAACTGCAATTAATCGATTAGTCGTAGTTATTCTGGTAATCGATTATAGATATATCGATATTTTCTTCGCGTCAATTAATTTTACATAGTTAGATATACAGTTATTATTTCATTCATTTTCTTTTTTGTTATAAAGCCTGTTGAGTGTTAACTTACTGTCTACAGCTTAGTTACCGAAATAAGTCCGACTGCCCCTAATACTGTGTAGCGTCGGCACAAGTCGGAACATTTTATGCAAGACCTGCAGAGAATTAATGAATGGTGCGGAGACTGGAAGTTGACCCTGAACGTAAATAAGTATAATATATTGCCCACGGGTAGGAGAAGAAATCCAATGCTGTACAATTACACTACTGATGACAATTTGCTGGAAACAGTTACCACCGTAAAATATTTGGATGTACCCATCGACAATAACCTTAAGGGGATTCACTACACAAAACAAACCGTAGGAAAGGCGGATACTAGACTGAGATTCATAGGAAGCATCTTATCGAAATGTAATCCATTCTTCAAAGACGTGGCTCACAAAATACTTATTCGAATGATTCTTGAGTACTGCTCATTGGTCTGGGAAATGTTAGATAAGATCCAATGAAGATCGGTGCATTCGTCGCGGGGGCGTTTAGTTGGCCCAAGTGCGTTACGGAGTTGCTCAACGAAGTCCATTTGTAGGTGCTGCAAGTAAGGTGTTGTGCGTCACGGAGAGGTGTATTATATTTGAGAATGAAACAGGGAATGGAGAATCAGTTAGTGGTGCCAGAAGTAGCCCCTGCCGCACACCGACGGGCGGCTTGAGATGTACAGGTGTAAGTCTAGACGTGGACTATTTTCTGTTTAGGACTACTGCAAACATCATCGATGTAATAGTAATTGTTTCTAAGTAGCGTGTCGATGTCGTGTGCTTTGAGTGTCACTTCTGAAATAAGAATAAATAACGTAACGAGAGTGTTTCAACATGAACCTCTCTCTGAAGTGCTTTCACCAAACCTCTCCAGTTCCGTCGTAATTTATTCCCTAGCTGCTGATCAGCATGATAAGCGCAAATCCTCCAGTGCCACCGCTTACAAGTGGTAAGTAAACATTCCACCTGTTAATTACCCTTACCAAACGGTGGCAAAGTCCTTCTTCCTCCAGAAAAATTTTGGTGCTTGTAAGAATACAGTATTTGTGTTAAAAAGATATATTAATTAGCTTTACTAATAATTCTTAAATAGATAGATAGTCCTCCTAACAATAATAATTGGTATCTGTGTACTTCATAAAAGTGAGCAACTTATGTAAGTTACAAACAAAAAAATGGCATTTTTATTTGTAGAAAAAGTATTATATCATAAAAATTATTGTAGGAGAACATTTTATAGAAAAAAGACGTAACACAAATAATAAATACATTATCGATTATGAATAAACAATTAATCGATTAATTTAAATAACTTGACAACCCAATTAATCGACCGATACCCTGAACCGGCAATTTTTTTATATCTTCAATAAAATTCTTCAGGGTATCAGACCGCATTGTCATAATTTAAAATGTGCCAACGTTTCGGCCAACGTTGCAGCTAGCCTTCATCAGGGCCTTACGTTAACTGCTAAATGAACACACTTGGTTCCTTAAATAGCTGCACGAGAAAACCGTGTCGTTACTTGATTGGCTGTAAAAGGAGGAGGAGGAGGGGTGAAAGGTATGCTTTATTGATGTTTCCTTTATTATCTGTCATTGGCTGAAATAGCTGTTTTCTATTGGTCTTTATATTAATCCACCCCATTGGAGGAGACGGACGAATAGCGAACAGGTAATGGCTGTGACGTCACACTGTTTCCATGCTGTCCAGAAGCCGGCTGCGGCGTGCCATTGCTTTGTGTGCTCGCGACCACTACTGCGGCTCTCCGCGTGTCTGCATGGGCCGCCACGGCTCTGCCGCCGCTCCGTAGCCCTGCTATTGCAGGTAGCCAAGACCTCGGAAGCTTGTACCCGTCCTCTCTATTCATGTTGGCGGGTCTTTTGGCTATTTCTATCGCCTCTCTAATCTTTCTTTTGAAAGTGAGAGGCTGTTTCGCCAGGACACGGGCTTCTTGAAAAAATATTGGTTTCCCGCACTCGTCTCGGTGTTCCGCCACTGCTGACTTAGTGTGTTGTTTCAGGCGGATATATCTTTCATGTTCCGAGAGCCTTGTGCTAATCGGACGTCCCGTCTCACCTATGTAGACTAATCCACACGCACAACCAATTTCATACACGCCAGCTGTGTGTAGTTTGTCAACTGCATCCTTGGTAGAACCGAGCATGTCTGATATTTTGTTTCTGCTTCGGAAAATTGGTTTGATGTCGGCTTTTCGTAGAATTTTGCCAATACGTTCGGTGACCCCTTGTACATATGGTAACACAGCAATGCTCTGTGCCTCCTTCTCCTCTTCCCTATTAGTCTTCTCCCTTGTCGACATGGTGCTGTCTATCATCTGCTTCCCATAGCCATTAGTTCCGAAGATGGACCTGAGGCGTTCAAGTTCTGTCTTCAGATGTTCTTCGTCGCTTATCCTGTACGCTCTCTTCGTTAGCGTGTGCAGGGCGGACTTCTTCTGCGTGGGGTGATGGTGGGGGAGGCGTGAAGGTACCTGTCCGTATTGGTTGGTTTCCTGTACACTTTGTGGCCAAGTTTACCATCAGGTTTTCGATAAACTTCCACGTCGAGAAAAGGCAGCACCCCATTCTTCTCTGTTTCCATTGTAAACTGAATTTTCCTATGCTGTTGGTTAAGGTGCTTGTGGAAGTTCTGTAACTCCTCTTCTCCGTGGGGCCAGATGACGAAAGTATCATCGACATAGCGAAGCCAACAATTTGGACGTAATGGTGCGGACTGGAGGGCTGTTTCCTCAAATGCCTCCATGAAAATTTCTGCTGCGATAGGCGATAGGAGTGAGCCCATAGCTACACCGTCAGTTTGTTCATAAAATTGACCTCTCTACTTGAAATAGGTGGTCGTCAGACAGTGGCGCACAAGCTCACATATATCAGGTGCCACGCGTTCTTCTAGGATGTTCACAGTATCTGACACCTGATACCTGGGCTCGTAGTTATTTGCTACAAGTATTCCAGTCTCTGTCTTCCTCTACATCTTTTACGCTCTACATCTCCATCTAGTACCACGGAAGTCATTCCATGATTTCTTAACAACTGTACAATCATCCTGTTACTCCTTACTGTCTGTCTTTTCCATTTATTCCTTTCCTCTCTGAGTCTGCGCAGAACTTCCTCATTCATTACCTTATCGGTCCACTTAATTTTCAACATTCGCCTCGAGCACCACATCTCAAATGCTTCGATTCTCTTCTGTTCCGGTTTTCCCACAGTCCATGTTTCACTACCATACAATGCTGTGATCCAGATGTACATTCTCAGAAATATCTTCCTCAAAATAAAACCCTTGTTTGACACTAGTCAACTTCTCTGGTCCAGCAAAGCCCTTTCTGCCCACGCTGGCGGGATTTTGATGTTCTCCATGCTCCGTTCGTCATAATTTTGCTGCCTAGGAAGCAGAACTCCTTAACCTCACCTACTTCGTGACCACCAATCCCGAAGTTAAGTTTCTCGCTTGTTCTGATTTCTGCTACTTCCCATTACTTTCGTCTTCCTTCCATTTATTCTCAGTCCGTATTCTGTCCTCATTAGACAGTTAATTCCTTTAAGCATATCATGCAGTTATTCTTCACTTTCAGTCAGGACAGCAATATCATCACCGAAAACTATCATTGTTATCCTTTCAACTTGAATTTTAATTGAACTCCTGAACTTTTATTTTTTTACATCATTGCTTCTTCGGTACACGTATTGAACAGTAGGGCGAAAGACTATATCTTTGACTTAAACCCTTTGTAATTCGAGCACTTCCTTCTTGGTCGTCCATTCCTATTATTCCCTCTTGGCTCTTGTACATATTGTATATTACCCGTTTCTCCCTATAGCTTACCCCTATTTTTCTCAGAATTTCTAACATCTTGCAACATATTACACGCTTTTACAATGTCGACAATTCCTACTCGCATCTGTCAGCTCTTGCAGTCTTCGGGATAGTGTGGATGATGTTTTTCCGAATGTCAGACTCACACATTCTGCACAAACAAAGTGAATAGTCGTTTTGTTGCCACTTACCCCAATGATTTTAGAAATTCTGATGGAATGTAATCTATCGCTTCTACCTTAATTTATCTTAAGTCTTCCAAAGCTCTTTTACATTCTGATTCCAATACTGGACCTCTCTCTCTGCTGTATGGACTTCTGTTTCTTCTACCACACCAGACAAATCTTCCCCCTCATAGGGACCTTCAATGTACTGTTTCCCCGTGTCCGCTCCCTCCTCTTCGTTTAACTGTGGAACTCTCATTGCACTTTTAATGTCACCGAAGGTTGTTTTGACTGCTCTATATGCTGAGTCAGTCCTTCCAACAATCATTTGTTCTTCGATTTCATCACATTTTTCGCACAGCCTCTTCGCCTCAGCTTCCCTACACTTCCTAGTTATTTCATGTCTAAGCGACTCGTATTTCTGTATTCCTGAATTACCCATACATTCTATCAACCAGATAGGGTTGCCAACTTTGAAAATACCCCAGTAGAGGACATCAACGAAATTACAAATTTTACGCTGATAAACTGTTATTTTATTAAGGAAAGTAACCACAAAATGTATATTTATCAGATTAGTGTAAAATACTGCATTCGTAATTCTTAATATAAGTTCTACGGAGATTGAACTGAGAACATTCAAATGTTAAATATGTAACGTTAACATATTCAGTGATCAGCCAGCACATTATGACCACCGACCTTCTGTCGATATCAACCCGTCCAGGCCGTGGAAGCGTCACCTGGCGAGGAACGATTGCTACTCACACACACGGAACGACGGTGCATCTAGTATCAGTGAGCGTACTGTCCCTGTGGAGAAAGGGGGAGGTGCGCGGTCTATCTTAGTTTGACCGAAGGCAGATTGTAAGGGTCCGGAGGCTCAACACGAGTTTTTCGGAAACAGGACGACTTGTGAGCTGTTCGGAGAATTCCGTGGTGAGTGTCTTCAAAAAGTGGCGAAACCAACGTCAAACCACGTCCAGGCGTCGAGGTGTTGAGCGGCTACCTCCCATGACAGATATCAGACGTCGTAGGCTGGGCAGACTGGCAAAACGATACAGGCGGCGAACTGTGGCAGAAGTAAACTCAGACTTAAATGCTGGGCAGAGTGCAAATGTGTCTGAACACAGTGCAGCGAGCGCTGTTAACGGTGGGCCTCCGCTGCTGACGATCCGTGGATGTACCAGTTAATACCGCCACATCGGCAACTTTGACTGAAGTGGGCACGTCACCATTGGCAGTGGACGTTGGCGCAATGGAAGAGCGTTTTATGTGTGATGAATTCCGATACCTTCCTCATAATGCCGTTGGGTCGGAAGAATTGGGGGCGGGGGTGGAGGGGGTAGGGGCGAATCCGTTTTCTTCCAGGGAAACAGCTCCTTGACACTTGTACGGCGGGACGGTGAGAAGCTGGCCGCGGGTCCATTAAGCTCTGGGGAACATTCATGTCGGCATCCTCACGAGCTCTACTGGTGGAGCTCATGAAAGACACCATGACGGTCAAAGAGTATCGTACATTGATTGCTGACCACGTATAATGATTCATGATGGTCTTCTATCCGAAACGCACCAGTATTTTTCAACAAGATTATGCGCCATGTTACAAGGCAAGGAGTGTGACGGAGTGGTTCGAGGAATATAGTGGCGAGTTCCAATTGATTTGCTGGAGCCCCAACTGGCCAGATCTGAACCCTATAGAAGACATCTGGGATGTGATTGACGTGACATCGGAGACCATCGCCTTCTCCCCGGAATTTACGGGAATTAAGGAACTGGGTGACTTTACCGTATGTTGCCAACTGCCCCAGCGGCCTCCCAAGACCTCATTGCTTCCGTACCACGACGCCTCGCCGCTGTTACCCGTGCAAAAGTAGACATAACGGCTATTAGGTAGGTGGTCATAATGATCAGGCAGCACAATGTATGATTTCATGATTTGGTCAGTCTCTGAAAGAAAGCATGTTTACCTTTCTATTTTGGTTTAGTCAACAGAAACGGTTCAAATGACTCTGAGCACTATGAGGTTATCAGTCCCCTAGAACTTACAACCACTTAAACCTAACTAACCTAAGGACATCACACACATCCATGCCCGAGGCAAGATTCGAATCTGCGACCGCAGCTGTCGCGCGGTTCCAGACTGTAGCGCCTAGAACCGCTCGGTCTCTCCGGCCGGCGTTTAGTCAACAGTTTCTTGTCATTCTTAACAGTTGTAAAAAGATTCATGAAAACTGTAACTAAATGTTGCAACGTACGTATTTCGCCTTGGACGAACAGTTACTCAAGCATGGTAACCATGGGAACACCTTTTGTCATACTATTGGATGAAAGACACAGCCGTTTAATTCACTTGCGAGATGTGCCATTCGATATTACTTAGATGTTAATCTATTTGTTAAACAAACAACTGTGGCTGTATGGCTTTCAGATAAGACGCACAGTGCTAAGTACATATTTAATTTTGAAAGGAACCATATATAAGTACATATAAATGAATGTCAAGTGCTCATCGTTGACAGTTGACTTCTGTTGTCTATGCCGTTGGTTACGAGCTGCTGTTAGTACGGTATATTTTCAAAGAAGCATCTTTCATTGTTGTTGTAATTTTTCAAACCTCAAAGAATTTTCTGTAATATATACATTGCATCAGAATATTTAAATTACATTGGCAAGTGACTTGAGCTATAGTTTAAATAAGGTAAATTCAAACTTACTGCGTTGTCTAACGATAAATAAGTAGTGTCACGAGATAATTATCTTGATCCCGACAAATGAGTTCTAATACAAATTCGTACTTAGACACTTTTATCAGCAACATACATGCTTTACATTATTGTGATTTGGACAGATTAGCGGGAAAATATTAAATATGGGAACGGTTGGGAACCATACAACCATATTAACTGGCAACTAGCAACTGGTGTGAAAGTAAACTCTTAGTATATACTTGAAAGTTGAAATGTATCCGTAGTTACTATATCCTTGCACTCCAGGTGGTTATAATTAAAGCGCACCTGCTTCACGTAGGTCCAATGTGGACTGTAATTATTGTATGGCAGCCAAACGTGTTAGATTTACATTAATACGGAACTAATTTACGCTGAAAAAAATAGTTGTAACTTTGGCCAGTACATCTACATCTACGTCTACACACATATTCCGCAATCCACCATACGGTGCGTGGCGGATGGTACTTCGTATGACAACTAGCATCTTCTTTCCCTGTTCCACTCTCAAACAGAACGAGGGAAAAATGACTGCCTATATGTCTCTGTACTAGCCCTAATCTCTCTTATCTTATCTTTGTGGTCTTTCCGGGAAATGTAAGTTGGCGGCAGTAAAATTGTACTGCAGTCAGCCTCAAATGCTGGTTCTCTAAATTTCCTCAGTAGCGATTCACGAAATGAACGCCTCCTTTCCTCTAGAGACTCCCACCCGAGTTCCTGAAGCATTTCCGTAACACTCGCGTGATGATCAAACCTACCAGTAACAAATCTAGCAGCCCGCCTCTGAATTGCTTCTATGTCCTCCCTCAATCCGACCTGATATGGATCCCAAACGCTCGAGTAGTACTCAAGAATAGGTCGTATTAGTGTTTTATAAGCGGTCTCCCTTACAGATGAACCACATCTTCCCAAAATTCTACCAATGAACCGAAGATGACTATCCGCCTTCCCCACAACTGCCATTACATGCTTGTCCCGCTTCATATCGCTCTGCAATGTTACGCCCAAATATTTAATCGACGTGACTGTGTCAAGCGCTACACTACTAATGGAGTATTCAAACATTACAGGTACGTGCAGTAGGTGCAGATGTGGCACTGTGCAGCATCTCGTCAACGTCTCCACGGACTATATTGAACCAATCGAATAAGTGGCGGTTGATAATAAAATCAACATTACACGTGACTCACTTCTTTGACGTTTTTTGCCTAAGTCCCGTTCCTAATCCATTACATACAGAAATATTTCTATGCGCGTTTTTTTGCGTTCGCAGCACCAGATTTGCACCTGTTGACCAAATCTGTAAGTAATTTTTTTTTCCAGCATAAATCTGCCTACCAATATTCGCTGCCGTACGATAATTCCCGCCCATGCTGCTGGAGTTCCGTGAGTAGCTGCAATTCAGTTACAGCCACCGGGCAGTTTTGCGGAATCACACGAATGTTTTTTAGACAGTCAGACTGAGACGGAGAGTGCGGCGGAGTTGACCGGGCAGCTGTGCACTACCTGCAGAGTGGGGCGCGACGAGGTGCAGCGAGACGGAGCCGCCGCCCGAGCTCTGGCCGGCCAGCGTCACCCGCTGCGGGTCGCCGCCGAAGCGGGCGATGTTGCGCCGCACCCAGCGAAGCGCCAGCTGCTGGTCCTTCAGCGCCGCGTTGCCGGGGGCCGCAGCGTCCCGCGTGCTCAGGAAGCCTGCGGGCACACCAGTCCTCCTGTGCCGTTCCCTGGACGTTTATGGCATAGCGGTAAACAGCCACTCTCACGTCGACACAAGTATCACTGTAACTGTAAGGGTTTTTGAGTACCCTATCTGGTCAGAAGCATCTGTACATAAGGATGTAATGAGGAGTTGAGCATTGTATCTAACGGGAGCTGGTCTGTCACTATAAAGGGAGGCTGAGAGTATTCAGTTTCCAGTAGAGATGCAGCAGTAGGCGAATGGGTCATTAAGAACAAACAGTTCAGTGACTTCGAAGGTGACCTAGTCGTTCGACGTCAACTCACAAGGGAATGGTCCAGTATGACATGTCGAAACCCACGGTGAAATCTTTCACACAGCAACACACGGAAAAAAATGCTTTGTGAAATATTTAGCTGCCAAAGCACACTACTTTTTACCACACGAAGCACGGCTTATAACACTGGTTTGTACATCCCTGCCTAGCGCACGAATCGCTGAATAAGCTGTTGTATCTGTGAGAGGAGGAAGTACAGCCATGTAGCGCGATGTCCAAAGTGCAAACACGCAACTTTTAAGCATTTACACTATACCAAAAATGTCTCAAATCATAAATTTTTACAGTAACTTGTAGTTCATATCGGAAACTGAACTACTGCAAATGTAGTTCAAATGGTTCAAATGGCTCTGAGCACTATGGGACTTAACTTCTGAGGTCATCAGTCCCCTAGAACTTAGAACTACTTAAACCTAACTAACCTAAGGACATCACATACATCCATGCCCGAGGCAGGATTCGAACCTGCGACCGTAGCGGTCGCGCGGTTCCAGACTGTAGCGCCTAGAACCGCTCGGCCAATACGGCCGGCGCAAATGTAGTTCTTACAAAAGTGACTAGCGGAGGAAAGTAACCCAAGTCAGTGTAAAATATTACATTACAGATGACTACCATCAGATGCGACTTTCATTTCTTGACATGAAATATTTTGTAACAATTCCAGTAGAAAATGACTTATGTTAATTTCTGAGCAATGTATATTTTGTTGTGAGATTTAAAACTTTCCCGGCGTACATATTGTTCCACAAAATTTAGGGCTAACTGCCAGATGTTTGTATCTTCCTGCCACAATATCTGCCACCGTCTGATTGCTCATAAAACTCGTTGCTAAATAAAAAATATGTAGAGGAGAGGGTGCGCTCAAACAGCACTGTAATGTC
Source organism: Schistocerca nitens (assembly GCF_023898315.1). NCBI lineage: Eukaryota > Metazoa > Arthropoda > Insecta > Orthoptera > Acrididae > Schistocerca > Schistocerca nitens. Next base: position 551,310,075 of record NC_064617.1, read on the forward strand.
AGCTCCAAACCTATTGCAAATGAGATGTAGTGAATCCACAAGAGATACATTCGTAAAAAGTGAAAACCCGTCAAAACTGATTCTGTGATAGGAACACGAGAAGACAATCGAACTCATATCGTTGCGTCGAGTTTTCATCACGGAGGGCGCGCAGCGCAGCAGAATCGAACGCATTCAAGTGGCACACGCGCAACGCCAAGCGAATCCACCACGTTTGTGCCGGCGGGGCCTTAAATACCAGAGCTCAGTACGTTTTCGCCAGTATCACCTGAAGATTGTCAGAAGAGTCTGCGCCGAAATATTGTGGCAAAAAGTTACAATACATTCGGCAGTTCACCCAAAATTTTGTGAAACAAAATGTATATTTTACTAACAATGACACAGTACCCTATTTATTCCTTGTGGTCTTCACAAAAAGCGTAGTGTTTATTGGATAACAATAACAAGCATTCTCCTCACACGTGGAACACCCGATAGAGTAGAAATTAATGCGTTGAGGCTCTTCGCAGTAATTGCCAGTTTTGCAGGCAGAGTTGTGCTGGAGTAAGAAATGGTCCTAGCTGTTGTTCTGATTATTTTGCTGCATAGGCCGTACATTTGATTAAATTCGGAGAACGTGTTAATGTGCAAACTGACAATGAATAAAAGACAGAAGTTTTTCAACACTGCTCCGCTATTAAATCAGAAATGGAAAAGAGCTATCAGAATTTACGAGTATATCGTCCGACAGTATTCTGAAAAATGCAAATTTCTTTATCGAGAGGCCAAATTACTCTATTAGTTTCAGGTGGCATCCGAAATGTATTGAGTCTTTTCGTCGTCCTCTTCCTCTATACACTGAATTCTGTAAGTCGAAACCAAGAGTTCAACAGAAGCAATGAATTATTTTCTGCAACTACTGAGAAGACGTTTCTGGTCTAATATTGAAAGTTACTCTACCGCAGTTTTCCAGATTTTGCTACGTCGATTACAAAATTTCCTTAATAAAATTGCTATTTTTTTTTAATTTTTGGTCCTAATTTGCCTTCATGTTACTGAAGACAGATCTAAAGCTGCGAAAATATTAATTCACTGATAATTACTATAGACATTGTTGAATGCGAATGTGTCATAGCATACATCGCTCGTAATCATAAAGTGGCGATTCAACGCAGTTCTTGCACGAAGCTGACTGATGATCTTTGTACACGGCATTTTAGGGGATAACAAGAAGGTTCGTCTTGCCGTCAGCTATAAATCTTTCTATAATGGTGAATACTAATGACATGTGGTGAATTCATTTACTTGAAGTAAACTTCGTAATTTTGCGACTCCTTTTTCCGTACTATTTTCTCAATCCGTTTAACCAGGTTGAAGAAGCATGGAATTAAGTAGCGTTCATCTCAGTTGCAATTTAGAGGGCAATCAGTAGCAGTGCATTGACTCTCCTAAGCACCACTAAATCTTCCGAATAGTTTTTCTTTCACAATTTTGTGAGCCTGATTTTGGAGAATATTTCGCAATTCATGTAAATATTTCTTCCATTTATACAATTCACTTTCTGATTTTACGAAACGAGACCGGATACGAGCACTGCTTAACTTCAAGCGTTATCTTCCCGCTTCGTATAACCCAAAACTCCACGGCCTTTTTCTGGCACTGCAAGCAACTACTGAATATATTTTCTTTGGGCTAGAAAGGTATTGCATTTTTATTCTGGAACTAAATTAGCAGTTCAATCATCGTTGAACTACAATTCATGGAATAGTCAGAGTGATTTCCTGTTTGTTCTACTCCTTCCACAATTTCTAACGAAATGTCGACATCATTCGAATTAATGTCTAAGAAATTAATTAATGAGTAACAAATACGTAGGTGTTCCGGAGAAGTAGGTGATTTCTGTTATATCCAACGTTCTTTATATTTCATCTCTGTTAAAGATTAACTGGATTCCAAGTTACTGGAACCTGGATAAAGACAGATGCTATTAACAGGCAGTGCGAACAAAACACAAAGAAAATTGATTCAGTTTTACGTCCATTGTGAACACTCAGTGATACCTTAAAGGCAACTGCTAAGTATTATGGCTGTGAAATAAGATACAAATTAGAGCAACTAGCAGCTGTGAACAACTGCGTACAGACGATGTTTTTTGATCGGAACGTCACTCTAATGACTGATTCTAGAATCACACAAAGGAATGAATACTAGAGACTGCCATTAGCAATTTCTGCAATTTTCTTCTGTTTTTGTTGTGAGACATGACGTTGTATTTTGTGTAGTATTTTTTATATCATTCGAGTTCCGCACATTTAAGTATTGTATTATATATTAAGTCTGTTTGCAACACAATGTTAGTTCTGCAGTTACATAATTTCATGGCTACTGAAATACTATACATTTTTAAAACTCGTTACATAACGTTTGAATGGTAAAGTCATACTTTAGGAGGTACTGTCAGAAGTAAAGCTGTGAGGACTGGGCTTGAGTCTTGCTTGGGTAGCTCAGTTGGTAGAGCACTTGCCCGCGAAAGGCAAAGGTCCCGAGTTCGAGTCTCGGTCCGGCACACAGTTTTAATCTGCCAGGAAGTTTCATACTTCTATGTCTGTGCACCACCTAGTACCTTGGAACAGTAGAAGGTCTTTTGTCATGGAACATAGGATATTTGCAAATTTACTGAGTATCTATTATGTCGCAACAGTTTTACAAAAATCATATTTTCCTCTTTGCCAGATATCACAAACACACAATAAATTACGCTTTGCGAAATGTCCTCTGGTTGAAAAAACGTTGATATGATTATGCTACTTGACTACTTTCTAACGTGAAAAAAAATCATTGTTTACAACATACCATTTATAGACTTATTCAGTACGGAGCTCAGAAGAGAGAAGTCTGAGAAGTTTAAGAAGAAGAGAGATATCACGATTTACTAATAATTAAAATTAAAGGGAGACATAGGCGGTCAAAACTGTGTCACTATCCTTGATAGTGATCAAGATTCATACATATAATAAAAATGAATTTATGTGTATGTTCCTCTTCTTCTCCAAAAGCACTGGATCGATTCAACCAACATCGAGCATATACATGTTACTGTCAGACAACAATTTCTAAGGGGTAAAGAACTACCTACCTACCACAATTCAAGAGATATGACGTCATAGACAACGCAATACGTGAAAAAGTGCCACATCATGTGCGATGTTTAGCTTTATTATTTATGGGCTACTATTTCTATTTGCAATAAATTTCGTAGACAGTATCCATATATGCTGCTAAATGCACCTAAAAAATTATATTGTGGTACCACGCATTATTGAGGACATATAGTGATAAATACTGAGATGGGTGAAAATCTTTCACGTTGTGCATGACGTTCAAATTTATTACTTCTTTGCTAATAACTCTGTCCGTAACATGTTTCGCAGATAATATACACATATGCCAGTGAATGTACCTACACAAATATATCAAGAGCTATGACGTCATAAACACCGAGGCACGTGAAAGAAGTGCTGCATCGTACATGAAGTGTAATCCATTTATCCTTTATTACCGAGACTCTTCTACAGTCGTGACAACTTACAGAAAACCGTGACACCTGGCAGCACTGTTAACAACTTTCAACTGCGAAGCGAAATCGGCTACAGGTGAAATCGTTAGCTATCTATGGATCTACGAAGAGGTATTGCCATAGAGACGCTTACAAAGTCACAGTTGAGACACGTGAAGCAGCTGTGCCTAGCGTACAGAAGCTGTCCGGGATAGTGGACTTACACATTTGTACATGATGCACATTTCTTTGTACGACTGTTTCATGATTTCAGAGGTGTTTTCATGAATAAATGAAACTGAATATTTTTACATTATATTACAAACACAGTAAATTTTGTTTTCATTTGTAATAGAAAATTGGAAATATAAATACCTGGGCAATGACGGGTATGCCAGTTAGTAACATATAAAAACGGAGTTAGTGGTGAGACGTGCTGCCTCATATCAATAGTCTGTTTCTATAAATTATTTACACTGGTTGCCCTGCAATAGGTTCCCCCGCCAGGGGAAACTTCAAGGCGCGTGCCATGGCGGTTGGATTCGGTCAGATTTCGGCCTCGCTTAGGAGAGGTTTGGAAGAGTCAACCTGCCCGAGTGCGGCGTACTGGGGCAGTGTCGAACTTTAAGAGGAAGTGGGCGTGCTCGCTGAAGGCTTTCCGGATGCAATAAGGAGCGGACTGAGAGCACGATCAGCCGCAGGGCACTGGTGCACTGGCTGTGGAAGTGTGCACGGCCAAACTTGTTTATCCCCGGCCAGTATACCGAGCAAGTGAATATGGTGAGCCTCTTTCTGAACACTTGTTCTGAGAAGCATGCCTGTAGCTGCGCAATATTGTTTGGTTTCTTGTTCCAACAGTGTGAAAAATATCACAAAAAGTGATATAGTCGCACAATTCCTTTCTTTCCTGTAAAGGTAAGTAACGCAGTTGAGTATTAGCTGAGTGCAGGCGATAATTAATGTGGGAACTTCAAAAATTTTCCTTTCCCATATCCAAAATATAAATCAGGAGAAACTTGTTAAGTTCCAAAGCAGACGCATGTTTAGAGAAAAAATTTGTATTAAATGGAAATAATAATTTTTCCTCAAATTCCCTAATTACCGCACTGTACCTAATTCGTAATGGTAAGAAACTGTCACTGTACCATAGTAAGTAATAGGAAAATAAATAAGGAGGTAATTAAGAGACCGACCTCGTGCTCTTTACACCGATTACTCTTCGCTCATAAATACGCAGTCGGAATAATTCCAAGTAGTAATATGAAATGCGTTCAATCAGTAATGGAACACGTTTTTCTTCTGAAAGCGGGTTGGTTTCGTTCAGCATCCCAGTACACCAAGTTATTCTCCACCCTTTTGGCTACAAGAAGCTATTTTTCGACATAATCTCCGTTCAGTGCGATGAACTTACGCCACCTTACTGCGAGGGCCTGTATGCCCGCATGGTACCACTGTACTAGTCGACATCGGAGCCAACGTGTTGCCGGAACAGTAACCTCCTCGTCACCGACGTGCTGCTTCCTGCGTAATATATCCCTCAATGGGCCAAACAGCTGGAAGTCGGCGGAAGGTGCGCGATCTAGGATGTAGGGTGGGTGAAAAACATTTCAACGAAGCTTTCTGGGCTTTTTTCTGATGAGCAGTCTTGCGTGATGTCTCGCGCTGTCATGAAGTAGGAGAAGTTCGTTTGCATATCCTTGCCGACGAACTCGCTGTAGTCGTTTCTTCAATTTCCTGAGGATAGCGCCATACACGTCAGAGGTGATTGATGCACCACGAGGGAGTACATCACGCAGTAATCCCTCGTTAGTCGCTGAAGACCGTCGCCATGATTTTACCGGCTGAGGGGACGGATTTGAACTTTTCTTTTGGAGGAGAACTGGCGTGGTGCAACTTCATGAAATGTATTGTTTCTGGTCAGAAGGCATGGAGCAATGTTACATCCCATGTGACCATGTCCGACAAAAAATTGTCATGATCACCCTACGTTCCTCGCGTCTTCTGTTAGGTGGCAAGGAACCTACCGGGCACACCCTTCCAACAGGTGTACGACTGTGTCAGCACTACCAGCACAGATGTTTAGCTCTGTAGTGAGTTGTGTGATTGTGATACGGAGATCACGTCGAAAGACATTGTCCCATGTTCCAACATTGCAGGAGCCAGAGGCGTGTCGGACAGGTTTGTGCGACCTTGTTGCATTGATGACAGACGACTCGCTCAAAGCCTCACCACGCTTTTGTTCACTGCCATGTCTTCGTAAACATTCTGCAAGCGCTTATGAATATGCGTGATGCTCTGGTTTTCCGCCAAGAAAATCTCAAATCCAGTTCTCTGCTGGGACCTGCACTTACGTTGCAGACGCCACATAGAAGGTTATGTATAGCGCCATCACATATCGGAACTTCATGAAACCACAGGGGCTGAAGCGAAAATATTCCACGATGTCCCACAACAAACTGCGCTTTTTTTCAGCCGAAATTGTCCGAGAAAGAAAAAAATGTGTTTTATTCCTTATTGAGCGCCCCTCGTACCTCCAAGCGGCATTGGTACTTACAACAGAACAGTGTTAAACTTAATCGATCGTGGGAAACTACGGCAACGAAGGGTTCGTATGGCCGGATGGATATCCAAGTCCCGCTCGTCCCCGATGCTACTACCGCGCTTCAGCCACCGCATCCCCACGCTCGGGCTTGCTGCAGTGCAGATTTAATTATGTATGACGCTTCTGTGTCGCCCACTCTCATGATGCGATGTTGTGTAGGTATTTACTTTCTCTCTGATTTTATTTAATTACTATTTCACAGTCTGGAATTTTCTACGTATTCAGTTTGTCAATTTTCTGTCAGAAATGAAAATAAATTAAATCTGGTTATTGTGAGTTAGCGAAAACAGTATTCATTTACAAGTATTCGTGAAAACACCTTTGAAATTATGAAATAGTCGTGCAAAGAAATATGCATACTGCACAAATGTAAAAATACAAATCCAGATTAAGAAACATTATCCCTCCGTACAGTTCCTGTACGCTCAGCACAGTTGCTTGGCGTCTCTCCAACTCTGTAGGCGTCTCTATGGTAATGCCTCTTCATAGTTCCATAGACGGCTTATCGTTGTCGCCTACTGCCGTTTTCGTTTCGTAGTTGAAACATTTCAAAAGCTCTCCCAGATGCCAGGGAGACGTTAGTAGTGCAGGAGACATGTATTGAAACTCCACGCATGGTGCGACATTTTTTTACGTATCTCAGTGTTTATGACGTGCTATTTCTTGAACTATGTGTCGCACAATGATGTGTTTCTGTACCTATATTTAACGGCATATGTGATTACTATCAGCGAAATATGTCGCGAATAGAGCTATTAACACACAATTAAAAACTTTGAACGTCAAGCATGATGCAGTTTTCTCCGCACATGAGTGTTTACGATGTCCCGTCTCATGAACTATGTCTTTTACCGTGATATATTTTTATTGGTGAACTTAGCGGCATATGTCGATACTGCGCGAGAAATTTATTGCGAATAGAGTCTAAAGCACAGAAATAATGCATTTGAACGTCAAGCATAATGCGGAGTTTTTCTCCTTTCTCATTGTTTGTGACGTCATATCTCATTAATTACGATAGGTAGGCGGTTCTTACCCCCACAGCGATTGCTGCCTGACTGTAAGGGCTATGTGTACAAAGTTTGATTAAAATCGATACAGTGGTTTAGGAGGAGTTGTGCAACGTATACACATACATACCTACATACGTACATACAGGGTGTTTCAAAAATGACCGGTATATTTGAAACGGCAATAAAAACTAAACGAGCAGCGATAGAAATACACCGTTTGTTGCAATATGCTTGGGACAACAGTACATTTTCAGGCGGACAAACTTTCGAAATTACAGTAGTTACAATTTTCAACAACAGATGGCGCTGCGGTCTGGGAAACTCTATAGTACGATATTTTCCACATATCCACCATGCGTAGCAATAATATGGCGTAGTCTCTGAATGAAATTACCCGAAACCTTTGACAACGTGTCTGGCGGAATGGCTTCACATGCAGATGAGATGTACTGCTTCAGCTGTTCAATTGTTTCTGGATTCTGGCGGTACACCTGGTCTTTCAAGTGTCCCCACAGAAAGAAGTCACAGGGGTTCATGTCTGGCGAATAGGGAGGCCAATCCACGCCGCCTCCTGTATGTTTCGGATAGCCCAAAGCAATCACACGATCATCGAAATATTCATTCAGGAAATTAAAGACGTCGGCCGTGCGATGTGGCCGGACACCATCTTGCACAAACCACGAGGTGTTCGCAGTGTCGTCTAAGGCAGTTTGTACCGCCACAAATTCACGAAGAATGTCCAGATAGCGTGATGCAGTAATCGTTTCGGATCTGAAAAATGGGCCAATGATTCCTTTGGAAGAAATGGCGGCCCAGACCAGTACTTTTTGAGGATGTAGGGACGATGGGACTGCAACATGGGGCTTTTCGGTTCCCCATATGCGCCAGTTCTGTTTGTTGACGAAGCCGTCCAGGTAAAAATAAGCTTCGTCAGTAAACCAAATGCTGCCCACATGCATATCGCCGTCATCAATCCTGTGCACTATATCGTTAGCGAATGTCTCTCGTGCAGCAATGGTAGCGGCGCTGAGGGGTTGCCGCGTTTGAATTTTGTATGGATAGAGGTGTAAACTCTGGCGCATGAGACGATACGTGGACGTTGGCGTCATTTGGACCGCAGCTGCAAAACGGCGAACGGAAACCCGAGGCCGCTGTTGGATCACCTGCTGCACTAGCTGCGCGTTGCCCTCTGTGGTTGCTGTACGCGGTCGTCCTACCTTTCCAGCACGTTCATCCGTCACGTTCCCAGTCCGTTGAAATTTTTCAAACAGATGCTTTATTGTATCGCTTTTCGGTCCTTTGGTTACATTAAACCTCCGTTGAAAACTTCATCTTGTTGCAACAACACTGTGTTCTAGGCGGTGGAATTCCAACACCAGAAAAATCCTCTGTTCTAAGGAATAAACCATGTTGTCTACAGCACACTTGCACGTTGTGAACAGCACACGCTTACAGCAGAAAGACGACGTACAGAATGGCGCACCCACAGACTGCGTTGTCTTCTATATCGTTCACATCACTTGCAGCGCCATCTGTTGTTGAAAATTGTAACTACTGTAATTTCGAAAGTTTGTCCGCCTGAAAATGTACTGTTGTCCCAAGCATATTGCAACAAACGGTGTATTTCTATCGCTGCTCGTTTAGTTTTTATTGCCGTTTCAAATATACCGGTCATTTTTGAAACACCCTGTACTTAGACGTACAAATTACATACCTACAACGTATACACATAGATGCTATTTTATAATATGTGTTGTTTTCCTCTTTTCCGTTTGCCTCTTTTATCATTTGCAGGCAAGCTTCAGTCAATTAGCTCACGCATGCCTGGCAAATTAAATAATGCAACAGTTTCACTGTAAAGATCTGCACCATCTTAGAGGTAACATGTCTTTCATCATCATTTCATCCTCATTACCTGGCAAGTCGCCGTAGTGGCGTTAAAGAACTTGTGGAGCGGCGGACGAACCGCTCCGCGAGGGGTCTCCCGGCCACTAATGCCATACGCTCATTATAATTATTATTACCTATCCAATGAAGATGCTCTAATGTAGCGGGAATAGTACATTCCTTATTAAGGACGCTTATGCGGTTGCTAGTTATATCTGCGTTTGTTCTGGTTTACGAATCGGCGATAGCAAGCTGTTTCCATTTTAGATGGACTATTATTTATTTTTAAATTTGAACCTGTGGATTCATTACGTAGTTCATGTTGTGGCGTAATAGTCCTGCGTTACGAACTACACGTTAAGAACGTGAATGAGGGGAGCTGTGTTACGTTAGATCCTAATATTCGCGGTTTTTGGAAATTATTTGAATTTCGGAGAAAAGCACGAATGATTTCATCAAAGAAAATATGGTTATGAAATAAGCAAAATGTTATACATAATATCTATGGGCCACGTCACACGCTTTTCCAAAATTAGTTATGTGTTTTTTGGTCGATTATTGATGAGTAAATCCGTTTTCCAAAACCACATCACTATAAAAAATGTACTGCACATCAAGATAATAACACTATAGTCGACATAATCGTCTTGATTCAGCAACTGCTTAGATAATTGAGATAATTCTCATTTCCTGTTCTGTCTCTCATTGGCATATTTTTAATTAGCATGTTTCGATCACTTCGGATCAACTTCAAATCTAAGTCGTTGTGTCAGCAGTCTGTCTTGTATATTCAGAAACACATATCATAGTAGTCTGAATACGTTTTTAATTAGATTACATGTTTTGTTCACTCTGGATCATCTTCAGTTCTAAGTACTGCGCCAGCAGTCTGCCTTTTCTATTCAGAATCATATGTCGGTAGTGTTTCTGAGGAGAATAAGACGGATTGCTCACGCAACTACTTAGATCTGAAGATGAATCAGAGTGATCGAAATATGCTATATAATTAAAAATGAACAACTGAGACGAAAAAATATGTGATTATTATCTTAACAAGATAACTACGTTTATTCAGACTGACTTAATATGGTTTGTCTACTGATTCGAAACCGATAACGTAATTACAAATATATTACGACAGATCTTTGAAAATAGTTTTAAGATTCCTGTTGTTTCCCGAACGGAGACAATATGTGTAGAACTAAAACCGCCAAAATGAAGAAATTATGATTACAATCGACAACTGCGTACATCTAAATTGTCAAAGCAATAGCCGGCTGCGGTGGTCTCGCGGTTCTAGGCGCGCAGTCCGGAACCGTGGGACTGCTACGGTCGCAGGTTCGAATCCTGCCTCGGGCATGGATGTGTGTGATGTCCTTAGGTTAGTTAGGTTTAAGTAGTTCTAAGTTCTAGGGGACTGATAACCACAGCAGTTGAGTCCCATAGTGCTCAGAGCCATTTTTTTCAAAGCAATAATTTTCGGCAGATTGCGGGCATTACAAGTCAGGAAAACACTGATACACTGACATGGAATATTTTCGGGTGTCCAGCTGAGTTGAGCGCTCCAATTTATCGCCCGAGGTTTCGCTACTGACTGCTCCTTGTTCATCGCGTGATTCGAACAGAACTCTTTGTGTGTTCTTTCAGTTTGGTCTCCAACCAGATGTAATTCGAAGTAAGTTGTAATCTTGCTCCTGTTGCACACTATAAGACGCAGATAAATACGACACACCACGAAGGAATTATCCGAATGTGACTTAAATCTGTAGATGAGATTGACATGTAGAGACAAACGGAGCACTACAAATTTCAGAAAAAAATGGATGAATTATTCAAGAGAAAGAGCTTCACAAATTGAGCAAGTCAATAACACGTAGGTTTACCTCTGGCCCTCACGTAAGCAGTTATTCTGCTGGGCATTAATTAGTAGAGTTGTTGCATGTCCTCTTCAGGGATATTGTGCCGAATTCTCTCCAGCTGGTGCGTTAGATCGTGAAAATCCCGAGCTGGTTGGAGGGCTCTGCTCGTAATGCTCGAAACGTCCTCAATTGGAGAGAGATCCGGCGATCTTGCTGGCGAAGGCAGTGTTTGGCAAGCGCCGGGACAAGCAGTAGGAACGCGGCGTAGAATATCGTCGACGGCCCGCTGTGCTGTAGGATGCCGCGAAAGAAAACCAAAAGGACCTTGCTATGAAAAGAAATGGCACCTCAGACCGTCACTGCTGGTCGCCGGTCAGTATGACCGCACTAACTCCAAACACATCTTCTCTGGTTCTCAGGGCTCGTTTCGAATCTGGACTCAGCACTGGAAACAATTGTACTCCAGTCAATGAGATTCCAGGCCGAAGACGTGTCCGTAGACGTCCAGGAGAGCGGTAGATGGCCAACCTGACAGTCGCCCGTCTGCCCGAGCATCAGGATTTGGTGGTGTGTTGTGCCACTTCTTTTCATAGCAGGGCCCTCTTTGTCATCCGCTACACCCTTACAGTACAGTGGTACGTCAACGATGATCTACGCTCAGTTTTGTTGCCCTTCATGGCAAGCCATCCTGGGCTTACACCTCAGAAAGATAATTCCCTCCCGCACCCGGAGAGACCTTCTACTGTTTATCTTCGTGCTTACCAAACCCTCCCAATCTATGCCAAACCGAGTAACTGCTTGAATAGGGGCCAGAGGTTAACCAACGCGTTACTGACTTTCTCAATTTGTGAAGCACTTTGTCTTCGATGAATCTTCAAATTTTACTGAAATTTTAAACATTTGTTTATCTGTAGATGTACATCTACCAATATCCGTCCCATTCAGGTAACTCCTTCGTGGTGCTTTTTTAAAATGTTTTTAGTTTGTAGTGGAATCCACAAGCCACACTGTTTCTTCTCCAGATTCTCCTTGGAGACTGGGTTGTCAGCATTAGTTTACTGTATTTGTTTTTTTTTTTTCATTCGTTTGCTGTTTCTTCTGATTTGGCTGGACTTCACACGTTACCCATCACGTCCGACAACCCGTTATTATTGTTGTCTTACCCTAATTTCTTTGCTTCGATTTTTTATGCCTCCTGTCATTGTGCTGTTATTCCACGAAACGTACATTTATCTAATTCTGACGTTCAATATCGTAGTGATATATTTATATATTGAGTGCCATATCCTGTGTATTGCGTTTTCCTTCAATTGTAACATAGGCTCTGGTTTATCTATTTTACCGACGCCATTACTGCGATGTACATGCTACTTTTGTTGTCCCAGTGACCATTACTCCCGTGTCACTATTGAATATACCTCGCCAGTGGTAGGCGATTATATAGAAGTATATAATATTCTCAATTTCTGATTTACTACGTGTTATAAGCTTCCTAGTCTGTACCCGAAATAGTACCTAGTTCGTTTAAGCCACGTACTAGAAAAGGGTAGTAATGGGATAGAGAAACTCTAGTTGGGCAAGTATAGGGTTTCTAGCTCCAACATATGCCTTACAACCAAGGGAAAACTCCCCAAAGCCTTGGTCGGCATTGTAGTACTTTTTATTTACACAGTCCAGTCACAAAAGTGTAACCACCGTATATGCTGGGCGTCAACGTGCAATAACCACTCACGCACAGTGTGTGGTATCAAACAAATGGAGGACACATAAAGTGTGTCAGAGGAAAGAGTAACACTCCAGTCGTTATCGTAACGCGGAAAAGGATAAATTTACGTGGCGTGCTAAAAGGCATGATAATTGCCTTTCAGGCCAACGTTTTAGCACTTCCAAAACGGCTAAGTTTGCAAACTGTTCGCGTGCCGAGATGGCTAAAGTATATCGTGCATGGAAAAATGGCTCTATTAAATACCGACGCCGAAGCAACTGTGGCACACCACCGGTCACACATGACTGGAACGAAGGAAAGTTGCGGAGATGTGTGCGGGCGAATAGACATGGAACTTCTGAGAACTGACTGCCCAGATGAACCAAATTGCTACCAATAGTGTCTCCTCAACGACCGTTCAGGGAACGTGGCTGCGTAAGGGCCGCTGCAGCAGGCGCCTGTTTCATGCACCCATGCTGACTGTTGTTCATTGGCGACAAAGACTGCAATTTGCACGCCAATACCGCAAGAGGACTACCACTGAACGGCGCCAGGTGCCATTTTCAGATGAATCTCTTTTTATGATCCATCGGACACTTGTCATTTACGGCGTGAAACGTCTGAAGGCAAATACCCTTCAACAGTTAGTGATCTGGGGACTTTTCTTGGCATTCCCTGGATGATCTTGTCATTTTGGAAGATCCAATGGATCAACAAAAGTATGTATCTATCACATTGGTGATGATGATCACCGCTACATGCTATTCGTTTCTCAATGGTACGACGGAATCTGCCAGCAGAACAATGCAACATGTCACACAACTCTCACGTTACGTGAGGAGAATGAGAGTACCGCACTCCATAGATTTAAACCCAATCGAGAATCTGTGGGACCATCTCGATTGAGCTGTTTAGGCCATGGCTGCTCAACAAATAAACCTAACGCAGCTGGCCGCGGCACTGTACTCGGCATGACTCCGCATCCCTGTCGATAAATAACAGAACCTCAGTGACTCTCTTCCTGCACATCTCGAACCATTCAGCGCCGCAAAATGTGGTTATTCAGGTTGTTGTCAGGTGGTCACATTAATGTCAGAGGACAATGTATTTTATGGACATATGTAAGGATAGATATTCCAGTATTTGATTGTGTGTAACTAATGTCGACATACGCTCCACGCCTTCACAGTGACTTGCCTCTCTTTATGGGAAAAAATGGGGACGTTATCGGAATAAAGGGGAATAGTAATGCTGCTGAGCGCAAGAAGAAGACAGAATCGTACCGAGCGCCCCCAGGCGGTAGTTGACGGTGACCAGTATGACGCCGTAGGAGACGAGGAAGTCTGGCCCGTACTGCTGGTCCGAGCCGCCGCCGAAGATGAACCCGCCGCCGAAGACCCAGAAGAAGACGGGCAGCTGGGCGCCCTCCTGCGGCACCCCCGGCACGTACACGTTCAGGTAGAGGCAGTCCTCCGAGCCGGCCCCGTTCTGCTGCACGCAGTCGCTGCCGTAGCGCGTCGCGTCACGAACCCCGGACCAGCAGCGGGCCGGCCGCGGCGTCTGCCGAGGATTGAATCGATCATTATTGAATGGGCGTTATTCCAAAACCGGTGAAAATGAGATCAAACACTAGAAATGCTTCAGTTACGTATTTGCTCATTTCTATTTGCAATGGGCTTTATTCCCGCCGTCTTTTTGAACTGTGTGGCCGCATCATTTCATACTCCACTTTAGAAAGATCTTCATTCCTGCAATACAGCTTCTGGTGTTAGTTTCTTTAACTACAGTTTGTCAAAATGCAGGAATTGTCTACCGCAAGCAGCAGTGAGCTTTCAGGTCAAGAAAAAGCTAAACGGGCAGGAGAATAGTGATTAATATTTGTGTAATATTATCAAAGATTCACGTGTAATGGTTTGCAAATACACAACTTGTTGCGAAGAAATTGTAAGCACCAAGTAACCCGGGAGCCTTGCAGAAACGTGTTACAATCTAACCTTGTTACTTAAGAAAATATTACTTCTACGATCAAACTGAAGTTTATCCTCGTTTTGTTATGGTTGCGTAAACAATGCTGTAACAAGATATCAAAGGGAAACAAGTTAGTACGTCCGCAAAACTGTACAAATGTAATACAAAAAATGAATGAGACATCTTTTAGTCGAGTCTTATTGATTGTAAGGGTATATCTCGACCACTGATATCAGGAAGAGGTGACTCCTCACAAAAGATCGCATTGTGCCAGTTACAAGTACTTTTAATAATAATTAATGCTACGAATGTTGAACTCTGCAGAAAAACTTTCATGCATGTATTTCGAATAAGTGCGAAAAGAGCACGGAGACTACAAGACCTTATTCTTCTAGATAAATCTCATAAAGATAAGAGATTTATAGGATATAAAAATCTCTCTTTGTCTTTAGAATGGCAGAAACTAATACATGAGTACATAACTCCTTTCCAGTGAATGTTTCTTACTACAGTCCACTTTAGTACGGGTAGCTTGATCCTAATCAATATAAGTAATGCATGATACACTACTGGCCATTAAAATTGCTACACCAAGAATAAATGCAGATGATAGACGGGTATTCATTGGACAAATATATTATACTAGAACTGACATGTGATTACATTTTCACACAATTTGGGTGCATAGATCCTGAGAAATCAGTACCCAGAACAACCGTCTCTGGCCGTAATAACGGCCTTGATACGCCTGGACATTGAGTCAGACAGAGCTTGGATGGCGTGTACAGGTACAGCTCCCCATGCAACTTCAACACGATACCACAGTTCATCAAGAGTAGTGACTGGCGTATTGTGACGTGCCAGTTGCTCGGCCACCATTGACCAGACGTTTTCAAATGGTGAGAGATCTGAAGAATGTGCTGTCCAGGGCAGCAGTCGAACATTTTCTGTATCCAGAAAGGCCCGTACAGGACCTGCAACATGCGGTCTTGCGTTATCTTGCTGAAATGTAGGGTTTCGCAGCGATCGAATGCAGGGTAGAGCCACGGGTCGTAACACATCTGAAATGTAACGTCCACTGTTCAAAGCGCCGTCACTGCGAACGAGAGGTGACACCCCATACCGTCACGCAGGGTGATACGCCAATATGGCGATGACGAATACACGCTTCCAATGTGCGTTCACCGCGATGTCGCCAAACACGAATGCCACCATCATGATTATGTAAACAGAACCTGGATTCATCCGAAAAAATGACGTTTTGCCATTCGTGCACCCAGGTTCGTCGTTGAGTACACCATCGCAGGCGTTCCTGTGTGAGATGCAGCGTCAAGGGTAACCGCAGCCACGGTCTCCGAGCTGATAGTCCATGCTGCTGCTGCAAACGTCGTCGAACTGTTCGTGCAGATGGTTGTTGTCTTGCAAACGTCCCCATCTGTTGACTCAGGTATCGAGACGTGGCTGCACGATCCGTTTCAGCACGGCATTCCGTATTACCCACCTGAACCAACCGATTCTATATTCTGCTAACAGTCATTGGATCTCGACCAACGCGAGCAGCAATGTCCTTATACGATAAACCGCAATCGCGATAAGCTACAATCCGACATTTATCAAAGTCGGAAACGTCATGGTATGCATTTCTCCTCCTTACACGAGGCATCGCAACAACGTTTCACTAGGCAACGCCGGTCAACTGCTGTTTGTGTATGAGAAATCTGTTGGAAACTTTCCTCATGTCAGTACGTTGCAGGTGTCGCCACCGGCGCCAACCTTGTGTGAATGCTCTGAAAAGCTAATCATTTGCATATCACAGCATCTTCTTCCTGTCGGTTAAATTTAGCGTCTGTAGCACGTCATCTTCGTGGTGTAGCAATTTTAATGGCCAGTAGTGTATATTTCCGGAGAAACATCCGACATAAAGAATTTCAAACAAATCTACTTCTGGGAGACGGTGTCGATTTTGATACGATAACGGCATACGCCAGCTGTGGGATACCAGATCTAATGCTAATGGTTTCAGCTTCTTCTGGGAACTATTCGCGTAGTGGGTCAAATGGGTCTGAGAACAATGGGACTTAACATCTGAGGTCACGAGTCCCCTAGAAATGGTTGAAATGGCTCTGAGCACTATGGGACTTAACATCTGAGTTCATCAGTCCCCTATAACTTAGAACTACTTAAACCTAACTAACCTAAGGACATCACACACATCCATGCCCGAGGCAGGATTCGAACCAGCGCCCGTAGCGGTCGCGAGGTTCTAGACTAGTCGCGTAGTGCATAGCTGCCACGGCGCCATCTGTCTCTACCCATTAATAGGGAATGCTTACAGCTGGAAGGGGTAGTGTGATGCAAACGTTTGAAACAAGCAAGTAACCATGCCTCGGAGGTGCACGCAGGTAGTGCGTACCTGCTCGGCTGTTACAGTCTCCATATTTATAAATTTGACACCAGTTTCGTATCACTAGGCAAGTCATTTACAGGGTGCTTATCTAAAAGTGGTGTTGTACTGATTATTCTGTAAATAAAACATAGATCTAGATCTGGAAATTTTATATGTCAATTCAATTCTGAAATGATGGGAGATGGAGGACAACAAAACATGCAACAAAAGCTTCAGAAATACAAAAAAATGGCTCTGAGCACTATGGGACTCAACATCTTAGGTCATAAGTCCCCTAGAACTTAGAACTACGTAAACCTAACTAACCTAAGGACATCACACACACCCATGCCCGAGGCAGGATTCGAACCTGCGACCGTAGCAGTCCCGCGGTTCCCAGAAATACAGACTTCAGTTTGGACCCTCAGTAATATTCACATGTAGCTTTCACGTTCTATAACATATACATGTTCATTCAATTTTCCTGCTGCTGCCTCTTCACCCTCTACAGTTTTTTAAAAGATCAGAAGTTTGAAAGAGGTCAAATTGAGGCCTTCCGAGTGGCGGGATGGTCATCTCAGAGAATTGCCGTACTAGTTGGGCATATTTCGTCGGTTGTGCAACGATACACGTATCAGCGGTCAAGTGAGAACTCCCATACCCGCTGATATTCTGAACATCCACATACCACAGACGCCCACCAGGATCGTCGTGCTGTAAGAACAGCAGCGGCAGATCGCACAGCTACCACAGTATAGATACGAGAGCTTGTACCGTAGACGTGTCAACACGAACTAATGCGAACTGTTTATTAGCAGTGAGACTTCTAACCCGTCTGCCACTCATGCCACAGCATCAACATGCATGACGGACTGGTGCCGTTTTATACACATCAGAAAAAGTTTTGCATTATCCCGGTTCCCAGAATTTCTCAAGATAGACGTTGACTGTGGATATTATATCGCAGACACAGCCCCTTTGACCAGAGATGTCACTAAACCCGCCCAAAGATATAAACAACCATGTATGAGCAGCGCCTATTAGACGGAGGGGCTCCGACAGCCCATCAGTTCCAGTCATTCCACCATGAAGCAGGTACACGGCTCGTGTTGTCTGTAGTTCAGCCATGCTTAGACGGTCAATACCGCAGTTCGATCACGTCCGCATTGTTACTTTGTGCCAGGAAGGGATTTCAATATGGGAAGTTTCCAAGTCTCTGAGTGAACCAAAGCGATGTTGTTCGGACATGGAGCAGATACAGAGAGACAGGAACTGTCGATGACATGCCTCGCTCAAGCCACGCAAGGGCTGCTGCTTCAGTGGATGACCGATACCTACGGATTATGGCTCGGAGGAACCCTGACAGCAACGCCACCATGTTGAATAATGCTTTCCATCTAGCCACAGGACGACGTGTTACGTCTCAAATTGTGCGCAATAGGCTGCTCTCGACGTCCATGTCGAGGTCCAATTTTGCAAAGACGACACCATGCAGAGCGGTACAGATGGGCCCAACAAATTGCCGAATGGACCGCTCAGGACTGGCATCACGTTCTCTTCAACGATGAGTGTCGCATATGCTTTCAGTCAGACAATCGTCGGAGACGTGTTTGGAGGCTAACCCGGTCAGGCTGAAAGCTTTAGACACACTTCCCAACGAGTGCAGCAAGGTGTAGGTTTCCTGCTGTTTTGGGATGGCACTATGTGGGGCCGACGTCTGCCGCAGATGGTCATAGAAGGCGCCTCCGACCGATAGTGCAACCATATCGGAAGAATATTGGCGAGGCATTCGTCTTCATGGACGATAATTCACGCCCCTATCATGCAAATCTTCCGAATGACTTCCTTCAGGAAAACGACATCGCTCGACTAGAGTGGCCAGGATGTTCTCCAGACATGAATCCTACTGAGCATGCTTGGGATAGATCTAAAAGGGCTGTTTATGGACGACGTGACCCACCAACCATTCTGAGGGATCCACGCCGAATCGAGTCGCCGCTGAGTGGGGCAATCTGGACCAACAATGGCTTGATGAACTTGTGGATAGTATGCCACGACGAATATAGGCATGCATAACTACGAGGGGACGTGCTAATGGGTATTAGAAGTACCAGTGTATACAGCAATCTGTCCACCCCCTCTGAAGGTCTTGCTGTATGGTGATACAACATGGAATGTATGATTTTCATGGGCAATAAAAAGGGGGGAAATGATGTTTATGTTGACCTCTATTCCAGTTATCTGTACAGGTTCCGGAACTCTCGGAACCGAGGTGATGCAAAACTTTTTTTGATGTGTGTAGAATCACTTGGAAGTGAGAATGGCGCGTCGTGGTCTTTAGCGAGGAAAGCAGATTCTACTTGAACATTCGACGTAGACCTGGTGAACGCCGTTTCGTAGCGCGTTCTTCCAAGACACATTGGCCGCGTTCCAAGCTTTATGGTCTGGGTTACGGTAAAACATCAACTTTAGTTTTGCCTTAGTGTTTCTGAAAGGACTAACTACCGCACGGTACATGCTGCATATTGTTAGACCCGTTCTCTTGCCATCCATGCAAGGTGACATGTTGTTCCAACAGGATAATACTCGTCCACACACTGCCTGTGAAACTCAATGTTCTAGACGTTCAGCAACTTCCCTGGCCAGCAATATCTCCGGTATTGTCTGTAATCGATCACGTGTGAGATATAATGTGACGAGAAGTGACACGTATGATTCGTCAACCCACAACTCATACATAACTATGTGAACAGCTGGAGTAGGCGTGGAGAAAAATATCTCAGGACAATATTCGCCACCTGTGCGATCAACTGGATGCCAGAGTCATCTCCTGCATAGCTACCGATGGAGGCTACACCACTTACTAATAATGTGTTTCAGCATGGGTCGATACCTGGTACCTCTAAACCTCTTGCACTACTTATCTATTAATGTAATCATTTCACGTAATCCATATGCACTGTTGTAAGGATAAGTCTTGAGTGACTTGAAAACCTCTAACAGAGTGTACTAATTTTTTCTGGCTGTGTATTGTGCTAAATACTTCAGTATTGCCTTTGCCCTTCCTCAGGTGGGAGCTTGTGGAAATGTGAAGAGTTGAAAGTAAAGCTAAATTCAGGACTGCGGGAGTTACAGATGATAGAGTAGCACGGAGGGCTGCATCAAATCAGTCCTCGGACTAGAAACTACACCAGGAACATATGGCATGTGTACATTTTTTACCGCACCCAGAGACATTAACATACGCGTAAAATAGGATAAAGCGGCAGTTGAGGGACAGTTGAGTGAGTAGGGAAACAGTAATGGCGTTTGTCGAACTGGTTGGTGGCAGGATGTGTGAGAGGCATAAAAGTCACAGTAAATCACTGTATTAATTAATTGCTGCTGTGGAAATTAACCCAGACTGTTTGAGATCGAGTTGGAATATTTAAAAAGTAACTGCTACGGAGGATATTTGTGATATGCTATAATTTTTCAGAGATATAATATTATGGTTTGAAAAGTCTTCCCTTACTGGTATATTTAAACCGATTAACACTAGCACCACTAAGCTCGGATCAGTCACTTGGATGTCTAAGGATGGGGGGAGGGGGGGAGGCAAAAATCAAAAACTTCCCTCTCATTCTTTTCACTTTTTAACACTTTTTTGTTTATTTGTTTGTTTTGTTTTGATTTTATATCGAACTATGAATTTCCTTACTGGGTTGCAGCACACTTTCCATAGTTATCAGGAACATTATAACGTATTCACATACAATAAATAAAGTAATGAATATGAGAAATGTTATTATATTTTTATCATGAAACTAACACTTTCATATACATCAGACTTCATTAGGAAATCATAAAAGAACGGGCAATAGCAAACCACAAATAAGAAACCAGAATATCAAAGAAATTACAATTTAGTTTTTCCTTCCTAATCACTTTCACTTTCAGTTTCACAATCTTTGCATATAATTGTTTTTGCAGAATGAGTGGAACACACTTACTTGGAACACTTGCAGCAAACTACAGACACTGTTGTCATCTAGCCTTTTTCCTATATAGAGTTTCCACTCTTCAATCAGATGTGACATCTTCCTCTTGAATAAAATTCAACAGATTGAACAGTTGCAGTAATGCTGGGCAGCGTTTTCCCTAGAACACATTCCACTGCAGAGATGATAGACTTTTGTAAACCCATGATATTCTTTGCTCTCTCTTCCACAGCTAGCCTAACGAGCTGTTGGCCTAATTCTAGCAGATACATCCTTCTTACGTTATGCTTCTTCTTATTCCAGTTTGGGTAGTTTATCATGAAAATTGTTCAAGCAGTGAAACAGGCAATATCTATCAAGGTGAAAAAGAGAAATAATGGCCCTCGTTTTACTGAATGATGTCGCGTCATTTGATCAATGATGTCTATGCCCCCTTTGGTTTCATTGAAGTAGAGATGGGGGTTTGTCTTTATTTCTTTGTCTACTCATCCACCTTTTTATCATTGTATTGTGTGGAAAGAAGTAAATCCTCAGTAGGCTTCAGTTTGGAGATGTATGAAACCAAGGTAACAGGTGCGTTGCCTGCTTTCCGATCTGTGAATAAGAATATACTCGTAGCGCTCGACCTTGCGTCTTCTTTAGCTGTTCTGGTATGTGTTTTCTGTTTCTCTTCAATGTTCCCACCAAAGATAACTTGTCATCATTGTAAAGCTCCTCGGCTAGGTCAATGGATGTATAATAACGATCTGTTGTTATATTTCTGCCACTTCCTGCCAGCGGATTCACTAGGCGTCTAACAACTGCCTTTGCACTCCGTTCCTCAGCAGTTTGTTCATACATCCCTGCATCTAACTCCATTTTTAGAACATACCGGGTGTGTGCACCTCATAACATCCTTATCAACATACCTTACTTCCCAGGCTTGTCTTTCATAAAGACCTTAAAGAGACATCTTCCTCGAATAGGGACAGCATTTTATCGATCGTTAGATCTGTAATTAGTATGTAGTATTTCACAAACATTTCGTCAATTTTGTCGAAAACTTCACGAACGGGGAAAACTTATCCTGCTTTCGTCTGTCGGTTCTTGTATCTTTATCATCAAATATAATCAGGGACAGAAGTTCTCCACATCGAATACGACTCATTGTAGCTATGTAGATACTGTTTCCCAGTACTTTACCCCATGAGTCCTCAAGAGGCAGTCTAGTGTCATTATTTGTGCCCATGAGGATCAAAATACCAATGAAGGCGTACATTTCTTCTATGATTGTAGGTTTTAAGTTCTTGTTACGAGCTTCTTGGTTTGTGTAGTCCACGATAACCTTCATTATTTCGGGAGTTTTAAACTTTTGGAAAGATTCTGAAACACTAGAGGTCAAACCAACGATGTCAACACAATACATAAGTACAATATTCAGAAACTGCACCCCTTTCTGCCATATTGAGAAATATTTTAATGACAAAAATTGTCTCACCTATGTCTAAGGGGGTGGGGGGTCACAAACTGCCCACATTTAGATTAAATGTAATAGGCAGATTTTTAAAAAAATCACAAAAATTATAAAACCACGACAGCACATACTCTACATATTTTTCTACAACTACCTAAATTCTTGCTTCTTCACTCCAACAAATAGATATATTACACAAATAAAACAAATACTGCGGGCAATTTTTGCTCCCCTTAGTGGTGCTAGGGTTAAGGAAGGATTAGGGATAATTTCCACGAAACAAGCTTGTCCTGTCCAAGCATGTGCTCCTTCCCTAGTGATCTCGTCGTCGACAGGACGTTACTCCACAGTCTTCCTTTTTTCCTCTGCGTCTTAACGTCTATACTTGACATATTTCTATTGAAACGTTTTATCAATGTTCAACAGTCGATGCGTGCAGTTATACAGGAAAATTTCTTTACAAAAGAAAGAAAATACGCTCGAATACAACGAAGATTCGAAATGAAACCGATCATCTTTAATTGAAGGAACCAACCTGTTATTCGCCTCTAGATATAGAGAACTTACAGGTACCCTAAGGCACTATGACCGTACGAGGATTTGTACACTATTCCTTCCGAATGCAGGTCACATATCGTATCCACTCAAACATTTAGCCCAATTTTAAAGAAGAAATAGCTGTAAATTTGAATGACATATAGATGGCTTCCTTTTGAGTGTTTTGCAGTGCTCACCTGGAAACGCAGTTCCCCAACGGGTGGTTCTGCGAATGGGATACCACGAAAGGCCGTGTAGGACGTGTTGTAGACGCCAGTCGCCGTTGTTCCCCGTAGAGTGCCCTGCTGCACCGTCACCAGCACGTCCTCTGCCTGGAATGTACAAGGAATGTCGCGTTACACGTTTGGAAAACTTCACGGTATGAGCATGAAATCACTACACAAAGAAAAGATTATTACACTAAAAGTGCTGTATAAGTCGAGATCAACAGAAACGGAGTACATCCTCAGGAATGGAAAAGTATATGGAAGAAAAACGCCAGTTGCCATATTACAGACACAGTCCACGTTTCAGATGCAGTGCTATGGGGAAGCCAACAAGAACCTAAATGGGGATGCCTGTACGGAGTTTGAGCCATGTTTATTACATGAGAAATACTATAATTAGGTAGAATATTTATATGGTAAGAAAAGTCATCTATCATGAATACTCTAATGTAGCGAATGGTGAAAATTAATCTGATCAGAGTAGTACACTTTAGTGAAGGCACTGAAAATGTATGCTTCACACTGTACCACCACGAACATCTAAATCGTATGAAAGAGAAGTTAAAGTGAGATTTCTCAGAAGTTTCGGAGAAAAAAAAGAGCATGTCTCTGCCGTAAAAAGCAAAAAATTTCCATCCTATTAATGGGTGACAGCAAACGGTAGTTTGCTATAGTAACAGCCTCCCATTAACAGGATGGAAATTTTTTGCATTTTATGCCAGAGAAATGCTCTTTCTTCTCTTAAACTTCTGAGAAACCTCACCTTAACTGTTCTTTCATACGCTTTGGATGTTAGTGGCAGTACAGTGTGAAGCACATATTTTGACTGTTGGTACCGCTACCTCAGAACGTTGGCTCGACGCAGTATTTCTGTTGTATTGTTCAAGGAATATGTATATTAG
The DNA here is from genome assembly GCF_023898315.1 of Schistocerca nitens. Taxonomy (NCBI): domain Eukaryota; kingdom Metazoa; phylum Arthropoda; class Insecta; order Orthoptera; family Acrididae; genus Schistocerca; species Schistocerca nitens. The sequence goes on from NC_064617.1 coordinate 551,334,129, forward strand.
ACTGCTGTGGTGGAATAATGTTAATTTTCGAAGGGGTGGGATAACATCAAACTCATTCCGTCCCAAACCTTTTAACAATGTGCTGTAATGCTGTAGCTCTTGTTTGAGGAATTATGGAATACTTTAGGGAAACATAGAACAAGGGGCATTCATGTATTTGAAGAAGACGTAGGGTTAAAATACCTGTTCACCTCACTTCCATGATAGACGAATGAAATATAAAATATAACAAGCTGAGTGCTGAGAAAAAAGTTGTACAGTCACGTTTGCGAGATATTAAACAGAAAAAAATAGGTAGACTTGCACAACGTCCAAAACGAATATGGTAATCGGAGAAAATCACATTAACAAGTTCCTTAGATTTATTCTGCTTCCTGGAAGTTTACTGGTATTTGTACGCCACATAAACCAGTTACAGTACGCACCACAAATGCATCTTCTCACAAAGTACTTTTCTATAAGACGTAGAGAGCTTGGCGTGAGGGAAAAAAACGTGTCTCATCGCACGTACTCAGTATGAAGGTTGAAGTAAAGGGCCGAATCAGCTGCTTAAAAATTTCCGAACAATATTTGCCCATTCAGTTTATATCTCTGCGATCGTTGATATTAACAACAACGTAATTTGTATTGTATATCAAGAAAACTTCATCGAGTCTAAGTTTCTTAATGGGTATCCTCCACATGAATACCATCATCATTAGCAAACATAATTTGATGGGTTGTAATATAAAATAGAATACAAATAAACTCAGTAACTCAAGGTAGTGCAGCAATAGTTGAAGTACCTTGCGAAATGTGATGTAGAAGGAAAGAAGGCATATGAATCAGTTAGTACCTGTGCGAAAAACACAGAAAATGACTATATAAGAACATAAGAAATTGTAGCATTGACAATTTATGTAAACAGAACAATAAAGACAAGATACCCTCTACTGGAAATAAATTGAAAATCAACTTGCTACACGGGCAGGGAAGATATTTTTAACTGAACGACAAAAGTGACTGCGAGAAAGACAAATTATGAGATAGTGACTCAATAGTGCTGTACCTACGCAAGAAACTTCACCATCTTATAGGTAAGTGCGTTGGCTTTGACGCCACTCCATGAACCACCAGCGCTGGCCCTCCTACTTGTTTCATGCATCATACACGATATTTTTCCAAAGTCGGCATTCTGTATTAATAATTGTTTAAATAATAAAGTACAGCACCACTTACGTTTTTTCATACGTAGCACCTCCGGGTTCATGGATGCATTCACATTCTGAAGTGCTCTGCGAGTTTACGTGTGTACTGTAAGTGATGTCTTCGTGTGTGTTGATCTTCTTGTCTTCCTCTGCAAGCGTGTTTTTATGGTCTCACAGTACTGTATCGCAGACGTGACTGAAAGTCGTGGAAGAGTCGTGTGACCATTCTAAGCACAAAAATACGAATGGCTTTAAAATATGTAGTCGGCCGGAGTGGCCGAGCGGTTAAAGGCACTACAGTCTGGAACCGCACGACCGCTACGGTCGCAGGTTCGAATCCTGCCTCGGGCATGGATGTGTGTGATGTCCTTAGGTTAGTTAGGTTTAAGTAGTTCTAAGTTCTAGGGTACTTATGACCACAGCAGTTGAGTCCCATAGTGCTCAGAGCCATTTGAATTTTTTAAAATATGTAGCTGGTTGCGAAACAGTAGTCACAGAACGTTTTTGAACCCCCCTTTTTTTTTTATTCAGTACTCGTTTCGGAGAACCGTTTGGGAGAACCAGTCATGACAAAACTCTACCATCTAGTGAGCAAGATGTATGAGACAGGCGAAATACCCACAGACTTCAAGAAGAATATAATAATTCCAATCCCAAAGAGAGCAGGTGTTTACAGATGTGAAAATTACCGAACTATCAGTTTAATAAGTCACAGCTGCAAAATACTAACGCGAATTCTTTACAGACGAATGGAAAAACTGGTAGAAGCGGACCTCGGGGAAGATCAGTTTGGATTCCGTAGAAATGTTGGAACACGTGAGGCAATACTAACCTTACGACTTATCTTAGAAGAAAGATTAAGAAAAGGCAAACCTACGTTTCTAGCATTTGTAGACTTAGAGAAAGCTTTTGACAACGTTAAACGAGGGGTATGAAAGGGAAACAGTGGTTGGGAAAGGTGTGAGACAGGGTTGTAGCCTCTCCCCGATGTTATTCAATCTGTATATTGAGCAAGCAGTAAAGGAAACAAAAGAAAAATTCGGAGTAGGTATTAAAATTCATGGAGAAGAAGTAAAAACTTTGAGGTTCGCCGATGACATTGTAATTCTGTCAGAGACAGCAAAGGACTTGGAAGAGCAGTTGAACGGAATGGACAGTGTCTTGAAAGGAGGATATAAGATGAACATCAACAAAAGCAAAACGAGGATAATGGAATGTAGTCAAATTTAATCGGGTGATGCTGAGGGGATTAGATTAGGAAATGAGACACTTAAAGTAGTAAAGGAGTTTTGCTATTTAGGGAGTAAAATAACTGATGATGGTCGAAGTAGAGAGGATATAAAATGTAGACTGGCAATGGCAAGGAAATCGTTTCTGAAGAAGAGAAATTTGTTAACATCCAGTATAGATATAAGTGTCAGGAAGTCGTTTCTGAAAGTATTTGTATGGAGTGTAGCCATGTTTGGAAGTGAAACATGGACGATAACCAGTTTGGACAAGAAGAGAATAGAAGCTTTCGAAATGTGGTGCTACAGAAGAATGCTGAAAATAAGGTGGGTAGATCACGTAACTAATGAGGAGGTATTGAATAGGATTGGGGAGAAGAGAAGTTTGTGGCACAACTTGACTAGAAGAAGGGATCGGTTGGTAGGACATGTTTTGAGGCATCAAGGGTTCACAAATTTAGCATTGGAGGGCAGCGTGGAGGGTAAAAATCGTAGGGGGAGACCAAGAGATGAATACACTAAGCAGATTCAGAAGGATGTAGGTTGCAGTAGGTACTGGGAGATGAAGAAGCTTGCACAGGATAGAGTAGCATGGAGAGCTGCATCAAACCAGTCCCAGGACTGAAGACCGCAACAACAACAACAACAACTCGTTTCGGGCTCTCCTCGTCTTCAGATCACCCTTTTATACAAAGTGAACATACAACTTTGGCAAAGTTGTCATGTAACGTCAAAAGCGACATAAGTCTTACAGTTCAACATAGCAAAATGAGATTTCAGCTAAACGTGTGTCCTACTAACAGCCAACTATTAGCAGCTTACAGATTTCAAATGTACATGTGTGCTGAAAACAGACAGCTGTCATCCGAAGATGGGCAGAGACCGAAACGCGTAATGAATTATGAAAGGATCCAGAAACATCATGTGACAGTTATTTCGCGTCCAACCAGCTATATTAATGCCATTCTTATTTTTGTGATCACAGTATTGTGCATTACGTTAAAGCAAACAATGTGTAGATTTCACCTTCCCGTTACAGCAAATATTGTGAACGATGGTTTTCTAATATGGGAACATCTGCGTAATGCAGGAGTCAACCGTGTCTTATACCCTAAAAAGACGACTACGCCACAAGAGAAGCAGAACAACACGCACCAAGCATTACATACCCTAATAACGAGTCGCCCGATATTTGCGGGATGGTCTTCGCAACTCGAGTAGCGCATGCGCACAGGACACTTTCCTATTACTCTGCCTCTCCGACAGTGCACCAGGACATCGTGGCGGGACCACAGCACAAAATTTATTGGCGGTAAGTTTTCGACATTTCGGCACAACGGACCTCAGGGAATATGTGCCTTTATATCTCATTATAGAACTTAGTACTGTTGACAGAACTTAAAACATATTGAGTACCATTCACGAAAATTTTATAGCCATCTGCACCGGAAGAGAAACTTTTAATATATTTTCGTTTACTTCATAGGAAAATACACTTACGAACTGAACCAGACTCAGAGTTACAGCTTGTCAGTTCTCAGATTTAATCTTTCACTCGGTAACGGTATTCGATAATGAATCTTCACGACTTTTCGCGCCAGCCTTTGCGACCGAGCGGTTCTACGCGCTTCAGTCCGGAACCGCGCGACCGCTACGGTCGCTTGTTCGAATCCTGCCTCGGGGCATGGATGTGTGTCATGTCCTTAGGTTAGTTTTAAGTAGTTCTTAGTCTAGGGGACTGATGACCTCAGATGTTAAGTCCCATAATGCTTAGAGCTATTTGAACTATTTTCGACTTTTCGCTACTTCGGTGATAAGTTCGTTTTACAGGGAGAGAAACAAAGGGCTAGGTCGACTTCAAGACCCGAAAGAATACTCAGTTGTTCTCTATCAATGCTGCCACTACTAATGCAACAACTTACCTTACATTGTGTCATAAATCCAACGACGGCAAGCACGACGGCGACTGACAGTTTCAGCTTCATAGCTAACGCGTTGTTACCACCACCAGCTAGTGTTCTTCGTTACAGTGCGTTGCATTCAACGTCGCTGTCTCGGCAACTACACGAAGGCCTGCAAATGACAATGGTTGTACTAATTCAAGTTCTTTCTGCAATGCGACAGTTTAAATGCGGCCACGACGTTTTCCAGCCCTCAGCTGGCCGTTATCTGAGGAGGAAGCTGTTCTTATCTCCGTTACCGGTGTACGTTTTGCAACGTTTGGTGTTCATTTCTAAACCTTGTTTCCTGAGAACTGCTCTTTCCTAGAAGATTGCACTGTAGCTTACATCCCACATATCTCTCGTGCAAACTTTCTTGTTAATTGCTGAGCAGCGTATGAGCTGAATTCTCAGATAAAGCCCACGGAAACATGTTTGTATATTACATAAAATGAATCTTTCAGTGTTCAGCTGCGTCTGCGTTGTTTTGAAACTTCATGGCAGACTGAAAGTGTGTTACGAACCAGCTCTCGCCAGGAAAGACCTTACCTTTCTCTGAGTATAAATTTATCGTGTACAGTATTATACAGTCATAATTGATGACCATCCCACAATTCCCTTTCTGCCAAAACCACTATCTCTCACATTCTAAAACTCACAGAAGCTCTCTTACATATCTTCCTGGACTACCACATCTAAGAAAAATGAAAAAATAGTGAGGGAGACGTGGTTTGGCCGCACTCGTGTCCGTTGGTGTGAATCTTCCACGGACATTTATTCTGGACGTAAAGTCTAACCGCTGAGCAAGACATTTGAACGTTACATTAATACACTGTTTCCAAAAGTGCAATTTTAGCAACGTTTGCAGAAAAGCTTCTGTGGAGTTCATAAAGAAGGAGAGAGGTACTGTCGCAGATGAAACTGTGTGGGCGTGTCTTTCCTCATCGAATAAAATTCTGCTGTACTGCAAGTGGCACAGTTGGCTGGTGAAAACCTGTACATCCTTCCGTTTTATTACCTTTATAGTACTTAAAATACACTTTTACAGCTAGAATTCAAGTAGAATTCAGAACAAAAACGAAAAAAGAACATTTCCCTTAGTACATTTTGACAATATTCTTACCCACTTTTGTTTCTTACAGTCGACTAAATTAGACCTGTCGAAGATGATACAGAATGCCTTTCTCTTCGATATTATGTATATTACGTTTCCAGTTCTTGCTCTATGCACCAAACACGTTTGAAATCTAGCTGGAAACCATCTCAAAATTAAATGTCTAAGTACTCTTAAAATCTAGCCCGAAACCATCACAAAATTAAATATCTCCACTCCCTTTAATATAGTATAGTATGACCCTAGTGTGATTTTCACACTCTACTGTAATCATGATTCTTACGTTAAAAAAAATGTCACGAACGTCTTCTGTATGTGAATTACATTTTAGATTACCCCATGAAACTGGTTCCCTGGAAGCAGTAATTCCTTCGTAGCGTATGCTACTCTAGATTGTAGATTGTAAGTTAATTATTCCGTTTCGGTCAGTGACTGCAGTTGGCTGATGCATTACAAATCTTCATTGTGCTGTTGAGTCCGTTGTCACTCCAAGTGGAAAGTTACTTTGGCAGAATATGAGTTGCGAGTGTGGCAAACCAATCGAATGACATCAAGAGCGGTAAATTATGCAGAAACAGTCATACGCCTGAGAAATCTCGTAGAAATGAAATAATCCTGAAATGTTGAAAACCTAAATGATCCGTTGTGCGATCGACAGGTCATGCCACGGTCTCAATTAGAACATCTTTGCTTAACAGGGCGTGGTTCGCGCGGTGATATGAGGCGCGATAGCAGTGACAGTGAGACCGGGAAGGTGAAACAGTTTGCTCGGGGCGAGGCGGCAGAGTTGAAAACTGGCGGCGAGGTGAGGTGCATGCCGACACTTGATGACTGGTACAAGTTCAACTGTTAACAGTCACCGGTTCTGAGCGTAGCAGCGATACCAAGGAGAGACACTCGGACGGGTTCCACGATTGCTAACCATTGTTACCATCGTTGGGGCCGGCTGCTAACCTTTGAACGTGTGGGGCGCGTAGCGAGGGGAGAGGCGTGAGCTTCGGCGACCGACCGGACCTGGAGGCGGGAGGTGGATCACAGTTGTGTTGAAATTGTGTGTCAGCTCCTCGCTGTCCTTGCTGGATCTTTGTACGGATATGCGTGGTGAGCTTTCGACCTCGTACATCGAACGCGAGACAGCCAAGCATAGGCAGTAGATGTAATTGCCATTTTCTGTACCAGTATTGGGACGGATTACTTGGGTAGTTTGATTCCGCTTTCTCTTTAAGCAAGAAAGTTGTGTGTGCGCTGCTATAAACCTACTAAATTTGTTTCTTTATTTTATGCTCCAGTCTGTGTCACATCCTGCATGTACTATTACTGGAGCGCACAATTCTATCTGTTGTCTTGTTGGGTGTTTATACTATCAGTTTTCACTGTTTTTTTTTTATTTTGTTTGCAGGGTGGGGCCCCTTAATTATTAAGTCTCTTTCAGTGAACACTTTATTTGGTTTTTGTTACTGCTGTCTTATACGTGGATGTAATGGTATTTAAAAGGTTATGTTCTGTCTTCCGTTAGTCAGGGGATGCTTTAGCTTGGGGCGCAGCTTGGCGCTATTACTTGGATTACCTCTCGCCATATCGTGAGAGTTTGGTACAATTCGTGGTTCGCGGTCCAACTTCATGGTCGGTAACTGTATTAGGACCTGCTTGCAGATTTTTGTAGCCTTACAAGTTTCACTGATTTGACTCCGTTAACTTACTGAAAAGTTATTTACTTGTTTTTGTTGTTGCTGTAATTTCCACTGTCGCGCGGCGAAATTCGGTCTATAGTAGAGGCCCGGCGCAATTCCTACACTAAGTTCTGGTTCAAATGGTTCAAATGGCTCTGAGCACTATGGGACTCAACTGCTGAGGTCATTAGTCCCCTAGAATTTAGAACTAGTTAAACCTAACCAACCTAAGGACATCACAAACATCCATTCCCGAGGCAGGATTCGAACCTGCGACCGTAGCGGTCTTGCGGTTCCAGACTGCAGCGCCTTTAACCGCACGGCCACTTCGGCCGGCACTTAGTTCTGTATTTCTCTGTTAATTAGGCTACCATTTGCGTTTCCTTTGGTGGGACTTGAATGAAATCTACCTGATTGATACAGCAGGTGCAGCTTCCGAAAGCGGAGCCAAGGCCGCGCCCGACAAACGTGCAGCCGGGTGCAGGTGGTCCCAGTCTTTCAGAGCTCACTACACCTTGGCAAGACAGGGTTGTGCACCAGGCGAACGGTCTACCCGACGGGAAACCCTAGCCACACGGCGTTTCCACCAGTCTTCTGAATGGTTTGATACGGCCCGCCACGAATTCCTCTCCTGTGTAACCTCTTAATCTCAGAGTAGCACTTGAAACCTACGTCCTCACTCATTTGCTGGATGTATTCCAATCTCTATCTTCTACAGTTTTGCTCCCTCTGGCACCACGGATGTCATTCCTTCATGTCTTAACAGCAATCCTATCGTCCTGTCCCTTCTCCTTATCAGTGTTTTCCACATGTTCCTTCCCTCTCCGATTCATCGCAGAATCTCCTCATTCCTTACCTTATCGATCCACCTAATTTTCATAATTTTCAAAATTCGTCTGTAGCACCACATCTCAAATGCTTCGAATCTCTTCTGTTCCGGTTTTCCCACAGTACATGTTTCATTATCATACAATGCTGTACACCAGACATACATTCTCAGAAATTTCTTCCTCTAATTAAGGCCTATGTTTGGGACTAGTCGACTTCTCTTGGTCAGGAATGCCCTTTTTGCCATTGCTGGTCTGCTTTTGGTGTCCTCCTTACTCCGTCCGACATTGGTTATTTTACTGCCTAAGTAGAAGAATTCCTTAACTTAATCTTCTTCGTGACCATCAATCCTGATATCATCTTTCTCGCTGTTCGCATTTCTGCTACATCTCATTACTTTCGTCTTTCTTTGATTTACTCCGAATCAATATTCTGTACTCATTAGAGTTTTCACTCGATTCAGCAGATCATATAATTCTTCTTCACTTTTACTCAGGATACCAATGTCATCTGCGGATTGCGTTACTGATATCCTTTCACCAAAAATTTTAATTCCACTCCTAACACTTTCTTTTATTTCCATCATTGCTTCTTAGATGTACATATTGAACAGTATGGGCGAAAAACTATATCCCTATCTTACACTTTTTAATACGAGCACTTCGTTCATGGTCTTCCACTCTTATTATTCCGTCTTTTGTCTTGTACATATTGTGTATTATCCGTCTCTCCCTGTAGCGTACCCCTACATTTGTCAGAATTTTGAACATCTTGTGTCATTTTAATAGTTGAACGCTTTTTCCAGGTCGACAAATCCTATGAACATGTCTTGATTTTTCTTTAGTCTTGCTTCCACTATCAACCACAACGTCAGAATTGCCTCTCTCTGGCTTTACCTTTCCTAAAGCCAAACTGATCGTCATCTAGCACATCCTCAATTTTCTTTTCCATTCTTCTGTGTATCATTCTGGTCAGCAACTTGGATGCACGAGCTGTTAAGCTGATTGTCCGATAATTCTCGCACTTGTCAGCTCTCTCAGTCTTCGGAATTGTGTGGATGATATTTTTCCAAAAGTCAGGCGGTATATCGCCAGACTCACGCAGGTACATTGTGCACACCAACGTGAACTGTCGTTTTTTAGCCACTTCCCCTATTGATTTTAGAAATTCTAATCGAAAATTATCTATCCCTTCTACCTTATTTGATCTTAAGTCCTCCAAAGTTCTTTTAAATTCTGGTTCTAATACTGGATCGCCTATCTGCTCTAAATCGACTCCTGTTTCTTCTTCTACCACATCAGACAAATCTTCCCCCTGCATATTGTTTCCACCAATCCGCTCTCTCGTTTGCATTTAACAGTGGAATTATCATTGCGCTCTTAATATTGTCACCCTTTCTTTTCATGTCCCGGAAGGGTGTTTTGACTTTCCTGTATGCTGAGCCTGTTCTTCCGATAATCATTTCTTTTTCGATATCTACACATTTTTCCTGCAACCATTTCGTCTTAGCTTCCCTACACTTTCTATTTATTTCATTCCCCAGCGACTTGTATTTCTGTATTCCTGAGTTTCCCGGAACATTTTCGAACTTCCTCCTTTCATCAATAAAGAAGGCAACTGCGAATAAACCATTCGTAACAGAAGAAATATCTTCTGTTACGAGTGATTTCTTCGCAGTTACCTTCTTTGTAGCTACGTTTTCCTTTCCAACTTCTGCAGTGGTCCGTTTTAGAGATGTCATTCTGCATTAATGCGACTAAACGATTTTCATCAAAGCCCGAAAGTCTTCCTAAACGTGGATAGTCTCCAATGTCAAAACAATCCTCCTTGAAACAAGAAAACCATTTTCTTGGCGTACTTTGTCCTTTAGCGTTATCCCTATACATGTGGGGCAGATGTTACTGGGTACCTACACTGCTGTCACTTCTCTATTGAAACCAGGCAGAAGAAAATGTCGGAAATGTTCCACTTTCTCCATTTGCCTCTCCATTTCACCGCGTCCACAGCTGCACTCAGTATTTCCAAATGACAAAATGACAATATGTAAACTCAGATAGCTACAGTGAACTACAACCAGAAAATGACAATCAATAAATAAACCTTCAGCAGTCGCAATAGCAAAACCTAAAACAGAAACAGTACGAACTTACTAATAGCAAGTGCTCTATTCTGCTGTTATCCGTAGGTGCGCAGTAGAAGAGGTGTAAGCAGGCATGCGCACAACACAACATTTAGAGGGGTCTTCTACTTGTTATTGTTTTATCTTTTGGTCAGCGAACTAGGAATACATGAGCTCTTGAGGATTCTTTTGGCGGTTGTTGGAGATATTGTACCCATTTTTTGCTGTGTAATGTTCTTTTAACATAGAAATAAAAGAAATGAAAATCCTCTTTATTGTAATGCCATTGCGAAAAGCTGTATATTTGATGGTAGATTATTATTATAGAAATGAAATGGAACACCGATGGTGTAAGTGTTTTTACTGTGTCATACACCAAAGAAAGGTGTTTATATGATCTACATTTGCTGTACATTAATAAGATACCTCTACAAAAGTTTGACTGGGAGTTCATGTGTAAATGTGCACGTAACTGTACTTTCGATGTGTGTATGTATAACGTAAATCGCTGGAATAACAGCACGTGTATGATTTGATTGCATATTCTGTATTACTTCAGCATGCCGGGCAGTATAGTGCTGAGAGAATACCTGGCCACAAGAGCCAGAGCAGCTGTGCCGGCCGCCGGCGGTGAGGACTGTAAAAGACGTTCTGCATATGTCCGGTCGCACAGTTGTCCTGAGCTGAAGAAGAGAGAGGAGTGGCACAGGCAACGATAAAAAGAAGTACACAAACCATGTGTGCAGTGGTTCCTCATTACTGTATCAGTAGTGTGAATCCAGTCATATAAATTGATAGCAGCTTGTCAAAACAGGACTCGTCCATTCTGACGAAGTTCCTTAATCCCCGTAGAAGTTCGGGTCTCAACTCCTTCATTATCAGAGGTGTGTATGCTGCTGCTTTCACACCTCCTTCCGAGCCAGGGTCGAACACAATTACTACTCCTGGCATTACGTCGTTGTTCTACTCATCTCCTAATGACTACGGTGGCCACTATCATCTCAAGTGCTGCATAAATAATTGCCTCCTCCATATCCCGAATTCTGTGAAATTAATTCGCTTGTAAGATCATGACATAAACACTTTACTGCATATTTCTGTATTGTCGTAATGTGATTTCGTTCTGGCAGCACAAGGTAACAATTACATAATAAATGCAAACGTAGACCTCTCAGACGTTTAAATGTTAGTAAAAAATATCATTCAGACTCAACGATGTAAATAATCTTACAGTTCCGAATGTGTACCCTTGGAGCAGCACCCTTGGTGCAGACTTACATTTTAGACGTACAGCTTAATAACGCTAACAAAAATGCTGGCAGTTCCAGGCTCGTATGCTTACGGCGCTGGTGTAGACCTGTGTGCATTGGGTGTGTCGTGTTATTCCAGCCCATGACTCACTGCGCGGAACGTCATACGAATTTACGGCATTTCCACATTTGGGTACCTGACCAGGTCGGTTCACAGCTGTTCTTGTTCAACGTTTAATTTCATTTCCTGTTCCTATTTTTATCGGGCAAATTTTAGCTTCTAACTGTCTGCCTTTCATGTCCAAGGTTCACATCACATCAATATAAAACAAAGTTCCTACGCAGATAGTAATGTAATTTTAGTTATGTCAAGGCAGTTGTACGATGGACAGTCATGTGAAACTAACCTATTCATTCACCTGTCACTTCACTACAAAAAACATTCCCAGCATTGATCCATTGCGATATGGAAAAAGGGAACTTTCGTAAAACCTTAATGCGTTGTACCTCCGTAAAGACAATGTAACTGCAGTCTGGCAATGAAGCTGCAACACAGGTACAGAACTATAATGCAACAAGTCTGCTATAGGCTTCACCGGTTTTGGATAAAGAATGGTACAGTTAATGGCATCTTAAATCAACACAAAACGGTTCTTTGTAATAACATAAATCGCATCTTACTTCTAGCTTATCGTCTACATTCGACCGAGGAACCAGTGAATTTACTAATTTGTGAACGCAAGAAGACAACAAACTGTTGCATTCAGACATATCTGAAGTTGTAAATGCTCCATTCTACCTGGAAAGAAAACTCTTAAGGACTGAGAATTAGTTTTCACATTCCACTAAGAACCCAGATACGTCAGTAAAATTAAAGAGTTTCAGTCTGAAGCACATGACAACTTCACACGGCATCCGTGAAGCAGGGGACCTACAATAAAATTAAGCAGCGTGGTGGAAATGAGCCGAAAAATATTGTCTTTGCAGAGGGATCTCCAGCAGTGTATAGTGCCAGTTTGCTCTGTGCAGTCTACCCTACATTAGGATGCTGTTTGGTTTTAACATGGGAATCAGCGGTGATGTAAATAAGGCAAAGCTATCAAACGCCAGTCGGCGGGCTAAAGGTTGTAGCGTTCATTGTCATACTCCAGATAACAGTGAGAAATACTTACAGATTTTTGTGCTCTGGTGACTTGCGCAGTCGAGGACAAGATCGCAGCTGGCGCTGCTGCAGTCTCGGATCAACTGCTGGTGATTCTCCTCGCGAGGTCACTAGCCAGTGCTTCCCCTCCCACCTCCCCTCCTTCGCACCTTTGCCAACCGCGTCTGTCCTGCCGACAGCACAACATGTAATGACGTAGGTCCATATCGACGGCCCACGTATTTCGCTGAGATGAAACTGCAGCCATTTTTTGTCTACCTGCAAGAACATAAACAGCGACACTAGGAAAGTTGTACCAACATTCATTAGCTACAAAATATTGCAATTTTCTTTCCTGCAAATAAAACAATTTTATCATTTCCGTAGGTAATACTAAATCGTTCATCACTTAATCGTAGGCAGCATGTAAAATAAAAAGTATCCTATAGTAATGCTTCAATTGGTTTTGAAGTTGACTGAAATGATTCAGCGAACATACACAGATGCTACACAGACCATAAGAACACGCTGTAGCATCCCAACACAAAGTATCTGAACAAAAAAATGTGCTAATGTTATTACAGTAGATGAAGTTGCCTCAGCGAACAAACCGGCAGTAAAATCTGTAATAGGACGGAATGTTCTGCAGGAATAGGAAGTCTGTGATACGTAATTTGGTCTGCTGAGTGCTGCGAACCAAAGTCTGTAACGAAAATTCTTCGCTGTTATCCCACGATCAGCCAAACCTAAGAATATATATAGCTACCTGTGTTCATAGTTAAAGAGTCCAGAACTAATGCACATTTACAAGTCAAAATGGTAGCTGGAAGGCAGTTTTTGAATTTCGTCCTCTTTTAACCAGAAGGGAGGATTCTATTTCATACTTTGGACGAAGACCAATTGTACATCTAAATCGCTGTTTAGAGATACCTTACGGTTTCTCATAAGTATTTTGTGAGACATGATAATATTACATCAAATTTTCTTGGCTGTTTTAACCGTAGAGGAATGTCTGGAAGGTGAATTCTTTCCCGCTTGTAGTCTTAACGTTACACCGTGTAACTCATCTCTCAGCGACTTTACCTATGAGACGCCGGCCGAAGTGGCCGTGCGGTTAAAGGCGCTGCAGTCTGGAACCGCAAGACCGCTACGGTCGCAGGTTCGAATCCTGCCTCGGGCATGGATGTTTGTGATGTCCTTAGGTTAGTTAGGTTTAACTAGTTCTAAGTTCTAGGGGACTAATAACCTCAGCAGTTGAGTCCAATAGTGCTCAGAGCCATTTGAACCATTTTTGAACCTATGAGACGGAGCGACACCAACGCACCGCACGGAAAGAAAACAGACAATTTTCTGAGGAACTGGGAACCGGCTCATACTGCACAGCTAATTTCACAAAAACGACGCAAGGAAAAAGAACAGAGTGTTACAATGCAAAAAGAAAGTGATGTATAGTAGGCATTCCATAAAAAGTATTTGCATATCTCTACGTAAGCGAATTGGATTCCAGATGAGTTCAGAGATATGATTTGTATCTCTACTCAACAATAATGATTCCAACAATTTAAGTTCTTTACTACACTAGATCTTCTCGCTCGTATTTGGTGTAAGCGATGTTTGAGAAACACATTATTACGTAGAAATACGTGCAATTATCATTTATAATTACTAGAAAACATAATGGAACTCAGTTGTAAAGTTGTAGACCAAATATATTATTTGTACCTGGACAGAAGCTCCAGTAATTTTCACCTGTAATCGTTAATGTCTCTTCGAAACGAAAGATTGTGACATCAGATATTGAGCTTCACAGCGGTCAGTCATTTCCCGTGAAACTGCTCACTAAAACTCCACAAAGCGGCTGTCCACTGAGAACGTCTGTTAAGCATCACGCACAGCCGCCTCAGCTGAGGACGAAATATCCGCTAAATGTTATATCGGGAAACCTTGGCTGAAACCCTAATTTTATTGAGTAGTGTATATTGCCTTTGAGATGGGACATCAAATCAATACAAGCTGTTGCTTCTCGCTGATATACGGACGGCTGTCCATATAAATACCGGTTTCACATGACCGTTCGACACGTCTCGATTTCGCGATCTGGGCCACAGCGCACTATCTAGAAACTTCTATGAGGCTTCTTCCAAGGAAGCAATTAGTACGACCAGATTAATCACATCAAATGCCAGTTTCAATAAAAAGCATACGTCTATATTGTGGGGTTCCATGTTCACCCTCAAACTATAGGTGGCTGTTTGTAATTGGCTTTCAGACTTCGAAACAGAAATTATGAGGACATCACGTGCTTTAATGTTATCTGATGGCAACTTTTAAGTACTGTCAGTGTAATGCCAATACTATCTATGTATCGATACCATTACAGCAGATTACGTACAAGCGTGATGACTTTAGAGAGGCAATTGACTCTCATTCAGAAGAAAAATTAGTACGTTCTCTTTCGACAAACAAGATTTAAATTTCCCGTGGTGATTGCAGCACGTGGCGGCGCTGTTCTGTAATGAATTTCCACAGTCACAGCGCACGTACGGGCGTGTAAATATAGTCATTTGTTTAGTGTCATGTCCCTAATGGGTGAAACAAATTCCACTGTGGTCACACCTCTCGATATTGGTGTTTAACTTTCTCCAAACAATAGTGTACATACACTGCTTCTAACTAGAATACTTGACTTATTTTGTTAAGCCTTTGTATCAGATTATACCTCATAAGTAATAGATTATGACAGGATTTTCATCTTTTTATATCGGTCAATAATTATATGAAATCCCAAAAATCAAACTTATTTATCCGCTGGAATCTGTTTGACAGGCAACCTGCCATACGGATTAGTTGCCTTGAATATAGTTGGCCTTTTAGTAAAATAGATAAGACAGCAGAGTAAATCACCCTTTAAATTGAAACCACTGAGCAAGATGAGCGTTGGACGGCATGGAGTGAGAAGGGAGAGGAGAAAATTTCGCAGGTAAATAAAATTTATTTAACAATAAGTCGATACAAAAAAATTTGTCAGAGGAGATAAATGAATAAACTGCAAATTTATTATAAGCCATGAAAAAAAAAAGGATTTGGCTAAATGAAAATGTTGACTATGTTATACATTGATGGTCAAAATTCTTAATAACAATGATAATGATATTAACTGCAACATGTTACGCCGCATATTAAATGGAATGATCTTGTCTATTGTTCTTGTTACTGCTGCTTGTTTTAATGTGACTCTTTTATCTTCATAACGCTTAAGTTTATTCCAAGCTGGTTTACCATCGTCATTCCCAGAATACGAAGTACACTATGTGATCCGAAGTATCCGGACACCTGGCTGAAAGTGACTTACAAATTCGTGGCGCCCTCCATCGGTAATGCTGTAATTCAGTATGGTGTTGGCCCACCCTTTGCGTTGATGACAGTTTCCTCTCTAGCAGGAATACGTTCACTCAGATGCTGGAAGTTTTCTTGGGGAACGGCAGATAATCTTCACGGAGTGCTGCACTGAAGAGAGGTATCGATGACGGTCGGTGAGGTCTGGCACGAAGTCGGCGTTCTATAAAATTCCAAAGATGTTCTATAGGATTCTGGTCAGGACACTGTGAAGGCCACTCGATTACAGTGATGTTATTGTCGTGTAACCACTCAGCCACAGGCCGTGCATTATGAACAGATGCTCAATCGTATTGAAAGATGCAATCGCCATCCCCGAATTGCTCTTCAACAGTGGGAAGCAAGAAGGTGCTTAAAACATCAGTGTAGGCCTGTGCTGTGACAGTGCCACGCAAAACAACAAGGGGTGCAAGCCCGCTCCATGAAAAACACGACCACACCATAATAGCGTCGCCTCTGAATTATAATGTTGGCAGTACACACGCTGGCAGATGACGTTCACCGGTCATTCAACATACCCACACCAGGCCGTCGGGTCGCCACATTGTTTACCGTCATTCGTCACTCCACCAACGTTTCTCCACTGTTCAATGTTGCAATGTTTACGTTCCTAACACCAAGCGAGGCCTCGTTAGTCATTAACCGGCAGCCGCTCGACGATGAAATCCAAATTTTCTCACCTTCCGTCTAACGCTCATAGTACTTGCAGTTGATTCTGATGCAGTTTGGAATTCCTGTGTGATGGTGTGGATAGATGTCTGCCTATTACACACTACGAGCCTCTCCAACTGTCGGCGGTCGCTGTCAGTCAACAGACGAGACCGGCCTGTACGCTTTTGTGCTTTACGTGTCCCTTCATGTTTCCACTTCACTATCACATCGGAAACAATGGACTTAGGGATGTTTAGTAGTGTGGAAATCTCTCATACAGACTTATGACACAAATGACACCCAATCGCATGACCATTCTACTCTCACGATGTTTAATGACTACTGAGGTCGTTGATATGGAGCACCTGGCAGTAGGTGGCAGGACAATGCACCTAATAAGAAAAACGTATGTTTTTGCGGGTGTCCGGATACTTTTTATCACATAGTGGATATGAAAATCTGACAGTTAGTAATGACCTACAGCATTTTTCCTCAGGGTGGAAAAATTTACTGAAAATCGTCTTCATGCAGAGTGATCATATCTAGGTTCCATTGGTATCAATGTCCCGAGATAAATAAATTATCTATGTTGTACTTCAGGAATTAGGTTGTATATAGGGTGAGTCACGAACTATTGCCACCAAGAATAACTCTGAAAGTATGATAGTAGCTGAAAAATTTGTGGGACAAATGTTGCATGGGTCAACAGGTGACACGATAGTTGCTGGTTTTTGTTGCTAGGTGAGGTCTCGTCAGAGATATGGTCAGCTTTGTTTTTTTTAAATGGGATGCTATAGTTTGGTACTTATTTTCTGATAGCGGTTTTCGAGACGAATCCAATGATGTCCAACTGTAAGCCCTTTGAAGATCAACGAAGGTGAAAAATGTGGCATGAACGTCAATTTGCTGAAGGTGTTCGAACTGATAAGATTGTTATCAAAGTAGTTCTACGATCTTCTTATCACAGATTGAGTGGTATTCCTGATCACTTCGGCGCTTACCGAAGTACATGTTCTGAAAATTCTCTCTCATATACCGTACAAATAGTAAATATTCACCGAATACGGCGTATCCATCTAATGTGCCATTGACATGTATACACCATTCGACGATTTCGTAGTACAACGCTGATAGGAACGGTAAGCATAGTATAGTCGAATCAAGCGCATTTGAATGATGTATTCCTACGAAGAACAAGTCGATATGATTCTCATTTACGGAGAATGCCAAAGAAATTCAGTGAGAGCTAGAGACTTATACGCTGAAAGATTTCCTGAACATACTCACCGTACACGTCGTACATTTAACTATGTCTATGATAAACTGAGAACAACTGCATCTTTAACATATCGGAAAGTATCCGGCTAAAGGAAAGTTACTAACGAGGAAACAGAAATGTGTACTCTTGCCACTGTGGTTCCAGATCCTAGTGTTAGTTCGCGTCAAATCGCAAGGGAATCTGGCATGAGCCAGAGTAGTGTTGTTCGTGTTCTACATCGCCATAGCCGGCCGAAGTGGCCGTGCGGTTAAATGCGCTGCAGTCTGGAACCGCAAGACCGCTACGGTCGCAGGTTCGAATCCTGCCTCGGGCATGGGTGTGTGTGATGTCCTTAGGTTAGTTAGGTTTAAGTAGTTCTAAGTTCTAGGGGACTAATGACCTCAGCAGTTGAGTCCCATAGTGCTCAGAGCCATTTGAACCATTTTTTTTTACATCGCCATACATATCATCCTTACCATACGAGTCTGCACCAAGAATTAACTGGTACGGATTTATGGCCGGCCGCGGTGGCCGAGCGGTTCTAGGCACTTCAGTCCAGAACCACGAGGCTGCTACGGTCGCAGGTTCGAATCCTGCCTCGGGCATGGATGTGTGTGATGTCCTTACGTTAGTTAGGTTTAAGTAGTTCTAAGTTTAGGGGACTGATGACCTCAGCTGTTAAGTCCCATAGTGCTTAGAACCATTTGAACGGATTTTGCGTTGCATTGAATTCTGCTGATGGGCTCAGCTTCAGATTCAGAGGGATAACACATTTATTAATTTGATTTTATTTACTGACAAGGCTACATTGGCGAACCATGGAAATTTTAATTTGCATTACAAGCATTACTGGGCAACTGTTTATCCATGTTGTTTGCGGCAAGTTGCACACCAAAAGCAGTGGTCGGTGAATGTAAGGTGTGGGATTCTGGAGGACAGAATTGTAGGCCCTTATTTTATCGAAGGAAATCTTAATGGTAGGAAGTTCACCACATTCCTGCAAGAATCATTAGGTCTGTTTTTGGAAGAAGTGCCTTTAGGAACAAGGAACAGAATGTGGTATCAACACGATGGGTGTCCGGCACATTTTTCACTGATGGCTAGAAATGAGTTAGAGACAATTCCCAAATCGTTGGATTGCACGCGAAGGAGATGTGTCGTGGCCGGCTTGTCCGCCAGACTTGAAACCTCTGAACATTTTGTTGTGGGGATTCGTAAAAGACATTGTTTATAAAGACGTTCCAACTACAGCTGAAGATGTGCGAGAGAGAACTGTCAGAGCATGTGCTTCGATAAGTGCCGATGTGATTAGGAATACCATTCAGTCCATGATAAGATTGCAGCACTGCATTGATAACAATGGTCATCACTTCGAACAGCTTCTGTAAATGGGCGTTCATGACCCCTTTGTGACCTTAGTTGATCTTCAAAGACCTTGCTCTTACACATTATTGGATAAGTCTCGATAGCTGCTATCAGAAAATAAGTACCAAACTACAGCATCTCATTAAAAAAAAAAGTTGACCTACATATCTCTGACGCGACTCCACCTAGCAACAAAAAACCAGCGTCATATTATGGCCCCCGTTGTCCCAACCAACTTTTGTCCCACAAACTTTTCAGATCCTATCATACTTTCAGAGCTATTCTTGGTGGCAATAGTTAGTGACTCACCCAGTATGTACGGCGTTCCATAAGGCCTGCATGTAACTGCCACCTCACTTCATGAGGCTTTTTATCAACAGCGACCGACATACACAAAGTCACAGATTACACCAAGTTAGTACAGTCAACGCCGAATATGATGACCTTTAAATAAATTCTACATGATTGTGAACCCCGAACATGCGAAGCTTAACAGTACGAGTAAGTTTCGATTGTACCCTACGTGGGCTATAGCCTCATTTTGTCGGAATTTGACGTTTATGGCCTCAACTGGGGATGTTTTTTCGACAAGTCCTGTCTGCAGTTAGCCGCCACAGTTGTCTTTTCTTCATGGCGATAGAAAGTTGCCTTGAATTCTCTCTCTCCGACAAAAATCACGAAAAAAATCTGAAATTCACTAACACATCTCTGTAGTGTCTCTACGCATGTCAAATATCCGCCCTTAATTTTTATTATGGTCAGAGCGAAGTATTTTAGTTGTTTAAATAGATAAAATTTTTCCGTTCCATAAACAGCGTGAAAATTGTCACGTAATATCTCGAAAGGTGTTGATGTCACTGAGAAACTTTTTTTATTGCTTGTTAACAAAATTCCTCGCTCGGCAACACATATTTCCAAAGTTGCGTACCGCATTGCTTTTGATTTGTGTGAACTTCGGAACACAGCGTTTATGTTTCTTCTGCAGTTTTATTAGTACGTAACTCATAACAAGAATGAAGACTCTGTTTATCTCTCCAAAAAAGTAACTAAAGTTTCTGAAATTAACATGCGGTATAGATATTCATTGTTTCCCGTGTGTCCTCCTTTCAAATACTTTCATCTCACGTCGTAAGCCATGCGAAACTAATGTTTACGCGAATCTCTTACACCTAATACTCACAGGGAACTTGCAGCCACAATGGTTGGAACATTTGAAGCGCCAACACATGGGAGACGGCAGTGCCACGTTCCCATTGGTATAGCGACGGCGGGGTCACTACATCCCACTACCTGTCAAAAGGTGACCAGTTTAATACTCTGACTCTAGCTGCTTCAGGTAGAAAGTATAACAAGACTGAGAACAGTCCACCTGACTCCACAGCACTTCCACTGAGAGCTGTGTAGCTAGGGAGCAGTGCTAAGTTATGTCCGTGACCTATGCACGGCTTTTTTTATTTTGTAACTAATAATGTGACTTAGCCGGCCAATCGGCAGCGCAGTCCGTATCGAGTGACTTCTAGGAAGCCGTGATAGTCGCCGCCGCAACATCTTACGCGCGGTATGTTTAATGCCTGGGGAACTACCTCCTTGTTGCATAGCACTCACGTCCGCTTTGCGTATCGTGGCGGCCGCCTAGTCCTTTCAACGCCCCACACAGAAGAAGCACAAACAAAGTTCGTTACCGCTGTCCAGCACACGTTCCAAAACCGTGTTGTTTTTAGCACTTCGAAGGGAAACGGTGAAAGGTGCTATCAGGATGTGCTGTATATTCCCTTCGCTTGATTGAAAATGTGCCTACTGCCATCTCGCAAAGAAGGCGCAAATTTACTCGTATGTTCCTGCGATATCGGTACTCTTTGGTGTAATACGAATTCCTGAGACTCTACAAACCTATTTTGATGAGTCTCTAACAATTGACTTTTTTTTACTTGCGGCGATTCCAGACTGGTCAAGAAGTGCTCTTATCGCTGAACGCGCAGCGTGCTGCAGTCCGAGACGGGGAGGTGAGCGAGGCCCGCTTCGATTCCTCGCTGCGCATTAACGACCATTGGTTTGGTTCAAAATTCAAATGGTTCAAATGGCTCTGAGCACTATGGGACTCAACTGCTGTGGTTATCAGTCCCCTAGAACTTAGAACTACTTATACCTAACTAACCTAAGGACATCACACACATCCATGCCCTAGGCAGGATTCGAACCTGCGACCGTAGCAGTCGCACGGTTCCGGACTGCGCGCCTAGAACCGCGAGACCACCGCGGCCGGCCATTGGTTTGGTACCTCGGACAGTGGGCATATGATTATCCTCGATTGTTGAGGAGAATACGTGGTTGGTTCCCAATGTCCGCCACATAAAATATCACACAAGAATTGGTAAAATACTACGACACACATAACGCACA
Source organism: Schistocerca nitens (assembly GCF_023898315.1). NCBI lineage: Eukaryota > Metazoa > Arthropoda > Insecta > Orthoptera > Acrididae > Schistocerca > Schistocerca nitens. Next base: position 551,355,674 of record NC_064617.1, read on the forward strand.
CAGATGATACACAAGCGGATAGCGCAAATGACTTGCCACCCATAAAAGTCTATACAGGGTTTTCAAAAACTGGCAAGCTTGTCAGCGAGTGGCAGGGTGGGTTGTATTGAGAAATAATTGTTAAGAAAGAAATTCGTTACTTTGCGCCGTTGGCATTTATATTAGCTACTCAGGCTACTGCACGTGCAAATTGAAATGGTTCGCCAGATACTCGTACAGTTACTGTCAGCTGCTCTCAGAGCGTAGATGATAGCGCACGAGACCGCTCAGCCTTTGGCTCAGATTCGATCGTTACTACCGTTCCATGTTGAATTTTTGTATCGCTCTCGTGATTGGCTTTAGGAAAGAAAACTATGAGTGCGTTTGGCGACATCGTGTCTGACGGGTGGCTTGAATTGATGCGCGCTACATCCTGATTGGCTAACTTCAATGGTAATTAACTCGGAAACGTCGCATCAAGTGGAATCTTTTTCTTAAAAATTATTTCTCAGCACAACCTAACCTGCAATAAGTTTAAAAGAAAAAAATGGCTCTGAGCACTATGGGACTTAACTGCTGAGGTCATCAGTCCCCTAGAACTTAGAACTACTTAAACCTAACTAACCTAAGACATCATACACATCCATGCGCGGGGCAGGATTCGAACCTGCGACCGTAGCGAAGTTTAAAAGATTTGCAGAGAAAGTATGCCCATTATTTTCCCGTCTGCGTGCTACGGGTACAGTTCGTGAGTGGCTGTAGCCACGTAATGCAGCCGGCCATATTGGACCCACCCGTTACGTGTGTTGCACAGAAAGTGCTAAGTATTTTCAGAAGCTGCGTGTGAAATCGTGCCACGGCACTGTGCTTCCACCTGCACTATTCAAGCGCAGATGAGACGGGAAGTTCACAGAATTCCTTCTGAAAGATGAAATGCAGCAAGAAATGGTCATGTACTGACGTAAATCTTCTTAGGATCTAAGACTGGGCGATGAGTGTGTCATGCAAGAAAGAGCTGTAATATTTTAATTTGCCTGAATTTGTGTTCTAAGTTCCCCCGTAATGATCTGAGTTTAAGTTCTTGAAGTATGAGTCTCTTTAATTGTCTGCAGGTCATTCAGACACCCAAGAAACGATGACGTAGAGCTAAGCCAACAGAACTGATAATTGTTTCACAGCTAAAGTGTACATAAGGGTTGGCACCAATATTTCTGCTGAAAGTTCTCTACCTTAATACAGTGATCCGTAAGTGACATCAATCACTTACACCGTAATCGAGATAAGGATGTGTGAACTGAAGCTGTACGTCAGCGATACTGGGAACGTGTAACGCATCAAGTTATTACGAGATAACGTTAGTTGCGGTAAGGCACGCAGTCGACTAGTAAGGTGGCTGCATGATGGCTACGTTCTTTTTTCCACTCTTCCGTGAGAATTGCATTCAGTCGATACGAAGATTCATACCCTTTACGAATTAGCTATTATCTGATTTTGTTCAAATGTGGTACACAGTCTTTTGTTATTAATGGAATGATGCTGTCAAAAATTTAATATTTCTATTTATTATAGATCCAGAGATAAGGAGAATTACCTAAAAATGCTAAAACCTACTATTGTTTTTTAAAACCAAGTTAGGAACAATAACAGATTGACTTTCGTTATTATTTGAAGCCGTTACAAAGATGCAGTGCACAAAAATCAATTAATTCGAATTTTCTTTTTAAAACATTAGTCACTTTGAAATACGTAATGAAAAAATCGGTCAAAATTGTATTTGATTATATTTTGTTGGGTGAGTGTATGTGGGACATACGTTAAAATTTAATATTTCATTTTACGTAAACCCTTGTACAAAATGAGCTGTGGGAAAGTTATGATGCAACTAAGATTCAAGTGACGTATATCTGTGTGAGCATGCTTTTGTATAAAAGCTGCCAGAATGGAAGTTAAAGCCGGAAAAGTTTATTAATTTTGAAGAATATTTCGCACTTGGCTCATTTTCATTAAACATAATACAAGAAATTGAAGTTTGGCTGACATTAATTACTATCGAATTAGTGATTGGATAAGGCAAGATTTGCCGCGTGAATGATCAGGAAGGAATGTTCAGATTGGTCATTTAGATGCACAGCCAATCAGAATTAGGCTGTTCCCATGCGAACAGAGAAGTGTGCAGAGAGGAGAGTACCTCGAGAGAGTTGCCTGCTAGCCGGCCTACAGATAATACGATGATAGATCGCTCCTTAAAAATACTCTGTAAAATGAGGAAATAGTGAGCTAGTTTCGGTTCAAACATATCGTGACTGAAGCGGCTGACGGTACGAGCATTTCAATGAATTTTGATGTTTCTAAGTTAAACAGTTTGAGAGATAAGAGCGTGTGAACTTTCTGGTCGTAGTAACTATTCCGCGTTGCGTGTTTCGTGCCCTCTACCGAATATTTGGCGAGTACTTCTTACGAAGAAGACCACTGAAACGACCGAATGTTTAGCTCGCGAATATCTGTGGGTCTGTGACTGGTAGAATGTGAAAATCAGTCGTGTCGGACTTACTAAAATTCTGGCTATTTTTTTCGAGTGAATATTTGTTATACAGACAGTGAACTTTCAATGATAACGTTTCGCCATATTAAATACGGACTTGATAGCCATTTCATGTGTTTCAATATAAATTAAAAACGGAGTTAATCCAATTTTAATGCTTTTCTGCAAGCAGGCTGAATATCCCGAACGGCCGATTTTTGAATCAAGAACTTCCAGAAACTGACTTTCAACTCGAGTTACGCGCCCTCTACGTGGTAGTTATTAGGTAGTGGTTTCATCAACACTGATTTACACTGCCTAGCGTGTATCTGCTACCACAGAGTGAAGGGCCATCCGCAAGAATGACTGAATAATGGCGATAATAACAATATAGATGACCGATCCCACCACTCCGCAAACGATACATGTTTGGATCATATAAGTTTAAGAAGGGTACTGACCATTGCATGAGTGCTATACCTAAGTCATTTATGCTTTGCACAGTAATTTGTTTGACTGAAATTTTCTGGACTAAAAATACACTAGTATTAGGCCTACTACATACGTTGTACACAATACACTGTGATTCTGGCCCTCTAATAAAATAAAAGAGAGCAGTGTAATAAGAGGAGTAAAAGTTCTAATCTGATCCATTAAACAAATATTGTAGCCGACGAAATGTGGTTTCTATGCCTGCAGGCGGTCTGCATTAGCTTAGAGACGTTCGGTTTGAAGCTATTACGTCAGGCCGTCAGGCAGTGGCACAAACTTCTGTACACCGCCCCCCCCCCCCCCCAATCCCTCCGTCTCGATTCCCGATAATTACTCCCATTTACCTTCCATTCATAGTCGCGCTGCACATGGGACGTGCTTACCTGCTTTACCAATTTTTTCCAGTATACGTAATTTCCAAGCGTCTACGCACTATGAAAGCAAATGGATAAAGTAGGAAACAAGAAATGTTACGTAGATTACTTATTGCGTTTTAAAGTAATAAGTGATACGTAGGAATACTGACCTCTGCTAGCCATAGCCTGTGGGAAGTGCGCGCAACTAACGATAGATTAATAGGAACGGCAAACATGCGGGGGTCGGTGTTTGAGCAACTGTATGTGTTGCCATATTGGTAACCGCCGACAAGTTCGTTACATTTCCTTGTACAGTGGTTTAGCACCCCTTAAATAAACATACTATTGTGGCGACAAGAAGGGCACTGGCTACAAAGTTGAAATGAAAATAAATTTTGTCCAAACGTGAAAAACAGAGGCGCCCCTATGGCGGTTTAAAGCTAAGGACCAGAGAGACAGTACTCGTGATAGAAGATTACCGATGTTAATGAGACTTGTTATGTACCCAACATTATTATCCTGTCATTATATTTTACAAGTAAATGAAATATGTCTCCCTGATTGAACTATGTAGTTCATGAACAAGTATGAGATGAATGCCCTAGCTAGTTGTGGTATGCTCTGAATTACAACTAATTTGATTACGCGCACAAACTGTGAAGGAATGATTTGCGTTAACGTCTAAAGTTCGCTGGTTGCATAAAGACGTTCTTTCAGAAAAGAATGTATTCTGTTTCTAGTTAACTGTTTGCTACTACAGTGAAAACAGCCAAGTTATTAAATGAAAACATTAGACTTATCAATAAAGTTCCAGCCAAAAGGCCCACAGCTACTTACTGGTGCAAATACAGTATGTCTCTTGCCTTGTCCCTGCACTGAAGAATTCTGTGAAGTACTTTAAGAGTTATCCTTATCAGTAGAGGCGCTCTTCTGATCACATTCACTTCCTGAAAGGGAGCAGGAAAAATTACTAATACAAGTGGTTCATTCGTTTACAGAGGTCTGTATTTTCCAGAATGTTGCACGTACAGATGTGAGTAATGGATGAACATAACGTAAACTCACTAACTCTGCATTCTGGCCACCAGTTGACGTTACTAGTGTAGTGCATTGACAAAACGGTGCGAAGCAAGACAACAGTTTCTGTGAGCTGGAATACGCGGTGAGCATTCAGAAACAACTCTGAAGAAAAGCCAACTTGTAAGCAGAGAACAATGCTTTGGTATCGACAGCACACTCCTTGTCTCTCCAAACAGCAAAGTAATGGTCGGAAAATTTGTGCCAGATGCAGTCGTGGAGAGGGTGAGGGAAACGGTCGTACGCAGTAATAAAAAAGTCCGCGCAAGTCACGAACTTGGAATACCGCAGCAAACTTTGTACAAGACGGCGGTTACATTTCAGACCGTACCGTCTGCGCTTCGTGCAACAATTAAAACTGCAACATTATGGCCAGCGCCTTCAATTTTATATCACAACGGACGAAGCACTTGCGGATGAACATTTAGCCACCAAGTTGCTAGGCAACGACTAAGCGACCTCCCATATATCTGGAAATATTAAATGCCACGATGTGACACAGAGAGGCAGTGGACATCCTCATGAAATTGTGGTGCATGAACGAGATTCGCCGAAGGTTAAGGTTTTAAAATATATGGAATGGTTTTCTTATGTTAGAAGACTGCCAGCTTACCAATTGCTTTGACATGTTGAGTTGTTGTTTCACAACGGACTGCTGATTCCGAGGATTTCATCTCCCATCGCTTATTTGAGCATCAGTGTTTGTTGCTTCCTAAACGTCGAAATTCGCATCGCTGGGTTGGTCAAGATGATGCAGCTCTCTTCGCTTTGTTCCCCAGATTCCCTGACTGAAAGCCTTGTGATATTTTCAATTTGGGGTACATCAGTGGACAGTGTTTACGTAAACCGCAGTGCCAAGATCGCTGGATCAACTCAAAGAACACATCAGTGGTACTGGGCAATCACAGACAGGATGTCATAAGGTATGGAACAAACTTGGACACCTCTTGGACGGTGTCATTCGATCTGAAGGGCACTATTAGGACATTTGTAGAGTGCAAAATGGAAAATTGCTGAGTTTACGATTCTCTTCATGCATAAATCACATTTGTACATGTAATACTTTGGAAATACATAGCTTCGAAAACGAAGGACTCAGTTATACTACCCTGTATATGTTTTCTTTATGAATGGGCAACCATTAAAGAAATATCGTATGTACAGTATGAATCTTTTGTTTACAAGTAATAACGTCAGTAATTCAAGGTACTGTCCGCATGACTTAATGCTGAATGACAAGTTCAGACAGGCAGGTACTAGAGATGTTAAAATGTCACAAGATGCTCATAACAGTACAGTGAAAAATAATGTTAGTTTATCACAATATTCGCATAAAAGCACAGTCTAAAATAATCTTAGTATATTCCATCAGAATATCAGGGGATTAAAAAATAAAGTAGATGAGCTTCTCGTTTGTTTGGAAGATTCAGAAACTGAGGGTGGAACAGATGTACTATGCCTGCCTGAACATCATATAGTCACAGGTATGGAAATGCTAAATGTAGGTGGATATAAGGTTTCAGCACATGTAGGTGGAGACACTATGGAGAGAGGAGGAGTTTGACAGAGTGTGAAAAATTTGGAAACTAAAAAATTTTGCGTAGAGCAACATATAGAGGCATGTGAGGTTAATCAAAATAATGACACTTTTAAAATTGTGGTACCCGTGTGGAGTTTGCTGGTCTCCCATCAGGCGCCTCCCCAGGTGGCGGATAGGGGAATGCTCACCAGATATGGTGGGTACCGGGGAAATAAAATACCCGGAGTGGACCAAAACTAGCAACTGCTGCCTTATAATATGATATTGGCTTATCAAAGGCTAAAGGAAGAAAACCTTGAGTAAAAATTACCTGGTCCTCCAGGTTGGGGTTTGTGCAGTGGGCCAGCTCCTCACTCACATAAAAACATAAAAATGCTAAAAAATCTAATAATATGCCTCGGAAAAATTGGAACTTTGGACGACGAACTGGCGATGAGAAACGGAAAATTATGTTTGGATGCTGGAATGTGCAAGGTATTTCCACTAAAATAAATTTACTACCTGCAGAACTTGACATGATGTTCAGCATGGATGTTGTCGTACTCTCTGAAAGAAAGAAGAAAGGCCACGAAGAAGAAGAACTGGATAATTATGTACATATCTGGAGTGGGGTATCAAAAGCAGTAAGAGCCAAAGCAGGAGTCTCCATTATGATAAAGAAATCATGAAAAGAAAGAATCACAAATTGGACATCCATCAATCAACGTATTATAACTGTTGAAATGACATTATTTGCTAGGGAAGTTGTGATTATTGGCGTATATGCACCCACGAACGACACAAAAGATAAGGAGGAAGATACATTTTGGGACACCCTCAGGGAGACTATTGATAATATCCCAAGAAGAAAGGAACTAATTATCATGGGAGATCTGAATGGAAGGGTAGGAATTAGAGAATCTGGTAGAATAGTAGGAAAACATGGAGAGGACGAATATAATGACAATGGGGAACGATTGATTGCAATTTGTGAATAATTTGATCTAAAAATTACCAACACATTTTTCAAACATAAGGACATTCATAAATATACTTGGCAACAGAACACCAAAAAACTTCGTTCTATAACAGATTATATTATCATTAGACAAACAAGTCGTTTCAAAGCAGTAGACGTCAGATCTTATAGAGGAGCCCAGTGTGGATCAGACCACTATCTAGTTAAAATGAAGCCTTTCTCGCCATGGAAGAATGCAAGGAGTGATACAAGTAACATAAATAAAACGAACCAGGCTGAGAAAGATGAAAATTTACCTTTTAATATTGACAGCCTACAAGACGAAAGTATCAGAACACTCTTTGCGGCCAGGATGGAAAGGAAACTGGTTGAATCATTTGAAGGAACTACAGAGGAAATATATGACTATATAAAGCTAATGTGAAAATCATAGCAACAGAGGTGTTGGGTAAAAAAGATACCAACCACAACCATGCAGCAGAGTGGTGGTCAGAGGAACTAGAGGTCCTCGTTAGAGAAAAACGAAATGCGTTCCTTCAGTGGCTGACTGATAACTCAGAAGAAACAAGATCAATATACAAGGAAAAGAAGAATGAAGTGATGAAAAAAATAAGGATGGCAAAAAATGAAGCATGGGAAAGAACATGTGCCAAGGGGAATAGCAAATTAGGATTTGGGAGAGCAAAAGAAGCATGGTCACTATTGAAAGGGCTCTGACAGGATACAAAAAGCAAAACTAATCTCCAACAGAGAACACAAAGGGAATGGGAAGAGTATTTCCAAAAATTATTAAATGAGGACAGAGAAGAATGTCTAGAAGAAGGAACAGGGGAAGATAAAGGACATGAAGGTAATGAGATCCAAATTTTAAAAAGTGAAGTACTTCAGGCGTTGAGAACAGGAAAGAATGGTAAATCACCGGGACCAGGCAATATCAATCTGGAGTGTCTGAAATATGGTGGTGACAAAATTGTGAAACTGATAACACAGCTCTTCAACAAAATGATACATGGAAATTCAATACGCAACGAGATGAAGCTAGGTTACATTAATACAATATTTAAGAAACGGAATCGCAAAATTTGGTCAAACTATCGAGGAATTTGTGTTACAAACACATTTATGAGAATTTTTGCGAAAGTTATTAAAAACAAACTGGAAAAAAATTTTAGAACCCCAGAAGAACAATCTGGATTCACGGCTGGGAGATCATGTGTAGACCATATTTTCACGTTACGACAGATTCTGGAGAAACATAGGGAAAAATCAAAAAATATAGGATTAATTTTCATAGATCTAGAAAAAGCGTATGATACTGTTCCAAGAAAATTACTTTGGAGAGCACTACATATGGCAAACATAAACCCTTCCCTGATTCAAATAATACAACAGACATATAAAGATAACATTTGCCAAGTGAAACTTTCACAGAAATTTAGAAAAAGCAAAGGCCTTTTACAGGGCTGTCCCATGTCACCATCATTATTTAAAATCTATGTAGATATTAGCCTTAGAACATGGTCTCGTAAATGTAATAGTATGGGATTAGAAATAAGAGATGGAGTTTACCTACATCATTTATTATTTGCTGATGATCAAGTAGTCGTAGCACAAGATGGGGAGGATGCTAACTATATGTGCAATCAACTAGCAGTACCATACAAAACTTGGGGTTTGAAGATTAATTACCAAAAAACAGAATACTTGACTAATGATTCAGATGAGCTATACATTGAAGGAAGAAAATCAAAAAGATAAACACTTTCTGTTATTTGGGATCCATTTTAGAAATCGAGGGAAAATCAGAGTCATAAATCAATAAAAGAATTAGTAGCGGACGGAGGGTCATTGGGATGCTTAATTCAGTATTATGGAGCAGGAATGTAACGAGCAGAACTAAAAAATTAATATACAAATCCATATTAGAGAGTGTGTTCCTGTATGGAACGGAGACCTGGACAGTTAACATGAAGCACATTAAAAAATTACAAGCTCTAGAGATGGACTTTTGGAGAAGATCGGCAAGAATCTCCAGGAAAGAAAAGATAAGGAACACTGGAGTAATAAGGAGAATGGAAATAAAAGAAAGAATATATGACGTAATGGATAGGAAGAAATTATAGTGGCACGGGCATGTACGACGAATGGAGAAAACCAGAATACCAAAATTGATACTGGAGTGGGAACCGGAGGGGATAAGAAGAAGAGGACGACCTATGACCACCTGGCTCCAAAATGTACAGCACACATTGAGAAGAATGGGCGCAGAGGAAGAAGACACACAAGATCGAAACACCTGGAGAAATATTTTGAGAATATAGTTTAAGAACGTTTATTGTTTGTATTGTAATTTCCAAGTAAATTATTATGTTGGAGATAAGCCTCTGTAATGAGGAAACGCTCAAAATAAAAAAAAAAATTGTGGTGGTGTATAGGTCCCCGCTGCGAAATTTTCTACTATTTTTGAAAAACTTGGATTCTTTGTTGTGCTATCTGTCAGACAGAGGAAAGCAAATCGTTGTTTGTAGGGATTTCAATGTAGATTTTCTGAAAGAGTCCGATAGAAAATTTGACCTTGAAGTGTTACTTGGTTTTTCAATTTGACATGAGTTAATGATTTTCCTATTCGGGTGGTACAGGAAAGCAGCTCACTGATAGGTACTGTTTTCATAGATCAAGATAAATTTCATTAAATAAAAAAAATCCTGTTAAAAATCGTCTGTCTGATCATGTGCACAGCTAGTTACAGTATATCACATAGATCCATACAGTAACGCAAAACAGTCCTCCATAATAGTGTGTTCAATTAACGATTCAACAATTCAAAATTTTAGGCAAAGCTTGCAACAGTTAGACTGGGATGAGGTGTACATGTTCAAATGGTTCAAATTGCTCTGAGCACTATGGGACTTAACATCTTAGGTCATCAGTCCCCTAGAACTTAGAACTACTTAACCTTAACTAACCTAAGGACATCACATACATCCATGACCAAGGGAGGACTCGAACCTGCGACCGTAGTGGTCGCGCGGTTACAGACTGAAGCGCCTAGAACCGCTCGGCCACTCCGGCTGGAGTTCCTTATAGCCAGGAGGAGTAATGATTCCGAAACAGTGAAATACTATAAAAACTACTGCACTACAGTGTGTTACAAAAAGGTACGGCCAAACTTTCAAGAAACATTCCTCACACACAAAGAAAGAAAATATATGTTATGTGGACATGTGTCCGGAAACACTTACTTTCCATGTTAGAGCTCATTTTACTACTTCTCTTCAAATCACATTAATCATGGAATGGAAACACACAGCAACAGGACGTACCAGAGTGACTTCAAACACTTTGTTACAGGAAATGTTCAAAATGTCCTCCGTTAGCGAGGATACATGCATCCACCCTCCGTCGCATGGAATCCCTGATGCGCTGATGCAGCCCTGGAGAATGGCGTCTTGTATCACAGCCGTCCACAATACGAGCACGAACAGTCTCTACATTTGATACCGGGGTTGCGTAGACAAGAGCTTTCAAATGCCCCCATAAATGAAAGTCAAGAGGGTTGAGATCAGGAGAGCGTGGAGGCCATGGAATTGGTCCGCCTCTACCAATCCATCGGTCACCGAATCTGTTGTTGAGAAGCGTACGAACACTTCGACTGAAATGTGCAGGAGCTCCATCGTGCATGAACCACATGTTGTGTCGTACTTGTAAAGGCACATGTTCTAGCAGCACAGGTAGAGTATCCCGTATGAAATCATGAAAAAGTGCTCCATTGAGCGTTGGTGGAAGAACATGGGGCCCAATCAAGACATCAACACAATGCCTGCCCAAACGTTCACAGAAATGTCGCATGTCAACACAAGCACCGAAGTCAACATTACCTTCCTTCAATTGGGCCAACGGCGGTGAATCGAGAAAGTACAGTACATTCTGACGAAACTAAAATGAACTCTTAACATGGAAATTAAGCGTTTCGGGACACATGTCCACATAACATCTTTTCTTTATTTGTGTGTGAGGAATGTTTCCTGAAAGTTTGGCCGTACCTTTTTGTAACACCCTGTATATTAAGAAAAGTTATTAAAAAGGCCTGAAGTATGTGCATTATGTGTGAGATCAGCACATCTGATAATAAAATTTAAACAAGTTGGGATAGTGTTAAAAGGGAAACATGGAAACTGAGAGCACAGGAAGACTGTATTTCTATCAGACTCAATGAAAAGTTTGTTATCAAGAAGTCAGAAGTAGAAAACATTTTAATAATCATTTGTTAAGTGTTATAGAGAAAATAGGATCCAGCTATTCATTATAAAATGCAAGGCAGTGTATGGAAGAGGCAGTACCTAAACAAATTGATAAAACTGGAACTGAACGTACCTGAAATTAGGAAATTAATAAATTCACTCAAAAGTAAAAGTTCACATGGAATTGATGGCATTTCCAACAGAGTTCTAAAAGGTTGTTCCAAACAAATAATTAGGATTCTCAGCTACATATGTAGTAGCTCACTGAAACAGCATTCTTCCAGGTAGACTGAATTACACTATTGTTAAACCATTGCATAAAAAAGCGGACAGGTCTGATGCTAACAACTACTGCACAATCCCACTTCTGACAGCCTTATCCAAAATTCTTGAAAAAGTAATATATTCAAGAGTAGCATCCCTTATTTGTAAAAATTAAGCACTAACAAAATGTGAGTTTGGTTTTCAGAATATGCTTTCACTGATCAAATATTAAATGCATTGAATAACTGAACATCACCCACTGGGATTTTTGTGATCTCTCAAATGCTTTTGATTGTGTGAATCATGAAATTCTTCTAGATAAGCTCAAGTATTGTGGTATGAGTGGGACAATGCACAAGTGGTTTAATTCATACTTAACTGGAAGAATGCAGAACGTTGAATGTAAAAGTAGAGATAGTCTGCAAAAATCCCCAGAGTCCTGTAATTGGGGAGGTATCAAGAATGGTGTCCCACAGGGTTCAGTCTTAGGTCCCTTATTGTTCTTGATATACATGGTGTTACCAAAAGGTATGGCCAAACTTTCAGGAAACATTCCTCACACACAAATAAAGAAAATATGTTAGGTGGACATGTGTCCGGAAACTCTTAATTTCCATGTTAGAACTCATTTTAGGTTGTTCTTCCACCTACGCTCAATGGAGCACGTTTTCATGATTTCATACGGGATACTCTACCTGTGCTGCTAGAACATGTGCCTTTACAAGTACGACACAACATGTGGTTCATGCACGATGGAGCTCCTGCACATGTCAGTTGAAGTGTTCGTATGCTTCTCAACAACAGATTCGATGACCGATGGATTGATAGAGGCGGACCAATTCCATGGCCTCCACGCTCTCCTGACCTCAACCCTCTTGACTTTCATTTATGGGGGCATTTGAAAGCTCTTGTCTACGCAACCCCGGTACCAAATGTAGAGACTCTTCGTGCTCGTATTGTGGACGGCTGTGATACAATACGTGATTCTCCAGGGCTGCATCAGCGCATCAGGGATTCCATACGACAGAGGGTGGATGCATGTATCCTCGCTAACGGAGGACATTTGTTCGAAGTCACGCTGGTACGTTCTGTTGCTGTGTGTTTCCATTCCATGATTAATGTGATTTGAAGAGAAGTAATAAAATGAGCTCTAACATGGAAAGTAAGCGTTACTGGTCACATGTCCACATAACATATTTTCTTTCTTTGTTTGTGAGGAATGTTTCCTGGAAGTTTGGCCGTACCTTTTTGTAACACCCTGAATATTAACGAATTGCCACTCCATATTCATGAAGATGCAATGCTAGTTCTTTCTGCTGATGGTACAAGTTCAGTAATCACACCCAACTAGCAAGAATCAGCTGAGGAAATTGTAAATAATATCTTTCAGTAAATTATTAAGTGGTTCTCTGCAAATTCACTATCACTAAATTTTGAGGAAAAACAGCTTATACAAAGCTGTACAGTAAACAGCATAGCACCATTGATAAATACAGACTATGAACAGAAGTCTGTTGCTAAGTAGAACGCTCAAAATTTCTGGGTATCTGCCTTGATGAGAAAATGAATTGGAAGAAACACATCGATGATCTGATGAAACGGTTAGGTTCAGCTACTTATGCTATTAGGGTTATTGCACATTTTGGTGATAAACATATCAGTAAATTAGTCTACTATGCCTATTTTCATTCACTACTTTCATATGACATATTTTGGCGCAATTCGTCATTGAGAGAGAAAGTATTCATTACACAAAAGCGTGTAGTCATACTAATAGCTGGAGCCGACCCAAGTAACTGGGATATTCACAGTACCATCAGAGTACATATATTCACTTACAAAATTTGTCATTAATAACCCATGCCAATTAAAAAAAAAAACAGTGAAGTGCATAGGTACAACCCTTGAAGAAAAGATGATCTTCACTACTGTGGATTAAATCTCACTTTGGCACAGAAAGGGGTGAATTATGTTGCCACAAAAATGTTTGCTCTGGCAGATAGCCAACCAACATTTAAAAGCCAATTACAAGAATTTGTGAATGACAACTCCTTCTACTCGATAGATGATTTCTTAGATGTGAAGAAGTAACTGTAAAAATTAAAAAATAAATAAAATAAAATAAAAATTAATTATTTTGTGTGAAGAAAACTTATGTTAGAGTGACACGTTCCACATCATTACGAAATGTCGTACTCATGATCTATGAAACAAGAATTAATGTATGTAGCTACGTACTGAGTATGAAGCACGCCGTTTGTATAAAAATTGTATCTACCTTGCTGAATGAATGGCTTGTAGCTTTCAATATTGCAAAATCAAGATAGACTTCGCAAAAACATACGAAGATTACAAACTATAGAATTCCCTGCGTTCAGTAACATAATACGCATCTACACTGAAGAGCCAAAGAAACTGGTACACATGCGTAACAAGGTGTAGGGCTGCCGCGAGCACGCAGAACTTCCACAACACGACGTGGCGTGGACTCGATTAATGTCTGAAGTAGTGTTGGAGGAACTGACAGCATGAATTATGGGAGGCTGCCCATAAATCCGTAAGAGTAATAGGGGGTGGAGATCTCTTCTGAACAGTACGCCCCAAGGCATCCCAGATAAGCGCAAAATTGATCATGTCTGGGGAGTTTGGTGTTTAATCTCAGAAGAGTGCTCCTGAAGCCACTCCGTAGCAATTCTGGACGTGGGAGTGTCGCATTGTCCTGCAGGAATTGCATTGACCTGCAGCCGTCTAGAACGAAATTAGAATTATATATTAATACCTTCAGCTGCTAACGGGCGTTGATATACACTCCTGGAAATTGAAATAAGAACACCGTGAATTCATTGTCCCAGGAAGGGGAAACTTTATTGACACATTCCTGGGGTCAGATACATCACATGATCACACTGACAGAACCACAGGCACATAGACACAGGCAACAGAGCATGCACAATGTCGGCACTAGTACAGTGTATATACACCTTTCGCAGCAATGCAGGCTGCTATTCTCCCATGGAGACGATCGTAGAGATGCTGGATGTAGTCCTGTGGAACGGCTTGCCATGCCATTTCCACCTGGCGCCTCAGTTGGACCAGCGTTCGTGCTGGACGTGCAGACCGCGTGAGACGACGCTTCATCCAGTCCCAAACATGCTCAATGGGGGACAGATCCGGAGATCTTGCTGGCCAGGGTAGTTGACTTACACCTTCTAGAGCACGTTGGGTGGCACGGGATACATGCGGACGTGCATTGTCCTGTTGGAACAGCAAGTTCCCTTGCCGGTCTAGGAATGGTAGAACGATGGGTTCGATGACGGTTTGGATGTACCGTGCACTATTCAGTGTCCCCTCGACGATCACCAGTGGTGTACGGCCAGTGTAGGAGATCGCTCGCCACACCATGATGCCGGGTGTTGGCCCTGTGTGCCTCGGTCGTATGCAGTCCTGATTGTGGCGCTCACCTGCACGACGCCAAACACGCATACGACCATCATTGTCACCAAGGCAGAAGCGACTCTCATCGCTGAAGACGACACGTCTCCATTCGTCCCTCCATTCACGCCTGTCGCGACACCACTGGGGACGTGCCGCACGATGTTGGGGCGTGAGCGGAAGACGGCCTAACGGTGTGCGGGACCGTAGCCCAGCTTCATGGAGACGGTTGCGAATGGTCCTCGCCGATACCCCAGGAGCAACAGTGTCCCTAATTTGCTGGGAAGTGGCGGTGCGGTCCCCTACGGCACTGCGTAGGATCCTACGGTCTTGGCGTGCATCCGTGCGTCGCTGCGGTCCGGTCCCAGGTCGACGGGCACGTGCACCTTCCGCCGACCACTGGCGACAACATCGATGTACTGTGGAGACCTCACGCCCCACGTGTTGAGCAATTCGGCGGTACGTCCACCCGGCCTCCCACATGCCCACTATACGCCCTCGCTCAAAGTCCGTCAACTGCACATACGGTTCACGTCCACGCTGTCGCGGCATGCTACCAGTGTTAAAGACTGCGATGGAGCTCCGTATGCCACGGCAAACTGGCTGACACTGACGGCGGCGGTGCACAAATGCTGCGCAGCTAGCGCCATTCGACGGCCAACACCGCGGTTCCTGGTGTGTCCGCTGTGCCGTGCGTGTGATCATTGCTTGTACAGCCCTCTCGCAGTGTCCGGAGCAAGTATGGTGGGTCTGACACACCGGTGTCAATGTGTTCTTTTTTCCATTTCCAGGAGTGTATATCAACGGGGACAGGTGAAAATGTGTGCCCCGGCCGGGACTCGAACCCGGGATCTCCTGCTTACAGAGCAGACGTCCCATCTATCTGAGCCACCGAGGCCACAGAGGATAGTGCGACAGCAGGCTCTATCTCGCTCACGCCTCCCTCGAGACCCACATTCTCACCATATATGTCCACACACTACGTTCGTAGTGTCGCTACCCAACACACTCATTTGTTCTGGCAATACCGGCCATGACCTTCTTCTTCTGTGCGGATGCACACATATTACCCGAACTCTTACGGAACTTGGTAATAATGTCGTCCACGAGTAATGAGTGTGTTGGGTAGCGACACTACGAATGCTGTGTGTGGACATATAAGGTGAGAATGTGGGTCTCGCGGGAGGCGTGCGTGAGATATTGCTTGTAGTCGCACTATCCTCTGTGCTCTTGTTGGCTCAGATGGATGGAGCGTGTGCCATGTAAGCGGGAGGTCCCGGGTTCGAGACCCGGTCGGGGCACACATTTTCACTTGTCCCCGTTGGTATATATCAACGCCCATCAGCAGCTGAAGGTATTAACGTGTAATTTCAATTTGAATGGATGCAGGTGATCAGAGTATCAGGTGTTCCATGTCACTCCTACTGCACACGCCCAACACCATTACAGAGCCAGATTGAAATATCCCTTGCTGGCATGCAGGGTCAATGGATTCATGAGGTTGTCTCCATAACAGTAGACTTCCATCTGCTCTATACAATTTGAAACGTGACTCGTCCGACCAGACATGTTTCCAGTCACCAACATAAAAAATGTCTTTGTTGACGGGCCCACGTCAAGCGTAAAGCTTTACGTCGTGCTGTCATCAAGGGTACACGTATGGGCCTTCGGGTCCGAAAGCCCATATCAATGACATTTCGTTGAATGGTTCACACGCTGACACTTGTTGATGACGCAGAATCGAAGTCTGCAGCAATTTTCGGAAGGGTTGTAGTTCTATCATGTTATACGATTCCCTTCAGTAGTCGTTGGTCCCATTCTTGCAGGATCTTTCTCTGGCTGCAGCGGTGTTGGATATTTCATGTTTTACCGGATTCCTGTTATTCACGATACACTGGTGAAATGGTCGTATGGGAAATTCCCACTTCATCGCTACATCAGACATGTTGTGACCCACCGCTCGTCGCCGACTATAACATTTGGTTCAAACTCACTTAAATCTTGATAACCAGCCATTGAAGCAGCAGTAATCGATCTAACAACATCGCCAAACACTTTTTATCCTATATAGGCGTTGCCGACTGCAGCGCCGTATTCTGCCTAAACACATGTCTGTATTTGAATACGCATGCCTATACCAGTTTCTTTAACGCTTCAGTATATAGATGGATGTAACAGCGTATAAAGTAGCGGAATGTTTCATCGACCATCTGCTGGTAAAGGCAGAAACAGTTTTTAAATATAAAATAACAAAAACAAAGAGACAGAGAATACTCAAAATACAAGCACTCCCTCTGAAGAGCGAAAATGTAACCTAGAACTGATTGGAAGAAAGAATTGATGAATGATTGTGGAGGAAAGGATCTAGACAGAGATGGGGATTACCTACAGTGTTTTATGTTCGCCGATGATCAAATTACATTAGGTGCAGAATATTGTGATATAGAGTAATGATGAAGAAATCTTAGACAAACTATAAATTTATCTAAAACAAAATACACCTCTGTAGTAAGTAAGCAACATGACACTATCATACATGTAAAAACCTGCATGCAAGTTGTAATCTCGGATTATTCCAGTAAAATAGAAATAAGGCAGAGGTCAACTCAAGCAAAACATGTGATCAATAAGCTGACGTCCATCCTTTGATCATACAAAATGAAGTAAAAGGAAAAGTGGTTATGTTATTGCTGTTGTTGTCTTGATGCAGTTCCCCATGCTCCCTACATGCAAGCCTCTTCATCTCCTAATAATAACTACAACGTACAACCTTTTGAGCCTACTTAATGCATCCATCCCTTGGTCTCCCTCTACAATTTTTACAACTGCCCCACCCCCCATACACACATACACACATCCTTCCTGTACGAAACTTGTGATACCGTATTGTCTCTGGATGTGTCCCGCCCACTAATACCTTCTTTGACTGAAGCTGTGGCACAAATTTCTTTCCTGACCACTTTTATTCAGTATCTTTCAATAATTAACGTGACCTACCCATTTGCTATTCAGCATTCTTCCGTAGCACCATATTTCAAAAGCTTCTTTTCCATTTTTGTCTGAAAGCTTATCGTTCACACTTCACTTCCATATAAGGCTACACTCCATATTAATACCTTAAATCTATATTCGGTGTTAAAAATTTTTTTTCTTCAGGAACACTTTTCCTGACATTGCCATTCTGCGTTTTATATCGTCTCTACTTAGGTCATCGTGAATTACTTTCCTGCCTAAATAGCAGAACTCGTCTTCTATTCTTGGCGTGTCGTTTCCTAATCTAATTCCCTGTGATTTAATTATACATTTGCTGTTCGTGTAAGAACTGAAATGTCATGAGCAAACTTCTAAGTTCTTATTTTTTCTCCTTGAACTTTAAATTCTTCATCAAAGTTTTCTTTGGTTTCCTTTACTGCTTGCACAGTGTACCGGTTCAGTTACATCGGGGATAGACTCCCACGCTGTCTCACTCCTTTCTCTCACGCCCCCTTAATTCCAATAGCTGCGGCATGGTTTCAGTAGAAGCTGAAAATTACGTTTCACTCCCTGTATTTTAACCCTGCTACTTTCAGAATTTCAAAGACTGTATTCCAGTCAACATTGTCAAAAGCCTTCTCTAGGTGTACAAGTTCTGTAGACGTAAATTCTCCTTTCCTTAACCTATCTTCTAAGGTACGTAGGGGCGTACGCGTGGTCTAGGGGCTTTTATTTATTAATTAATTTATTTAATCTTCATAATTACAGCCTATTATCTGGAAACTTAAAATAGGCCATAAAATCAGGTTCTTTTGGACAGTAATAAATTATATATTAATTATTTATATCTGATACCTACCTCCTTGCTTATCTGTGAAGATAGGTTAAGGAAAGGTAAATTTACGTTTATGGGACTTGTAGGCCCAGAGAAAGCTTCCGGCAATGTTGACAGGAATACACTCTCTGAAATTCAGAAGGTAACGTCTTTGATTCGTAATTAAAATGTCATCGGTCCCGGATTCGATACCCGCCACCATTTAAATTTTGATTAATAATCGACATTGGAGGCTGTAGTCTTCCGGCACACTAAGTCACCGTCGTTCTGCCAACGGCCTTGTCAAAGAGGTCGGAGCAACGGACAGATGTTCAGGGCACTCTCGATCTTGGAGCGGGAAACCATCCCTTAAAGGCGGAAAAATCACCATTGATCAATGGAATGAGGATACAGAAGCCAATGGAACCCACAGCATTAAAGACTCATAACATGTATCCACAGGGTATGTGGTCTGTAATTGAAAAAGTGTCATCATAGTCTCTCCATTGGCAAAAGATTCCGGAATAGTCCTCCATTCGGATTTCCGGAAGGGGACTACCAAGAGGGAGGTGACCATGAGAAAAAGAATGAATAACCACGGAAAGGATAACGATCTACGAGTAGGGGCGTGGAATATCAGAGCCTTGAAAGTGCTAGGGAACCTAGAAAACCTGAAAAGGAAAACGCAAAGGCTCAATCCAGATACAGTATGGGTGAGTGAAGTGAAATGGTAAGAAAACAAGGATTTCTGGTCGGATGAGTATAGGGTAATATGAACAACAGCCGGAGACGGTATAATTGGAGTAGGATCCGTTATGAAAGGGAAGATGGGCAGAGAGTGTGTGTTACTGTGGACAGTTCACTGATAAGCTTGTTCTTATCATCGACAGCAAACCAACACCATCAACAATAGCCCAGGTATGCATGCGGACGTCGCAAGCCGAAGAGATAGCGAAAGTATATGAAAATACTGAAAGTGTAATACAGTACATAAAGGGAGATAAATATCTAATAGTCATGGGGGACTGGAATACAGTTCGGTTTATAGCAACAATAGCAACAAAGAGAGGCGTAGGCACATTTTATCGGTAGGTGGTGTTGCGCCGCGATGTGGATGTTGACTTTGAACCCGCTGTCGGACATGGTTAAAACGTTAATCATGTCTGCAGAACACACTAATGTACATGTCCTGTGAATCTCTATTCGTTTTAGGTGTTCCGCTTTTTCTGAACATGTGTGTATGAGTTACCCAATGAGGTAAAAAATTGAACAATTAATAATTGAATAATGGGATTCTAATGGTGAAATGTAACCTTTGCACACTGGAATGATCAACATAGAAGCAAAGTTAAGTGAATAATACTCGAGTACAGCCCATAATTGACCATGGTTAGAAAATTAATGGAAGAACACCGAAAAATAGTTTCGAAACCCAGTGAAGTCTATGCAACTATACTGCACAATTTTGAAACAGACGTATGAGGCAGATGATATATAGGCAAGGTCGGGAAAGTGCGTACTCTGTGTAAAATAACAGTAACAACTAACGATGACGGTGGGTTCTGAAAATTTAAACTGAGCGTTATTTTGTGGAGTCGCTCCCGGAGTAAAGAAGGTTCACCCAGCAGCGTCTGGGACGTGACGCCTGGATAGAGGTCCCTTATCTTTCTCAAAAGCGTTTATGAACAACGATGCGTATTTTCGACTGAAAAAAGTAGACATGTCCTGCCGGGGGAGAGTGGGATGAGAGAACGCGCACGGACGCGAAAGTTGGTCTGTCCAGCTGAGGCTGCAGCATAACCTCGGGCTCCCAACATTTTTATGGTAGCATTAAAAGGGCTCTTATTTTTTACTAGACACCTCTTTCTCTCCAAACTGTGCAGTCTTTTCACTGTATTAGAAGAGAAGAGTATAAGGAGAGGAATAAAAGTGACACTCACTGGAAGTACTGAAACTTGAATGCCATTATTATGCAGCGTCTATAATCGACTAGTTCAGCTAGGTAAATATTCTGGAATATGTTGGGTGACAGTTTAAGAGAAATTTAGGCACTTAATAATATGTAAGCTTTGAGTGTTGATGTGATTCCAATGTTTCTTGTGCAGTTGACCTTCATACTATTACGTTCGTGCAGTATTTCTTGAAACAGAAAGGCGAACGCTTCAAGTGTAAGTCGTGAGGTCTGTGCTGGAGAACTTCCATAACTCTTCATAAATGTGCATTCCAAGTGTAGAAAACTAGTTCTTGGAATTCGTAAAAATAAATTATTCTTTCGTCATAGTAAGGTGGAGATATTATATCGACTAATGTCATTTCGATGCTTCAGTCCTGTTTACGTGAGGAACTTGTAACTCTGACGTGGTAGCGCGTTATATTTTCATTGTGCAGTGGAGTACTGAGTGATTTTTGTACTGGTTTGTACTTTACGACCCTGGTGCTTCTTCAAATGAATGTGTACCATCATTTCCCCTCCTGGAAAATTTACAGGATTCCTATCTTGGTCAAAAATGTTCAACTCGTGGTGGTTTAATGTCTGAACAGTCACTAAGAGGCATATCAGGCTGTTACACACCTCCCTGACTTTGTATCCTGTCCACACTGTAGGGAAAAATCCGTGGATTGTACGTATTAATTGGTCGTTGAGGTATTAATTCGTTACGTTGTTGATACGGTACTTATTAACAGGTAAAATGTTGACTGGCTGATCCGACTTGCAATTTTTGTCGGTTATCATAAACCGACACTTGAATCCTTGAGAAACCTCGTATTGACACTGCTGACTTCCTGGCTAAAGTCTGTAGTTTGTTTCGTCAGATTTCCTTGTTTGACATATATTAATGATTGCTTACAAGTCATGTTCTCTTACAGATAGCATTTTTTACAGATTTGCATTTATATCGTCAATGTTGTACGAGACAGATGGTATCTCCTCAACTTACCCACCTCCTAGATGAAGTTTACTGTTCATCGCGGTGATGTTCGGAATGTTGTTGTAAGTTTCCAGACCAATCAGTTCAATACTCCATTCCCCCTTGTTTAGCTATTTTGGGGGAAAGTAATTTACGCTTAAAACAGCTGGGTATTGCTTTAAAGTCAGACTTTAAATCATCACACCTAGGCCTCAACAGCCATAGTGATGTACATGCTGCTTGTTTTTATGCATTCGTCAGAAAAAAACTTTTGACAGAAATGACCACAAAGGTATGAATCGAAGGCTCGGTTGTATCGAAAATTTTAGAAAACATGAGTGTTGGCGGAGTAACGGCGCAATTCTTTTTTTGAGGGTGTGGACCACCAGACGAGTCAAAGTAGAACGCGTTACTTTGTTTTCCTCTGTTTTTTTTTTAACATGGCAACCGAGTGTGTTCCAAATCCTCTTGGAATGTCTAAATTTACGATCCTACATTGTCTGGATTTCCACATCATTTTTGGCGACGTATTCCGCTGCCCACTGCCCACCTTGTGACGCCGTAAGAAAAGTATATTAGCGGAGCAGGGACGAGTGGGGAATCATTCTATCGATGGTACGGGCCACCGATGGCAAAAATTATTTAATATAAAAAAAACTTTGAGAAAGTTGAGATTGTTCTGACCCGGCAACTAGGAACAAATATTTCAGAAACTGTGAAACTGGTCGGGTGTTCGCGCATATTGTTGTGAGCATCTGTGACAAGTATCTACACCGCGGTGAAACGACGAGTAGGCGACAAGGTGCTTTACGGCCAAGCCTCGTCACAGAACGTAGAGCTCGGAGGCTTGTTCGCTATGTCAAGTTGGATACGTGCCGATCTACGGAAGTTATGACGACATCCTACAATTCTGGTGCAAGCATAAGCGTTTTAGAGTACAGCGTTCAAAGTACGTTGTTAAACAGGGGGTTCTGCAGGCGACGACCTCTACGTTTTGTCATGCTGACCCAGCTATAAAGTCAATTATAATTGCAGCAGACACGGGATCGTCGAGGCTGTACCGTAAACCAATGAAACCTGTCGCTTGGTAAGAAAAGTCACGTTTCTTGTTAACACCAGGTCGAAGGTCATGTCCAGATACATCGTCATCCAGGCGAAAGGTGGTTCGATACATCTGCCGCGCGAGGGTTGCTGGCCGTTGGGACCAGAGTAACGCAAGCAATGATACTTAACGTGGGCTTCCGTGAGACGTGTGGTAGTAATCGAAAGTATCGTGACAGCTGTGGACTCCACAAACATTACTGCAGCTATCTGCATCCTTAAAGGATAATGTCTTCCACGATGGCGATGGTATCTTCCAGTAGGATAACGGTTCATGTCACAACAGAATAGTACTACAGTGATTTGAGGAGCATGACAGTGAACCCCCACTAATGTCATCGCTAACAGATTCGCCTGATATGAACCCAAAAGAAGGAATCCGGGATGCGTCAAATCCGGTCCGACAAACCAACATCCCGTAATTTATGAGAACTGCTTGACCTATGGATTGACATCTGCTACCACATATCTTCGCAAACCTAGTAAGGAACCCATGTCATGCAGAATCGCTGCTGTATTGCGTTCCAAATGTGGACCAGCACGCTATGAAACAGGCGGTCATAATGTTTTGGCTCGTCAGTGTTGTATGGTTCATAAAAATAGTACTTTACCAATAGCAATGACCTCCATCATCCTACTATACCTTTAAATTCCTGTAGTGTTTCCTCTGTGTTCCGTGTGTGTTTTTATTGTTTGGGTTTGGATAAGAGCTCCTGCTCCTAAGGACTCAATTAATGATAACTTAGGCAATGCTGGGTTCATAAACGGGATAGTTTCACCAGATGTCTTACATAAAACCAGAACCATAAGATTTTTAACAAGGCTTCTTCTTTCTCCTTTCTGGTTCTTCAAACCTTTTTTTGCTGCTACCACCACTGATTGGATGCAACTTTTTAAACAGCCTACAGCCGTCCTCTTCTTTTTTGGTGAACGGTGTTCTGTGTTCACAGTTTGTTTGAAATTTATTCTAGTACGAAATTTAAGTTTGGTGCACATTTCTTAAGCTTATGTCCTTCTTTAGTCGCCTGCCTTATCAGTCGCCTGCTTTATCAGCTACAACTCGATCTGCTGTGTGACGCTCTGCCAAATATCGATTTGCAGCATACGCTAAATCATGCTGGTTGAAGCCCTCATCAAGAAAGGTTAAAACCCTTGTCACCAGGAGCCAGACACTCTTTTGGTATCGTTCCAGGCCAACAGAAATTGCATCCAGCGATATGCGGTTCAACTGATAGCTTATCAAGAAATACGTCACCACCTCTGATGCACTTCTCAGCATTCCTGGTAAGCTGTTGCCGTGTCTGAGTTTTGCGCACCCTACTATATACCATATTGTGAACGTAAACCCAAACTGAATAAAATTATATAGGATATAAGGCGACGTAATGAAGCAATTAAATTACCAATATTTTGACCAACTTGCTGTGGTCCTCTTCAGTGCAGGTAACTGCTGGATATTGGTGAATCGCTTCCCCTACATGCTGTCTATTTCAGTTATCTCGTAGTTGCCGATTGTCTGGGAAGTCGCTGGACAATTCGAAGAGAGGTAGTTGTGTAGGCGGGTGGTTATACAGTGCCTAATTGGTAGGTAATTCTTGATGGTGATTGGCAGGCAGATTCGCACCACGATCCTGTACAAAATAATATTTTGCTACGTACTTTGACAGACGAAACTCATTGGAACAGTGATTCTGACCAAGGGGAACAAGAACTGAACGACCCCAAGACAACGTTCTCTGTGAATGAATACAACAACAGGGACATTAAACGAACTATGAGGAACGGAGACGACAAAATAAAGGTACAGAAGAAACCCTTCCTGTAGATCGCCTACCTTATGTTAGATCCATAAGTGAACGTGTAGGCACGGTTTTGCATCATGGAGAAATCAAATCAATATTTCATAGTTGTCACAAGACCCGAGATCTCTTGAGGTCCAATATGGATCCTCGAATATTTTTCAGGTATCTACGAACTTCGGTGTGAATGTGGCGAAATCTACTCTGGCGAAACCGGCAGAGTGTCTGAGCGTTAACGTTATGTACGACAGAGACAGAATTGTAACTGAGATATGTTACCTATGGACTCGCTGACAGCGGTTTCAACCTAGTGGACTGCATGTGTTCACAAACCTGCAACACCACTTGACCCAGCTTTAGCAACATACACAGCGGCCAAGAGAGAACTGCTGTGAGGCCTTTACGCTTCGCTACCGATAGTTCTACTCCATGCATACTAGCAGCCGATTTGCTGTCAACTACCAGTCACCAACCAGATTTGTCAACTAATCACTTACTAGAGCAGCACATGCAACAGCCTGCTAACGTGCTATTTCCTACCAGTCAACTACTGGAGTTGTCGTCCAATCAGCCACCAGAGTAGCACAGGTAACTGTGTACTGTACAGCGCTTTCCCCCAAGCCAGTTCGAATTGTCCAGTGACATCCTAGACATGTGACGTCAATAGCTACCAGACAACCGAAACAAACAGTATACATGGGAAGACGTTTGCCAATAAGCAGCAAGTAACTCCCCTAAATAGGACTGCAACAAGTTAGTCGAAATTTTAGCAGTTCAGTTCCTTTAGTGTTTTACAATGACGCGGCCTAATACACAAAATTATTTTCTTCAAAATGACAGTAACCGTGGAAGCCTACGACTTTCACCCACTATTTTGCGATGACTGATAAGTGACCTTTACTAAAGGCTTCTTCCCTTGACGTCATAAGACACCCTTTACATGAAATGTGTTTCGTTTAGAACATTTCTCTAATTCTTGTGAGCAAAAGCTCTCCGAAATTTCTTAAACTTCACTGTCGTTTAAGATGTAAGACCTCAGGTTTGTCTGGTGTACTTTGGAAAAAGTAGATATCTCAACTGATCAGTTCGGTGGGTAATATCACTTAAATGCATTTTGAATTTCGAAATACTCACCAGATGAGCTACATTGAACTTCTGCTTATGCGCATCCACCACCTGAATACTACTGTATACTGCCCAATTTCCATTGTTACCAACAACAGTACGTCTCATTTTAATCCTATGATGTTTAACTAATTGTACTTCAGAATAATTTGTGGGAGAATGACCAGCCATGTGTGTGAGCCATGAAGATTAAAGTGCATCCAAATAAATTTTTCTATATTTCAGTTCAGATACTCCACGAAATTTATTTTCGTCTGGGAAAATGTTGAACAGTGGTGTATTCTGTAGTTTTCAATAACCAACCTGTAGTACTAATTGTAAAATTCATGTCTGTAATAGGTTTTTTGGTTGTCAGGATACAAATCATCTCGGAATGCAGCAACTTCGTACCCAGATTTCGCCTTCACAGGAAGGGCCCAGGCGAATTTGCGATACGTGTTTATGGCTATTAAAATATATTTGCAACTTTTATTGGTCGTGATTATTCTCTCATATCCACGAGACCGCCCTGTCGTAAATCATCCACACCTCGTGTTATGACACATCAGTATGGGCTGTTTTGCGGGCAGGCCTGTGGAGTTCATGGCCCTCAGTCAGTAATGTGTCTTTCTCAGCGCTCTGAAATGACTAATGTTACTAGTTTCATGTGAGCTGTATTCCCTGCAGTGGCTGGTTGGCTGAAACTGTGAGTATTCGCAATCGATATGTCATTTCGCTGGGTTATCATAATATATGTACACCAGAGGTAATGTGTCCAGCATTTTTTGTTGAGTGGCAGTGCCTTCGTCTTTGCTATGTATGTCGCTAAACACTAGTCTAATAATGTTATCGTATTTCCTCCTGTTTGTGCTTCTTAATGGTCTTTCTGGAGCATTGTCTCATCTATGTGTGTTCACCATACATAATATTTAAACATATCAGCTCTCCTCCTTCGGCTAATAATTTTTGGAGTTCGAACACCCCAGGAATATTCTTCGCTCAATCTCCCTGTATGATGACATTCATTAAGCATATACGTAGCTCCCCCAGCCCGTAGTGTTAATCACAAATGCCGCCATATGTCCTACCTAATTCGCTAGCACTGTGACAGCTGATGAAATGGGTGAATGTATACCCAAATTACTCTTCTTTCACAGTCAATCCCCCCACCACCACCACCAAATGTGAAAGATATTTAATTGTTTCTGTTACAGATCTAGTTTCAGAACGAGACACTTCATGCTCCGGCTGTCCTAGATTTAAGAACTGTGGTTTGCGACTAATAACTCTCCATGCCTCAAGTACTGTGCATGCTGTCACAGACTGATCACACTTAGAGATACTACACATATTATATAGTTTTATACACCGTGTAAGTAGGCTATTTAGGTTTTCTTATTGGTAATGCCACATAGCGCTCTGCATGAAAATCACTGGATGTGCTGTGTGCAGTCTGTGGCTAGTTTGCATTGTTGTCTGCCATTGTAGTGTTGGGCTGTTGGCTGTTAACAGCGCATAGCGTTGCGCAGTTGGAGGTGAGCCGCCAGCAGTGGTCGATGTGGGGAGAGAAATGGCGGAGTTTTGAAATATGTAAGACTGGATGTCATGAACTGCTATGTATATTATGATTTTTCAACACTATTAAGGTAAATACATTGTTTTTTCTCTATTAAAATCTTTCATTTGCTAACTATGCCTATCAGTAGTTAGTGCCTTCCGTAGTTTGAATCTTTTATTTAGCTGGCAGTAGTGGCGCTTGCTGTATTGCAGTAGTTCGAGTAACCAAGATTCAGTGACAGATGTTTACGTAATTACACCGTTGGATAACTTCACACTTATGAAATTGTATTTTGTCTGTACTTTGTGAACTGTTCATATTTTTTCGGAATCATTGTGATGCTATGAGAGCTTTGAATGATGTATTTGGTATGGGATCATGATTTTAAAGTACGTTTGAGGTAGATGACACTATTGAAATGGGCAGAGAAATTTTTTTAGGTTTTGACATTATTGCAGAAAGCTACAACGTTTTAGAGATTTGACTGAGGTGTTAAGATATTTTTTTTACGACGCGATGTGTATTATGATGTTGAGGTATGTTTATGATCAATAAGCTGAT
This sequence comes from Schistocerca nitens, assembly GCF_023898315.1. Lineage (NCBI taxonomy): Eukaryota > Metazoa > Arthropoda > Insecta > Orthoptera > Acrididae > Schistocerca > Schistocerca nitens. The sequence goes on from NC_064617.1 coordinate 551,383,353, forward strand.
GCTATATGAGGAATTTGATTATGCTACGTATCTGTTATGGTGAAATATTGAAGAAATGTCGACGAATATGTATATGTGGAATAAGGTAAGGAATAATGAGTAATGGTTAGGGACTCTGACTTGTGAAAAAGGATGTTGGAAACCAAGAATCGTACTTTAAGAGTTATGAAATGTGTGTAAATGCGTGAATGTACCACAATGCCAGCGAACATTTTTTGGACACTGTTATATTTATAAGATTTTGTTTCTACAGATTTGTAACGCAAATTCTCCACGTGTGAAATTTTTATATGAGACTGTCACTGTAGCGGAAACTGGTGTCGTAAATATTTCAGTAAGAAATGTAAGTGACCTTGACGTAATGCGTTATGGGCGACCAGCTGTGCGAGTCGCCTGGAGAAAAAGCCATCAGGTGGAGAAAAAAAAAAGAGACCATTAACCTCGCTATTGACATTCCTTTGTAGAAAGCATCGCAAATACGACACGCTCAAACTTAAAAACATATGATTACACTGTGGAGCTCTCAATTTTTGATATTTTCTAAAATGCCTAATGAAATGATGAGAAACATTTTACATCTATTGTCTTTCTAGTTGAGGGATTACTGATTTTGTTTAATATCTAATTTCTAGCTGCACTGGAGCATTGGTTAGAATAAAATTTAATAGATGTACTAATATAGATATTTTATGCCTACAGATCCAGTAAATAATAACTTTATGAAGGAGCACAAAAGACATTTCCCTTCACAGGAATTGCTTAAATAATTTTTTAATGATTTGGTAACTTATCTGCTAGTGTAAGTTTTCGTGATGCATCACTCTAGTGTTAGATGTGACATAGGTATGAAAAATGGCCATTTTTACTGTAATATTTTTTCTGCTTGAGCTTTGTCATGTTCAGATATAACGTATTGCATTTGCTGCTGCTGTTTGCCAGGCATAGTGCTACTAAATTTCACTTTGTATTACTCTGTTAAGCTAGTTTTACTACTGATTTATTTTTTTTGTTGCTGCACATTGGCTCATATTAGTTGTAATATTGCATTTGCTTTGCTAATTTATACTGCTTGCTGTGCCATTTGTATTTTTTGTCATTGCTATTTGTATTAATTGTTTTGTGCTGCTGCATTGCCTCGTCCCTTAGTATAGCATCTGAGCTCAGTAGATTTAAGTTAGCTTACGAGAGGGTAGACTATATAAGAAAAGGAGTTGCGATGAATTTGAAGAAATGCACTGAGAGGTTATACGAGAAAAGTACAGAAAGCAGGTATAGATAGGACTTTTTGGAGATAATGAAGAACGAAGGGAGATCTCCGAGAAGTAAAGAAAGTTTTGTTTGCAAAATACTGCAGTACAACAAACCCTGTCCTTTCCTTGTGCTATCCCACTAAGTGTTTGTGTACCCTTGTGTATTTATGTTTATCTGATGAGACTTAAATTGTAGAATCTTTCTGATAATATGTTATTTTCTTTGTAAAGATGTTTAGACATTATTTATTCTGTTCTGTTTTAATGCTCATGTGTGAAGTTGATGTTTCAATAATTATTCTGATCTTTTATGTATTTACTTATGTCATAATTCCTGTAACACTAATGTATATGTTTATTTCTATTCTTTTGTAAAGTCCCTATTGCTACAAATGTTATCTGTACTGTTATGTTCTTTAATGATGTATTTTGTACCTTTGTAATGGTATTCTTATGTTATAAGATTGTAATTGACACCAGTTCATCATATTATTAACTTGTAAGTTCCATTTCACTGCACACGTTTCTGTTGGTCATAGTATATGGACAATATGTGAGAAGTAGGGACTGTTAGTGTTTGCACGTGTGTTAATCATTCAGCAAGGGACTGGATACCAGCATTGCTGGTTCTAAGGACAGTTCCAAAAACTTTGTGAGTGCACAAGTGGTGGTTATGGACTTGCTATATTATCCACAAGACTCTTCAACGGTGATTGTGCACCTGCACAGTCACAACAGATGGCTGCTGGCCATCTCTACAAGGACTACAGTGGATCTGCATCTTTGATGACCCAACGATACCATTATTTCTACAAGGACTGCAGTGGGTCTGCACCTCTGGTGGCCCACCAATACCACAATCTCTACAAGGACTGCAGTGGGTCTGCACCTCTGGTGGCCCACCAATACCACAATCTCTACAAGGACTGCAGTGGTTCTGCACCTCTGGTGGCCCACCAATACCATAATCTATACCAGGCCTACAGTGGGTCTGCTCTGTGATGACCTACCTACCAGTATTCGTCAAAACTTCGACTGACTCTGCTGTGGGTTTGCTGTGTTGTGGCCCATTACCTGTCAGCATGTTCGAGTCAAAACTGTCTTTCCGTTAGAAGGACAACACTACTTCTTCAAGACTGCATAGAAATCCACTACTTCCGTGTGCATTTTCTTTTACTGCTCAGACTTTGAGAAAAACACTGTCTTTATGGACCTTAAAAAAATTTTAGCTTATGACCAACATTGTATCAATAAGTGTGTGCATTTGATATCTTTGTTATTTTAATTATGAAAAATTTTTACAAATCTGTATTGGCCACTGCCCAAAACAATTTGTAAAATTTTTTGTGGGCAGCATGGGGGCTATGTAAGTAGGCTATTTAGGTTTTCTTATTGATAACGCCACATAGCGCTCTGTATGAAAATCACTGGCTGTGCTGTGTGCAGTCTGTGGCTAGTTTGCATTGTTGTCTGCCATTGTAGTGTTGGGCAGTTGCTGTTAACAGCGCATAGAGTTGCGCAGTTGCAGGTGAGCCGCCAGCAGTGGTGGATGTGGGGAGAGAAATGGCGGAGTTTTGAAATATTTAAGCCTGGATGTCATGAACTGCTATGTATATTATGATTTTTCAACACTATTAAGGTAAATACATTGTTTTTTCTCTATTAAAATCTTTCATTTTCTAACTATGCCTATCAGTAGTTAGTGCCTCCCGTAGTTTGAATCTTTTATTTAGCTGGCAGTAGTGGCGCTTGCTGTATTGCAGTAGTTCGAGTAACCAAGATTCAGTGACAGATGTTTACGTAATTACACCGTTGGATAACTTCACACTTATGAAATTGTATTTTGTCTGTACTTTGTGAACTGTTCATATTTTTTCGGAATCATTGTGATGCTATGAGAGCTTTGAATGATGTATTTGGTATGGGATCATGATTTTAAAGTACGTTTGAGGTAGATGACACTATTGAAATGGGCAGAGAAATTTTTTTAGGTTTTGACATTATTGCAGAAAGCTACGACGTTTTAGAGATTTGACTAAGGTGTTTAGATATTTTTTTTACGACGCGATGTGTATTATGATGTTGAGGTATGTTTATGATCAATAAGCTGATGCTATATGAGGAATTTGATTATGCTACGTATCTGTTATGGTGAAATATTGAAGAAATGTCGACGAATATGTATATGTGGAATAAGGTAAGGAATAATGAGTAATGGTTAGGGACTCTGACTTGTGAAAAAGGATGTTGGAAACCAAGAATCGTACTTTAAGAGTTATGAAATGTGTGTAAATGCGTGAATGTACCACAATGCCGGCGAACATTTTTTGGACACTGTTATATTTATAAGATTTTGTTTCTACAGATTTGTAACGCAAATTCTCCATGTGTGAAATTTTTATATGAGACTGTCACTGTAGCGGAAACTGGTGTCGTAAATATTTCAGTAAGAAATGTAAGTGACATTGACGTAATGCGTTATGGGCGACCAGCTGTGCGAGTCGCCTGGAAAAAAGCCATCAGGTGGAGAAAAAAAATAGAGACCATTAACCTCGCTATTGACATTCCTTTGTAGAAAGCATCGCAAATACGACACGCTCAAACTTAAAAACATATGATTACACTGTGGAGCTCTCAATTTATGATATTTTCTAAAATGCCTAATGAAATGATGAGAAACATTTTACATCTATTGTCTTTCTAATTGAGGGATTACTGATTTTGTTTAATATCTAATTTCTAGCTGCACTGGAGCATTGGTTAGAATAAAATTTAATAGATGTACTAATATAGATATTTTATGCCTACAGATCCAGTAAATAATAACTTTATGAAGGAGCACAAAAGACATTTCCCTTCACAGGAATTGCTTAAATAATTTTTTAATGATTTGGTAACTTATCTGCTAGTGTAAGTTTTCGTGATGCATCACTCTAGTGTTAAGATGTGACATAGGTATGAAAAATGGCCATTTTTACTGTAATATTTTTTCTGCTTGAGCTTTGTCATGTTCAGATATAACGTATTGCATTTGCTGCTGCTGTTTGCCAGGCATAGTGCTACTAAATTTCACTTTGTATTACTCTGTTAAGCTAGTTTTACTACTGATTTATTTTTTTTGTTGCTGCACATTGGCTCATATTAGTTGTAATATTGCATTTGCTTTGCTAATTTATACTGCTTGCTGTGCCATTTGTATTTTTTGTCATTGCTATTTGTATTAATTGTTTTGTGCTGCTGCATTGCCTCATCCCTTAGTTTAGCATCTGAGCTCAGTAGATTTAAGTTAGCTTACGAGAGGGTAGACTATATAAGAAAAGGAGTTGCGATGAATTTGAAGAAATGCACTGAGAGGTTATACGAGAAAAGTACAGAAAGCAGGTATAGATAGGACTTTTTGGAGATAATGAAGAACGAAGGGAGATCTCCGAGAAGTAAAGAAAGTTTTGTTTGCAAAATACTGCAGTACAACAAACCCTGTCCTTTCCTTGTGCTATCCCACTAAGTGTTTGTGTACCCTTGTGTATTTATGTTTATCTGATGAGACTTAAATTGTAGAATCTTTCTGATAATATGTTATTTTCTTTGTAAAGATGTTTAGACATTATTTATTCTGTTCTGTTTTAATGCTCATGTGTGAAGTTGATGTTTCAATAATTATTCTGATCTTTTATGTATTTACTTATGTCATAATTCCTGTAACACTAATGTATATGTTTATTTCTATTCTTTTGTAAAGTCCCTATTGCTACAAATGTTATCTGTACTGTTATGTTCTTTAATGATGTATTTTGTACCTTTGTAATGGTATTCTTATGTTATAAGATTGTAATTGACACCAGTTCATCATATTATTAACTTGTAAGTTCCATTTCACTGCACACGTTTCTGTTGGTCATAGTATATGGACAATATGTGAGAAGTAGGGACTGTTAGTGTTTGCACGTGTGTTAATCATTCAGCAAGGGACTGGATACCAGCATTGCTGGTTCTAAGGACAGTTCCAAAAACTTTGTGAGTGCACAAGTGGTGGTTATGGACTTGCTATATTATCCACAAGACTCTTCAACGGTGATTGTGCACCTGCACAGTCACAACAGATGGCTGCTGGCCATCTCTACAAGGACTACAGTGGATCTGCATCTTTGATGACCCAACGATACCATTATTTCTACAAGGACTGCAGTGGGTCTGCACCTCTGGTGGCCCACCAATACCACAATCTCTACAAGGACTGCAGTGGGTCTGCACCTCTGGTGGCCCACCAATACCACAATCTCTACAAGGACTGCAGTGGTTCTGCACCTCTGGTGGCCCACCAATACCATAATCTATACCAGGCCTACAGTGGGTCTGCTCTGTGATGACCTACCTACCAATATTCGTCAAAACTTCGACTGACTCTGCTGTGGGTTTGCTGTGTTGTGGCCCATTACCTGTCAGCATGTTCGAGTCAAAACTGTCTTTCCGTTAGAAGGACAACACTACTTCTTCAAGACTGCATAGAAATCCACTACTTCCGTGTGCATTTTCTTTTACTGCTCAGACTTTGAGGAAAACACTGTCTTTATGGACCTTAAAAAAATTTTAGGTTACGACCAACATTGTATCAATAAGTGTGTGCATTTGATATCTTTGTTATTGTAATTATGAAAAATTTTTACAAATCTGTATTGGCCACTGCCCAAAACAATTTGTAAAATTTTTTGTGGGCAGCATGGGGGCTATGTAAGTAGGCTATTTAGGTTTTCTTATTGATAACGCCACATAGCGCTCTGTATGAAAATCACTGGCTGTGCTGTGTGCAGTCTGTGGCTAGTTTGCATTGTTGTCTGCCATTGTAGTGTTGGGCAGTTGCTGTTAACAGCGCATAGAGTTGCGCAGTTGCAGGTGAGCCGCCAGCAGTGGTGGATGTGGGGAGAGAAATGGCGGAGTTTTGAAATATTTAAGCCTGGATGTCATGAACTGCTATGTATATTATGATTTTTCAACACTATTAAGGTAAATACATTGTTTTTTCTCTATTAAAATCTTTCATTTTCTAACTATGCCTATTAGTAGTTAGTGCCTTCCGTAGTTTGAATCTTTTATTTAGCTGCTAGTAGGGGTGCTTGCTGTATTGCAGTAGTTCGAGTAACCAAGATTCAGTGACAGATGTTTACGTAATTACACCGTTGGATAACTTCACACTTATGAAATTGTATTTTGTCTGTACTTTGTGAACTGTTCATATTTTTTCGGAATCATTGTGATGCTATGAGAGCTTTGAATGATGTATTTCGTATGGGATCATGATTTTAAAGTACGTTTGATGTAGATGACACTATTGAAATGGGCAGAGAAATTTTTTTAGGTTTTGACATTATTGCAGAAAGCTACGACGTTTTAGAGATTTGACTGAGATGTTAAGATATGTTTTTTACGACGACGATGTGTATTATGATGTTGTGGTATGTTTATGATCAATAAGCTGATGCTATATGAGGAATTTGATTATGCTACGTATCTGTTATGGTGAAATATTGAAGAAATGTTGACGAATATGTATATGTGGAATAAGGTAAGGAATAATGAGTAATGGTTAGGGACTCTGACTTGTGAAAAAGGATGTTGGAAACCAAGAATCGTACTTTAAGAGTTATGAAATGTGTGTAAATGCGTGAATGTACCACAATGCCGGCGAACATTTTTTGGACACTGTTATATTTATAAGATTTTGTTTCTACAGATTTGTAACGCAAATTCTCCACGTGTGAAATTTTTATATGAGACTGTCACTGTAGCGGAAACTGGTGTCGTAAATATTTCAGTAAGAAATGTAAGTGACATTGACGTAATGCGTTATGGGCGACCAGCTGTGCGAGTCGCCTGGAGAAAAAGCCATCAGGTGGAGAAAAAAAAAAAGAGACCATTAACCTCGCTATTGACATTCCTTTGTAGAAAGCATCGCAAATACGACACGCTCAAACTTAAAAACATATGATTACACTGTGGAGCTCTCAATTTATGATATTTTCTAAAATGCCTAATGAAATGATGAGAAACATTTTACATCTATTGTCTTTCTAATTGAGGGATTACTGATTTTGTTTAATATCTAATTTCTAGCTGCACTGGAGCATTGGTTAGAATAAAATTTAATATATGTACTAATGTAGATATTTTATGCCTACAGATCCAGTAAATAATAACTTTATGAAGGAGCACAAAAGACATTTCCCTTCACAGGAATTGCTTAAATAATTTTTTAATGATTTGGTAACTTATCTGCTAGTGTAAGTTTTCGTGATGCATCACTCTAGTGTTAAGATGTGACATAGGTATGAAAAATGGCCATTTTTACTGTAATATTTTTTCTGCTTGAGCTTTGTCATGTTCAGATATAACGTATTGCATTTGCTGCTGCTGTTTGCCAGGCATAGTGCTACTAAATTTCACTTTGTATTACTCTGTTAAGCTAGTTTTACTACTGATTTATTTTTTTTGTTGCTGCACATTGGCTCATATTAGTTGTAATATTGCATTTGCTTTGCTAATTTATACTGCTTGCTGTGCCATTTGTATTTTTTGTCATTGCTATTTGTATTAATTGTTTTGTGCTGCTGCATTGCCTCGTCCCTTAGTTTAGCATCTGAGCTCAGTAGATTTAAGTTAGCTTACGAGAGGGTAGACTATATAAGAAAAGGAGTTGCGATGAATTTGAAGAAATGCACTGAGAGGTTATACGAGAAAAGTACAGAAAGCAGGTATAGATAGGACTTTTTGGAGATAATGAAGAACGAAGGGAGATCTCCGAGAAGTAAAGAAAGTTTTGTTTGCAAAATACTGCAGTACAACAAACCCTGTCCTTTCCTTGTGCTATCCCACTAAGTGTTTGTGTACCCTTGTGTATTTATGTTTATCTGATGAGACTTAAATTGTAGAATCTTTCTGATAATATGTTATTTTCTTTGTAAAGATGTTTAGACATTATTTATTCTGTTCTGTTTTAATGCTCATGTGTGAAGTTGATGTTTCAATAATTATTCTGATCTTTTATGTATTTACTTATGTCATAATTCCTGTAACACTAATGTATATGTTTATTTCTATTCTTTTGTAAAGTCCCTATTGCTACAAATGTTATCTGTACTGTTATGTTCTTTAATGATGTATTTTGTACCTTTGTAATGGTATTCTTATGTTATAAGATTGTAATTGACACCAGTTCATCATATTATTAACTTGTAAGTTCCATTTCACTGCACACGTTTCTGTTGGTCATAGTATATGGACAATATGTGAGAAGTAGGGACTGTTAGTGTTTGCACGTGTGTTAATCATTCAGCAAGGGACTGGATACCAGCATTGCTGGTTCTAAGGACAGTTCCAAAAACTTTGTGAGTGCACAAGTGGTGGTTATGGACTTGCTATATTATCCACAAGACTCTTCAACGGTGATTGTGCACCTGCACAGTCACAACAGATGGCTGCTGGCCATCTCTACAAGGACTACAGTGGATCTGCATCTTTGATGACCCAACGATACCATTATTTCTACAAGGACTGCAGTGGGTCTGCACCTCTGGTGGCCCACCAATACCACAATCTCTACAAGGACTGCAGTGGGTCTGCACCTCTGGTGGCCCACCAATACCACAATCTCTACAAGGACTGCAGTGGTTCTGCACCTCTGGTGGCCCACCAATACCATAATCTATACCAGGCCTACAGTGGGTCTGCTCTGTGATGACCTACCTACCAATATTCGTCAAAACTTCGACTGACTCTGCTGTGGGTTTGCTGTGTTGTGGCCCATTACCTGTCAGCATGTTCGAGTCAAAACTGTCTTTCCGTTAGAAGGACAACACTACTTCTTCAAGACTGCATAGAAATCCACTACTTCCGTGTGCATTTTCTTTTACTGCTCAGACTTTGAGGAAAACACTGTCTTTATGGACCTTAAAAAAATTTTAGGTTACGACCAACATTGTATCAATAAGTGTGTGCATTTGATATCTTTGTTATTGTAATTATGAAAAATTTTTACAAATCTGTATTGGCCACTGCCCAAAACAATTTGTAAAATTTTTTGTGGGCAGCATGGGGGCTATGTAAGTAGGCTATTTAGGTTTTCTTATTGATAACGCCACATAGCGCTCTGTATGAAAATCACTGGCTGTGCTGTGTGCAGTCTGTGGCTAGTTTGCATTGTTGTCTGCCATTGTAGTGTTGGGCAGTTGCTGTTAACAGCGCATAGAGTTGCGCAGTTGCAGGTGAGCCGCCAGCAGTGGTGGATGTGGGGAGAGAAATGGCGGAGTTTTGAAATATTTAAGCCTGGATGTCATGAACTGCTATGTATATTATGATTTTTCAACACTATTAAGGTAAATACATTGTTTTTTCTCTATTAAAATCTTTCATTTTCTAACTATGCCTATCAGTAGTTAGTGCCTTCCGTAGTTTGAATCTTTTATTTAGCTGCTAGTAGGGGTGCTTGCTGTATTGCAGTAGTTCGAGTAACCAAGATTCAGTGACAGATGTTTACGTAATTACACCGTTGGATAACTTCACACTTATGAAATTGTATTTTGTCTGTACTTTGTGAACTGTTCATATTTTTTCGGAATCATTGTGATGCTATGAGAGCTTTGAATGATGTATTTCGTATGGGATCATGATTTTAAAGTACGTTTGAGGTAGATGACACTATTGAAATGGGCAGAGAAATTTTTTTAGGTTTTGACATTATTGCAGAAAGCTACGACGTTTTAGAGATTTGACTGAGATGTTAAGATATGTTTTTTACGACGACGATGTGTATTATGATGTTGTGGTATGTTTATGATCAATAAGCTGATGCTATATGAGGAATTTGATTATGCTACGTATCTGTTATGGTGAAATATTGAAGAAATGTTGACGAATATGTATATGTGGAATAAGGTAAGGAATAATGAGTAATGGTTAGGGACTCTGACTTGTGAAAAAGGATGTTGGAAACCAAGAATCGTACTTTAAGAGTTATGAAATGTGTGTAAATGCGTGAATGTACCACAATGCCGGCGAACATTTTTTGGACACTGTTATATTTATAAGATTTTGTTTCTACAGATTTGTAACGCAAATTCTCCACGTGTGAAATTTTTATATGAGACTGTCACTGTAGCGGAAACTGGTGTCGTAAATATTTCAGTAAGAAATGTAAGTGACATTGACGTAATGCGTTATGGGCGACCAGCTGTGCGAGTCGCCTGGAGAAAAAGCCATCAGGTGGAGAAAAAAAAAAGAGACCATTAACCTCGCTATTGACATTCCTTTGTAGAAAGCATCGCAAATACGACACGCTCAAACTTAAAAACATATGATTACACTGTGGAGCTCTCAATTTATGATATTTTCTAAAATGCCTAATGAAATGATGAGAAACATTTTACATCTATTGTCTTTCTAATTGAGGGATTACTGATTTTGTTTAATATCTAATTTCTAGCTGCACTGGAGCATTGGTTAGAATAAAATTTAATATATGTACTAATGTAGATATTTTATGCCTACAGATCCAGTAAATAATAACTTTATGAAGGAGCACAAAAGACATTTCCCTTCACAGGAATTGCTTAAATAATTTTTTAATGATTTGGTAACTTATCTGCTAGTGTAAGTTTTCGTGATGCATCACTCTAGTGTTAAGATGTGACATAGGTATGAAAAATGGCCATTTTTACTGTAATATTTTTTCTGCTTGAGCTTTGTCATGTTCAGATATAACGTATTGCATTTGCTGCTGCTGTTTGCCAGGCATAGTGCTACTAAATTTCACTTTGTATTACTCTGTTAAGCTAGTTTTACTACTGATTTATTTTTTTTGTTGCTGCACATTGGCTCATATTAGTTGTAATATTGCATTTGCTTTGCTAATTTATACTGCTTGCTGTGCCATTTGTATTTTTTGTCATTGCTATTTGTATTAATTGTTTTGTGCTGCTGCATTGCCTCGTCCCTTAGTTTAGCATCTGAGCTCAGTAGATTTAAGTTAGCTTACGAGAGGGTAGACTATATAAGAAAAGGAGTTGCGATGAATTTGAAGAAATGCACTGAGAGGTTATACGAGAAAAGTACAGAAAGCAGGTATAGATAGGACTTTTTGGAGATAATGAAGAACGAAGGGAGATCTCCGAGAAGTAAAGAAAGTTTTGTTTGCAAAATACTGCAGTACAACAAACCCTGTCCTTTCCTTGTGCTATCCCACTAAGTGTTTGTGTACCCTTGTGTATTTATGTTTATCTGATGAGACTTAAATTGTAGAATCTTTCTGATAATATGTTATTTTCTTTGTAAAGATGTTTAGACATTATTTATTCTGTTCTGTTTTAATGCTCATGTGTGAAGTTGATGTTTCAATAATTATTCTGATCTTTTATGTATTTACTTATGTCATAATTCCTGTAACACTAATGTATATGTTTATTTCTATTCTTTTGTAAAGTCCCTATTGCTACAAATGTTATCTGTACTGTTATGTTCTTTAATGATGTATTTTGTACCTTTGTAATGGTATTCTTATGTTATAAGATTGTAATTGACACCAGTTCATCATATTATTAACTTGTAAGTTCCATTTCACTGCACACGTTTCTGTTGGTCATAGTATATGGACAATATGTGAGAAGTAGGGACTGTTAGTGTTTGCACGTGTGTTAATCATTCAGCAAGGGACTGGATACCAGCATTGCTGGTTCTAAGGACAGTTCCAAAAACTTTGTGAGTGCACAAGTGGTGGTTATGGACTTGCTATATTATCCACAAGACTCTTCAACGGTGATTGTGCACCTGCACAGTCACAACAGATGGCTGCTGGCCATCTCTACAAGGACTACAGTGGATCTGCATCTTTGATGACCCAACGATACCATTATTTCTACAAGGACTGCAGTGGGTCTGCACCTCTGGTGGCCCACCAATACCACAATCTCTACAAGGACTGCAGTGGGTCTGCACCTCTGGTGGCCCACCAATACCACAATCTCTACAAGGACTGCAGTGGTTCTGCACCTCTGGTGGCCCACCAATACCATAATCTATACCAGGCCTACAGTGGGTCTGCTCTGTGATGACCTACCTACCAATATTCGTCAAAACTTCGACTGACTCTGCTGTGGGTTTGCTCTGTTGTGGCCCATTACCTGTCAGCATGTCACGAGTCAAAACTGTCTTTCCGTTAGAAGGACAACACTACTTCTTCAAGACTGCATGGAAATCCACTACTTCCGTGTGCATTTTCTTTTACTGCTCAGACTTTGAGAAAAACACTGTCTTTATGGACCTTAAAAAAATTTTAGCTTATGACCAACATTGTATCAATAAGTGTGTGCATTTGATATCTTTGTTATTGTAATTATGAAAAATTTTTACAAATCTGTATTGGCCACTGCCCAAAACAATTTGTAAAATTTTTTGTGGGCAGCATGGGGGCTATGTAAGTAGGCTATTTAGGTTTTCTTATTGATAACGCCACATAGCGCTCTGTATGAAAATCACTGGCTGTGCTGTGTGCAGTCTGTGGCTAGTTTGCATTGTTGTCTGCCATTGTAGTGTTGGGCAGTTGCTGTTAACAGCGCGTAGCGTTGCGCAGTTGGAGATGAGCCACCAGCAGTGGTGGATGTGGGGAGAGAAATGGCGGAGTTTTGAAATTTGTAAGACTGGATGTCATGAACTGCTATGTACATTATGATTTTTCTACAGTATTAAGGTAAATACATTGTTTATTCTCTATTAAAATCTTTCATTTTCTAACTATGCCTATCAGTAGTTAGTGCCTTCCGTAGTTTGAATCTTGCGGTCTTGCGGTTCCAGACTGCAGTGCCTTTAACCGCACAGCCACTTCGGCCGGCCATTTTGCCATCATTGGCGATGATGTGGCGCAGACCAATAGCGATATTCTGCAAGACGCGCTGAAGTGTCAGAACATCGAAGCTGTCAATGACCTCCTGAATGGCTGTTTCCCGCTCAGCAATGGTTTTGGGATTATTGCTCTACATCTTGTCTTTAATATAGCCCCACTAAAAGGAGTCGCATGCGTTCAGGTCCGGAGATGTGGCGGCCTATCAAGGCCCATGCCAGTGGCCTCTGGGTACCCCAGACCCAGAATGTCGTCGCCAAAGTGTTCCTCCAGGACATCAAACACTCTCCCGCTTCGATGGGGTCGAGCTCCGTCTTGCATGGACCACATCCTGTCGAAATCAGGGTCACTTTGGATAATGGGCATGAAACTGTCTTCCAAAATCATCATTTACCGCTAGGTGGTCACCGTGCCTTCATGGAAGGGTGAAGAGACGTCTCGATCGCGAAATTCGGATTCTCAGTCCCCCAGATGCGCCAATTTTGCTTCTTGACGAATCCATCCAAATGACAGTGGGCTTCGTCGCTAAACCAAACCATGCATTCGTATACTAATTCCCATTATGTCCCTCGACCAACCGTGGAATTTGAACGTCCTATCGCAAACCATTCAGAAGTTATGACGATTTTATTTCATTTAGTTCAGTAATTGACACCCTGTACCTATTGGCTATTGACGGTTAATAGAATTAAAATAGCCTGAACCCAAAAAAACTTTAACATGAACAAGCCCACAGCGCACCAAAATAAAACTTGAACAAGAAGCACTGGAAATTACTCTAATTTTGAGTTTACACATTTAGGAACAGAGGAAAAAACTATCATTATCAACATGGGCTTAATTATTCTGATAATCAGGACCAGCTAGCCTTCTAGACACTTATACCACGATTCAGATCTACAAACAGGATCCCGGATAATATGAAACCAAGAATATGAGGGTAATAAGAACAATTACTTACAGAGGAATCAATTAACATATTGCCTCTACGCATAAATGCCCGTTTACTTATGAAAATTTGGCCAGTGCCAGATAATAAAACATTAAAAAAAATGAACAAATTAAGAAACTGCAACCACGAATCTTAAAACATTTAAATCTGTCCGAAGCTAGATAATAAAATTTAAGGAAATTTCAAATTTTGGGCAATGGCCGTACACGGCCCTGCGAACCATTAACCTAACATTAAGTAAAACACAAAATGATAAAAATTTTTGAAAGAAGGAAAATAAAGCAAAATATTAGAATTATTGTGGCAGAAGCCCGTAATAAAGTTACGTAATTTAATTCTCTTTGGAGCGAGGTCATGCGCAAGACAGCACGCGCAGTGAAGACGATGTCAGCAGCCGATGCACTATGGGGCCAACAGGTTCTTAGTTTTGCTCCACTCTGAATAAATATCGCCGTAGTCAATAACGGTAATTCCTGCGGTAATTCACTTTGACCTTTCTTAACACCGTAAGATACTGCTCGTGTGATGATGAACACGTCGCTCTCTAAGTTCACAATCTGTGTGGAATGCCACTAACCTCTACTAACCTCCTTGTGGCTTCCGCTGTTCTGTTCAATTTAATCATGTCACTTGCATCTGCTGTCCCGAATATGGTCTTTAGTATCCTACCTCCAGCGTCTATCTAACTCCTTTTTACCCAACTGGACCAGTGAGCTACCAACCTGATCACTTTCTTCATTTGCTCCTAAAAATCGTGCATACTCCCCGAGTAACCTCCTGCGCTCCTATGAGACCTCTAGCAGTATTTCGCTACTATTTACCAAACGTTGTACCCTTGGAAATACCTCATCACATATTAAACATAAAACACAATGACCATTCATGACTGGATAACAGTACGTCTGGTTCCCTGGAAAATAGAGCTCATGCGTCCAGGTAATGATCGTGCAGCGCCCCTACTCTACACCTGCCGAAATTAAAATTCTTCTTTTTTGGCCCTTCTTTTCTATAGAAAGATGAGGACAGGTATCCATATCACCTCTCCTCCCCTAAGAAGGCTACTGTCATCGAACAGCACGTCTTAACATACTAGTGATCACTTCTTAATGATCACACCCTTTCTTGTTTTGGGTCATCGGTCTTCTGACCACAAAAATACAAACTTACAACCTTATCTAAAACAAAGTTAATGCCCTACATTAGACACAAAAAATAATCCTAATCACAATTTACCTTATAGTTACTTCATTTATTTCTTTTGTCTTGATGCCTACCGTGCTTGACCTCCTTCTCTTGTTCTCGTCTCTCTGCTTCTTCCTCTTTGCATTATTACTCACTTTCATAGCAGCTTTAGCTTTAGATTTATTGGTGATGTGGTTTCATTTACTTGGAACTGGTATTGATACCGTGTTAGAAACATCTTTGTTGTTACCTTCGAAGTACATGGACTTAATAACACCATCCATTGTCCTATTTTATACTCTGAGATAACGCTCCCACAGGTTTTACTGTCTTTTCCTGCTTTTCCAACGCCTTAGTGATTGTATATAGCATTCCCGGATATACTGCCGCGTCAATTCAGGGTTAAACCTCGAGCTTTCGACGTACCTCCATCCTCTTCGTCAGGAGCAACTGACTTCTGCTATGATGGGCTTATATAGCCCGTCGCACAACATAGAGGTCTTATAATTGCTTGGTAATTAAGTAATACTATCACAGATAGTCTCGAAAGCTCGAGGTTTTACCCTGAATTTACGTGGCAAGAAGTCACAATTCCGGAGTAATTATCACTTCTCACGGGTTCTAAGTTGCCCCACAAATTCCTCTCCTGTGCCAATCTCTTCATCTCGCAGTAATATTTGCAACCCACGCCCACAATTATTTGCTCGATGCATGCCAATCTCTGTATTACTGTACAGTTTTTACCCTCTGCAGCTCCTTCTAGTAACATGGAAGTTGTTTCCTGATGTCTTAACATATGTCATGTCCCTTTTTCTTGAGTGTTTAACATATATTCCTTTCCTCGCTCATTCTCCAGAGAACTTCCTCATTCCTTAGCTTACCAGTTCAAATAATTTTCAGCATTCTTCAGTAGTACCACATATCAGATGTTTAGATTCTCTTCTTTTCCGATTTTCCCACAGTCCTTGTTTCACTACTATACAATGCTGTGCTCCAAACGTATATTCTGAGAAAGTTTTTCATCAAACTAAGGCCTATGTTTGATACTAGAAGCTAGCCAGGAGTTCCCTTTTTGTCAGTGCTAGTCTGTTTTTGATATCCTTCTCGCTCTCTGTCCGTCATAGGTTGTTTTACTGCCTAAGTAGCAGGATTCCTTACCTTCATCTGCTTGGAGATCGTCAATTCTGACGTTAAGTTTCTCCATGTTCTCATTTCTGCTACTTCTCATTACTTTCGCCTTTCTTCGATTTAGTCTCAACCTATATTGTGCTCTCCTTGGACTGTTCATTCGTTTCAGCACATTCTGTAATTCTTCTTCACTTTCACTGAGGATAATAATGTCATCAGTGAATCTTATCACTGATATCATTTCACCCTGAATTTTAATCCCATCCATGAGTGTTTCTTGTTTTTCCATCGTTGCTTCTTCCATTTGTAGATTAGACAGTAGTGACGAACTATTAAAAATCTGTCTTACACCTTTTCAATCAGAACACTTCCTTCTTGATCTTCCACTCTCATTATTCCATCTTGGTTCTTGTACATATTCTATATTACTCATATTTCTCTACAGCTTACCATTATTCTCCTCTGAATTTCGAACATCTTATACCATTTCAAAATGTCGGACGCTTTTTCCAGGTCTACAAATCCTATGGATGTTTCTTGTTCACATTATCAACTGCAACGTCAGTAGTGTGTCTCTGGTGCGTTTAAAATTTAAAGCAAAACTGGTCATCATCTGACATCTCAGTTTTTGTTTCCATTCTTCTGTATGCTATTCTTGCCGGCAACTTTGATACATGAGCTAGTAAGCTAATTGTGCAATAATTCTCACATTTGTCGGCTCTTGCAGTCTTCGAAATTGTGTGGATGATGTTTTTCCGAAAGTCAGATAGTACTCACCAGCCTCACACATTCTACACAACAACGCGAATAGTCATTTTGTTGCTACCTACCACAATGGTGTTAGATATTCAGTGGTTAAACATCACTTAATGTCGGCGGGAGTGAATAATACGTTGCAGTAGTATAATCGGCCATCCTCAAGGAAAGGATACGACGTATAAGGTACGGAATGGATGCTAATGCATGCTGCTTTTATAGCTGCCTGCTCTTTTTATGCTGAGTTCTCTCGTTTTGACTGGGAGTGTGCAGCTCATGAAACAGTTCACCATAGCAATACAACGGCTAAACAAACAAAGAAATCGAACTCGCAAACACGCAAAGATCGGTGTCATCACATGGAACGATACGCACTGTCATCAATATGTGGGCAGGAACCTGGAAGAATAAGCTAACTCGCCCTTAATAAAGGATTGCATTTCGCTCCTACACCACGCACTGTATGGATGTGGTGTTCATTAGGGAGTCGAACAGTGTTGCGGCATCTCTTACCACTGGACGGTGACAAGCTAACACCACCATTCGCATTTTAGCCTCAGCCACGGCTCCATGGTCTGACATCAGCAGAGAAGAGACAGATAGAGAGAGAGAGAAAGATGAAGATCTTGTGGTGCTCCCGGCGTCAATGAAAATTCCATGGTTGTTCTGTATACCATTGAACATAGCAAGACAGCAGTATCTTTGCTGGAAGGTAGCTCGTACGAATGCCTAAAACGGGACCCAGATCTGTCATATAGCAGAAAAGCAGTGAAACTCCTGAAGAATTCTGGTCTACCAAAGGCTGTTTTCAAAAATATTAGAGCACGAGCTCCTAGACTTACCAGGCTGCTCGGATTATCTAAACACCACAAGGAAAGTTTTCCATTGAGGCCAAATGTTAGCGCTATTGGTTCTACTACCTCCACGCTGGCCAAATATTTAACTACGTTGATGACTCCGCCAGTGGGCCGCTGCGAGCATCACATCAGAGCTAAGATGTTCATGGAAAAAATTAAGCCGACCAGAGATGGCCGAAACAATATTTTATTCACGCAGAGTGTGTTCTCACTATTCAAAAAACTTCCTGTGGAGGGCGGATTGAAACTGTTGGCAGAGCATTTTCATCCTGAAACGGTAAAGTTGTCCCAACATATTTCACAACCACCAACTCCTTGTATGTAGGTAAATTTTATGAACTGACGGACGGAATAAGAATGGGTTCGCCGTTGTCTCCAGCAGCGGCCAACTTTTTCGTGGAACATTCTGAAAAGGTGAATTGTATTTGCCTCCCATTCGTCCATCCTAATTTGTATGGATTTGCAACACAGAGTGAAAGTTCTTGAGAACTTCCTTGGACATATGACATATGAACATCCAATTCAGTGTCGAGAGAGAGAGAGAAAATGAATGAAGGCTGCCCTGCCAATTTTAGATGTTTTGGTACAACGAAAGTAGGATGCACGGATCGGCCACTCAGTGTACCGCAAGCCGACGCATACTGATTTACATCTTAGCGCCTACAGTCTCCACCATCGAGTCCAGAAGAGAGCAGTTTTAAATACATTGGTACACAGGGCAAAACTACTTCTGACAGTGATAACTTGTATAACGAAGTTAATCACCTAAAAAACGGGTTCCGAAAGAGTGGTTTTTTTCGTGTGATATGAAGGCAGCGTTCTTCAAGAAAAGAAAACGTGAAAAAGTTGAACATTCACGTGGTGAGCCTTCCTTTCTGCGGCGCTTCATTCAGAAAATAGACAGCGTCCTGGGAAGACAAGGTATAAGACCTGTTTCCGACCTTCTAAGAAGATAAAGATTAAACGCCCTGTTAAGGACAGTCTCGGCCTCAGGGTCCCTGGGATCCCTTCTGAGTGCTGAAGCCATTACGTCGATCAGTTCATCCACATCGTTTCTAACAGCTGTGCAGAACATATTAAAAACAGAGAACTGGAGAAGTGTACAGTTGTTGAGCAGAGCCCCACGAACAGACACAAAATACTGTTTGACGAAGCAATTTTCTATCCCAGGCTGTACAAGTTTTACAGAAGCTCTAAATGTAACACGAACACCAATCGGAGATGCTTTTAATACATTGCACAACGAAACTGTCTCGAAATCTGTCAGAAAATCTAAAGTGATTCTGGTCGTATGTGAGGTACATAAGCGGAATGAGAAAGTCTATACCTTCGACGTACTATAACAATGGTGATGTTACTGATAAGAGAGCCACTGCAGCAGAGATACTAAATACGAGTCCGAAGCTCCTTCACCAAAGAAGACGAAGTAAATGTTGCAGAATTCGAATGAAGAAGTCGTGGTCTAGTGACTAGCGTTGCTACTCCTGGATCACGGGGTCCCGTGTTCGATTCCCGGCTGGGTTGGGAATTTTCTCTACCCGGCGACTGGGTGTTTGTGTTGTTGTCATCATTCCATCATCATTCATAAAAGTGACTAGATTGGACTGTAAAGGTGTCAGGGCGCTGATGACCGCGCAGTAGAGCGCCCCACAAACCCAACATCATCATCATCGAGTGAAGAATGAGTAACTTAGATATACTCAGTGTAGCAAAGCAGGTTATATCACTTAATGAAGGGAAGGTCTCCGGTCCTGATGGTGTACCAGGCAGGTTCCTTTGAGTATGCTGAATACAAAAGTTTCGAATGTGGCAATCGTGTGCAACCGGTTGAAAGCTCGCTGCCAAGAAAGGAAATAGGAATAATTCGGTGAATTACAGATCCGTATCGCTAACGTCGATCTGCAGCAGGATTCTGGAACATACGCCGTGTTCAAACATTATGTGTTATTTCGAAGAAAACGAACTATTGACAAACAGCCAACTCGGGTATAGAAAATATCATTCTCGTGAAAAACAACTAGCTCTTTATTACCACGAAATAATGAGTGCTACTAACAGGGGATGTAAATTTGATTTCATAGTTTTATGTTTCCAGGAGTTTTCCACAACGTACCTCACAAGCGAATTCAAATTAAATTGCTATCCTATGAACAGTTGTCGGAGTTGTGCGACTGGTTTCGTGATTTCTGTCCGAAAGTCATCAAGTAAAACTGAAGTAATATCAGGTGTCCTCAAGGAAGTGTTATAGACTCTATGCTTTTCCTGGTGTACATAAACTATTTACGAGACAGTCTGAGTAGAACTCTTAGATTTTTTGCAGATTATGCTGTCGTTTACCGTCTTATAAACTCATTAGATTACCAAAATAAATTGGAAAACGATCTATGTAAGATACCTGTATGGTGCAAAGAATGACAATTGACTCTAAATAATGGAACGCGTGAAGTCATCCACATGAGTACCAAAAGGAATCCGCTAAGCTTTGGTTACACGATAAATCACACAAATCTAAAGGCTGTAAATCCAACTGAATACTTAGGGATTACGAATAACAGGTCTACCGACAAGAGACTATACTTGTTACTCCTCTTCTGGAGCATTGCTATGTGGTGTGGAATCCGCATCAGATAAGATCGACGGGGAACATGTAAAAAGTTTAAAAAAGTTCACCTCGTTTTGTACTACCGCAAAACAGGGGAGATGGCGCCACGGATATGATACGTGAACGTGAACTGAATTGACACTATACGCGACCACATTACCAACCAATCAGAACCAGTCTGGGGGGAGGCGGCAAGAAGTCAGATAATGTTTCAAATAACGGAGCTGTCGTGAAATACTTCGTGCCTTAGTATTTGCTCGCTGGATCTTTCTCCACAGTTCCTCCACCCTTCTTGCAACTTCCCGGATCGGCTCTGCATTCCTGACACCTAGAGTCAACTCGCTAGTTCTACGCTCTCAATACGAAGGATAAATAGGTGCCTGTATTCCCACGTCCCATCTCCAGCGGTAATTCGGTTGAATACCGCCCTTCGATTGTGCTATTACGGTACCAATCGAAGCGATAGGTGTTGCAGGTTTCAGCCAGCCAGCCAGCCGAGCAGCAGCGGTCCGGTAGAGCAGCAGCGGTCCAGCCGAGCAGTAGCAGCAGGAGCAGGAGCAGCGGTCCCGGCCAGCAGCAGCGGTCCAGCCGGCAGCCAGCCAGCCCGCCCTCCAGAAGCGGCGGTCCAGCCAACCTGCCCTCGAGCAGCAGCAGCAGTCCTGCCAGCCAGCCAGCCAACCAGCCAGCCAGCCAGCCCTCCAGCAGCAGCAGCAGCAGCGGCGGCCCCGGCCCTGTCCGTGGCAGCAGCAGCAGCTGCGGCATTCCTGCCAGCCATCGTCAGCGCCAGCGCCAGCAGCGTGGGACTCTGGTCTTCGTCCGTCTTCGTCTTCATCCGTCTTCATCTTCATCCGTCTTCGTCTTCATCCATCTTCATCTTCATCCGTCTTCGTCTTCGTCTGTCCTCAGTTTTTTCCTTTCCTTTCGTCGTGTGAATTTTTGTTTATCCCTGTCGTCATGTCAGCCCCCACCACCACTACCACCACAGCCATAGTTTATACTTCCCCCTCCGCCGCCACCACCACCGTTACGTGGTGTGCCCAGTCAGTGCTCTTTGTCGCCCCCTCTCCAGCTTCTTCCTCCCGCTCCTCTCCCTCTGATCCCTTCTCCCCACTCCTCCAGCCTGTCACTGCTGCTCCAGCAATGGTGGTGGCCCGTCTGGCCACTGCCCATGCCTAACTCTCCCCATCGACTTCGCCATCACCGCCACCACCGTCGCCGTCGCTGTCGCCGTCGCCTTTACCGCCACAATCTCCGGCGCCGATTGCAGCGTCCATGCCGGGACCTGCCCCCTTCCCGCCACATCCCTATAGGTCCCGTCCCTCATGTCACCACCCACCCTTCTGCCGCCGATAAACGCCCTAGTGACACCACCACCTCCTCTGCTCCCAAAAGAGCCCCGACCTGTCCTCCTTCCCCCCGCAAGGATGCCATGGATGTCTCCCCGCCTGGCCCTGCTCCATCCGCCTCCACCTCCTCCTCCTCCTCCTCCCCCCTCTTTATACAAATACCTCCTCTCCCACCCCGATCCTTCCCTTCTCGATGCCCAGAATCTCTCTCTCCTCCTCTGCCAACACTTCCCTGGTGTCACCGTCTCACTCCCAGGCGGGATTCCATTCTCATCTCCTCCCCCAGCCCAACCCTCCATACTGGCATCCTCTCCCGCCTCCCCATCACCCATTTTGGCCCCAACGCCTCCCTTACCCATGCTCCTTCCCCATCTCCTACCCGCCAACCCCAACCCCCGCGTCGCCCGCCGACCCTAACCGCCGTGATCACTCGGCTCAGTCTGTCGATCACGGAGGAGGAGGTGTTGGCGGAGCTCAAGGCGCATCCCACGCTGGAGATGCGGGCGGTCCGCCGCATTTTCAACTCAGCCGGACCCACCACCCTTATGCGGGTTTTCTTCGAGGACGCCCCCTCCATTGACCGTCTCCTGAATGAGGGTGCCCTCCTCTTCAACCAGCGCTATAAGGTCGACCCCTCCCGTTCCCCTCCTCAATCCCTGCCCTGCCAGAGGTGTCTCCGCTATAACGCACACCCAACAGCCGAGTGCCGCGAGGCCCCCAACCTGCCCGCATTGTAGGCAAGCGCACTTCCTCCAGCAGTGTGCCCGAACCTTCAATCCCCTCCCTACTACAATACCTGCAATCTCCCCCATCCCACCTACTCCCAAAAGTGTAAAGCCCGACCCCCTCCGACCACTCCTGAACTCACTGTCCCTGTCCATCCTCTGGACGCCCCCACCCCTCCCGGCAATTCCCTTCGCCCAACCCCTACCACTGAGGACATCATCAGATTCCTCACCATCGTCCTTCAGAATGTTCATCCTTTTCAGCACCCCCATACCCTCCAACAGATATCCCTTGCCGCCCGTTCCATTTTCCAACTAAAAATGTACGCCACCTACTCCAACAACCAGGCCCATTTCACCTTCTCTCGTCTTGACACCCTCGTCTAATTCCCTGTCATGGCGCGACAGCACCGTATCCTTTTCAACAATATCCGCTCCCTTCCTGCCAACAAGAACCTCTTCCTGCACAGCCTTGCCACCACCGCGTGGATGCCTTCCTCCTCAATGAAATCTTCCTCCAACCTCACCACACCGTCCACACTTCGCATTATCTCCTTGACCGCTCCAATAATCCCCTCCCGGTTGCACGTGGCGGAGTTGCCATTGGTCACCACCGCCAGATCCCCGTTCGGGTCCAACCTCTCCTTCCCAACCCCACCGAACACCTGATCCTTAGTCTCTTCTTCCCCGGCCTTACCGTTACCTGCGCCACCATCTATGTCCGCCCTAACGCCCCTATTCCCTTCGACTTCCTCTCCCACATTGACTGTACCTTCTCCTCCTAAGTGATCACCGCCGACCTCAGCATCCATAGTCGTTCCGCCACCCAGTTACGGCGGTGGCATCGGTTCCCCTCCTCCCTTCAAGGCGACCTCATCCCCATCCCCCAGCACACCCATCCCAAATCCAACTCCACTCCCGATGTTATCCTTTTCTCCCCCAACCTCCTTGGCCGCATAACGGTGGATGTCCTGGAGCCTATTGGTTGCGACCATCTCCCTGTCCTCCTCACCATTTCAGACGGTCGTCGCTCCCGCCCCAACCCTCGTGATGACCCTCCCACTAAGTATGTCCATGACTATTCCCGTGCCAACTGGAATGCCTACCGACACCCAGGTCAATAGCCACCCCTTCACCTACCACCACCCTGACGATGTAACCCATGCCGCCTCCTTTCTCCAGCAGACCTTGTCTGAGGCCGTGGAGGCGCACGTCCCTATCGTCGCCATCCACCCCCCGTCCCCGTCCTACCTTACCCCCACAGGCCGTCTTCCTCCTCCGTGAATCCTGCCGTCTTTACCGTGCCTTCCTCCACACGTGTGACCCGGACACACAACGACGCCACTGGCAACTCCAGCGACACATTCGTAATTTGCTCGTGGCTAAGAAACGCCGGGACTGGCGACAGACATGCACTCATTTAAATGCTACCCTACCTATCAACTCGTCCAAGTTCTGGTCAGCCTTCCGTTGCCTTACCGGAACTAAACCCTCCCCCTACTATCCTCTTCTCCATGATGATCACCCCTTCCCTGACACCCTTAGTAAGGCCAATCACTTTGCCTCCTACCTCTCCGATGTGTTTTCCATCCCCGATGATCCGATGTGCGCGATCGAACTGGCACCTCTGTCCCTCCCCTCACACCTGGTTTCCAGTTCTTGGACAACATTGCATACATGGAACTCAATGCCCCTATCACTACATAGGACCTCATTGTTACACTCCGCACAAAACGCAACACCTCTCCTGGTCACGATCGTGTCACCTACCGTCACCTTCGTGAAGCTCCTGTCTCTTTCCTCTCCACTCTGGCCAGGATCTACAATTTAGTCCTGTCCACCAGTTACTACCCCGACCTGTGGAAAACCTCCCGTATCCTGATGTTCCTTAAACCTGGCAAACCGCCGTCCGCCGTCTCCTCCTACCGTCCCATCAGCCTTACCACAGTCTTCAGCAAGGTCCTGGAATCTATCCTCACCCGACACATCCACCAGCATCTCTGCCAGCACCGCCTCCTTCCCATTACCCAGTGTGGCTTTCGGGCGTCCTTCTCTTCCGACGACCTTCTCCTTCACCTCACTCATCTCCTTTCTGACCAGCTTAATTCCCGTCGCTCCACAATCTTCCTCTCCCTGGACCTCGAACGTGCTTATGACCGCGAATGGCATTCCGGTCTCCTCTTCAAGCTCCAAACTTTCACCCTTCCCATTAACTATGTCCGTCTGATTGGCTCCTTTCTCTCCCACCGTCCTTCCTATGTCACCATCCATAACACAGATTCCTACACCTCTTTCCCCTCCGCCGGTGTGCCCCAAGGCTCCGTCCTCTCCCCCCTTCTGTACCTTTTGTACACAGCGGACATGCCGCCGCCGTCACCCCCCGTCCACCTTCTCCAGTTTGCCGATGACACCATCTTCCTTGCCCTTGCCCCCACCCTGCAGCGCTCCCAACACCTTCTCCAATCCCATCTTGACCTGTTCACCACTTGGGGCAACCAGTGGTTGCTCAAGGTCAATCCCTCCAAAACCCAGGCGATCATTGTAGGCAAAACCACCCCTTCCTTCCGCCTCCTTGATATCTATCTCACCACCTACGGCCGTCCTATCGCCCTCACTCCTACCCTTAAGTACCTTGGCGTCACCCTCGACTGTCGCCTCTCCTGGACTCCCCATCTCCGGACAATCCAAGCCAAGGCACGCTCCCGACTTCATCTCCTCAAGCTCCTTTCAGGCCGTACGTGGGGTCTGGACCCCTCCACCATCCTCCACACCTCTAAATCCTTCATCCACCCTATCCTTTGTTACGCCCATCCGGCCTGGATCTCCGCCGCCCCTACCTTTTATAAATCCCTTCAAATCCTTGAACGCCATGCTCTCCGCCTCGCCTATCGCATCCGTCTCCCCTCCCCCACGTGGATCCTTTACGATCTCATTCCGTTCCCCCACCTCCTCTTGTCCTTGAAAGGATACGAATCCTGTACACCTCCCGCAAACTCGATCCTCCTCACTTGCTTCTCTCGCCCATCCTCTCCCACCCCCTGCCGGGCCTGTATTCCCATGCCCCACCCGGTCTCCATCTCTCCACCCTCCTTACCCTCTCCCAAGGTGGCTTCCGCCAGCTCCCCATCCCTGATGTGATGATGACCTCCTCCCCTCCATCTACCCCTCTTACCAACTTTGATCCTCCCTCCCTCTTCCTGAGTCTGTTCCTTTGGGCACCCTTCCTCTCTCCTTTTCTCCCCACTCCTCCCCCGGACCTCCCCTCCCCTGTCCCTCTACTCCTCCTCCCATCTCCTCAGCCATTGGGATCTTTGTTCTCCCCTCTCCACCCTCTCCACCACCCCCCCACCCTTCTTCCCCTTTTGGCAGGTCCCCAGACTTGCACACACTACGTGGACTTTCGCGCGCCGGAGATCATCGCCATCAGTGTCTCGTGTGTGTGACGTCGATTTGTGTTTTTAGTGTCTGCCGTCACACTTCTACGTTCACTTGTGCCGTCGGATTCATCAGTGTTATGTGCGCCGTGTCAACGTGTTTTCAGTGTCGTTATCGTCGAATGTGAACGGCTCCGTGTTTTTTGTGTATCTGTGACCACTATTTTTTGCCCGTCACCATGTTCATTCTGATTCTCCATTCTGTGTTCTGTTATTGTCAACACTATGGCTGAAGAGCGGCGTAGCATGCCGCTGACAGCCTACCTGATTCTTCAGGTATTAAAATAACAATAAAGGAAAAAAAACCACGTCCCATCCTGTCTCCGTCTCTCCACCCTCCTTACCCTCTCCCAAGGTGGCTTCCGCCAGCTCCCCCTCCCTGATGATGCCCTCCTCCCCTCCATCTACCCCTCCTACCAACTTTGATCCTCCCTCCCTCTTCCTGTGTTTGCTCCTTTGGGAACCCTCCCTCCCTTCTCTCCCCCTTCCCTCCCTCCTCCATTTCTCCCCACTCCTTCCCCGGGCTCCCCATCCCCTGTCCCTCTACTCCTCCTCCCATCTCCTCAGCCATTGGCATCTTTGTTCTCCCCTCTCCCCCCCCCCCCTCACCCTTCTTCCCCTCTTGGCAGGTCCCCGGACTCGCACACACTACGTGGACATTCGCGCGCCGGGGATCATCGTCATTAGTGTTTTGTGTGTGTCGTCGTGTTTAGTGTTCAGTGTTCACCGTCACACTCCATCGTTCACAAGTGCCATTGACATCTTCAGTGTTTGTGCGTCATGTCAACAGTTTGTAGTGTGGATTGTCATCGCGTCTGAACGGCTTCATGTTTTTTATTTTCATGTGTCTACTGTTTTATCCCCGCCGTTTTGTTCCAACTCATGTGTCTTCTCTGTTTTATCATTGTAACATCTTTGGCTGAAGAGCGGCGTATTGTGCTGCTGCCAGCCTGCCTGTTGTTATACGGGTATTCAAATCACAATAAAGAAAAAAATGTAATGGTGTGTATTCTAGTAATACGTAAGAATATTTACAATTATCCGATGACTTTATTCTATCTATCAGTTAGCTTCTGGATGAAGCATGCAAGTTCTTAACATTTTTACTTTTAATAACCGACACAACTCTATCACCAGGTCCGACAAGAAGTTTGTGCCCTGGCCTGTAATAATTATCTCCTACCTAATAACAAATACTTCACCGACTTTTGTTCTTTGGGGCCCGCAATGAAATACATGTATTTTAATGACATGATTAGCCGTGCGACGTAGCCGCGCGGATAGATGCGCCATGTCACGAATTGCGCGGCCCCTCCCACCGGAGGTTCGAGTCTTCCCTCGGGCATGGGGGTGTGTGTTGTCCTTAGTGTAAGTTAGTTTAAGGTAGTTTCAGTAGTGTGTAGGTCTAAGGACGGATGACCTCATCAGTTTGGTCCGTCAGGAATTCACACATACATTTCAACATTTGAATGACATGATTATTATGAATAATAGCCAGCTACACTGCTCTGTAAATTGTTTTTATTTTATATGATCCACGATGAGCCCTTTTAGACATACTGCCATCATTAGGTGCTCTGTAAATACATAAGTGATGGCCTTAATATAATGGCCTCTAACTATGATCAGAAAAGCTATAATACCTCGTTAGGTGTTTTTACCTTACATGTAACATCGTTGATGTCATGTCCTGTCTTTTATATAATCATTATTTTCTCTTAGGTGTACACTGGAGACGTACATCTGATTTTACTTGGTTTCTATTTATGCTGCTTTTCTGACAGCTTGGATGACAGCGGATCGGCGATATTGCATGTTTCCATAGATACCATTATAAATAAGTGATGTGTGAAATTTAGTTGTTTTTTTGTTATTTTTATGGCTTTGGTTCTAATTACGTTTTTGCCTGAACCTGTTTTAGTTTTATTTGAGATTTTTATTTTACGTCTTTAATTTGTTCATATTAATTTTATTAGTGTCTATTTAAGTTTGTTACTTTTCATGTTGTTATCGCTGTTACTATGGATATGTGTTATTTAGCGTCTCTGATTTATTACTTTACCCGTTTTTTGTTTTATAATGTGAACAACGTTATCTATGTACTTTTTGCGCTTTAGGTGGGTTTGTACGTTTAGAGAGTTTGTAGGGTTGCTGTTTACATGTGACTATACCTCTAATTTCTCAAGGACGTTCGTGAATGTTACATTCTGCGAATTATGGAAGATTTCTAGTGCTTCGTTTAAATGTTTTATGTCGTGTTTTTCTGTTTGTAAATGTTTAAAAATTGTGGAATGGCCGTTTTCTCTTTCTCTAATGTGCTATTTATTCTAATTTTGAAGTTTCTTCCGGTCTATCCCCCGTGGAATTTGTGGCATGTGTCGTAACAAATTCTGTAAATGCCGGTAATATTGCGGATCGCAATTTTCGATCTGCCTTTGTGAATTTTGTGTTTGAGACTGTGTGTTTTGATATGCAAAGGCGATGTCGTTTTAGTTAATTAATCTGTTAATTTTATTCGAGATGTTTCCTAGATAAGTTGCGGCCTCGTATTTTGAGCTTAAGCGACTGTGAAAACAACGAAGGCTTTCATTCAATCTCAACACATGTTGTGTCATGGCTCATTCAGGCAAAACACGCTTCTCTCTGTTGACACTGGCAGGCCCTGATGTATGGACGTCGGCTTCCGCCGAGATATTGAGGATACTGCGTAGGCACCCCGAAATGCTGACAGCAGGCCCAGAGGCAGCCATTGCCCTTTTTAGGTCACGATCATGACGTGAGCGGCGCGCTACTGCTTCGTGGCCGATGGCACTTAGGATGACACCTTGGCTGCGCCCGCTGTCAGTACAGGAAAGTGTGGAGACTGCTGTGTGCGGAATTCGACCGGCTGCTCCCTGGAAGGAGTTGGGTGGTGGCATCGAAATTCAGCTATAATTATATCGCCTCGTGTTACATTTGTTTTGTTAAAACCTAGCATCTAGTCAGATTGCTCATAACAAGAGACTTGCTCGAGTGAGGTGACATCCACCCACTCTCTACAGTCGTTACCAGTGTGCGGTGCAGTTTTCCGCTGAGCACAGCTAGTCTCGTCTCGCAACACCATTGAGTGTGTGTTATTCTGACCCACATGTTGCCCCACTGCGGCTACCAGGTAACGGCTGCTAATGCAGAACTTCACTATAGATTTTTCACTCCTTATTACTTTCGCCAAATGACTTTTGTAAAAGACAGGGTAGCTACACTACATAATATATTTATTTTTCTCTAGCTAAGATCTAATAGTCTAATGAGTAATACTGTAAAGGGCTGTTAAGGACTAAAACCCCTTTCATAAAAATCTATAAACAAATTTTCATAAAAATCTATAAAAATATTTTTCTCTGAAGTATACTACAGAAATTTTTTTGGCTGTAATGATAGAGCAATGTACAAGTTAATGATTTCGACAATTTTTGTTGATATGCATTTGTATCGTTGCTGTCACTTGAGATTAAGTATAATTCTTCATATAGGGTGTATTTTAAGCGTATAGAGTCAGAATTCATAGACGGTAGAGCATCGTAAGAGAGTAGCTCGAGAGAAGGAATCGACGGTCTGAAAAAATGTAAGTCGGCACGCGGATAATAACAGGAAAGTGTGTGTGTGACACGTATTTCTAAACAGCTTATGTTTCATAACAAACACCTGCATCCGGGATCGCACTGGCGTGGGACCTGGAAATGAAATACCCAATCGCCTGTCATGACGGGACGATGTTTACCATTGTATACAGTGCGTGACTGGCTGTCGGAAACAAAGGATTTTTTGCTACAGGAAGTTGCACACAAGTGTTCAGTGTACGAGTGGTGTAATAGCAACGTTGTGCTGCCGAAGCGAAACGAACATAC
This sequence comes from Schistocerca nitens, assembly GCF_023898315.1. NCBI lineage: Eukaryota > Metazoa > Arthropoda > Insecta > Orthoptera > Acrididae > Schistocerca > Schistocerca nitens. The sequence goes on from NC_064617.1 coordinate 551,413,353, forward strand.
AGAATAAAATCCCGCAACAGGCGTCATCGCCGGTTGCGGTGGCCGAGCGGTTCTAGGCGCGTCAGTCCGGAACCGCGCGACTGCTACGGTCGCAGGTTGGAATCCTGCCTCGGGCATGGATATGTGTGATGTCCTTAGGTTAGTTAGGTTTAAGTAGTTCTAAGTTCTAGGGGACTGATGACCTCAGATGTTAAGTTCCATAGAGCCATTTGAACCAGGCGTCATCCTAACTGAAAGCAATTTATGGCAGATATATTGCTGAACGAAATCATAGCAGAAACTGGTGAGCAACTGCTTAGTGTGTTCCTAGTCACTTGTTTTATTGCATAATAATCAAGTGGTTTGGAAGGGCGCAGAAGCATTTTACGTGCAGTTGTCATGCACGCATATACATTTATTTCTATAGTGCTTTTATGATTCAACAATCTGTAAATGTTATTTTTGCAATAAAAAGAATAATGTTTCAAATAACATTTATTCTGGGAACATTTATTTCCTTCAAAAAGTAATTTCAAAATTAAAACTAATGTTCTTAATGCAACTTAAACATAAGGTAGTATCATCAGACAGGACTTGAAAATTTAGTAGCATATTTTAATGCGACTTTTGCTTTCGAAGATATATTCCTTCCTCTTCAAAGAGGCCTCATACTGTGGAGAAGTGATAGCACTCATTGGGTCGCATTCAAACTGCACAAAATGCTGTACTTTTTTCTTGGCTGCAAGAATTTATTCGTAAACAGTAAACATATTTGGTTATATATCCTGAAAGATTAAATTAAGTTTATTGTTGTTTGGGAAAATGTCGTTTCATTAGAGAATTTGAAGCAGCTGGTTTCTACAAGATAATCGATGTTTCAATTATGTTCTAAAAGGAAGGCATGCACCTCATCCCTCAGCTTTAAATTACATATTAATATCTTCCCTTGAGATAAATATCTGGCCAGTATGTAAGAAAAGAAGTGTTTATATACTTCCCATGTGCTAACGAAGTGTTTTAAATAAACAGGTATTTTGTTATTGGTATTTTTGAAGTTACTAGTTTTGATAACTAATGGCAGCAATTTTTTTTTTCGCAGCAGGTGTCTGCCTAAGGATAATGCAGTGTTTGCTACAAATGTATTTTTAGACATTTCAATAAGTTGTATAGCTCCATTAAGTATTAAAATCTTATATTTGTGTGGTTCCACAGCCTCCAGACGCTTAATAAACATAACCATTGTCCGTAGCAGGCTGCAATGCAATGTTTATTTAACCGTGTGATTAGTTAATTCCGACCAAGCGTCATTGTCAAGCACCTATGAAACTAACATGGAAAAGGACTACAGTGTCTGCGTACACTGCCATGTATAAATAACACTTTACGCACCTCACATTAAGATAAAACAGTACCATACAAATTTCTTTCTTACTTTCGTAACATTTGTATTTCATGTAATTTTCGAATCACTCTTAATTACAATTAAAAAGTAACCATATTCCGACATTTTACACTGCAGTGATATCTGTCAAGATCATGTTCTGAACTTTGCTCTATGTGCAACATATGGTAACTGACAGCAGCTGGTATGAATATGTATTTGTGTCAATGCGATGTCAGTTACCATGTTGTTGTACACAGAGCAAAGTTCGGAATATGATCTTAAAAGGTATCACTGTACTGTGGATCCTTTCGTAAAATGACGGTATGGCTACTTTTTACTTGTAATTAAGAGTAATTTGAAAATGACATGAAATACAGATGTTACAAACATGTGGTCTGAAGTTCGTCACGCTTTCTAATGTGATTTCTATCGTTTAAGCCCACTACGAATCTACTTCAAAAGACGACGGATTTTAGAAGAGCCATAGAGCTCTTTCGAAGAGCTTTGTTGCATGTACCACGCAAATAGTTCATGCTTTAAGAATTTTAAATATATATAACTTTCATCATACTTCCAAAGTTTCTTAGTAACTACTCTGGGTTGACTGCCTGTAAAAGAACGAACTGTTCTAACTTCTTTGGAGGCGACTTCATGGCTTTCATTCTCATTTTTACCATAATTGTCTTTAAGAAAGATCTAATTGTTTAGTCAGGAAAAGAATAGTCAAAATCTACGGTAGTTGAGTGAATTGTTAAAGGTAGCTCTCCATCATGGAAAAAAATTCGGTAACGATTTTAAGCCAGAAAATACAGTGTGAGCTACCTCTTGAAACTGAACGAAGTTTAAATATATATATATATAATTAAAAGAAAGGGAATGTTGGGGGAGGGGGGGGGGTGCTCACTAGCCTATTATTTCATACGAGCAAACCAGCTGAGTGCTCACTAAGGTCCTGTCAACGGCAGTAAGCAGTGATTGGGCAGTGCATAACACACAATAAACTTGGCTCGACTGATTTTAAGGGTCGATTGTGTACTGTTCCTTTATGACCAAAATAATAGAGTAAAACTTTTGGATAACGAACATCTGTGGAGAAAATAAAAATGGTCGCTTTTAAGAAGTGCCTGCTGTTCAGAAAAGGATAAAAACAGAGTATACAAAAGTATATTCAATGTACCAAAGACAACAAAGTGCTATACTACTGTATAAGTAAAGTAGTTAAAATTTATCTTCGTTTAAGTAGAGTATTATATTAACAATTCCCTAAACATTAGTACAATACAACACTAAAATTTTTTCATGCATTCTGGAAGGCTGATTTGATATAAGCAATCACATATCTTTTTCTGTACCATATAGTCATTAATAAATGTCTTCTCAGTCTGTGTTTCAACTGCTAACGTAAAACTGAGTGCATCTTTAACGTTTCTCACTAAATAGTTGTGTTTCAATTTCCTTACCTCTCCCACTTCCTGCTTACTTCAAGGTGGCGTTAAGCCTGGCTCACTAACGTCATCTTTATCTTCATTGTCTTTTCTCGACAATGTCACCACACGCTTCTTGATGAACCTCTTGTATGAGTTCACTTACGCTAGTTGATGTACTTTCTGTGAGCAGCGCATCATCGATAGTGGCATATCCATCAGATCCATCAAATTCCTGTATTAAAGTGTGATGTTCTTGCTCATGTTCCTTGAGGCTGCGCTCTTCGACACCGTTGTCAATCGCTGAAGCACGGTCATTAAAAATTAACCTTGCCTTCTTTAAACAGTTGCTGAGTGTTTGGGATGTTGCTTGTTTTAAGGCTGAAGAAATCCACAGAATTGCATCCAATACACTAATAGATTTTCCAAGTTCGTATCCAGATTCAACACTGTCATTTGAGGCAAAATGTGTCTCAACACTTTTTGCCTGTAAACCACTTGGGTATTTCGAATAATTCCTTGATCCAGTAGTTGGCAACGTGAAGTTGAATTTGGCGCCAAAAAGATTATCTTCACATTTTTTAAACCAGCATTGTAATGGGAAGTGGCATTACCATTTTTTAAAGCATCATTGTAATGGAAAGTGGTATTACCCATTAAAAATTATACTTTCCTCCTTTGTCTTTCCATTCTTCTATCAAATACCAGCAACCATTCAGCCATTATTGCTCTCATCATCCAAGATCGTTTATTAGCATACCCCTCCAAGTTCAGTTTTTTGAAGTCAGTACCCTTAAAACATCTAGGCTTCGTAGCCTTACCAATAATTAAAGGCTTTTCAAATTCGCCTATCGTAGTAACATGCCACTGAACAGTGAGTCGTCCTATTGAAACTTTGCCTTCTGAACAGTTTTCATATTATGGTCGTTGTTTTGCAGGGAAGTGTTCGGAAGAAAAGAGCAGTCTCGTCATTGTTAAAAATGTTTATTTCTTCAAAACCCTCACAAATTCCTGTAACGTTTTTTTTTGCCATTCTGTTTTCGTCCACTAAACTGGATTCAACATACACGGTTAGAAAAGAGATGATATGTCTACTCCTAAATTTGTCAAGTGTGACGTATAATTATTTATATATAAATTTTCGGTGCCTACAGTGTCACGTCTTTCAGTGTCACACAAATTTTTGTTTTTAAAGGGGATCACTTAAGACTATTTCCATGGGTTCGCCCCTCAAATTTCTCCCTCATATCACAAAATTGTCGTCTGATGTAGTAGAAACTGAAAAAATAAATTTCTTTTAAAGCACAGTTTCGTTTATAAATTATATTCAAAACCTTACACCTGTGTCACAGAACAAATCCTACATCGAGAATACTTTACACAAGTTTAAGAGAAGAAATGCTTCCGATAATTATTACAGTATTTAAAGAACATCAAAATATTAACAGGCTGAAATGAAAAAACAGTACATGAGACTATGTTAATCAATTCAACTGTAAAAAGTTAAGGAGCATATTATTAGCAAAATGAGAAATATCTAAAAGTGAAAAGCCAAAATGAGCACTTCTCAATTGGAGTAAATCAATGGCTGAAAGAGAGCACAATAACTTGAGCCATAACCGAATAAGAGCTAAGCAACTAAGCAAATAAGAGAGTAGGCAAAAATGAGATGCCAACAAAATGAGAGCTGTCCGAACTCCGTCGGCACTTACATACGGTTGCGCTCGTGGCGGCACCTCGTGACCCGTACGCAACACGAGCGCCTGCGGTCGCAATGCACTCTTAGCGCTCGCGGCGGCGTCTAGCGGCCCGTACGCAAGTTGTGCGATTGCTGTCGCAGGTCGACCCTTTAATCTATGATGTTACACAAGTCAACGTATAGAGCCCTAAGTCTTTGACGACTGCTAGAGCTGTTTAGCGGATCAAAGGCCCACTAAGTGGCAAACTATTGCTGCGAGTGCGACAGAACCATTCCCAATTCGAATTGTCAACTTTTAAGTCTGGTGTGTTGGGAAAAGAGTGTTTACTGGTAACGTTTTCATTACTAGTCCACGATTTCAGAATGCCATTTTTGTTTCTTAAAATGTCACTGATCTGTGTTTTTTCCAGCAGCAGATCTCGTGGCCGTATCTCTTTACACTAAACTCTTCCTTTGTGTAGATATTGATTATCTCGACCTTTTCATTCAGCTTTAACGGTTTCGGTTTTTGTGATATCTTGGCACTACAGTACATAAACTCTGCCGCTTGAAGTCAGCAACAGTATGCATTTAGGCCCTCTTCAGACGGAGCCACAGAGAAGCGTTTCTCGGTCGCGCTTCCTCTGGGAAAGCGCTGGTTTAAATGTTCGTCTTCACACGTGCCCTCTGTGGTGCTTGGTGGCAGACTCGCCAAAGGCGGCGCCAATTAACCGGCCATACAGTGGGTCTGCACATATGAAAAGATGGCATGTGAAGTCTGTGTAGCAGTAGCGGCACCATCAAAGCTGTTCGCGGCAACATCAAAGTTGCAAAGAGCTGCAGCTGCGCCATGTGAAGGCATGCATGATTATGATTTTTGCTTTTAACTTAACAACCGTCATTGTATTCACGCTGTCCGTTATTTGGAAGTCTTAACTGTAGTTGGGAAGCACATTTCAGTGTCCGCATCAGTTACTGTGAATGTCCACTATTCGGAAGAGTTTAACCATAAGGGATAATGTGATTTGGCAGGAGAATTTTAAAAAGTCTACTACTTACAGGAGTCCACTATTGGGGAGTATCCAGGGAAGTTTTACTTTATTTAAACACTTATGCGGCTTAGCATAATAGTGAGTGAAATATTAATATAATTGGACATGGATATATCAAAACACATTTAAAACTTGATTGACGTTACTGGGTCCCGAAGGATAATGCACTAGCCTAATGCTCAGGTTTTAACTCAAGGTGTAATTAATTGTAACTAAAAGTGTAAGAATCAACTACGGAAAGGTGGCCATACTGTTCTAAATGGATTTACTTTAGTTCCTTAGGTTGATCGACAGAGTAGTGCGAAGTAAGCAGGAGGCATTCGGAAGTTCCAAACGCTTATCTCACAGTTCGAGGGACGTAAATCACAGTTCTAAAATACTGAAGATCCAAAGAAACTGGTACAACTGCCTAATATCGTGTATGGTCCCCGTGAGCCCACAGAAGTGCCGCACCAAGGCGTGGCATGGACTCGACTAACGTCTGAAGTAGTGCTGGAGGGAACTGACACCATTAATCCTGCAGGCCTGCCAATAAATCTGTAAGAGTAGGAGACGGTGGAGATCTATTCTGAACAGCACGTTGCAAGGCATCCCAGATATGCACAATAATGATCATGTCTGGGGAGTTTTGTGGACAGCGGAAGTGTTTAAACTCAGAATAGTGTTCCTGAAGCCACTCTGTAGCAATTCTGGACATGTGGGGTGTCACATTGTCCTGTTGGAACTGCCTAAGTCCGTCGGAATGCACAATGGACACGAATGAATGCAGTCGATCATACAAGACGCTTACGTACATGTCACCTGTGAGAGTGGTACCTAGTCGTATCATGGACCCCATGTCACTCCAACTGCCTGCACGTGCCCCACACCTTTACAGAGCCTCCACTAGCTTGAACAGTCCCCTGCTGACATGCAGAGTCCCTGGACTCACGAGTTTGTCTCCATACCCGTAGATGTCCATCCGCTCGATATAATTTGAAACGAGACTCGTCCGACTGGTAATATGTTTCCAGTAATCAACAGTTCAGTGTCGGTGTTGATGGGCCAGGCGAGGGGTATAGCTTTGTATCGTGTAGTGATCAAAGGTAAACGAGTGGGCCTTCAGCTCTGAAAGCCAGTGGCGTAGCGTGGTTGTAAAGGTTGGGGAGACTCCACATTTATTATAGGTAGACAAAATAGTACAATAAATAATAATTTAAACAAATGAAACAAAATGCATCAAATAAAACAACAACAACAACCACTACTACTACCACCACTACCGCCTCAACTAATAATAATAATAATAATAATAATAATAATAATAATAATAACTAACTTGTTCAAGGAACGATGACAAATTTGTGGAACTCCAACAGCAAGAGAAGAAGCACTTATATTTTCTTGTATACAAGTGCAATGCGCCTGTCTTTTCTTTCCACGAATGAGTCTATAACTCGGTCTACAAAGATCTGATCACTGGATAACTCTCCAAGTAGTGTCTTTTCTATTGTTAACGTGCTCAAACACGACAGCAGGGTGTTGGGCATTGAATTCTTTAAATAATTCTTCACTCGTTTAATAGTACTCATGCTTCGTTCACTACCTGCTGTAGTCAAAACCAAACGCAGGAACTTCGTTGTTTCTTCATAAACAGTGTTTAAATCATTGTTGACAATGTACTTTAAAAGTATTCTGGGAGATAAGTGTTTTTTCACATCAGCGTATATGTTACACAGTGCATTTCAAGTTGTTCTTGTTTGAAAAATGGGTACTGTACTAATAACTGAAGCAGTTTCAACTTTGGAAATTCTTTTTGATAGTTCGGGGAACACTTTTCGTTCAAAAGTTCACAAGACGAATTTGGGGAAACTCTTGAAATCTTCTTTCCATCTGAACAATTTGCAAATCCAGTATCACGTAAGTTAGTGCCCCGAGAGATGTCTTTTGGCTGTCACGGAATGATAAGTTGCCATTCAAACACAAACTGCATTTAATGCATTCATCAACGAATGTTTCCGTTCTTAATCGCCGAAAGTTTCTGAAAACAGTTCTTATTTCGTCGTGGCAAGCAGTGATTCTGCCAGATTTTGACTGAAGAACATAAAAGAATTGAACAACATAAACAAAGCAGCCTCGGTAGAAACAAAGCAAGCAGACAAACGTAGGATCATCCATCCGTCGTTTCATTCTCATAGCACAGCTCAAAGATTCTGGGTCCCACTGAGAGTCTGTATCATCAATTGTATAATTAAAAATACTATATGGCTCTCAGAAATGACTAGATATTGTTCAAGTTGCCCTCTAATGAAAGTTCCAGTGAGTGTTTCTTGCATGAGGCAGGTTAAATCCTTCCTCTTAGCAATACAGTTCGTTGTGATGATTTGCTGAAAAACGAATGGAATGCAGTAAAATCACTTACAAACATGCGTACTTGTCGTATGATTTTGGAGGCATGTAACAGTACCAAAATCAGTTGGTGTGTGTAACAACGAATAAACAGCGCATAGGGACAGAACTGCTTCACCAGTTGTTGTAATCCTCTTTTTCTGTGCCCGCCATTACGGAAGCGCCATCATATGTTTGACTAACCACTTTTCTTTCCACATTCCATTCTTTCAATACTGCATGAATAATGTTTGACAAACCTTCAGCAGTTTTATCTCCGGAAACATCGTAATATCCAACGAATCTTTCCTCAATTTTGTCTGCAATACAGTATCTGAATATTATACTCATTTGACTCTCGCATGACACGCCTAATATTTCATGAGCTTGAATCGAAATGAAATTGCAGTTCTGAATGTCAGATCTTATTTTCTCATTAAGTGCCAGAGTTATCATTCCTATTACATCATTATGTATATCTGGAGAAGTTCCTTTAAAGGTTGAAGATGATAACAGATGGTCTAGGATTAACTGCTCTCCTTAAGCTAGTAAATTCAACAATTCCAGATAGTTATCTTTGTAGCTGGAGGATTGCTCCTCTCAATGGCCGCGAAAGGCTAGTTCTTGTTTACAAAGAATTACAATTGGCTGAATAACACAAGCAACTTGTTCGTTGTATTTTATTGCTGTCAGACGAGCGGCTTCAGAAAGGGCGTGCTCAATTCTACTTTTGACCAATAACTGAAATGATTCTTTGTTCTGCAGGTGACGTTTTGATATCTGATGCTTTGGTGCTTTCCGGTCAAAGTTCTTTATTGTACAAATGCCCTCATTGCACCATTCCTTTTCACCACCAAACAGAAGACATATATAACAGTGTGATCAGTTATTAACTGTATTCGCAGTCAGCTAAGTATACTTTTCGTACCAGGCTGTCTGAAATGTGAGTTTTTGTTTGGCTTCACTTTAAACTACACTGAGTATAGGAGTAGGTCGTTTGTCCTTCTATTCGCACTTTTTTTCGTACGGTATGTTAATGTAGAAATAGGCGTTTTTATTAAAAATTCTATAAGGTGTTCAGTTGCTCGCTCACTCATATTGGCGACACAATGAAAATATGCACTAAAATCTCACAAGAATGACTATGAACACAAACCGCGCGACTGTTCACTTCCGTGTTAAAATCCTGCATAGAAGCGGCAGAGACTAGTCTCGATACCTGCTAGCTAGTGCAGCGCACCGGCCATCGTAGAAGAGGGGAAGTGGAGGGGGCGCAGGCGCACACAGCCAGCTAAGGAGAAGGGAGGCAGTGACTGAGAGCAGTCAAGTCTGAAGCAGGCAAATACACCAATACTCGGGGTGCGGCGCGGGCTACAAGACTGATGTCTTCGCACATTTAGAGCTCTTAGCAGAAAGTTATTCATATGTTTGTTATGTATTACTATTGAATCTTTTTTAAGCACGAATACATGGGAGTCTCGAAGTCTCCCCTCACGCTACGCCACTGCTGAAAGCCCACATCGATGATGTTTCGTTGAATGGTCTGCACGCTGAAGCTTGTTGTTGGCCCACCATAGAAATCTCCAGCAATTTGGGGATTGGTGGCACTTCTGTCTCATTGAATGATTATTTTCAGTCGTCGTTGGTCCCGTTCTTGCAGGATCTTTTTCCGGCCAGAACGATGTCTGGGATTTGATGTTTTACCGGATTCCTGACATTCATGGTACACTCGGGAACGATCGTTGGAGAAAATCCGCACTTCATCGCTACCTCCGAGATAATGAGTCCCATCGCTTGTGCGCTGACTGTAACACCACGTTCATGCATCCTTAAATCTTTATAACCTGCCTTTGCAGAACCAGCAACCAATCTAACAACTGCGCCAGACACTTAATATATCACATACGTAATTTTAGAAGTTTATGTATAGATTGTATTACTGGTTTACATGTTATTTTGATCACTTTTTAGGACTTCTGAAGAAGGCTATAATATTAGAGTTGAAACCATGGTCGAGATTTAGAATAAACATAATTAGTGCAACTGTGGGCTGTTTTTCATTCGAGATAACTGATCAGCAAAATATAATTTTTATCACTAGAATTATTATTATGTGCACACTAAGCTAACATCTTGTGACTATAAAGAAGAAAGTGTTTGAACAATGACAATGACTACAATGTCTATGATGATTATGAGGGCATCTAAGGTGGTCGAGTGATAACAACATGCTACTTGGAGTGGTTGCTGTGCTTGTATAACAGTCCCTCGTACTGACTCAATAGATTGAAGACCAGTTCTAGGTTGTTCGTGCACGCAAAAAATGCGGTTAGACAGAAAGTTATGAAATCCGTTGGCAGGTTGTGATATTTGTCAGTAAACTGCGAGCCAGGGCGTGTCAATATATGCAATGTATTTCACTTACACATTTCAAAAAAACAACAAACTTAATATCAAAGGCATTGTTCTTCAAGATAAGCGTAAATTAGTTAAGTGTAATGCAGTAGCAAATGCAAGTTGGCGTTTTCCACGCCGTGCCTCGTTATACTTCGCTTCCAAATTTCAAGGAACAGGAAACATAGTCCTCGGAGGAAAATATCTCTTCTCCTGTATGCGGCATGGATATATTTACTGGCAATAACAACAATTTTGAAATTTCAACATTTTGTTGATGTAGGTTCATCTTTTTATTTCCTGAAGATATTATTACAAACTGTCAGTTGTAGTATATATATTTTGGTGATTAGTTTCGAATCGACTGGTTCATTCCCAAGGCTGACCTACTGAGGCTGCACTGAATGTGCCTCATGTTAACGACAACGATCTAAAATTGGCAATACATGCATCACATAGTGATTGCAGATAAATGTCATAATTTACTTATGCTCGTTAGACAAATGTGGGTTTCATTCTGACTTGTATAGTGAGTGTATGCACATTGTGACATGCACAATAAAACGGTCTACTTATTTTTTTTCCCCTCTTATACCCCTGGTGACTTTCGTACATACTGATTAATTTCGTTTGTGTTCCTCTTTATACACAGTCTCCTCCTTTGCGGCTAATGTATCCACTGATTAAGTGGGGTTGCGGCGTGTAGTAGCTAATGTCATATATAGAGAAATATTTCACCCACATACTAATACCTATCTCAAGTGTTAACACATATTCCACAATCAATATTTAAAATTATAAATAACTACATACCATTTTTAAAATTTTTCCACAGATTACAAAATAATACGTAATTATGTGAAGAAGTCCGTAAAATATGTTTGCATGAAACTAGAATAAAGGAAATTATTTGTTTGGTAGCTAGTCATAATCTGACAACAAATGAACGAAAGTTGGCGATCCTTATTGTATCAATCTGGTGAGTAGATTTGACTTGCATAGCTGCGATCTGTGACGAGCTGAAAATTGCCACATTAGTTTGCGAAGGAAATGTGCAACTCAATGGTTACCAGAATGACGGCAAGTTTGTAACATATTCACCTCCGTTTGCTATTTTTAAATGTGTAAAAAGTCAGCAGCTCCGCATTCTGCTGCAGATTCGAGGAGATGCTGCTACAGGGCTGCTTCAGCTATTTCAATGGCCATATGGAAATTTAAAAATTGTTCCATTCACTTAAAATCACTTCATTTCAGCAGAACTTATAAATATCAATCTATACTAAAATCTATTCATTGTACAGTCATTTTACAGTTCCTGCTTGTGGCAGCGTTTGAAAGTACTAAATGCTACATGGAACAGTAGACGTTGTTTTCAGGTATTTCATAATAATTCCAGCAGGTCCAATAAAATTTACTGACTGCATTAACATGTTTTTTATCGTATTACTTTGCTGCATTTTAGCACTTCAATCCGTTAAAATCGACTACATTGCTAAACTCCTCTCTGTCAGAAGCATTCCTGTAACGTAAAACGAATCTTCTATTTTACACGTTTATACTGCACGAAAAAGTAATGTCTCCTCTGACACAGATGTAAGACGATGTGCAACGTTTTGGTTCAGCTTCCTAATACGGTGAATAGTCTGTCTGGTATTTAATAATGTGGTTCTTAGTGGCATGTTCCGTTGTCTCTTTCTCCTGTGGTATGGGATGTACTTCAGGTGTATGTAACCATTTCGTGTTGGTACTTTGGTGACGACTGCATTTTATCATTGTGCTACCATTAATCTCATTTATCAAATAGTTATCAAAACTATAAATTCAGGCTCATTAGTTCTGGAGATAATTGACTACATTTCGCAGCTTGAGTAAAACAGTTAATAGACAGTTCTTTCATCAAGATGACACGAGGTGGACCATTACAGCATGCACTAACGTTTTTACTAGATCGTGAGGTATTAAATCAGTCATCTGTCGTTGCACTGTTCAATTGAATCAGCATCTCTACTCTACTAATCTTGATGTCGACAAGACTATAAAGGCTAATGATTCTCTCTGTATAGACATGTGGCAGTTCTTAATTAGACATAAAATTTTCATCCATGTGATTGGTACGTAGTCTCACCTACAGTATTCGCTAACACGATAACATGATAGACTTTCATAGAAGAGCCAATATTTTCTGCAGCGGAAAAGACATAGCCTACATTAATGAGAGAATATGAATAATTATTCACACAATATCAGCAATATTGGAGAAACTTTTAATGCTTATTTATTAAAAATTAAAACACGTATATCTTAAATATAACTTTGCTTATGGTCGCTATCGAAACGTAACTTCCCAGTATAAATCGGACTTCACAACGACACACTAATCTTTTGTGAGAATTTTTGATCATCTGCATTCGTTCTAAATCATATAAACGATGTTGTCTAAGAAAAACACAAACATCGCTTTGGTCTACAGACACCACAGAAAAGGCGAGGAAGGCTAGTAGGTGTTCCTAGGGCACGAGATTGGAAGCTGATAGATCTACGCCGCTTCATCGAGCAACGAAACAATGAAGTGGGGAACAACAGTACTGCAGCATAATAAGATGTTCAGTGGTTCTCAGGGGGAGATATGTGATGCACTCTGACCCGACACCATGTGGTCTAGGGATATGAAGATTTTGCTAGATCTGGTACGTCTGGTATCGAACGTACACAGAAACCAGTAACAGCAAGGTGTGTATGCCTTTCTCAGTCTACAGTGCTATGGAGTGGGCAGCAGCAGTGGGGACCAGAAGTAAATTCATCAATGCTCAGGTTGCTAGAATATGGATTCGTAAGCATTCTTTATGCTACAGCAATGCTTCAAGTCCTCACATGGGAGGCAGGACGGGCGTCGGATCTACCATCCTTGGCAGCGGTGCATTGTCATGCAGCGTGGGTCGGAGCAGAGCGTTCTCACTTGGCGCTTCCTGACAATGGCTGACGATGAGTAAGTGCTGATGCTGCAGCCATGGGCATACAGTGGCACAAAGATTTGTGGGGCTTGTGCTGAAGTTGGTGTCATCCGGGGAGTGAAAGTAGCTCCCCCGCCCCCTCGCCCCCCCCCCCCCCCCCACACACACACACATTCCACGATGTCTGGCAGGCAGCGTCTGGTGTCGCCAGTTATTACACCGGCAATGGTTAGTAGGATATCAGATCGACCCTCGATCCCGTCAGTGTCAGATGCAGAACTGTAGCAAAAGTATCCGGACACCCCCAAAAATATACGTTTTCATTTTCATATTAAGTGCATTTTGCTGCCACGTACTGCCAGGTGCTCCATATCAGCGACCTCAGTAGTCACCAGACAGGCTTCGAACGTGGTCAGGTGACTGGGTGTCACTTGCATCATACGTCTATACGCTAGATTTCCACACTCCTAAACATTCCTAGGACAGCTGTTTCCGATGTCATAGTGAAGTGGAAACGTGAACTGACAAGTACAGGACAAAAGCACACAGGCCGACCTCGTCTGTTGACTGACAGAGACCGCCAACAGTCGCAGAGGGTCGTAATGTGTATTAGGTGGACATCTACCCAGACCATCACACTGGAATTCCAAACTGCAAGTACTATGACAGTTAGGAGTGAGGTGAGAAAACTTGGATTTCATGGTCGATCGACTGCTAAAGAGCCATACATCACGCCAGTAAATGCCAAACGACGCCTCGCTTGGTGTAAAGAGCGTAAACATTGGACGACTGAACAGTGGAAAAACGTTGTGTAGAGTGATGAATTACGGTACACAGTGTGCGAATCTCATGGCAGGGTGTGGCTATGGCGAATGTCCGATGAACGTCATTTGCCAGCGTGTGTAGTGCCAACAGTAAAATTCAGAGGCGCGTGTTTCATGGAGGGGGCTTTCACCCGCTGCTGTTTTGCGTGGCAGTATCACAGCACAGGCCTACATTGATGTTTTAAGCACCTTCTTACTTGGCACAGTTGAAGAGAAATTCGGGGACGGTGATTACATCTTTCAATACGATAGAGCACCTGTTTATAATGCACGGCCTGTGGCAGAGTGGTTACACGACAATAACATCCCTGTAATGGACTGGCCTGCATGGAGTCCTGACCTGAGTCCTACAGAACATCTTTGGGATGTATAGGAACGCCAACTACGGGCAAGGCGTCACCGACCGACATCGATACCTCTCCTCAGTGCAGCACTCCTTAAAGAATGGCTGCCACGAATGAATATGCCGCTGGCAATGAGATGCAAGCATCACCTCCGCGGAGCTTCAGCGGTGGACCTACTATAGATCGAATGTCATGCACAGAGCCCATTTAGCGTGTTTTCCAGTTACAAAACACTCACAGACTTCCATAGTGGCCAGAGATCGACATTTTCTGAATAGAAGGTATACTAAAGAGTGGCGAATTTATAAACCTTTTGTATTTGTATGTGTTAGGGACTGAAGCTCCAAACACAGCAACGAAGTTGTGTACTATGTCCGCTGTTTGATATTAGATGTAGAGTAAATTAATGCCTGAAGTCACTGTTCATGAACGGCAAGCGTTCCTCGCTCCTGCATTCACTAAAAAACCACACAGCGTGGAAGGGAGTCACAAAATAAAACTAGTCATGCTCTACATTAAACACCAATAGCAGCTGGAGGTAAAGATAGTAGCCAAATTAATTAAAACACTCTGAAATATTGAAAATTTATAGCTATTTTTCTGGGACATGGAAGGAACAATTGTGACTGAAAAAAGAAAGCCGCAGTAACACTACATGCCGAGCGGCGTTTGGAAAGATATCTAAACGTTGAAATTATAACAGGAATAAAGGAAAAATAATGTGAACGATACTGTATACATAATTATAAAGTTCAGTATAAGAAAATAACTCTGCAAAAGTCTAACGTAATGATATATATAAATTTAATTTGGTCTGCAATGGTACACCGTTGTTAGCAAGAAAATGGTGTGGAAAGAATTAATAAATAAATAAATTTCAACAAATAAAAATTTATTGCAAAAGTGTTAGATCCCTTTTATGGGTATAGCTCTGTGTACATGATATTGATTCGATGATCTCCATATAGGTTTCAAGTTGCAATTCATAGTGAAGCTATGTTATTTTTCCTGTTTTCATACAAGAGTTCGATAGGGCCCTAATAAATCGACTCCGTCAATGTCAACATAATCCATTTTTAGCCTTCTCTTTTTTAAGTACAATCGTACTCAAAAGTAAGATTTCTTCTATCAGTGGACTCCTGTACAAAATAATACCAATAATTACACAACAGAATGCCTGATAATCATAAATTGGATTTTTTATGCACTGTATTAATATGTTACCGGAAAATATTCCTCTTAGCTGCCAGTGCTTTCGAACTAGCCACTGTGAGAGGCCTGAATAAATCCTTCTCTCATAATAGAGCAGTTCAGTCGTACTGAATGTCCTAGACAAATCCTTACTTCAATTTCATCAGCACACTTTATACAGTCCAGGTATGTTTAAACAATGTCACTTTAAAAACAAATTAAATATGTCAGTTACTTTACTAAATATGTATTTTACATCAGCAATTATTCATTTTTTTATCTATCAACACTTTAGTCGAAAAGAACCCAGAAAACTTTCTTAATTCACTTTTCTCAATCTGACACCACAATTAAGTTTTCAGGTTTTGAAATGAAATTTATTAATACATTTTGTCAGCGTCATTTTGTAATACGTGGGATCTACTTAATGAAACCTATTTTACTTTAATTTTAATAGCTTTAGTGTAATGACCTGCATCTACACACTGCTGAGGTTCGATCCATTCCTAACAAGAATAGAGATGATCGGCTGGCTATTGGTCAGGCAACACCAAAATTGTTACTACTCTGAAGCTACTGCAGTTTACTTCGCAATAATAACGCTTAAACACAAATACATAGCTGTTAGCTGCATCGTGTATCAGTAAATATGTATAGAGATTGTGAAATGGTGTAAAGTATTTTATTAATAATTACTTTTCACTGAGAGGAAATTATTAATTTTATTACAATAAATACAAAAATAATACATTCATCCTTAAGTAAATAAAATAAACGTACATGAAATTAATAATTCCATCTTACTGAGAAGAGAAAACTGAAAACTAAGTGAGCTATAATGGACAGTACCACAAGTTGCACTTGAGCCGTTTTCCGAAATTTCTTAACATTTGTCACATTTAAGTATCAGGATTATGTTCAGGGAAGATGAAACTGACATTTCGCAGTGACTTGTTACTTATACTTTAATGACATTTGTGTCGAGTTTTTGATTAAATCCTTTACTGGCATTCAGTATTCAGTAACAAGGTGCTGTTTCTCCTCTTCTCTGCAACCGGTGAATATCTGTAACATTTGTGAAGTTGAAGTATCAGTATTATATTCAACAACGTCTAAACCCCACATTAAGGGAGATATTTCGAAGTGCCTCAGTAATTATGCATTAAAGATGTTTGGTTCAAATTCTTAGTGAATTCCTTTCCTTTTAGTCATTACTAATCTGTAATGTGCTGTTTTTCCTCTCCTCTGCAATCAGTGAATGTCTGTAACAGGAAACAGAAATAATACATACATATATATTAAGAGGTAACTAATGCATTGTTAGCCTACCCCTAAAATGCTTTACAGCATATATAAACATATGTTGGAGGGAAAATTGCATTCCATAGCAGCTGAAGCACGTGGGACATTCCTTATATTCAAGAAACGATATAGAACTAATTGAGAAAATTATCGAAGAATAAGGTTACTGAATAAAACAGCAAGGTATACTAAAAAATCATTACAAAAGAATGAGCAAAACTGCTGTAGTCAACTTAACAGAAGAGGAAGCAAGATTCAGGGGACGAAAGTGCTAACATAACAATCTTGAATCAAACTGTAGAAAAACATACAGACCAGAGTAAGGAAATATATTGTCCTTTGATTTCATTAAACCGTTTGATCGTGATCTAGACAACAGAGGTATCTCTAACAGTTTAAGGGAAGTCATAAAGTGCATATATGAACAGTCGCTTGTATCTGTTGTAGGGAAGAGTATTCAAAATAGCTTTAGAGAGCATTGGGGATAAAGGTGCAGCTAATCCCTTTACTTTGCCCAAAAAATCAATTCTATAATCTTACTATACTATTTGATAACTAATAGGTAACTATTACTGACACTGAGAATAATCTGGGAAGAGAAGCATGTCAACAGTAAAGAGAGTTCGCTTCATGCAACCAGAAGTTACCTGGTAAGAAACAAAGACAACTGCAGTTTACGTGAAAAAGTAAATTTTGTCATGCATTGTAATACATGGGAAGTAGTAGAACAAGTAACAAATAATAAGTGCTTCGCTTGCAATAACTCACACGATGGCGGAATTGAGTTTGGAAATTAATGTCGAGAAACTGAGGTTAACGAATGGTAGCAATAACGTATGGGAACGAAAGCTGGTTAAAAAAATAAATAAGATGATGCACTAAGAATCCAAAGTGCACAAATTAAATTCCTGAGATGTGCCGTAGAACGCACACTTTCGAACAAGAAGTTCAGAAATAAGAGCAGAGTTACGATTAATAACATGAAATGAAAAATTAGAAGAAGGCTGAAGCAAATGTGAGGAGCACATCAGTAGGACGGAAGACAGACGCACAAAAAATACTACATTTATATTATGCAATATGAAGAAGCAACATGGGAAACGCTAAACGAGGTTAAAAGACAGACTAGTCTAAGTAGGCCAAACAGGTGATGTCTAATATGTACAGAAGAACATAACGATGATGACACCGTAGGTGTAAATAATAATAAGCCGTGAATTACAGTTCTCTTTTTCCTTTGCTTTCCCGGTCTTATCAAGATTTTGAAATAATTCTTGCAGGGAGGATCGTCCTCTATTAGTGTTTCGAAATTGTATAAAGGGTTTTTCCATACCGTTAGAAGAGTTTTTGCAGCAAGATATGCATGTTAGTACTTACCTCTTGTGGCATATCATATTGTGTCAGGAAATGGCATGAGTGGCACGTTCTCTCTCCAGAATGCCATGCGCTCGCCATATGGGTCGTGTGCGATCGAGAGGTTGGCCTGCATCAGTAGGTACCTGTGGCTGGCAAGGTCGTACGGCTGCCACACCACGGGATCCGCCTCAGGAGTAGGGTTGCTGTTGAGACACACAGTACATGCATTATCCGTTACGTCTTCTAGAGATCCTCATAAGAAAACGTGAATAGCAAGACTAAAAGTTACTTATTAATTACGTGATGAAGGAAGTTCAAAATAGCCCATGGTTAATTCACTGATATTCAGTTATATAAGCATTCCAGAAAAAATATCAGTAACCTTGAGGAGAACTGGCGACTGTTCGAAGTAACATCAACTCTATAATTGAGAATGGCTTCAGTTCCGCAATACCGAGAGGTATTAATTTTTTTTATCTTTATTGTAATTTCATGCCTCAGCTGAGGCGGGCCGGTAGCGGCCTACTTACGCCACTCTTCAGCCAAAAGACACAACATAAATACATGGAAGGCATAGAAAACAGAAAAAAACCATGATAAACACAAGATGAACACTGTACAAGGGGTCAAACGTCGTTCGATGGAAGACAGTGTGATGAAGGGTGGCACCACTTGAAAACAGATGAAGACGTCCAGGTGGAAACACGAACGTAGCAGAAAACACTGATGAAGACACTGTACACAGAAAGGGAGACACTGACGCACGGAAAACACTGGCGACGATCATTGGCGAAGCACTCACACTGACGAAGGGGGGGGGGGCTGCCTTCAGGTGGAGCCAGTGGGAGAAAGAAGGGAGAGTGGGGGGGAGGAGAGAGGGGGGATTGAAGCCTGGGGAGAGGGGTGGAAGCGGGAGACGTGGGAGAGAGGAGGGGGGAAGGAAGGTGAGGAGGGAGAGTGGGAGCCCTCCAGGAAAAAAGGGAGGAGAGAGTCAGAGCTGGTACAAGGGGCAGAAGCCACCTTGGGAGAGAGTATGGATGGTGTGAAGACGGAGAGCAGGTGGGATGCAAGAAAATAGGCATGGCAGTGGGCAGGGTTGGGCGAGGATAGGAGAGACAGGTAGGTGTGGAGGATTGAGCTTGCGGGAGGTGTAAAGGATCTGTATCCGTTCAACGAAAAGGAGAAGGTGTGAGAACATAATCAAGTTATATAGGATCCACATGGGGCATGGGAGACAAATGCGGTAGGCAAGGTGGAGCACAAGTCGTTCAAGGAATTGGAGGGACTTATAGTAGGTGGGAGGAGCAGAGATCCAGGCGGGATGGGCATAGCAAAGAACAGGGCGAATGAGGGATTTATACGTGTGTAGGGTGGTGGAGGGGTCCAGACCCCATTTGTGGCCAGGAAGGAGTTTGAGGAGGCAGAGTCGCGAATGTGCCTTGGCTTGGATCGTCAGATGGGGGTTCCAGGAAAGGCGATGGCCAAGGGTCACACCAAGCTACTTGAGGGTTGGGGTGAGGTGAATGGGATGGCCATAGATGGTGATATAAAAATCAAGGAGGTTGAAGGAAGGGGTGGTTTTGCCTTTAATGACTGTCTGGGTTTTGGAAGGATTGACCTCGAGCAGCCACTGGTTACATCAAGTGGTGAACCAGTCAACATGGGATTGGAGAAGATGTTGTGAGCGTTGCAGGGTGGGGGCGAGGACAAGGAAGGCAGCGTCATCAGCGTACTGGAAGAGGTGAATGGGAGGTGAAGGTGGCGGCATGTCCGCTGTATACAGCAGGTACAGAAAAGGGGAGAGGATGGAACCTTGGAGCACACCGGCGGAGGGGTAGAAGGTGTAGGAATCTGTGTTATGGATGGTGACATAGGAAGGACAGTGGGAAAGAATGGAGGGAATCAGATGGAGATAGTTAATAGGATGGGCAAAGGTTTGGAGTTTCAAGAGGAGACCGGAATCCCATACATGGTTCAAGGTCAAGGGAGAGGAAGATGGCGGAGCAACGGCAGTTGAGTTGTTTGGTTAGGAGGTGAGAGAGGTGGATGAGAAGGTCATCGGCAGAGAAGGATGGCTGAAAGTGGGAAGGAGGTGGTGCTGGTGGAGATGCTGCTGGATGCGTCAGGTGACGATTGATTCCAGGACCCTGCTGAAGACTGAGGTAAGACTGATGGGATGGTAGGAGGAGACAGTGGATGGAGGTTTGTCAGGTTTGAGGAACATCAGGATCTGGGAGGTTTTCCACAAGTTGGGGTAGAAGTCGGTGGACAAGACCACATTATAAAGTCGGTCCCGGGTGGACAGGAAGGAGGTGGGAGCTTCACGGAGATGATGATACATAACACTGTCATGACCGGGAGTGGTGTTGGTGTGGAGTCTAGAGATGTGATCATGAGTAGTGATTGGGGAATTGAGTTCAGTGTGTGTAATGTTATCCAAGTACTGTAAGCCAGGAGTGAGTGGAGGGGCAGAGGTGTCAGCTCAATCATGGACATCATGGAAGAAGGAGTAATCGAACTGGGGATCGTCAGGGATGGTAAAGACATCAGAGAGGGAAGAAGCAAAGTGGTTGGCCTTACTAAAGTTATCAGGAAAGGGGCGGTCATCATGAAGGAGAGGGTAGATCCAGTAAGGCGGTGGAAGGCTGACCAGTACATAGAGGTGTTGCATAAGACGGGTGCATGTCTGTCGCCAGTCCTGGTATTTCTTGGCCATGAGCAAGTTTCGGACGTGTCATTGGAGATGCCGGTGGCGTCGTAGTGTGTCCAGGACACGCGTGTGAAGAAAGGCATGGTAGAGGTGCCGGGTTTCATGGAGGAGGAGTATGGCCTGTGGGGATAAAGTGGGATGGTGTGGGTGGTTGGCGACAATAGAGATGTGGGCCTGCACGGCCTCAGACAAGGTCTGGTGGAGAAAGGAGGTGGCACATGTAATGTCATCAGGGTGGTGGTAGATGAGGGGGAGGGCTTTTGATCTGGGTAGTGAGGGTAGTGCGGTATGCATTCCAGTCGGCACAGGAATAGTCATGGACATATTTCCGGGGAGGGTCGAAGTGAGGGTCAGGACGGGGGTGACGACTGTCTGATACTGTGAGCACGACATTGAGATGATCACTGCCAATAGGGTCGAGGACGCCACCATCATGAGGCCAAGGAAGTTAGGGGAGTCCAGGATGACATAGGGAGTGGAATTGGATTCAGGGTGGGTGTGATGGGAAATGGGATCGAGGTCACCTTGGAGGGTGGAGAGGAATTGATGCCACCGCCGTAGCTGGGTGGTGGAACAACTGTGGATGTTCAGGTTGGCGGCAATCACGTAGCAGGAGAAGCTGCGGTCGATATGGGAAAGGAGGTCGAAAGGAATAAGGGCAGAGGGGCAGACATAGATGGTGGTGCAGGTAAAGGTAAGGCCGGGGAAGAAGAGACTGAGGATGAGGTGTTCTGTGGGAAGGAGGGGTTGGAGCCGAACAGGGGTCTGGCGGTGGTGGCCAATGACTGCCTTGCCACGTGCTATCAGGAAGGCATTATGAGAGCGGTGGAGGAGGTAAGGCAACATGTATACAGGATGTTGGGCTGGACAAGGGTTTCATTCAGGAGGATGGCATCCACGCACTTGGTCATGAGAGTATGCAGAAGGAGTTCTTGTTAATGGGAGGGGAGCGGATGTTGTTGAACAAGATATGGCGCTGTCGCGCCATGGTGGGGTTTAAACGAGGATGTCAAGGCGGGAGGAAGTAAAGTGGGTGAGCTTATGGGAGTAGGTGGTGAAGGTGTTGAGGTGAAAGATGGAACGGGCAGCGAGAGAGATCTGTTGGAGGGTATGGGAACGCTGAAAATGGTGGATATTTTGAAGGACAATGGTGATGAATCTGATGATATCCTCAGTTGTGGGGAGGGGGTGGTTGGTACACATTGTACTGGAGGCACCTCTGGCAGCAAACGGACTCGGGAGGGAAACGGGAAGGGTCGAATTTGTAATGGCGGTTAAAAAACAGGGCGTCCTCTTTGAAGAGGCGGTCGATGGAGGGGGCAGACTCTGAGAATTAAAAAAATGGTTCAAATGGCTCGGAGCACTATGAGACTTAATATCTGAGGTCATCAGTCCCCTAGAACTTAGAACTACTTAAACCTAACCAACCTAAGGACATCACACACATCCATGCCCGAGGCAGGATTCGAACCTGCGACCGTAGCGGTCACGCGGTTCCAGACTGTAGCGCCTAGAACCGCTCGGCCGCCCCAGCTAGCCTCTGAGAATACATGAAGAAGGTAGGGGTGGTAGAATTATGTATGCGGCGAGCCGCACAGATTTCAAGGTTGGGATGGGCGTTAAGCTCCGCCAACACCTCCTTCTCCTTGATCACTTGGCTAAGCCGAGGGTCGGCGAGTGGCACAGGGGTTGAGGTTGACGAGAGGAGGGGATGGATGGAGCAGGGGTGAGGGAGGCATTGGGGCCGCAGTGGATACGGGGGATTCACGAGAGGAATTAAGAGTTCTCTAGTATGCTATATGCAGCTGAAACCACTCACTAAAGATGAGATTCCGTTGAATAACCTAACTGCTACGTTTCGTCTACTGTTCGAAATAAGCGCAGACCATTAGGATGGGACTGAACTTGTGTAATTTAGACGGCCATTGCTGCTAAAATCTTAACTATTCTTCAAACCAGAATCGTGTGCAAGCAGCTCTGTGAACACACTGACGCCATCTTCGAACGCGGGAGTGTCCACAGCATACGCATCATCAAGATCTAGAACACAGGGCCACACCGGCTCACTACTAATGCTGTAATAAACGTTGTCGTTCACCTTAACATTACCCTCAATACGTTGACTCTAGTGATGGTACGGAAAACACCCACAAAACATTACAGGACCACCTCCGACCATAACTACTCTAGCGTACTCTCGCGTACACCGTGCGTTATAGCTGTCACCACGTCGTTGATGCTGGTTCAGACTGACCTGAATTCATCGACAGTGGCAATTTCTATTAGTAATATTTAAAAAATAGCCATAGGTTGCACAATAGACGTTATTAACTAAAGAACAACGTGTTTCGTTCGTATAGGGCATCTTCAGGTTATGTTAAAAAATTAGAAATTTTCTGCCAAGAAGCATTCGTCACGGAGGCAAGCTACTAAATAAAACTTGTCGAAAGGTAGCTTCATGAAGACGCTATTATGTCGGTCGTGGTCTGCGAGAGGTTATTTCATTCGGTATCATACCTCCTCACGGATGCTTTTTGGAAGAAAATTTCTGACCTTTCAATATAACATGATGACGCGCTATTCGGGCCATACGCGTTGTACTTAAGTTAATAAGGAATATTTTACTTTTACGACTGTTTTTAAGCAGTAGCAATGTGGCGTCGGTTCACCACCACACCAAGATGGAATTTCTAATTCCAATCGGCTCTCAAGCCAAATGCGAGTGAAAAAGTAACACTCGTCTTTTTACAGTGGATAGTCTCATGTTAACAAACCTAAATGTTTATAAATTCTTCTCTGAATCCCACCATTAGCGTTTACATTATATTGTAAGACTGTTTCTTCATTTCATCAGTTTTCAACCAGAAGAATTCAATTTTAGCTGTACCGATATATTCCTGTTTTCCATGGAGTGAAAAGGACTTTTCTGAATTATTGAAACACACTGTGTTACTAAATCGTAAGGTCGCAAATTCGCGAAGTACAACAAGTAGCTGGCGTTTATAAACACATTTTTCTCAATATAACTGATAAGAAATACATCTCGGCAAACAGCTAGCTGAATTACATTAGAAGAAAGAACACCATCGAGAAAGCTGTGAGGCAGTAGATCTGCCGTTTCAGTCAGTGCGCTGGTATCCATCTCACTGTGACAAGCAGATCCGTAGCATTTATCGACCTTGTAAAGTCGATAATGATACATAGAGTGTTTAAAAATTTCACCGTAAAACTTGGAAGGTATATAGAGTGTTTTGAGGAACAAAACGAGATCAGGAGCGTGTGTTCGGAAACGTCATCCGACACCCCACGTCAAAGTACCTATGTCCGTGTATGCATATATAGGGTGATTCCCAGATGATGCTACGTATTTCAGAGATTATGGAGAAGGATCAATTTGACGCAACGGGTCCTGGTCTGGACACGACCGAGTCGAAAATTACAAGCCACAATCTTTGTGGCAACTCACAGTGTAATACATGTACTGGTACCGTTGTTGCCAAGATTGTAGGGTAAGAAACTTCGAGAGGTGACAGTATGGACCAAAACAAGGTTAAAAAATCTAAGAAGGTAAACGTACGTTGCATTCTTTAAGAGCTATGAGCATTTGCTCAGTAGGGGAGATGCTTTTCACTACAGCGAAGATGAGCAAGTGCTTACAACTCCTCAGATATGCGTTGTAAAGCCCATGTTTACTATACATTTGTTCTTATTTTCGTCCGTATTACCACCTCTGACGGTGATCTACCATAAATTCTTAGCAGAAACAGTGTCGGTACACGCATTCCTCTGGCAGGGGTATTAAACAGATTTTCGTTTATAACTTTCGATTCCTTCGTTCCCGGACCAGGGTCCCGTACCTCAAACTGATACGTTTATCTTTCTCCGTAACCTCATCACGGAATCACCCTATTTGTACTTACGTTTAAGATAACGTGGCGGTAAAAGTACGTATGGCATGAGTACACATCAAGTTTTCAGTCCCGACGTACACATACATGCACATCAGGGCTTTTATAGTGTTATCCTGCCAAGTCTTTCCGCGAATTGAGACCTGATTTGCGCGACCGTGCACGTCATGCGGTTTCCGTTTTTGCCACTAGGTCGCGTGGAAGTCAGTTTCAGCGGGTTTTCTCATATCTTGAAACTTCAGATCTGAAGGATGGCGAGAAAAGTAAATTCAGTTTTAATATTCGTTTTTTAATTCTATTATTGTTTTTATCATGTTTTACTCCAAACAAGACATCAAGGAAGCGATATGTGCATGCAATTAAAACGATTGTTTCGTAGTTTTACAAACATCGACTGTTAAATTTGAAGTACACACTCATGTACATCAGGTCCTAGCTCACAGAATATAATGGTACTAACGCTAAGACCGATTCCCTTGCGAAATCGTAATTTAAAACGTAATTTGAATTAAAATCTGAAAATTTAGCTACTTATACTGTGGACGAGGAGTAAATTCGTTGTTGGTGTAATAGGTAGCGTGCTGTCTTGGTGACGTAGGTTTTGGGTTTTAGCTTTGCTAAACTCTACTAAGATTTTTATTTTTGTTATTAGGTTCAGTTTCATTTCTTTATTCAGTTACTTCAACAGTTACCTTCACTTCATTTAATTTTCGCTTCTCAGTTCTGACAGACGATGAAATTATAAAACTAGTTGAGACGAGTGACTTGAGTTCCTTGTCAGACGAAGATGAGGAGTCTGTTCATGAACTTCAAACTCCACCTGAAAGAATTGGTGTGCTTGAAATTGAAGCATGCAATGTGGATCTTACTCCTGAGGCACCTGTGTCTGACAATGACGCACACACTGTCGTCTACTAAGGTGAAGGCTATCTAAGTAGGTAGTACATTGGTGTAGTTCTGTGCGTCATCTGACACGATTTAGGTCAGTATTTTTCAGTGGTACTCAAAAATGGTTCAAATGGCTCTGAGCACTATGGGACTTAACATCTGAGGTCATCAGTCCCCTAGAACATAGAACTACTTAAACCTAACTAACCTAAGGGCATCACACACATTCGTGCCCGAGACAGGATTCGAACCTGCGACCGTGGCGGTCGCGCTGTTTCAGTCTGAAGCGGCTAGAACCGCTTGGCCACAAAGGCCGGCTCAGTGGTACTATTTGTTTGCAGAATTTGTAATCGACAACCTTCTGACGACAACTTTGGAGATCAGACAGATGGTGAAATGAGAAATCCTTCACAGTTTTTCTTCGAGTACTTCGCTAAAAATTTCTAGAAAACTGCTGCAAGATAAACTAATGTATATTATTGCCGAAAGAAGTCAAAAATTCTTGATACAAATACTAATGAAATTTTGTACCTTGTCGGCATTGAGATACTGATGGGTACATTGAAATTGCCCCAGAATATGCACTTGATATCCCCCTTGTATTATCAACCGCGACAAGAGATAACTACTACAAATTACGGAATAAGCTGCATTTTGTAAATAATTTGGAAGGTCTTGACCCAAATGACAAACTCTGGAGGGTTAGACCAGTAACTGATGCTTTTAGAATTAAACGTATTAGTCTACCCAGGTCTCAACACCAGTCTGTGTATGAACAGATGATTCCATTCACGGGGAGGTGTATTATGCGGACTTATGAACCTTCCAGACCTTATCCACTAGGCCTCAAAAATTTTATTTTGGTGTGATCTCATGGACTTCTCCTTGATTTTTCTATATAGACTGGCAAAGGAACAATTCCTGCAAGCTATCAAAAAGAACATGGCCGGCGAGCGGGTATACTCAAACTACCGGCTAGAATTGTACCCAATGATTAAAATCATGTAATTTACAGCGATAGATTTCCCACCAGTACAAAATCTGTTCAGCTTTTACTAGATAATATATTTCAGACAGGAACTGTGATGGCCAATAGAATAAAAGAAGTAGCTCCTAAGTTCAAGAGAGATTAGGAGCTTTAGCGGGGACAATGGGCTGAGTATGTAAGAGAGGGCCAAGAAGTTTGCGCCCTTAAATAGAAGGACAATAAATCCAACATTTTGTTATATGTGCGTAGGGAGCGAACCAGAGTGTACCAGAAAACGATGTTGTAATACAGAAAAAACAACGGTTAGTGTCAACCAGCTATCATCAAAAGTCATAATCGCAATATAGGTGGCATTGATCTTTTTGATAGATACATGGCATACTACAGGTCAAACATCAGGACAAAAATGTGGACAGTCAGAGTATGCAACCACTTCACTGATTTAGCCATAATTAATTCATGGATTATGTACAAAAGGTGTTGTCAAAAGAAGGGATACCAAAAGAAAAGTGGATGTCTCTCATTAACTTCAGAATTCACTTGGCCCACGACTTGGTAAAGGCTTCAAAAATTGTAGAGTCACTGGAACTATCGAAAGAAACTTCTCCGAGTGTGACACAGGAGTACGTCAGCAGTTCTGATAAAGATGAGCAGCATCAGCCCACAAAACGAAGTCGAATTGTAACAGCCAATTAGAGAAAGCAAATATGACAGGGTTGACCACCTTCCAGAAGATACTGAGAGTAGTTTTGTCTCAAGGTGTCGGTTACCAGTGTGAAAGTCACGTTCTCGCATAGTGTGTAAAAGGTGCAAAGTTTATTTGTGTGTATTAAAAACAATTGTTTTGCTAAATTCCATAAGCATGAGAAGTAATGTGTTCATAAAATGTAATGCTTACTTAAAAACGAGAAGTAGGGTGTACATTTTTCATTGTAAATAAAATTATGAGAATGCTATGAGATCGGCATTTTTTTGTCTGTCAAGACCCAATGTACACATATGTGTACATTCAGTTATTCAAACATTATATAAAATACAATTTCAAAATTTGTTTTTTCGTACTACTTTCAGATCAACTGCACCACAAAAAGCAACTGAAATATTTCTCCATTCTTTCTTTATCTTCGGGAAGTTCACCATTCTTCCGTCAAGCAGCGCATGCGTCATCATGTCCTTAATTTTATACTGGAAACTCATGGGAGTCGGACGCTTACACATGGAGACAACGCTGCAAGTCACTTTCGTACGTTTCGATGTAGGATTTAAATAATTCGACTAAGAGTAAGGTGAACCTAGATGTATTTAAAAATCAGATAAACTCATTACCGGATCTGGCGGCTGTAAGCTTCCATTGTCCATGACTTTAGTTGTGTGTTATCTGTAGATCATCGACAAAGAAAATAGTGAAAAGGGGTAAAATTATGCAGGTCTGTTGCGGTAGAAGTTCGCAGGGCATACTTTTATCCCATCAAGAAACTATCTGTGAAGTTTTTCGTTAGATACCTCATTATTCACTGTAGAGAACTTAATTTTTCTATTTTGTAGTTTTCCTTTCGTTGGGTAATGGTTTTTCAAACATACCTAACACTCAAACACACACCGAATATAAGCACGTCTTACATAGTGGTATTTTTTTTCAGGAACCGACCGAGAACATGAACGCGACAGCCATTGGCAGAGCCGTTCTACCATGAAGCTCCTGGCTTTACTGAAAACGTGAGCGCGATACGGCAACTATCCAGAGCTATCCCGTTTTCAGAGACTTCCTTAAAAAGACGTCTTACATATCACAGGTAGTGAGCAACTCGGCCGACTCACGAAAATATTTCCATTGGAGGAAGAATAAGTAATAGTGCATTACTGCATTTCCCTCGATAACAGATTTTTGGCTTTACTCTCACATTATTATGCTATTTACTTTCTGAAATCGCAGAAAAATAAACAGTTGCTAATTTTTTATTTCACATATTTATTTGCAATCCCTTCAGCTGGGTGTAAAATTACGCTCTGCGTACATTTTCCCCACGCGCACGTACTCAAAATTATTCTTCTAATAATAATTTGATAGCACTGAAACTGTTACTCAGTGTTACCAAGATGTCAAACTAGGTGTTGCA
Source organism: Schistocerca nitens (assembly GCF_023898315.1). Classification (NCBI taxonomy): domain Eukaryota; kingdom Metazoa; phylum Arthropoda; class Insecta; order Orthoptera; family Acrididae; genus Schistocerca; species Schistocerca nitens. The sequence continues at coordinate 551,442,210 of NC_064617.1, forward strand.
TGCTGCCGTTCTTCATCTATATAAACGGTTTAAGAGACAATCTTACGCTGTTCGCAGATGTTGCTGTAGATAATCGCGTAGTAAACTTAGGACATCAAAAGAAACTGCAAAACGATTTAGAAAAGGTATCTGTTTGGTGCGAAAATTGGCAGTTGAACATAAACAATAAGAAGTGTGAGGTCTTCCACATGAGTGCTAAAAGGAATCCGTTTAACTTCGGTTACATGATAAATCACTAAAATCTGAAGGCCGGAAATTCAAATAAATATCTGAGAATTACAATTAGGAACAACTGAAATTGGAAAGACCGCACAGAAAACGCTGTGGGGAAGGCGAACCAAAGACTGTGTTTTATTGACAGAACACTTAGAAGCTGCAACAGATGTACTAAAGAGACTGCCTACACTACGTTTGTCCTCTTTTGGAGTACTGCTGCGCGGTGTGGTATCCTTATCAGATACGTTTAACAGAGTGCATCGAGAAAGTTCAAAGAAGGGCAACACGTTTTGTAGTATCGAAAAATACTGCAAAGAGTATCACTGACGTAATAAAGGATTTGAGGTGGACATTATTGGAACAAAGGTGTTTTTTGTTGCGGCGGAATCTTCTCACGAAATGTCAATCAGCAATCTTCTCCTCCGAATGGGAAAAAATTGTATTTGCGCTGAGTTACGTAAAGAGAAACGACTATCATAATAAAATAAGGGAAATCAGAGCTCTCACGGAAATATACAAGTGTTCGTTTTTTCCGTGCCCTGTCCAAGATTGGAATAACAGAGTATTATTGTCAAGAGGGTTTGATTAACCATCTGCCAGGCAAATTTGCAGAGTATCCATGTAGAAATAGACTTAGATGTAGATTTAGTTGATGTAACATTGCTGCAAGTTTTTAAAAACGTTTTGTAAAACAGAAATCCATACTTTTATCCCCCCCTCCCCTCCATACTATACAGGAGCCAGTGCCCTGTAACTACGAAGCTGTGTTGCGTCGTTGGTTCAAATGGCTCTGAGCACTATGGGACTTAACTACCGAGGTTATCAGTCCCCTAGAACTTAAACGTACTTTACCTAAGGATACCACACACATTCATGCCCGATGCAGGATTCGAACCTGCGACCGTAGCGCCTAGAACCGCACGGCCACTCCGGCCGGCGTTGCGTCGTTGGATGGCGTTTCCGGACATAGATTCCTATCCTCCTTTTCTCTTAATCCATCAAGTGGGACTGTAGCCGGTCAGGTTGTACTTGAATAACGGTGGAAAAACCAGCGGCTTTATTTGAATATAATGTCGTTTATTCTTTTTAAAACATGCTACCAGTTTGAGCTGTCGTCTGACCATGCAGGGCTTGTTACTGCCCCAGAAGGTATGGAATGCAGTTAATTTTGGCCCACTGCATACAATTCTGTTCATTCACATGAAAACGGTTTTGGATAGAAAGTCATGTTCAGGGCCTGAGGATGACACCATGTGGTGTCGAAACTGGTTGCATATTTTAAAAAGAATAAACGACGTTAGATTCAAATACAGCAGCTGGTTTTGTCGTAACTGTTCAAGTACTATCTTCCTTCTGTTGCTCAAGACACCTTTTACAGACCATCTAAGTTTGCCGGTGTGATTTTGAAACACTGTGTATCCATCGTTCATTAGCACCTTTAGGTAATTCATATTCCCCAGTATACGCACTCCACCCGTTCCAGCTACTGCCAACTTACATTCAGTTGTGTACTACTGCACTAGTAATAATTGAGAGCAGGCAGTAATGCGTCTGCGGTGGGAGAAGCCCACGACTTTTAACCGTAGCCTTCCCGGTACAGATTGTTGAGGCTATTAATGTCAACTTCAGCTGCAGCCTTGTATTCAGAAAATGTAAATTTATCAGATACCGCATTGCTGTAAATGTGCACTCTAATTTCCATGTTTTAAATTTTCGATATTCGCAGTTTCAGTCAGCGGAAATACCTACCCATACTTTGCGAAGTTCGTCCAAAGACGCAGCATGTTTCTGCGCACTTTGTCTTCTTCTGATTCAGGATCCAAGTTATACTCTGTATCTTTTCTCAAGAACAACATAGGCAACTCTCCTCCATGTGAAACTCCTGAAAGAAGAACGAAAGAAATGACAGATGGAAAAGATTTAGTTATGTTAACATTGAAACCAGTATACTGAATATGGCAAGCAAGCCGTCGACTTTCTTGCCGTCAAAGAATGACACAAAGCCCGCCCGGCTGGCCGTGCGGTCTAACACACGGCTTTCCGGGCAGGAAGGAGCGCCAGTTCCCAGAACGAATCCGCCCGGCGGCTTTGTGTCGAGGTCCGGTGAGCCGGCCAGTCTGTGGATGGTTCTTAGGCGGTTTTCCATCTGCCTCGGCGAATGCGGGCTGGTTCCCCTTATTCCGCCTCAGCTACAGTATGTCGGCGATTGCTGCACAAACAAGTTCTCCACGTATGCGTACGCCACCATTACCCTACCACGCAGACATAGGGGTTACACTCGTCTGGTGTGAGACGTTACCTGGGGGTTCCACTGGGGGCCGAACCGCACAATAACCCTGGGTTTCGGTGTGCGGCGACGGAGGGGTGAAGTGGACTGCGGTAGTCGTCGTGGGGTTCCGGACCACTTATGCTGCGGCGGGGACGGAGCCTCTCCGTCGTTTCTAGGTTTACGGTTAACATAACATAACATGACACAAACATACACTAGGATTTTACATTTTTACCAATTTTCTTAGAATTAATGACACTCCTATACATTTAATTCGACCTAGATTTGTTGCAGGTTACACTTGTTGTAAGGTAAATCCAGAACTGGTAATCAGAACCAAATATTCTTAATTAGGATCACCATTGCCACACTGACTGGAAAAAAAATCTATACCTTGGGTTGGATCTTAAACAGATCTCTCTCCCTTTCGTCGCTGAGAGTGAAACGTATTTAAAAAATGATTTCTGCTTTCGTAGCGGAAGTAAAACCTAAGCCACAGCTTTATTTAGAAAATTTAATTTAATATGTTGTATAAAGAGATTGTCTGAAGCACAAAGCTATGTAATTGGTTTACCACAATTCCTTTAACCCATATTACAAATAATGTAACGGTCCTTATCAAAGACAACAATAAAAAATGTTTTGCCACCTTTTGAAAAGGGGGATATGGCCTGTAACTATAAAGGGATCCTATATTTATGACATGTGCTAATATACTGTATTTAATGACAGAGTATAACCGATAGTGGGTGCTCGGATGCACAAGCTTTACACATAAAAGTAATCACTAAGAGCTTTTTGGTGCTCTCCGTAAGTTCTTCCTCGAAATACGAGTGATGGGCAATGCAGAGGTGAGAAGAAGAGAACCATTGCTCACTGGAGAGAAAGTACAGTGAAAGCTTTATTACTGATACAGGGGAATCATCACCATCCGGTTTTCTAACCTAGAAAAACTCCCCCTTGAGAAAGATAACGGATGAGCTAACCTCTTCACAAGTGAACAACGAGCCTGAAGTCCTCAGAAGACTCGCCAGTGGGGGAATCCCGTTTTGGATAAGCTGGGAGCCGTCGAGCTGTTATTGAAAACCGTGAGAGCACTTGTTCGATGAATTTACTATTCGCAAATGAAATTTTTTTGGGGACTTTCACTGTCTTTAGCAGAATGTGGGCATGCGGGAGCAAGTAATCAAGGAGAGGAGAATTTCCCAGCCGTCAGTGAATAATATGATCGTAACGACAAAGTTTCAGCACTCGAAAGCACAAGGTGGAGAACATCTACATCATGGCTGGTGAGTCCTTTTCGGCGGAATTTTTCTGTGGAGACACCCAATGAGGATTGAGCATTCATTATGATTCTTTTGAGAGACTTCATGTTGGGACTTCACCTCAAGACTTAATGGTTAGGACTTAACCTGCGCTGACCCATGGTTCTGAACCGATTCAGTGAGGACTTTATTCTACTCCATGTTGTTCTGATTCCCATTACAGTCTTAACTGTAGCTGCAGCCTCGTATTCTGCCAATGTAAATTTATTAGACACTTCATTGCTATAAATGTGCACTCTAATTTCCATTAATTCAGTCAAGTTACTCAAATCTCAGTGTCGCTGGCTTTCCGACTGTGGGCGTGACCCGTGACGTCAAGGTAATGTTTCGGCTATAAATATTTTATCCGTCGGCTTTCCGATCGCAAATAGAACCCGCAACATGGGGAGGCTCTGCCGACTGTTTTACAGCAACACTATTCTCTTCACATTTAATCTAGGCTTAGGAGTGGTTGTGCGCGTAGCAGGCACACTTATATTTTTTATTTTTGACAGCTTTTCTTAATTTTTCCTTTTCTCTTTATACCAGATTACTGGAGAAAGTGATTACACGTCTTGAATTATTTATAAATTTTAAATTTTGACTCGTTTTTGTAAGAAAGCCAGAAATTAAAAGTATCTTAAAACCTTATGCAGAGTGACAAGGAAAGGTCTCAGAAGCTTTTAAGGGTGTTGCACGATAGAATGTGCCAAGAAATAATTGTTGTGAAAAAACTTCGATACCTTGTGCAGTTTTTGGTTAACCAGTAAATGCAAATGGTCCGCCAGAGACCGTGTCGCCAGACACTGGGCTTTTCTTCCCTTATGGGCATCCGCGATTCATCGGCGCTGGTGGATAGAAGGTGTCTGAAGCGAAAATTGTGACCAGGAACAGATTTTTCGGGAAACAATGTCTTCATAGCTTTAAATATAGGCATTTCAAAGCCTAGCACTGCAGCTTCTGGTGACCACCCAAGAACCCATTTTCTGATTCCTGGGAAAGCTTTCATATATATTTTCACTTCTTCTGTAGTTCCGTCGTTAGCACGTATACTGTACAGTTGTCTGAACTGTTTCGAACAACAATCAGATGTCTCGTTAAAAAGAAGGCTTCAATTCTCGAACAGGATTTTATCTGCTTCTTCACAACCGAACACCAGTGTTATTTTCTCCAGAACAGAATCGTCACCAGTTTTCAGAAGACTGTTAAACGAACTCTTCGCCAGGACATGAAGATTTTTTTGACAAGTAGTAAGCTGAATCGAGAAATGTAAAACAAAAAAAAAATGTGACAGATGATGTTATCTCCAGACTCCTCAAGTTCAATCACCAGGGTTTCCAGAACATTCATTCCAGATCAGACGGCTCTCGTGTGTTTCTCCTTCCCCAAATATACTTTCATCTTCCAGCAGTACCTTGTTGCTCTGTCACAGATTGTCCATACCTTTATTACTGTATGTACTAGGTTTTGATGGCATGTATGGTCGAAATGAATGCGACATCGAAATGTGACCAACTGTTCATCCACGATCCTGGAATCTAAGTATCCCTCAGTTTCCCTCATCTCAGAAACTTCTCTGATTTGTTCCAGTTTGTCATTTGACATATGTTAACATCAGGATATTCCACGGTCAAAGCGTAACACCCTCAGTATAGCATGGAAGCGATTGCGAGACATTGAGCATTGAGCAGTGGTCGCCGTTCTCCACACTTCAAAGGTGAGTGATATCTTCATTTCTTGACTGGTAAACAGTCGGGAAAAGGATATAAAACAACTTTCCACTCCATCCTAATCTACTGTATATCCACCTAGGCTTTGTAAACGATTCAACTTTCCTTGTTTGTCCACAAACACACTTTCTCCATTAGGGGTACATGAAAAAACAACACAAAAAAGACTCTTCATTATCACAGATCCTAATCGAATACCTTGTAGGTCCCTGGTCTTCTTTCAGTACATCATTTTCGCACTGCCAACCAGAAATACCAGCCAGAGCATCAGTAGTCCATATTTCATTCCAATTACTAGAAAATTACTACTCGTACTCAACAGAATTTGCACTAATTCGTGACATCATCATCTTCGAGTTGTTCTCAGTTTTTAGCGACTTCTAGCTCACTATGATCATCACTGAAAAATTCAAATTCACTAGGTGGGTTTTCAGAACCAGACGACTGCTGCAACAGTTCCCTTATCTCGCCATCTAACATTTTCTTTTTGTAGAACAGACAACTGTTATGAAATAATGCACCAGACTAAATATGTGCTTATCACTCGGATGACTGTTGAAGTCTAAGATGCGAGGCAACAATAGCCAATAATGTTACAGACGCTGAGCAGACAGACATTATCACGATTAAAAATTGCATGTGACAGGACGGAATTGTAAGGCGAGTACTGAAGAAATCAATATGTAAGGTGTCAGGCAAATCCAACACCTTCCATGAAAACCCTGACATGATAAGCCAATCCAGTCGTATGTCACATAGCTCCGAATAAATCGTGACATTAAGTTAACCAAAGTAATACGAGTAACGAGTGAGCAAATGGAATACTACAGACTAACACAAGAATTCCAAAATGCATGTCATACCTTCCCACCGTGAGACAGACGCAGTTCCGAGGGGAGAAACGAGAACAGAAGCCGAGAGCAGAACCGTGTTAAGCTAGAAGGCCCTACGATAAGGGACAGACACCCACGTCACCAGCTAACCGCTAGGACCACCCCCCAGCCCATGTTAAAAGCTAGAGCCCTCCAGAAGAACAGTATAGATCTTACGATAACACAAAAAGGGCCACACCAGCCGCAAGTTTCAGCGTGAGACTTTTTCGCGTCTCTGTTACGTTGCAAACGTTAAAAACATTGCCCCACCGCAAAAAGTATAACGTTTCTCATGGGATAGAATTTTTGTAGGCGGAGCTTAAAGTTAACATTGAGACCCTGATTGGTCAGATGAAAACACAGCCAGATAGTTTTTTTTTAAACCAACATCGGTAAATTTTAGTAAGGAGAAGTTAGGAAAGAGTTGCTTCCTAGACGGCGAGGTGAGCGGAGCTGTGCTGCCCGCCGCCCCCTGACGAACACTGACAATGTAATGAACGCACGCGATGCTGCATTTTTGAGCTCATAAGGCTTCACTCAGAACTGCAGAAGTCTCATCTGTTACATCCCCTTTTTACGTAATACTAGTATCGATCGTCAATTGAAGCTCATGGTATTCACATTTGCTACGTAAGTTAAAATCTGAAACCCGATGATTTTTCTGTTATATAATTATTGAGAAGCCACATCAGCCACTGTAATTTACAAGTTAGATAAGTAATTAAAAATAATTGAGTGTCACTGTAGACCATTTTAAGAGTTTTCTCTTTTGTGAAACTTAATTTAAACCTAGATTATAGATGTGATATGGCATAGGTCATCCTTCGATCCATTGTAGAACTTGGAAACCCATTCATGGAATATTCGTTCACATTTTTGTTGAATGCAGTTGGTGTTTATCATCCTGTATTAAAACATTTCCTTTTATCAATAGTGCAATTTATAAACAATGTTTTGTGAGTAGAATAAAATTTCCAATGGTAAACTTAACTGCTTTTTCGACGTTATTTTACCAGCTAACTAAAAATAGGAAAGCCTTGAACCCCTTCCACTAAATTTAGTTAGTATTAAGATTCTTTCACAGGGAGTGCAGTGGAGCTGACGCTGAAATCATTAAGTATTTGGTTTTATCATACCTAGTCTCACTGAACTCTTCTGAACTCTGCATGCCATGTGTGGTCTGGCGTCTCCTTACCAGCAACAGGTCCCAGGTTCAGACTTGTCAATTCCCTAAAAAACACGCTCAGAGCGCCGTTGCGCGAAAATGGTAGGGAGACACGACTTAGAACAAACAGACTCCACGCAGAATGTTAGAAGTACTATACCATAAAGCCATAGGGAAATTTTTATAACTGATTTCTAAAGTTTTGACTAATGAGACAAATTAGGAAAAAGCCCTAAAATTTCATTGAAGCAAGGCATATAGTTACTAACAGAACGTAATAATAGAATGAGATTTTCACTCTGCAGCGGAGTGTGCGCTGACATCAAACTTCCTGGTAGATTAAAACTGTATGCCAGACCAAGACTCGAACTCGGGACCTTTGCCTTTCGCGGGCAATTGCTCTACCAACTGAGCTACCCAAGCACGACTCACGCCCCCGCCACACAGCTTTACTTCTGCCAGTATCTCGCCTCCTACCTTCCAAACTTTACGGAAGCTCTCCTGCGAACCTTGCAGAACTAGCACTCCTGAAAGGAAGGATATTGCGGAGACATGGCTTAGCCACAGCCTGGGGGATGTTTGCAGAATGAGATTTTCACTCTGCAGCAGAGTGCGCGCTTCCTGCCAGATTAAAACTGTGTGTCGGGCCGAGAAAGACAAAGGCAAAGGTCCCGAGATCAAGTCTCGGTCCGGCGCACAGTTTTAATCTGCCAGGAAGTTTCATATTAGCGCACACTCCGCTGCAGAGTGAACATCTCATTCTGGAAACATCCCCCAGGCTGTGGCTAAGCCATGTCTCCGCAATATCCTTTCTTTCAGAAGTGCTAGTTCTGCAAGGTTCGCAGGAGAGCTTCTGTAAAGTTTGGAAGGTAGGAGGCGAGGTACTGGCAGAAGTAAAGCTGTGAGGACGGGGCGTGAATCGTGCTTAGGTAGCTCAGTTGGTAGAGCACTTGCCCGCGAAAGGCATAGGTCCCGAGTTCGAGTCTCGGTCCGGCACACAGTTTTAATCTGCCAGGAAGTTTCTACGTAATAATAATCATATAATGCCCTCTGAGGGCCAGTGGTAGAGCGTTAACGGAAGGGAGCCATCTTTCTGACGTGACTCTTCTTCAGCCGGACTTTGCTCTCCAAAGCTTAGTCTTTCAGCAGCCGAGACACTGTTATGAGGCTCCTTCCTTGCGTTGTAGTTACAAGGTGAGTGATGCGCAACACAGTGGCCTATCCCTCTTAGCCTCCCCTCACCCGCGGAGACCACACTGGTGGCTAGGGTGGGGGGGGGGGGGCGATTACCAGCCCTCCCTCGTGTTATACCCTTTCTAGTTGGGGACTGTCAGACAGATATCAGAGGAATAGGTCCTCTTGCTGGAGGTGCCAAACCCCATCGCCTATGCAGCCAATAGATCCTGCTGAGGGTCCTGTACGAGACACAGCACACAAATGCCCTGAATACGCCCACAGTTTCACCAGCAAGTCCGGCTTGGGGGTCCATCGCCGCCGACAACACTAGGTGGCTGCCAACGTGGCCATCAACATGGACGATAAACTCGTGATGTGGACCAAGGAGGAGGGCCTCTCGCTCGCCCAGGCAGAGGCCGAGTTCTACTATGGGAGGGACTGCCGGTTATTCTTCACCAACAAGGAGCTCCCTTGCACCTTTCCCGACAGGGTTCACGCCATCAAAGGACTGAGACGTAAGCCTGTACATCACCAGCGCGTGCAGTTTCTGGCCATCCTGCAGGAGAGAGACGAGGAGGGACAGGCGTCCAGTCTAGGGCCAGCGAGGTCGCCGCCGACGACCAGGGGAAGGACAGCACGACACCGCCAGGGATGCCGCCGCCGGATGCCAGTGTTGACATAGCCATCTGGGAAGACCTCGCGGAGCTTTCTGCAACTGCACAGCGCTTCTTGGCCTGGACCACCGCATCATCGGTTTGGGGCTGGGGATACAGCCCGCCACCGTCTTGGGCATGCTCCCAGATGCCCTCACCTCAGTCGGCTCCATGGAGGGGGAGATTCACAGGTTCACGCCACACCCCCCCACCTAAATAGTAGCAGCCGCCTCAGCGCTGGAGGAAGTGGCGCCGGTGGGAGTTCGCACGCAGCCTGGAGGCCCTCCAGCGGTCCTGCACATGTGGCGTGTGGGGTCTCCTGCATGGCAGTCTGCTGCAACCACCACCTGACATACCTGTTGTGCACGATTTCTGGGCCGGCCTCTTTCAACAGCAGCCACTGTTAACCGCTGGCGCCATTCACCTCTTGCTGCACTCGCAGACTGTTGACTTCAAGTGCCTGTGGAGGCCGGTCACAGTAGAAGAGGTCGCCGCTTCCCTGCTGCCCAGGAGCTCTGCGCCAAGCCTGGACGGCCTGCCGAGCTGCGCCGCCCGCCAAGCAATATGGTGGTTAAGATAATGAATCTCCTCCTTCTTGCACGAGCACTCCCTCGCCCCCTCCTCCATGCCTGGAACACCTTACTCCCCAAAACGGTTCCACCACTGACTTTTATCCCATTAGTGTATGCTGAGTACTTCCATAATGGTCTAGCCTCATGCCTGATGCGTCTGTGTGCTGTAGATGTACATCAGTGGACCTTCATCCCTCGGGGTGGAACGCTGGAAAACACGTTCATCTTGGACTAGGCTCTCATCGACGCAGTCCGCTCCTGCCATTCTGTCTTTGTTGTGTCTCTCGACGTATCTAAGGTGTTCGACTTGCTAGACCATGCTACCCTATGCACCGTTCCGAAATCGCATGGGCTCCCGAGCGAATTTGCCGACTATGTTGAAAGCTACAGAGACAGCATGAGGGTGATAACGGATGGCGGCGGCGTGAGCGTGGCCGTGCAGCAGTCAAAGGGCATCCGTCAAGGGGCGTCCGTGAAGGGGACCCTCTCTCTACCCTCCCTTTCAACAAGGCCATGACATAATGCTTAACAACCTGCCTTCCCACACAGGATTCCGGATTTTAGGTCGCAGAGTCAATGATGCGGTCCTCACTGATGATATCCAGCTGCCTGCATCGACGAAGAGGGGCCTGCAATTCCTCATAGGTGGAGCCATGGCACCCCTCGCCCATTTGGGGCTGCATATCAACTTGTGGAAGTGTTTCGCCCCTGCTTTAGTGGCCTCTGGCCACGAGAAGAAGGTGAAGGTAGATGATTCTATCACCTTCACAGCTGGCAACGCCACCATGCCGGCCCTACGCATGGGTGAGACCTTCCTCTACCTGGGGCTGCAGTTCTCCTCTTCTGGTTGGTGCTTGTTCCACCATCGCCGCCATCGTCACCAGGGCACGCCTAAAGCCGCAACAGCGCCTCCTTGCCCTCGTCCACGTGCTGCTGCCGGGCCTGTATCATGGGCTGGCCCTCAGTCGCACCTGGATAAGTGCCTTCAACACCGCGGACACCGCGAGGCGTGCAGACGTCAGGAGACGGTTCCGCCTCCCAGAGGACACACCCTAGGACTACTTCCACTCTCCTGTAGACCCCGCGGGCCTTGGCATTCCATCACCCCACTGGATGAGCCTAGCCCCACGGCGGGCCCGACTCCTGACACTGCAGAGGATGGGGCCAGCTGCAGACGATGCAGGCCTGCGCGAGGTGCAGTTTGACGTCGCGGCAATCGAGCGGCACTTGATGTGGGAAGACCATCTCCTCACGACCTCAGAGCAGTTCGAGGACTTATGGGCGGCCCGTCTACACGTCGCCTTCGACGGTGCGACCCTCTCCGAGTGCGCCGCCATCCGAGGTACCACCAGAGGGTCGCCTATAGCCGTGTCTCCTCTCCGGGCGCAGCTTCATCAACGCCATCCGCGCCTGCATCAACGCCTTGCCCTCCAAGGCGCGGCGTAGACGCCGGCTCGCGGCTGACAACCGATGCCGTGCGGACGGCAGAGCCGACGATACCGTCAACCACGTCATCCAGGATTTCGGACATTGTCGTGTAATGTCACGACTCTGTTGTGAAGTACGTCGCGCGAGGACTCGTGCACAGGGGCTACGACGCCTCGGTGGAGCCCTGTCTTCGAACACCGGAAGGAGTCCGAAAGCCTCACATCGTTGTGATCAAAGACGCCCAGGCCTGCATAGCAGACGCCCAAAAGAACAACACGGCGTCCATCAGGCGTGCCGCCCTCGACCTGCGTCCCGGCGTTCAGAGTGTCACCTATTCACCGGCGACCTCCAATTAGAGGGGAACACAGTCCGCGGTCATCTTCATGACGCTGGGCTTTAAGGTGCGCGAGTTCTCCATCATCTCATCTTACGTCGTGCTGCGCATCATTCAGGATTTGTGAGAGTATGACAGCACAGCGTCTGATGCCCAGGGCTGGTGTTGGGTAGGGTGCTGGTCTCTCTCTTCCTGACTCCTGGGGTCTGTCACAGGAGCAATATTGTCTTTGTCCTAACGTCGAGTCATTCTCCAAAAGAATGTAGGAACATCATAACGACAGCTCGCAGAGATTGTTGGCTGCCGTACAGTGACTGAAAAACGACTGGGAGCGAGATCTAAGGACGACACCGTGTCAAGAAGACATTGCACGGTTCCCTGCGAAAGGACTGCACTACGAGAGGACCATAGGATTGTTTGACTGGTCCTGACGGACAGACGAATTATAGCAGGGGCAACCTGGGCAGAGGTTACAAGCAAATTGTCACAACGTAACGTCGGGAAGCTGGGTTGTGATCTGCAGTTGCGTTGCGTCTTTTGGTGCTGACTCTACATCACAGTCAGCCAGATTATAATGGGACACTGATTAGGTTTACGTAGTGCCGAGCGGCGTCTCGTTTCTGTCGATGATATCCGATCAACACAAACGTTTCAGTAGACGATCTGGTTTCGTTCTACACGTCATTTTAAAAGTCATCTGCAATTGCCTAGTGTATACTGTTTCTTGAAGCCTTGCGGCGTATTAGTCGTCGAACACTGTTCTTCTTTCTTCACAGTAGCACACCACAGATCAAGAGCGTGAACCATGGAAGCATCAGCATACTGGCCGGCTGTCGTGCTGTGAAGATTTCATCAAAAAGGTTTCGTTCTCTTCCGCGCATTTTTATTCGAACCTCCTTCACGGGCCGCGTATAGCGGAAGCAAGCGTGCAATTCAGGACGACCTCTGCTGTAGCGGTGGCAGTAGCAGCGGCGACTTGTGGTAGTTAAACCGCTCACAATTATTGAAGATTTTCTTTAGTTTTATTTGTTAAAGCCTGCCAAGCGAAAACAGAAATAATAGTGACATTATCGATATCATCAGGTAGCACAGTGATTATTTTACTCACCCCATGGATTTGTGAGAACGATGTCTCCTCTGTAGTCGAATATATAGAAATAAAGTGTCAAGTTAGAGACCTCGACGACTTTCTTTATCATAGCGTCGTTGGGATCAGACCATGCGAAGTCTTCGAAAAACTGAAAGGATAGAAATAAATACGACAAATAAACTGTCTTTGCTTCACAGAAGGAAAATGGAAGGGCAAAATGTGAATAAAAATTAAAAGACTGATTTGAACTAACGTAAGCTACTTGGAATCACTGAGCCGTTACTGATCGAACATAACAGACGTACTTATTGTAAATATTCGCCCGACTAATTTTCTCTGCCTCGTATATGTTTTACACAAATTTTAAAATGTGCACTTATTGTTTCTCGTAAATGTTTTACTGACAGGTAAAAGTGAAATACGATGGTCTAGCGAAGGCCTATACAAAACCAATACATCGACAAAGATCTTCCCAGTTGGGATAAATGGCAAAGACATGCGTGGTATTTACAGCGTCCTTAAACACGAAGCGAAAAATATAAAAATAACAAAAGAAATAGATAACAGTATGTTAAAGAAGGCTATGAGAAGAATTGTGGCTAATTGTAAAAATTATTTTCTTGTAACGTCGAATAAGAAACGGAAAAACTGAAACTAAAATTAATGTATACATACAAAGGCACACATTAATGAAAAACTTTAATGTCAGCAATGACACAGTCCGTTTGGATGAAGGTAACAAAAACTTATAACACGTGACTGGAATGGTTGAAATGCTTAACAAACAATTATGTGTTAAGTGAAACAAAGATGGAGACACGCAGAAAAGTGTTACAGAATTTTATGCAACATTGAGGAAGTGATACAACAAGAAAGGTAGTTTCATAGACGTAAATTTAACATCGTCAAATATTGTATTTCAGTTGAAATTCATTTAGCTCTAATTTTTCATCACATTCTCGTGTGATGTGACATCAGAAGTAGGAAACTGAAATATACTGATATATGTTGCTTAAGGAACACCGATAACCTATGCTATCATAATACGTAGAAAGAAAGAACATAAGTAATAAAGCCTTTGCTATAAGGAATAAAACTTAGGCTGATCATAGTTCAGTCTTCAGGGTTACTTAACGTTGTCTTGTAAGTAATGAAGTTGTGGGAGATCTTAATACGTAGAAGGCACTGCTGTAGTTGTCAACGTTGGGTGTCGAGAGATGAAAAGGTTAACATAGGCCAGCAGTGAAAAAACATTCATTAACGTACGGATATGTCTATGTAGAAAATAATCAGTGATCTCAGATTAATACCAAACATTTTAGTATTAATTAAAAGTATGCATTCCATAATTAGCAATTTCTTGATAGTGGTAAGTGTAGCAGTCCTGGGAACTCTATTAATGGTGCTTTATTCCTAACACGTGTGTCGTGTCATCAGTAAACACTTCCGGGCTAAGTTGCCGTGGTCGATCTGTAGAACTTCTTCTCCCTGACGTTTCGTTCTCAACTACGGAGAACATCTTCCCAGGTGAGTCGACTCACCTCGGAAGATGTTCTCCGTAGTTGAGAACGAAACGTCAGGGAGAAGAAGTTCTACAGATCGACCACGGCAACTTAGCCCGGAAGTGTTTACTGATGAAGACGCCGGCCGTGAAAGCCTACATGGGATGATACGTGTGTCGTGTATTACAAAATGTGACAAATCCGACGCCTATGTTTAACGATGATACTTAGGAAACGAAACTACCTTTCGTAAAAGTTCGCAATAGTGAGGTCGGCAACGATACCCGATGCTGTGCATTTCGACAATATCGAAACTAGGAAGGGTTGTAGGTAATTCACAACCATTTCCATAAATCTAACAAAACTGATGTTCTACCCGAACAGGCAACCATTTGTTGTTGGATATAACTCTTTTTATTAGACAATGAAAAGCGCAAAATAACGGAAAGTTGTTTACAAAGGATTCCTGTGCCGGTGTATGAGTTCCAAGTCGATTTCAGTGTAGGGAATAAGGATTCTGGCGACTAAGTCAGCTAAGCATGTAGTTACGTAACTTCGTACTTATGAAAACAGTTGGGCATCGATCAAAAATGGTCCCACGACTAGAAGTTGTGCCGTACCATAATGTCAATTCATTATCAGACGTGTTTATTTACGCACAAGGCTTTCGCAACTTTTCAAAGGAATCTTTAGTGATGGCGGCTGGCTTTCTTCAATCCGAAGCTCGACTTCTGATTAGTTTCAGACAATTTTACGACAACCACTGAGATAACAACCTAAAACGTAACAAACATTAAACCTCGAACGAATCTTTAATTCTGCAGGGATATGTAAGCTATAGTCGAATCTCCTGATTTTTTAAATTGAAAACGCTCAAGCTACAACAGTTCGAGCTACTGTAAGTTTTCCTTATCCCTAGCAGTACCAACGCATTGTCCATAAGCTACATTACCGCGGTGGGATACGTCATGCCCGCTATGAAGAGATAATGAATTATGAGCAGGTTCCAGAGCATGAAAATATCTTTTAGCACATTCTTAGCGATATCAACGCACTTTAATAATGTACACTACCGACCGGCAGGGGGAGGCGAGAGGGGTCGGAGGCGAAGGTTATTTTAAGCCAGCATAAAAATATTTAAAAAGGTAACATTCGTTAAGAATTTGATGTCTAAGTAATGTCTTGAACACAGAATTCTCAATATGACTTACACGGAGGGAAGTGACATTTACTACTACGACATACGTTTTTGGGTTACGTTTAACAGAAAAAACTATGGAATCTGCTAGAAGTATTCATTAAAAATAATCAACCTTTTCTTCAAAATTTTAAAATTTAATGTAAATGACTACTTTACAATATTTTCAAAAGGTTGGCACTCAGTACCCCCTCCTCCTTGGTGCGGCGAAGGTTAAGCAAAGATGCTTCACGAATGAAAAACGGGATTGTAGATTTTTTCCGTATTGTCATATTTTGAAATTTTTCTGTTGTAGGTTGCGGACTATTTTTGTAAAATTCTCAGGTATTTCTCCGGAGTCTGTTGTGAGAGTACTTTCTAATCTCAGTATGCCATGTGCGGCAAGTTCACTACGTGCACCAAAATCACGGAAGACTCGTTGTTTTTCGGTCCGAAGACGCCAAACGAGTAGCTAATATTCAATACATGAATGATGTCTTTCCTCACCGATTCAGTATCCAATTTTGCAAAAAACGTTTCATGCTATATTCCGATACACTCGGCGCAGAGTTTATCATCTTTCCCGAGTCGTTTTGATTAACTGAAGTAGAGTTTTGTTGTGGTCGTATATGCCACAAGTATGTACTGAATTGATGACCAAAATTGTTCGATGGGGGACGAAAACATTGGTAGATAAGGGGATGGGCTACATTTATCGTCTTTCTCCTTGGGATAGTTAGATCACTTGAAAATTCTGTATACAAGAACCTCAGTACGTTTGTTATATATTTTCTGTATTACCACTGTAGACTGGAAATGCGATTTTTATATCGAACATGTTCCTTTACTTCATACTTTTAATACTGCAATAAATATTTATCATCGGTACAGGTCTCTGAAAAACTTTTTCATGTTTTTGGAAGAGTCACGGTCGATTAAGAGCTCGCCTTGTTCTTAAATTGTTAAATAGCTAAAAGTAACGCTCTTATAACACTCTTTCATGGTACTCGTACTCCGGAAGGTGCTTATGTATCTGACGGTTACAACCGTTTAAGGATAGTCCGTACACTTCTCTCTGATGGGAAGTTCTGTGTGCAGTTACTTAGCTGATCAGGTATTCTGTAAGCTAGTACCTCGTTCACTACTACAGGAAGTAACTGTATAGAATGCCCTCCGGAAGTAAAGTCAGATGGCTTCAAATGTTCCAGAATTGTACAAGAGAATTTCGTTGCTGATAGAGACGACCTTTGGTTCACCGAATTACCTTAACTGATGCCACAGGGGGAGCAATTATTTTCTCTTAATCTATGCAGATTTGCACACGTGGGTTGATTTTCTAATCCGTCATTAAAATCGATCATATCGGACTTCGTACAACTGAAAAGAGGCACTGTGTTAAATTACTCCGCAGAGAAAAATTTTTAGATGATCAGTTGGACCTCAGCTCTGCCATTTTTCGTGCTCCCACTATCATCAACGAGTGACTGAGCAGATGATTTTTATCTACAACTATTGGTCAGGTCAGTAGCAAAATTAGAATTCGTTGGACGATTATCGTATTGGTCTTCTTAGCGAAATTTCGTTGCAATGAGCTTCCGTTTGTCGGCAACGCTTTGACTTTCTTTAAATCCACATAGAGCAACCACATTGAGTTACCGAACACTTTTATTCACATTGAATAGATAACCATGAAAATAAGGAAGTAGTGTTAGTACTAACTAATTACTCACAGGGATCAGAGTGTCTGAATCGTCGGCAGAAATTGTGTTGTTGTCGAAGTAGAAGTCTTTCACCTTCCATGCGGCCTCTGTCTGCTGTTCCACGGTAGGCAGGTGTAAGCTGGGACCTATCACAGCCGCGAAGTCTTTGTTCAAACCGGCTATGAGTTCCGGTCTCCCAAGAAGAATGTATCCTGAAATAAATTAAAAAGAATCACCTAGAGCAAAGAACTACGATGTGTAGAATGACTCGGACTACGAAGCAGACTCAACAAACGCCCAGTCTACTGACGAGTACAATACACATACACTTTACCGAAATGGGCAAGGGTGAAGATAAATCGATTAATATGGGAGAGAGTGTGATCACACTGAGGAATACTGACACTAGACAACATGCGAGTATACCAACACAGAACCCGTCTCAGATTTATAAACATCTAACAGCAAAATTCAGTAACTCGGAACACGAAACAGGCACACATAAAGGACAGAGAAACCAACCTCCGAGACAACTTACACGTTGACACATAATATAGGGTATTACCGTAAGAGCGTGCAAAAATTTAACTGCATGTAAAGGATGTTCCACTTATCAATTTGAGGTAGGGAACATGGAATCGGGAAGGCAGCTTAAGGAGATAATACTATGTACTTTTTTATTTGCGATAGTTACAGTTAATGGCAAATATCTTAATTGACATAATTAACGTACTGTTTGTATTTTATCTTACAAAATATCTTCAAACTGACGGCCATCAACCTCAATGCAAGCATGACATCGGGGAACAAGTTTCTGACACCTCCTAACATATATCCCTAATGTGTTTCGAATAATATCACAGGCAGCTAATTTCATATCCGTATCCACTGAATCATGGACCTTGCCGTTGGTGGGGAGACTTGCGTGCCTCAGGGATACAGATTGCCGTACCGTAGGTGCAACCACAACGGAGGGGCATCTGTTGAGAGGCCAGACAAACGTGTGGTTCCTGAAGAGGGGCAGCAGCCTTTTCAGTAGTTGCAGGGTCAACAGTCTGGATGATTGACTGATCTAGCCTAATGACACTAACCAAAACGGCCTTGCGGTGCTGGTAGTGCGAACTGCTGAAAACAAGGGGAAATTACAGCTCTCATTTTTCCCGAGAGCATGCAGCTTTGCTGTATGGTTAAACGATGATAGCGTCCTTTTGGGCAATATGTTCCGGAGGTAAAATAGTCCCCCATTCGGATCTCCGGGCGGGGACTACTCAAGAGGACGTCGTTATCAGGAGAAAGAAAACTAGCGTTCTACGGATCGGAGCATGGACTGTCAGATCCCTTAATCGGTCAGGTAGGTTAGAAAGTTTAAAAAGGGAAATGGATAGGTTAAAGTTAGATATAGCGGGAGTTAGAGACGTTTGGTGGCAGGAGGAACAAGACTTTTGGTCAGGTGAATACAGAGTTATAAATACAAAATCAAATAGGGGTAATGCGGGAGAAGGTTTAATAATGAATAAAAGAACTTGGAGTGCGGGTAAGTTACTACAAACAGCATAGTGAACGCATTATTGCGACCAAGACAGACTCGAAGCAAACGCCTACTACAGTAGTACAAGTTTACAAGCCAACTAGCTCTGCAGATGACGAAGAAATTGGTGAAATTTTGTTGTTCTTGCGGTCTTTAGTCCTGAGGCTGGTTCGATGCAGCTCTCCATGCTACTGTAACCTGAGGAAGCATCTTCATCTCTCCGTACCTACTGCAACCTACATCCTTCTGAATCTCCTTAGTGTATTCATCTCTTGGTCTCCCTCTACGATTCTTACCCTCCACGCTGCCAACCAATGCTAAATTTGTGATCCCTTGATGCCTCAGGACATGTCCTACCAACCGATCCCTTCTTCTAGTCAAGTTGTGCCACAAACTTCTCTTCTGCCCGATCATATTCAATACCTCCTCATTAGTCACGTGATCTGCCCACCTAATCTTCAACATTCTTCTGTAGCACCACATTTCGAAAGCTTCTATTCTCTTCTTGTCTAAACTATTTATTGTCCATGTTTCACTTCCATAAATGGCTACACTCCATACAAATACTTTCAGAAACGACTTCCTGACACTTAAATCTATACTCGATGTTAACAAATTCTCTTCTTCAGAAACGCTTTCCTTGCCATGGCCACTCTAAATTTTATAACCTCTCTACTTCGACCATCATCTGTTATTTTGCTCCCCAAATAGCAAAACTCCTTTACTACTTTAAGTGTCTCATTTCCTAATCTAATTCCCTCAGCATCACCCAACTCAATTCGACTACATTCCATTATCCTTGTTTTGTTTTTGTTGATGTTCATCTTATATCCTCCTTTCAAGACACTGTCCATTCCGTTCAACTGCTCTTCCAAGTCCTTTGCGCTGGCTCTGACAGAATTACAATGTCATCGGCGAACCTCATAGTTTCTATTTCTTCTCCCTGGATTTTAATACCTACTCCAAATTTTTCTTTTGTTTCCTTTACTGCTTGCTCAATATATAGATTGAATAACACCGGGGAGAGGCTACAACCCTGACTCACTCCCTTCCTAACCACTGCGTCCCTTTCATGTCCCACAACTCTTATAACTGCCATCTGGTTTCTGTACAAATTGTAAATAGCCTTTCGCTCGCTGTATTTTACCTCTGACACCTTCAGAATTTGAAAGAGGGCATTCCAGTCAACATTGTCAAAAGCTTTCTCTAAGTCTACAAATGCTAGAAACGTAGGTTTTCCTTTCCTTAATCTATCTTCCAAGATACGTCGTAGGGTCAGTATTGCATTATGTGTTCCAATATTTCTACGGAATCCAAACTGATCTTCCCCGAGATCGGCTTCTGCCAGTTTTTCCATTCGTCTGTAAAGAATTGGCGTTAGTATTTTGCAGCCGTGACTTATTAAACTGATACTTTGGTAATTTACACATCTATCACCACCTCCTTTCTTTGGAATGGGAATTATTATATTCTTCTTGATGTCTGAGGGTATTTCGCCTGTCTCATACATCTTGCTCACCAGGTGGTAGAGTTTTGTCAGGAATGGCTCTCCCAAGGCCGTCAGTAGTTCTAATGGCATTTTGTCTACTCCCGGGGCCTTGTGTCAAATGAGGTCTTTCATAGCTCTGTCAAACTCTTCATACAGTATCATATCTCCCATTTCATCTTCATCCTCTTCCATTTCCATAATATTGTTCCTAAGTACATCGCCCTTGTATAGACCCTTTATATACTCGTTCCAACTTTCTGCTTTCCCTTCTTTGCTTAGAACTGGTTTTCCATCTGAGATATTGATATTCATACAATAGTTCTCTCTTCTCCAAAGGTCTCTTTAATTTTCCTGTAGGCAGTATCTATCTTGCCCCTAGTGAGATAAGCCACTACATCCTTATATTTGTCCTCTAGACATCCCTGCTTAGCCATTTTGCATTTCCTGTCGAACTCATTTTTGAGACGTTTGTAACCCTTTTTGCCTGATTCATTTTCTGCATTTTTATATTTTCTCCTTTCATCAGTTAAATTCAATATATCTTCTGTTACCCAAGGATTTCTACTAGCCCTCGTCTTTTTACCTGCTTGATCTTGTGCTGCCTTCACTTTTTCATCCCTCAGAGCTACCCATTCTTCTTCTACTGTATTTCTTTCCTCCATTCGTGTCAATTGTTCCCTAATGCTCTCACTGAAACTCTCTACAACCTCTGGCTCTGTCACTTTATCCAGGTCCCATCTCCTTAAAGTCCCACCATTTTGAAGTTTCTTCAGTTTTGATATCCAGTTCATAACCAATAGATTGTGGTCAGACTCGACATTTGCCCCTGGAAATGTCTTACAATTTAAAACCTGGTTCCTAAATCTATGTCTTACCATTATACACTCCTGGAAATGGAAAAAAGAAGACATTGACACCGGTGTGTCAGACCCACCATACTTGCTCCGGACAGTGCGAGAGGGCTGTACAAGCAATGATCACACGCACGGCACAGCGGACACACCAGGAACCGCGGTGTTGGCCGTCGAATGGCGCTAGCTGCGCAGCATTTGTGTACCGCCGCCGTCAGTGTCAGCCAGTTTGCCGTGGCATACGGAGCTCCATCGCAGTCTTTAACACTGGTTGCATGCCGCGACAGCGTGGACGTGAACCGTATGTGCAGTTGACGGACTTTGAGCGAGGGCGTATAGTGGGCATGCGGGAGGCCGGGTGGACGTACCACCGAATTGCTCAACACGTGGGGCGTGAGGTCTCCACAGTACATCGATGTTGTCGCCAGTGGTCGGCGGAAGGTGCACGTGCCCGTCGACCTGGGACCGGACCGCAGCGACGCACGGATGCACGCCAAGACCGTAGGATCCTACGCAGTGCCGTAGGGGACCGCACCGCCACTTCCCAGCAAATTAGGGACACTGTTGCTCCTGGGGTATCGGCGAGGACCATTCGCAACCGTCTCCATGAAGCTGGGCTACGGTCCCGCACACCGTTAGGCCGTCTTCCGCTCACGCCCCAACATCGTGCAGCCCGCCTCCAGTGGTGTCGCGACAGGCGTGAATGGAGGGACGAATGGAGACGTGTCGTCTTCAGCGATGAGAGTCGCTTCTGCCTTGGTGACAATGATGGTCGTATGCGTGTTTGGCGCCGTGCAGGTGAGCGCCACAATCAGGACTGCATACGACCGAGGCACACAGGGCCAACACCCGGCATCATGGTGTGGGGAGCGATCTCCTACACTGGCCGTACACCACTGGTGATCGTCGAGGGGACACTGAATAGTGCACGGGACATCCAAACCGTCATCGAACCCATCGTTCTACCATTCCTAGACCGGCAAGGGAACTTGCTGTTCCAACAGGACAATGCACGTCCGCATGTATCCCGTGCCACCCAACGTGCTCTAGAAGGTGTAAGTCAACTACCCTGGCCAGCAAGATCTCCGGATCTGGCCCCCATTGAGCATGTTTGGGACTGGATGAAGCGTCGTCTCACGCGGTCTGCACGTCCAGCACGAACGCTGGTCCAACTGAGGCGCCAGGTGGAAATGGCATGGCAAGCCGTTCCACAGGACTACATCCAGCATCTCTACGATCGTCTCCATGGGAGAATAGCAGCCTGCATTGCTGCGAAAGGTGGATATACACTGTACTAGTGCCGACATTGTGCATGCTCTGTTGCCTGTGTCTATGTGCCTGTGGTTCTGTCAGTGTGATCATGTGATGTATCTGACCCCAGGAATGTGTCAATAAAGTTTCCCCTTCCTGGGACAATGAATTCACGGTGTTCTTATTTCAATTTCCAGGAGTGTATAATCTATCTGATACCTTCTAGTATCTCCAGGCTTCCTCCATGTATACAACCTTTTTCTATGATTCTTGAATCAAGTTATGGTCTTTGCAAAATAAAGCGATACAGATGGCCATACCCTAGGTGGAACCACAACGGAGGGGTATCTGTTGAGAGGCCAGACAAACGTGTAGTTCCTGAAGAGGGGCAGCAGGCTTTTCAGTAGTTTGCTGGGGCAACGGTCTGTATGATTGACTGATCTTGCCTTGTAACACTAACCAAAACGGAATAGCTGTTCTATTACTGCGAAAGGCTGAAAGCAAGGGGAAACTACAGCGGTACTTTTACCGAAGGCATGCAGCTTTACTCTATGGTTAAATGATGATGGCGTCCTCTTGGGTAAAATATTCCGGAAGTAAAATAGTCCGCCATTAAGATCTCCGGGCGGGGACTACTCAGGAGGACGTCGTTATCAGGATAAATAAAAACTTGTGTTCTACGGATCGGAACGTGGATTGTCAGATCCCTTAATCTCGCAGGTAGATTGGAAAGTTTAAAAAGCGAAATGGATAGGTTAATGCTAGATATAGCGTGAATTAGTCAAGTTCGGTGTCAGGAGGAACAAGCCTTTTGGTCAGGTGAATATAGGTTTATAAATACAAAATCAAATAGGGGTAATGCTTAGTAGGTTCAACAATGAATAAAAAAATAGAAGTGCGGGTAAGCTACTACAAACATCATAGTGAACCCATTATTGTGGCCAAGAGAGACACGAAGCCCACGCCAACTACAGTAGTACAAGTTTATATACCAACTACCTCTGCAGATGATGAAGAATCTGATGAAATGTATGATGAGATAACAGAAATTATTCAGTTAGTGAGGGGAGACGAAAATTTTATAGTCATTTGTGACTGGAATTCGATAGTAGGAAAAGGGAGAGAAGGAAACATAGTATGTGAATATGTTTTAGGAGTAAGAAATGAAAGAGGAAGCCGCCTGGTAGAATTTTGCACAGATCATAGGTTAATCATAGGTAACACTTGTTTCAAGAATCATAAATAAAGGTTGTATACATGGAAGAAGTCTGGAGATACTAGAAGGAATCAGATAGATTATGTAATGGTAAGTCATAGTTTTAGGAACCAGATTTTAAATTGTAAGACATTTCCAGGGGCAGATGTCGACTCTGACCACAAACTATTGGTTATGGACTGGATATGAAAACTGGAAGAAACTGCAAAATGGTGGGAATTTAAGGAGATGGGACCTGGATAAAGTGACAGAGCCAGAGGTTGTAGAGAGTTTCAGTGAGAGCATTAGGGAACAATTGACACGAATGGAGGAAAGAAATACAGTATAAGAAGAATGGGTAGCTCTGAGGGATGAAATAGTGAAGGCAGCACAGGATCAAGTAGGTAAAAAGACGAGGGCTAGTAGAAATCCTTGGGTAACAGAAGATATATTGAATTTAACTGATGAAAGGAGAAAATATAAAAATGCAGAAAATGAATCAGGCAAAAAGGGTTACAAACGTCTCAAAAATGAGTTCGACAGGAAATGCAAAATGGCTAAGCAGGGATGTCTAGAGGACAAATATAAGGATGTAGTGGCTTATCTCACTAGGGGCAAGATAGATACTGCCTACAGGAAAATTAAAGAGACCTTTGGAGAAGAGAGAACTATTGTATGAATATCAATATCTCAGATGGAAAACCAGTTCTAAGCAAAGAAGGGAAAGCAGAAAGTTGGAACGAGTATATAAAGGGTCTATACAAGGGCGATGTACTTAGGAACAATATTATGGAAATGGAAGAGGATGAAGATGAAATGGGAGATATGATACTGTATGAAGAGTTTGACAGAGCTATGAAAGACCTCATTTGACACAAGGCCCCGGGAGTAGACAAAATGCCATTAGAACTACTGACGGCCTTGGGAGAGCCATTCCTGACAAAACTCTACCACCTGGTGAGCAAGATGTATGAGACAGGCGAAATACCCTCAGACATCAAGAAGAATATAATAATTCCCATTCCAAAGAAAGGAGGTGGTGATAGATGTGTAAATTACCAAAGTATCAGTTTAATAAGTCACGGCTGCAAAATACTAACGCCAATTCTTTACAGACGAATGGAAAAACTGGCAGAAGCCGATCTCGGGGAAGATCAGTTTGGATTCCGTAGAAATATTGGAACACATAATGCAATACTGACCCTACGACGTATCTTGGAAGATAGATTAAGGAAAGGAAAACCTACGTTTCTAGCATTTGTAGACTTAGAGAAAGCTTTTGACAATGTTGACTGGAATGCTCTCTTTCAAATTCTGAAGGTGTCAGAGGTAAAATACAGCGAGCGAAAGGCTATTTACAATTTGTACAAAAACCAGATGGCCGGCCGCGGTGGTCTCGCGGTTCTAGGCGCGCAGTCCGGAACCGTGCGACCGCTACGGTCGCAGGTTGGAATCCTGCCTCGGGCATGGATGTGTGTGATGTCCTTAAGTTAGTTAGGTTTAAGTAGTTCTAAGTTCTAGGGGACTTATGACCACAGCAGTTGAGTCCCATAGTGCTCAGAGACATTTGAACCATTTTTTGAACCCAGATGGCAGTTATAAGAGTTGTGGGACATGAAAGGGACGCAGTGGTTAGGAAGGGAGTGAGTCAGAGTTGTAGCCTCTCCCCGATGTTATTCGATCTGTATATTGAGCAAGCAGTAAAGGAAACAAAAGAAAAATTTGGAGTAGGTATTAAAATCCAGGGAGAAGAAATAGAAACTATGAGGTTCGCCGATGACATTGTAATTCTGTCAGAGCCAGCGCAAAGGACTTGGAAGAGCAGTTGAACGGAATGGACAGTGTCTTGAAAGGAGGATATAAGATGAACATCAACAAAAACAAAACAAGGATAATGGAATGTAGTCGAATTGAGTTGGGTGATGCTGAGGGAATTAGATTAGGAAATGAGACACTTAAAGTAGTAAAGGAGTTTTGCTATTTGGGGAGCAAAATAACTGATGATGGTCGAAGTAGAGATGTTATAAAATTTAGAGTGGCCATGGCAAGGAAAGCGTTTCTGAAGAAGAGAATTTATTAACATCGAGTATAGATTTAAGTGTCAGGAAGTCATTTCTGAAAGTATTTGTATGGAGTGTAGCCATGTATGGAAGTGAAACATGGACGATAAATAGTTTAGACAAGAATAGAATAGAAGCTTTCGAAATGTGGTGCTACAGAAGAATTCTGAAGATTAGATGGGTAGATCACTAATGAGGAGGTATTGAATAGAATTGGGGGAAGAGGAGTTTGTGGCACAACCTGACTAGAACAAGGAATGGATTGATATGACATGTTCTAAGCCATCAAGGGATCATCAATTTAGTACTGGAGGGCAGCGTGGAGTATAAAAATCGTAGAGGGAGACCAAGAGATGAATACACTAAGCAGATTCAGAAGGATGTATGTTGCAGTAGGTACTGTGAGATGAAGAAGCTTGCACAGGACAGAATAACAAGGTGAGCTGCATCAGACCAGTGTCTGGAACGAGGACCTCAACAGCATCAACATTCCACTGAGGTCTCATACAGTTCATACACAAGGTAGATGTCCCCATAAGGATAAATCAACGGGATTCAGTCAAATGACCTCGCAGGCCATGGAATAGGATATCCCCTTCCATTTCTGTGAAGAGGATATACCGACTGAGAAATCTGCGGACATCCACACTAAAGTGAAGTGGTGCACCATCATATTGTATCCACATCCTCTCACGAACAGCCAAGGCTACGTTCTCCAACAACTCAGGTAGAACTCGTTGTACAAACCTCAATTTCAGGTGGCCACTCAGACGGCCACGTAGAAGATACGGTCCAACGAGATTGTCGCATACAATTCCGGCCCTGATATTCACAGCAAAGCGTACTTGATTTTGTGACTCTACTACAGCGTAAGTATTTTCCTTATTCCGCACATGGCTAATCATGCTGTTCGAAATACCATTACGATCAAATGTGGCCTAGTCAGTAAACAGCACGATTTCGAAGAAACCTGGTCGATCAATCCATTGTTGGAACAACCACTAACACAATGCGACTCTCTGTCCAATGCCAGCCACAAGCACTGCTTGGACTCGTTGTGGGTGATATTGGTGTAATTGTTGTTCGTGGAGTACTCGGCACAAGCTAATTTTTCCAGCCCCCATTTCACCTGTAATACGAGGAGTGGGTGTAGTGGGATCCTCTGCAACACGTTACGGCACCTCCTCTTGAAAATCGGCTCTGCGAGTGGTCATCGTGTTGCCAGGTTCTCGTTTTTTCTTTTCAACTCGCCGGCGAGTTAGTGCGACGGCTTTCTCACCTGAAGAGGGTGGCCGGGCGGACTGCCGAAATTTTGTGTGCAGATGACGATATGTTCCGGCTGCAGACCCGTTGTGAATATCACAACCCAGGTACTTATTTATGAATTCACACTGCACCTCCTACTGTGGTAGAATATAATGAACCGACTTCGATGTCTTTATCAAAAACGATCCACCAACTAATAAGCGCAAGTTCCACGCCACGCCACAGTGCGTCGCACCAACTCGTCTCATCCCCTGGATATTGTACTGCCACTGCTGCTACCCACTACTGCTGGCATCTACCATGCTTCTGTGATGCGGGGTCCCAAACCCCCTTGCAGAATCACACACCCTCTCGCGTGTCTCAGGCGGAATCCCGTGCCAAGATGACTTACACATATGGGGGTGCACTTTGTTCATACTTGTTGCCTTATACTTGCTGCCTTATACTTGCTGCCTTATATCGCGAGTAGAAGCTTGCAGAGACAGTATATATGTCATTCGACTCACTCCCGCGAGCTCAATACAGAGATACTATAAGAGAAATCGGAGCTCACATACAGCAATGTAACAGTGTAATACTTTTTTTATGTCGGCTCTACTACACACTAAAACTCATCATTCTCTCCAGAGAGATATAACTAGAAGCTCTGCTACTAATCATGTGAGGGAAGTGCTCTCAATCTCAGTAGAATCAAGAGTTACCAGCCCTCTTAATAAAGCTGTCTAAACAACTTGTGTCCTAAAATAAACAGAAATATAAAATGGTATTGAGATAGCGAATTTATACAGAAGAGAGTAACTAATTTACTGTCCACTTTATCATTCCGATGAGGTACTGCGAACTGTTCAGTGATAGGGTTCTTCTCATCAGAAGCGACAGCAGAATAACACCGACAACAATAGTTCAGGTGTACATGGCGGTGTCGGTAGCTGATGATGAAGATATAGAGAAAGTGTATGAGGATATTGAAAGGGTAATACAGTATGTAAAAGGGGACGAAAAACTAACAGTCATGGGAGACCGGAATGCAGTAGTAGGGGAAGGAGTAGGAGAGAAGGTAACCGGACAATATAGGCTTGGCACAAAGCATGAGAGAGGAGAAAGACTAATTGAGTTTTGTAACAAGTTTCAGCGAGTAATAGCGAGATGGAAAGGTGAAGAATGCATTTGAGGATACTGAACGGGTAAGTCAGTACGTAAAGGTATATCAAATTCTAATAGTCACGGGGAATGGTATGCTGTTGTAGGGGAAGGAGTACAAGAAAGGATTGTTTGACAGTATAGACTTGGTACTGGGAATAAGACAAAACAATGACTAATTGAGTTTGGGAATAAACATCCTCAGTAACAGCGAATACTATGTTCAAGAATTACAAGAGGAGGAGATATACTTGGAAAAGGCCAGAAGATAGGGTAAGACTTCAGTTAGATTACATCATGGTCAGACAGACATTCGGAAATCAGGCACTGTATTGTAAGTAGTATCCAGGAGCATACACAGTTCACAATGTAGTAGCGACGAAGAGTAGGCCTAAGTTTAAGAGACTAGTCAGGGAGAATCAATGCGCGAAGATGCTGGATACGTAAGGACTAAGGGAAGAAGAGATACGCTTGAAGTTCTCCAAGGCCACAAATACTGTAATAAGGAATAGCTCAGTAGGCGTTCCAGTTGAAGGGAACTTGAAAGGAAGTAACTGTCAAGCAACCATGGGTAATGTATTGGTGAAAGAAGGAAGTACAAAAATGATAAGGGAAAATTAGGAATACAGAGGTTCATGTCAGTTAGGGATGAAATAAATGGGAAGTGAACGGAAGCTAAAGCGAAACAGCTGCGTGAAAAATGTGAAGAATTCGAAAAAGAAATGATTGTGGGGAGGACTGGCGCAACATATAGAAAAACAAAACCACCTGCCGTGAAATGAAAATATAGGTGGTAATATTAAGAGAGTAACGGGAATTCCAATATTAAATGCAGAGGAGAGAGCGGATAGGTGGAAAGAGTACATTGAAGGTCTCTATGAGGGGGAAGACTTGTCTGATGACGTGACAAGGAGAGGCTGGAGTCATTACTGAAGAGATTGGGGGTCCAGTATTAGAATCAGAATTTAAAAGACATTTGGAGGACTTAAGATCAAATAAAGGATAGACAGTATTCCATCGAAACTTTTAAACTCGTTGGGAGAAGTGGCAACAATAAGATTATTCACGTTGGTGTAGAATATATGAGTCTCGCGATATACCATCTG
Source organism: Schistocerca nitens (assembly GCF_023898315.1). Classification (NCBI taxonomy): domain Eukaryota; kingdom Metazoa; phylum Arthropoda; class Insecta; order Orthoptera; family Acrididae; genus Schistocerca; species Schistocerca nitens. The sequence goes on from NC_064617.1 coordinate 551,471,284, forward strand.
ATTTTGGGAAAAAGTGATCCACACTGAGAGCGACAGGCTGTACAGCATTGTGCCAGAATCATAAGGATCGTCTACAGTCAGCATCCAGTCTGCAGTCAGCTTCTGTGTGAGCATGAGCACTTGTATTCGTCGCACTATACTTATGTTCGCAAATATGGTTTATGTTAAATTTGACATGCTGTTATCCAATTATTTCCTTGATCTTCACATGCGTACGCATGATACGACATGATACATATCACAGATGGAAAAGATTATGTGAATTTGTAGAGCATAAGGTATAGTACTTTTCCAAGGGTATGGACAATTAATTTTGTACATCGTTATACTTGTCTTGTGAACCTATTACCCAGCCAAATTGATTCTGTGCAGTGTAGTTCCGAAGGTGATTATATAGTCTTATCGAAACTGGTTATAAAAATTAAGGCTTTAAAAGATATCTTGGATTCTGAAGTTTTCCTTTTCATTTTACTGCCGTAAAATCTTGTCGGTTTACTATTCATTCTTCTCCTTATGAATTTAAAATTTTCTTTGTTTCTGGTTGAAACATGTGCACATAACGTCTCAGTTAACTCTGCCACAATTACATAAAATTTCTTACCGTTTGTTAATCGCTATTATTATTATAACACTAAAACTCAAATTTCAAACAATTAGAACACGTAACAAGCTAAACAAATACTGCAAATAGGATCTGTTGCATAAAGATAGACAATAAGTCTCAAGGCAGCAATAAATAAATCCACAACATATCAAATAACCAAACTCCTATGTTGAGAGAAGTGATCGCACTAAGTATTATCAGATCTCAAAGCTATATCATTATACGTCATTAACTTATTGAAAAGAAGCAATACGACAGTAAGATTTGAAATTTTTTATGTTTCATAAATAGATTTCAAAAGGAAGGAAAACAGTTCTTAGTAATTGACTAATTCCTCTCCGAATTAAATGTCAAGGCTTTTTAATATTTGGAATGGAACAGATGTGATTATCTGTAGAAAATAAAGTGATGCAGAAAAAGACTACGGTAAGATTAGTGTGGAATTCTTTTTCTGTAACAGTGTGTAGATGTTCGAAAAAATAACATATTCTTCAGTATACCTGTTCTTTAATACGTGCGAGTGTCATATCTTATGTGAACTAGAGAACGTTATGATTCATTAATTGGAAATCAGATGATTATTTATTGAGAAAATTGGTGTACCGTGGATATATCAAAGACAATTTCGTTATTTTGTCTATAATTAAACTAAGTTTCATGTGAGTCAGCGCTCTGTAATTATGGATCCTATGGATATTAGTGTTCCTGTTTTTCCTGTAGGAGCAAATAAACTCAAATTACTAATGTAGAGTTTTCTTCAGAAAGGTGTATCCCAGCTGTTTATATGTATTTCTAATACTGTGTCACGTGAAACTGAGTCCTGATGAGGAACATCCTGAAACTTTTCTGCAGTCATCAATCACAGCTGAAACGTAAGCAAAAATTCGGAGTATTTTGGGGATACGTTCAAAATACATAGGTGTAATTTAGAACAAGAAACGTTTACTGGACGCAAAATGTTAATAAGGGGATGAAATGGACTGTCACTATTATTTGGGGTAGATGGTGGTGGTGATTCAAGGGTTGGAGTTGGGGGAAGATACAACCATTAACTATAGATGCATTACCTTATAATATCTCTTTCATTTAAAAGATTTTAGTTTTCGTACATTAATGAAATAGGCCACTAACTCTGATACAAATGCCGTGACCACCAGAATGACAAGAGTCAGCTGTTGGAACAAATACTGGAAGACGCAAAGAAGTTACAGAAAATTTATCCGAAACGTTTTCCGTTTAAATTTTGTACTAGCCTTGTACTGACCGAGAAAAAACCCGTCATGCAGCACGAGTGTAGCAGCTACGACTCGGATGGGGTAGACAAGGAATACGTACCAGTTTCGGCAGAAGCAGTGCCCATCATGATTGGCACGTTGTTGAAACGGCCGTCTATGAGCATCTGATTGGGGGACTCAGTAACTACAGCATCCTCCACATCTGGCTCGATATTTGGTTCCCACGGATGGTGTATAATTTGCTTCTTTTCCTAAAATGCATCAAAAGAAAATATAAGTCACACTTACAGCCTTTTAAGAGATGTATGTACCAAATCTTTGCACAGCAATAAGTGTTACTTCGCGGTGTTCACAACATTATGCGTTTTTATCTTGTGGAACAAATGCCTAGTGACAATAGGCATTTTGAATGAGAGAATTGTTTCACCAATGTAATTATAAGTCAATTTTGAAATGTCAGATGCTGGTTAAGAATTTTTCACATCGGCAGCAGTTGTTTTATTTGCTGGCAGTCACCATGTTCTAGTTATTTTTGCACAGAGTACAAAAACAGCGCAAGTACTGAGCACCGTGCGACAAGAGATGGCAAAGTACACCGTGAAGTGATACACACTGTTGCAATGGAAATATTAATTAAAGAAATAAAGGAACTGATATTCTCGTAATGTGTCTAGCAATAGATGCTGTGACCGGAGAAAATTATTTGATCACATAGTTATTGTTATTTCAAATTTGATGTTGGAAAGCAGCTGCTGCCCCTGTGTGTCCTAGAAAGTAAAATTAGGATCTCCATTCTACCCCACGATATCCAAAGATATATTGTCTGTTTGAATTTTGTACTCATCTTGTATTGAGCAAGACAAAAGTTGTCATGTATCACAAGTGCAGCAGTTACAATTCGGATGGAGCAGACACAGAATTTGAATTTCCATAAATTATTACTACTTCGATCACTTACGAATCATGTTCAGACATATAATTAAAGAAGAAGTAGTAGCAACTATCTGTGTAGGTAGATAATAAGAACTGAAATGGTTTAAAATTTAAAGTTCTTGAAACTGTTCCTTACTACTCACAAACTGAAAAAGTTAATTATTTTTGTATAAGAATTCAGAGATAAGGCTACAGTAAAAGGAAGGGTGCTGTACCAAACCTGTAACAGCGTTTAGTGGTATCGAGCAAGTTATTATTTCCAGAATAACCTCGTACACATCACAGTGTCATGGATGATGACGTTGATGCTGGCGATGTATCTATGTGGCTGCATCACAGGAGGGTCTCTAGCACCGGCAATAAAATTTTGAGTTGGGTGTGGGTTAAAGTCGTAGGATACAAAAATTTAACTTCAGTTGAAAAATAATAAAAATGGCCTGATGACATGCATATATACACACCACAAATAAAAAAATCTTCAAAGAACATTCTTTTTCTAGATCTAAGACTTACAGAAAAAAGGAAGAAGCAGTGGGAAGGATTAAAATAACACAGAAGATAGCTCTTTCAGACTATTGCCGGAATATAAAGGATGTGCCAGCCGCTCTGAAACACACTAAGATTTCCAGGCTAAATCTGAGGTTGGAGACCAAAATCTTCACAAAGTTGTCAAGGTTTATCACACTCGTATCACACTTGACCACTCATCACATAAGATATAGATCAGGTCTCCACCTAAATTTGCATCTGCTGTCTCAGCACAATAAAAAGTGCTCTCAGTTTAAAGGTAGCGTATTATGATTTCGACAACGTATGTCAGGGGACAGTGCCCATTCGGAGAGAGGTCAGGGTCACTTGATCCAAGGAGAGCGACCAATGTGATGGACGCTTTGGCCAGATTGTTGGCTCTGCCACCAATTGCTTAGAGTATCTCTCCGCCAGCCATTTATCCTCCCACAGTGTCACAGTTCTGAGTCAACAGCAGAATGACTGCAGGGGGGGGGGGGGAAGGGAAACTGTGCCACGTTTTGTCCCCTGTAGACCCCTTTCGCTGCTTGGTCTGCTTGATTATTTATCCGAATTTCCGCGGGCACTGATACCCAGCGCGGAGATACAAACTTCCCTTGCAACTGAGAAAGAAGCAGATTTTCTTCAATTTATTGTAACATTTTCTCTGAATAGTACAATTGTTGTAACATTATAGGGCACTAAGGAAATTTTAGCAGACAATGAACTTATTGTTGTGAAAGCACATCATTTGCCCCGAAGCCTTCAAGATCTCTGTGTCAAATACGGTGTATTCATTCGAAAGTCAAACCCTGAAGATGCGGTTGTGAAACACTACTGAACAGTCGAGAATGTCCCTTTGCTTTGAAACGCCAGTTGACATGATTTTAAAACCTTGATGCATATCCAAAAAGCTATAAAAGAAAGAAGTGCGATCTTTATGAAACTCCGTCGAATCGGAAATATCTGTGAGCCTCTTTAGGAGCCAAGGTGGAGATCTGCCCCAACCTTGGTTAAGATATCAAAATCAGACGTAGCCAGCTATAAGAGGCAATCCGTCCTACCGAATGAGGCCTTTATCTCTAGACCAAATGAGACTCGCAGGAACCTCACTGTGCCCTTAACATGAGGAGCAACGTGGCTCATTCTTACCCCAGTAAAGTGCAAAACAGAGCGTTAACATTTGGAAAAACCGCACACAGATTTTTCGGTTGAGAAATTAAAACCTCTCCTCTCCGCCAACTCTTCCAAACTTCTAATAGTCTGCAGCAATTGATGAGTGGTTGCTGTAACGCTGGAGGAGGAACAGAAGATGGAGAAACGTCTACAAACAACCAACACTGAACAGGTCTTATTAATGTCAACATTGTATCATTGATAACTACAACGAAGACTGTCACATTAAAAAAAACTTGGGGGACATGGTTCTCTTGTTCAGGTCGATTATGGAGGACGTCGCCGATTCGATATTTAAAATAGAGATTTTTTTCTTTTTTTTTTCTTAGTCATTAATGTTGTGACTGGTTTGATGCGGTCCGCCACGAATTCCTCTCCTGTGCTAACCTCTTCATCTCAGAGTAGCACTCGCAACCTACTTCCTCAATTATTTGCTAGATGTACTCCAATCTCAGTCTTCCTCTACAGTTTTTGCCTCTCTACAGCTCCCCCTAGTACCATGGAAGGCATTTCCTCATCTGTTAACATTCTCTTATCATCCTATCCCTTCTCGTTATCGGTGCTTCTCACGTATTCATTTCCGATTCTGCGCAGAACCTCCTCATTCCTTACCTTATCAGTCCATCTAATTTTCAACATTCGCCTGTAGCACCACATCTCAAATGCTTGGATTGTCTTCTGTTCCACTTTTCCCACTGTCCATGTTTCACTACCATACAATTCTGTACTCCAAACGTACATTCTCAGTAATTTCGCAGTGCGGAGTGGCCGCGCTGGTAGAGGCACCATATCACTGATTGCGCGAAATTCACACACATTTGAACATAGAAATTTCTTCCCCAAATTAAGGCCGATATTTGATATTAGCAGATTTCTCTTCGCCAGGAATTCCCTTTTTGCGATTGCTAGTCTGCTTTTAATGTCCTCCTTGCTACGTCCGACATTGTTTATGTTACTGCCTACGTAGCAGAATTCCTCAACATCATCTACTTCGTGACCATCAGCCCTGGTGTTAAGTTTCTCACAGTTCTCATTTCTTCGATTTCCTCTCAATCCATACTCTGTACTCATAAGGCTGTTCATTCCAATCTGCAGATCATGTAATTCTTCTCCACTTTCATTTAGGATAGGAGTGTCATCAGCCAGTCATATCATTGATAACCATTCACCTTGAATTTTAGTTCCATTCCTGAAGCAATCTTATATTTCCGTCATAGCTTCTTCGATGTAGAGATTGAACAGTGGTGGCGAAAGCCTACCTCCCTGTGTTACACCCTACTTAATATATTTAATCTATGTAATTCGTTCTCCACTCTTGTTATTCCCTCTTGGCTGTTGTACATATTGTATATGACACATCTCTTCCTAGAGCTTACCCCTACTTTTCTCAGAATTAAAAAATCTTGCACCATTTTATATGTCGAATGCTTTTTCCAGATCAACATATCCTATGAACGTGTCTTGATGTTTCTTTAGTGTTCCTTCCATTATTAACCGCAACGTCAGAACTGCCTCTCTCGTGCCTTTATCTTTCCTAAAGGAAATTGATAGTCATCTAGCCAACCTCAATTTTCTTTTCCATTCTTCTGTATATTATTCTTGTAATCGACTTGGTTGCATGAGCTGTTAAGCTGACTGTGCGCTACTTTTCGCACTTATCGGCTCTTTCCGTCTTCGGGATTGTGTGGATGATGCTCTTCCGAAAGTTATATGGTATGTCGCCAGACTGATACATTCTAGACACCAACGTGAATAGTCGTTTGGTTGCCACATCCCGCAATGATTTTAGAAATTCTGATGGAATGTCATCTATCCCTTCTGCCTTATTTGATCTTAAGTCCTCCAAAGCTCTTTTAAATGCACATTCTAATACTGGATCAACTATCTCTTCTAAAAATGGTTGAAATGGCTCTGAGCACTATGGGACTATTCGGGAGGACGACGGTTCAATCCCGCGTCCGGCCATCCTGATTTAGGTTTTCCGTGATTTCCCTAAATCACTCCAGGCAAATGCCGGGATGGTTCTTCTGAAAGGGCACGGCCGACCTCCTTCCCCATCCTTCCCTAATCCGATGAGATCGATGACCACGCTGTCTGGTCTCCTTCCCCAAACCAACCAACCAACCAACTATGGGACTTAACATCTGAGGTCATCAGTCCCCTAGAACTTAGAACTACTTAAGCCCAACTAACCTAAGGACATCACACACATCCATGCCCGAGGCAGGATTCGAACCTGCGACCGTAGCAGTCGCGCGGTTCCGGACTGAAGCGCCTAGAACCACTCGGCCACACCGCCCGGCTATCTCTTCTAAATCCACTCTTGTTTCTTCTTCTATCACATCAGACAAATCTTCGCCCTCATAGAGGCCTTCAGTGTACACTTTCCACCTATCCGCTATCCCCTCTGCATGTAACAGTGGAATTCCCGTTGCACTCTTAATATTATCACCCTTGCTTCTAATGTCACCGAAGGATGTTTTGACTTTCCTGTATGCTGTGTCTGTCATTCTGACGGTCATTTCTGTTTCGATGTCTTCACATTTTCCCTGGAGACATTTCGTTTTAGCTTCCCTGAACTTCCTATTTATTTCATTCCTCAGCGACTTGTATTTCTCTATTCCTGAGTTTCCCGGAACATTTTTGTGCTTGCTCCCTTCATCGATCAATTGAAGTATTTCTTCTGTTACCCATGGTTTCTTCGCAGTTGCCTATATTTTCCTTCCCAAGTTCTGTGCTGGTCCATTTTTGATACGTCCATTCTTCAAGCGTATCTCGTCATTCCTTAGTACTTACGTATCCCACTTCTTTTCTTCCTGACTAATCTCTTGAATTTCAACCTATTCTTCACCACTACTACATTGTGATCTGAGTGTATATCTGCACCAGGTACACTTTACAAGCCAGTATCTGATTTCGGATTCTCTGTCTGACCACGATGTACCACCTGGCCTTTTTCAAATATAACTGCTCCTCTTGTGATTCTTGAACAGAGTATTCGCTGTTACTGGTTGAAGATTATTTCAGAACTCAACTACCCTTTCCCTCTCTCATTCCTTGTGCCAAGCCCATATTTCGCTGTAACCTTTTTTTCTGTTTCCCCTACAACTGCATTCCAGTCCCTGACGACTGTTAGATTTTCATCACCCGTTACGTACTGTATTACCCTTTCAATATCCTCATGTATACCCGAATTATCGGTGTCGGTTTGCTTTCGATTCTGATGACAACCACCAAATCACTGAAGTGTTCACATTAACACGCTCTCTGCACTATCTTCCTGTTCATAATGAATCCTACTCCCTTTATACCATTTTCTGCTGCTGTTGATATTGTTGCAGAAGAAGCAGAGTAGTTCCGGGGTGTTGTGGTTATGATACTAAACTGTAGCATGGAGGGTAGTGATTTCAAAACTCACCTGGATTGTTCAATTTTAATTTCTATATTCTGTTCTAGTACGCTCTAGAAGTATCCACAAATATCAAGAATCATTGTACTGGAATGTTCTGTAGCAGTATGTGTACTTCATGTGTTCTGACCGGAGCAGTTCGCTCCGCGCTGTTGTATGCGCAAGTGCTGAATAAACCTTCGGTAGGTGAAGTTAGTGTCCGTCACTGATCCTTTTACACCTTCTTCTACGTGACATAATTCTGGTGGAGACCCTGGATACTGGAACGTGTAGTAGCGCACATTATCTACGACACAGTGGCTCCCATCAGGCCACGACAGAGTATCCGTTTACGTGGCGAGAAACCCGAGTTCAAGCCATGTTCAACAGATCACGATCTATCGGAGACAGAAGAAGAAGTGGACGTTATGATGACAGCAACTGTGTACCATCAATGAGACATTCTTTCAGTTTCTATGGTGACGATGGCCAAGATCCAAACATGTGGCTGAAGGTATATGAGCGTATAGATGCATGTACAAAATGGGATGACACCGTGTGTTTGGCTATGGTATTTTTCTACTTGGTGCGCACTGCCAGGCAGTGGTATGAGAACGAGGAGAAGTTCACAAACTGGGAAATATTCCAGGCGCAACTGCGCAAGTATTTCGGCGACACACAATGATAGAAGAGCAAGGATGAAGATAAATTAAAGTGCAGGGCACAGCTTCCAGAAGAAACTACAGCGTCTTACATTCAAGACGTCTTGGAGCTGTGTAAAATAGTGGATCCTAGAATGAAGGAGGAATATAAGGTTGCACATTTCATGAAGGGTGTTGCTGAGGACATGTATCAATCCCTAATCCTGAAGGAGGTTTGTACAGCAGACGGCTTCGTAAAATGGTGAAAGTATATCGAGAAAAATGCATCAAAAAAGAATTACACGCAAGAAGTTCGAATGGCTTCCAAACGTCGTATCGATGTCCGTGATGGAGGAAGCAACTGATTTCACAAGTGTTCTTCGTCAGATAATGAGAGAGGAATTTCAGAAGGCACTTGTTTTGAACAGCGAGCAAAAAACCGACACGCTTCAATAGGTCATAAGGGAGGAAGTGGAACAGACTTTGAACCCCATCTCTCGTCGTTAATTTCCCTTTGAAACGGTGAAAAAGTCGAGACCCAGGCGGAGTTACGTTCCCACAATGCCGCATGAGGAACCTGGTTGGGCACCAAGGAAGAGTGACGTCTGTAGGACCCAGGATAACCAACCAGTATGTTTCCACTGTGGACGACCGGGTCATGTGGTGCGCTATTATCGAGACAGGCGGCGGATATTTGATGACACCCGCGCCAGCAGACAGCAGACCGATCTTAGCCGACGACAACTCCGGGACGACGAAGATGAACAAGAAGATGTGGGTGCAGGACGACGTAGATCACGATCGCCGCAAGATAGCCGCTGGAGAGGACGCTCCCCAACACGCCGATCGATGTCTCCATCGTCGTTTAGAAGCTCCAGACGACCACCTAGCCGACACAGCCTGGAAAATTAAAGGGTGCAATCTTCCTTGGAAGTGAGGCCTCCGAAGAGGAAAATCCTCCGCCGTCGATCACTACAAAAATGATAGTAAACTACGTCGATATCCTCATGGATGGCCCACCACCCAGCTCTTGGATTCTGGAGCATCATATTCAGTTATTTCCTACAAGTACCGTCGACAGTTGCAGAAAACCGTATTCGTCGACAACAAAACATCTCTACTGAAGGTGACTAATGGGAAATATGTAAAACCTACAGGAAGATGTACCATTCGTGTGGGTATAAGTGGCCATACACAGCCCTTAGAATTCATCGTCTTACAATAGTCATGACGTCATTCTCGGATGGGACTTTTTGAAAGCTTCTCAGGCAATTATACATTGTGGTCGCTCCTAGATTATGCTAGACGAGATGAGACACTGCGGACAAGAAGATGCGCACCAGAGTATGTGGAGACTATGTGTGCTGGATAAAGTGATCATTCCTGCATCCGCGCTAGAAAGGTAACTGTCACGCGTCATGCCATGCATCGACCCAGTGATCTTGTGGTGGAATGTAAGAGAAGCATACCACTGAAGAATAACTTGGTCATCCCACCATCTGTCGTCTCGTTTAAGAACGGATTCGGTGAATTGTGGATAGTTCACTGTCGCCGAGAACCGCAGATCCTTCCAAGACGCATGTGCGTAGCAAACGCTGAGCTGTTAATTAAGAACAGCTGAGTGTCATAGAAATCTCCCATGCCGAGTCTGTGGGCGAAATTTGCGCTACCACTACAAGATCTTTTATCTCGACTATCACCAGATCTCACTAAGTAACAACAGAATAAGCTACTTGCCATTCTTCAAGGGTTCTCCATAGGTGAAGAGCAAATTTGACAAATCGACGGTGTAGCACCGGATTAGCATTGGAGACCATCAACCTATAAGCCAGAGAGCATACCGCGTGTCATCAACGGAACGTCGAATAATTCATGACGAGGTAGAGAAAATGATGAAGAATGACATCATTCAGCCTTCGCAGAGCCCATGGTCGTCATCAGTGGTCCTCTTCAGGAAGAAGGATGGCAGTTGAAGATTTTATGTTTATTACAGGAAGCTTAATATGATAACTAAAAAGGATGCTTACCCTCTTCCACGAATTGACGATACACTAAATTGTCTGAAGGGGCTAAGTTTTTCTCAACCATGGACATGTACTCGGGATGCTGGCAGATCGAAGTAGATGAGGCTGATCGTGAGAAAACTGCATTCATCACCCCTGAGGGCCTGTATGAGTTTAAGATAATGGCATATGGTTTGTGTAATGCACCAGCAACTTTTGAACGGATATCGATAATCTTCTAAGGCACCTGTAGTGGACGATGTGTCTTTGTTATTTAGATGGCATTATAGTGTTCTGAGAGCCATTTGATGAACATATAAAAAGACTGAGGGCCGTTCTTATGTGTCTCCAACAAGGCGGACTGAAACTTAATCCAAGGAACTGTCTTTTTGCAGCAAAAGAAATCAGAGCACTAGGACACCTTGTGTCAAACGTAGGTGTGAGGTCAGACCCAGAAAAAGTGAGATCTATAATGGAATTTCCCATTATTAAATGTATTAGAGATGTGATAAGCTTACTCGGATTATGTTCTCATTACCGTCTTTTTAACAAAGACTTTTGTATCAAAGCTAGGCTGATCCAAGAGTTGTTAAAAGCTGATGCCAAATTTATCTGGAGTGGTGCTCAACAAAATTCTTTAGATGTACTGCGAAAAGCTCTGACGACTGACACTGTACTTGGTCTGTATGATGAGAGAGTACCTACAGAACTACCCACAGATGCCAGCGGGTATGGGATCGGTGCTATTCTGGTGCAAATTTCGGATGGAAAAGAGAAGGTTATAGCCTATGCTCCTAGGACACATACAAAAATCGAGAGAAACTAGTCAACTACAGAAAGAAAATGTCTAGCTGTGATCTGTGCCATGTGTAAATTTCGACAGTATGGAAGGCCTTTCACAGTTGTTACAGGCCATCATTCACTTTGTTGGTAGACGGATCCAACAGGACGAATCGCCAGGTGGGCACTACGTCTTCAAGTGCATGGCATTACCATACTATACAAAATTGGAAGAAAACACTAAGATGCCGATTGTCTCTCAAGAGATCCTATGCAAGACCATCAAGACTTTAATGAAGATAGTGACTGTCTCGCTGCACTCCAGGATCTCTCTGCTGAGCAGAACAAGAATGCTAAGATATCTCCAATTACGCTTGCCTTAAATTGGTCAGAGGATGTGAAAGAACAATTTAAGGTAGTTAATGGATTACTTTGCAAGAAAAACTTTGATCCGTTTGGATAGAGGTGGCTATCAGTTATTCCTAAATACATGCGCTTAGATGTTCTCCAGAAATTCCATGACACACCTGAGGCAAGGCATCTAGGATTTATTAAGACATACGATAGAATCAGCAAGAGATTTTTCTGACCAGATTTATTTAGGAGTGTCTGTCGCTGTGTGTCGCACTGTCGAGAGTACCAGAGGAGAAAGGCAGTTCCTCAGAATCCACCTGACTGGAACGACCTCATCGGGCGATTTCCAAAGGTGGCAATAGATGGATTATTGTTTGCACTGATTATCTGACACGCTATGCCATTAGAAAAGCCATGAAAACAGCCGAAGCATCCGAGATAGCGAAATTCATCGTGGAAGACATTGTATTAAAACACGGTGCCCCAAGGTCGTTAATTACGGATCGAGGGAACGTTTTTCAATCGAATCTTGTGACAGAGATAAACCGTCGGTGCTACATTACTCATCACATGATGACTGCCTACCATCTGCAGACTAACGGGCCAACTAAACGACTTAATAAGACCTTGGCCGACTTGCTATCAACGTTCGTCAGTGTTGAGCAACTGGGATGAGGTGCTACCTTTCGTGAACTTTGACTACAATACCGCCAAACAAGACACCACAGGAATTACGCCATTTTTCCAGGTGCATGGGCGTGGGGCGACTACGACGCTGGACACTGTGTTTCCGTTACATCCTTATGACATGGATGACGACAACATCTGGCAGGTGTTAACCAGAGCTGAACAAGCTCGGCAGTTAGCTCGGTTCCGCACGTTGCAGGCTCAAGAAAACGGTCGCCGAAGGTATGACGCGAGCCACCGCCCTGTTGTCTATCGGCCTGGTGACTTCGTCTGGATCTTCACTCCTGTTCGGAAGGTTTGTCTCTCTGAGAAGCTCCCCAGGCGCCACCCTGGTCCTTATAAGGTTGTAAGACAGTTGTCTGATATTACTTATGAAGTTCAAGATTTCGACCCCGACACAAGACGACGAGAGATCAAAGATATGGGCCATGTCCTTCAAATGAAGCTCTATAAGGATCCTGCAAACCAGGGTAAATTCGAAGCTCCAGCGACAGGCGACAAGCGGAAAGGTGACGAAGAGCATAGCGGCAAAAGAAGTTGTATGAAGATCACCGCCAGGGCGAGAATCAGGAGACGGAGTATGCAGGACCGACGACTCGTTTCAATTGGTACTTGCGGTGCTATTTTGTTTCTATTCTCGCTTGTACTTTCCATAGTTGTGGAAACTCACAACAGTCTTCACCAAACACATGTGTCGTAGCAGTCATACAAACACCGTTCGCCATGTTCTCAAATTTTCGGTCAGGAAAACTTTCTGGTAAACGCGTCAAACATCCCCTACGTTTGACAAACTTGTCAAACATCAGCGTGCTCCTTTATGAAGGACATGATGTTCGCCATTGGCTGTACAAAATTATTTGTTCTCCTTCAGTTTTACAGTTTAGGCCTTTAGGCAACTGTCAAGTGGTACTGCGTAAGATTTCGCTTCAGAACATATTAACTCCTAAAATCTTCCGACACCTGCCTACATGTCATCGCCAGAGCTAAGCTTTTTCACTTTAGGAATACTGTAACAAACAGTAAATCGTTAAATGTTCGGCAAACGTAGTGAAGTTGACAAATTGTTTGATCGTTTGCAGGAGCCTTAACTCTGACGAAATATTGCGCCATAGTCTGGGCAAAGTTTCTCGGGTTAGTCTAGAGGTTTCCGTTCCCCATTGCAACAGCCACTTCGCTTCTCCCACCTCTCCCAGAAAACCTCCAAATGACCTTCTATACGACTGAACTTTCAGTGGAACAGTTTGTGATGTTTCCACGATTATTTATCACCATTTCTAATAATTAAGTGACATTTCACCTTTGCAGCCCGAAAGGCTGCGAAGTTCTTTGCAATTGGCCGTTCCTTGAACCTACCGTCAACCGTTTGCCTTGCTTTGACTTCTGAGTGGCCTCCATGCCACCACCAAATGAAAGGCTGCCATTTTAGCCGGCCTGTAGGTGTCTACATCTGCAACTACATGATTACTCTGCCTGGTAGCGGATTCATCCAACCAACTTCGAACTATTTCTCTACCATTTCTCTTTCGAACATTATGGGGAAAAACAAATACTTAAATAGTCCCGAGCGAGCTCTGACTTCTCTCTGCAGTAAATTTGGTTTTTTGGTAGGTAGTTTATTTTTTAAAGTTTAGGGGGATAGGAACTCGTGAATGAGACTAACCCTCATTCTCGATCCGAAGTAAAATTGACAAAAGAAAATTTATTTCTATGTGAACAAATTTCTATTACAGTTTTCTAAGTCGCCAAAAGAAAGTGTTTTTAATGCAGTATTGAGAATGTAACTTTTCACGACTGTATCGGACAATATGGGTCAATTTACTACAGAAATAACAACCTTGCATAATTTTTGAGATTTAACAGAGTGAATTTGCTTTTAGAATCCCTTTTTACCTAATTTTACAGTAGGCTGTGTAGATCTTCGTTTTCTCTTGATAGCTGCTGGTCAGGCTACTGTCTCCGTTGATTTTATCCCTCCGATTCTTGAAGTAGGTAGGTATGGAAATGATTTTTTTTCTAACTCTTGATCTTGCTGTTTTTCATATTCATTTATTGCTTGTACTTATTTACGACCAAACGAAATTGAGTTGCAATGAGATCTGACATTATCGAATTTCAGACTGGTCAATATCATTTACAAGAATACATCAGTCACTTGCACTGTTCCTATGAACTGCTCTACGTGTTATCAGAGTAAGAGATCTTAATTGCAACTGCTGCCGCTCTCGACTGGCGGACGTCTATCAACGCTACCGCACCTCTTTGGTCAGAGATAGCAATGGCTTGTCTTCGCTGCTTCCGACCAAAGAGCGCGTTTACAAGAAAATTTATTTATTTATTTTAATCTTAATTTACAAAAATGATAATTTAAATAATTAATTGCGTAATTTCATTTAAAATAAAAAATAAACATTTTCCTTTTTCGTCATTTGCGTCAGTGGGGAGGGTTCTGTTCCACTACATCTCGTTTTATTGTGATGATCAGTTCTCCCTGTGCAGATCTGCACTAACAAAATATTTTCACAATCTGAGGAGAGAAGCGTCTGCCACAACGAGAAACGCTTTTGTTTTAATGATTCCCAGCTCAGTTCGCATATCATATCTGTGGCACTCTTTCCCGTTTTTGGCAACAATACAAAACGCCCTGCCACTCTTTCAATTATTTTGATGTCCTATTTGATGCGCATCCCACAACGCATAACAATATTCCAGAAGCAAATGGAGATTCGTAAAACAAGCAGTCTCTTTAGAGACTGTGAAATGGATGTTTCAGTGGCGTAATGCATAGTCTCGGTAATATGATCGACCCATCCTTAGACACTGCCACAGTGCATAAACGCCAAAGTAGGCTGTAAAGCACCCAGTCTTCCCTACTGAGCACTCAAATTGGCTGCTGCCTTTTGGGTACCAATCTGTTTGGCAGGTGAGTGCAGATCGAGAAATGGTCACTTGACTGCAAGCCATAGATCACATCCCATTCAGTGTGTGCAAAGGCTCGAAAGTATACCAAGTGGTCAATAGCAATGAACGACCATATTGAAGTGTTGATGTGTGGGCAGTGCTCTCTGGTTAATTTATACTCCTGCTATGACTTTACGAGGCCCTCAATCGGTGTATTCGACGGCCATGTGGGTGCAGAAACACAAAAAGCAATCTCTGTGTTAAAATCTCCATTATGGTGTGAGGGTGGGAGAGCTGAGAATGAGTTCACTGGGAGCCAATGTATCCATTACTTCATGTTGGGGCAGGTTGAGAGACCATATTGTAAATCTATGTTGCGCATGCACTGATACAGCGACTGCTTGAAAGCTGGTGGATAGGGGCAGAGGCGACGAGTCTTATTAACGCTTACGAGAATAGCCATTCCTGCATTAAATTTAATCTCACGAAGATTGTCATTTTTGAGGACGATGTAGCCGCACAAACCAGGGGCATGAAATCGTTTAAAACTGGAGACAGATAACTGTGCATCTCTCCAGCCCTCGCATACTGCTCAATGTGAAGTGGTCCGTGGTCTGCACTCAGGTGACCATTTTGCAGTCTCGACTTACATGCTAAACGTATTGGTGCCTAACAGGCAGCGGTAAGGACGGTCAGGCTGGATACTTTACAGTACTGTCAGGTGACATAAACAGTTAAGCAGTCACAATTACTGTCTCCTACTGTCCGCGGCTCGTGTTCTTGCGGGGTCAGGGAGTACCTCTTTCTGTAAAGAGGTACTCTGTCACTTTATATGTCTGACAAATCTTCACAAGAATAACCTACACGACCTTAACTAGTAGCCTAATTACATTATACTGTAAGTGAATCCTCACATTAAAGCATATTAAAACCATTAAAATTGGTGAGTGGTGCAAAGGAATTGCTTTACACAGAAACAGAGAATAAAATACCTGTCGCAAAAGGTTAGTCAGGGGTACATGAACTGGTCAATTATCCCCCAATCTGCTACACTTGGCTCATTCATGCTATGCAAGGTCTAAATTAACTATAATTTGTACTTCATTACATCATACCTACCAAAATTTATTATTTCTACAACCACATTGTTTTAATTACCTATACGAATTCTTCTTTGTCTGCACAATAATTTGTACTATCAAGCAAGCAGTGCTACATAACACATTAAAATATGTTCATAAAAATCCTAATTCAAGATCGATAAAATTCCTTTGTTGATTACTAGATTCAGCTCATTGATGAGCCATCTGCGATCAAAAAAATAGAAAATTGCATAACAGAGGTGAACAACAGCAACATATATCTGGTATTTTAACTTACATTCTGTCATGAAAACGAGTAAAAGTTATTACCTAATTCAGGGTGCATCAGCCACCAGGCATTACACATGGTCATAATGTTTTAAGCTGAATTGCTTTTGTTGTCATATACACACTGAAAATCTTATATAGATTGTGACAAAAAAGGCCTAGAAAAGTACAAATTGTAAGTGTTGTTAAGTTATAATCTTACCAGGAGTACAAATCTCCAAGGCTGCAGTTGTCTTCTGTTCCAGTTCTCCCACTGTCCGTGATTCAATACCATGCATTGCTGTTCTCCAAACGCACATTGCCAGAAATCTGTTCCTCACATTAAGGCCATTGTTTGAATCAGGAGACATCTCTTCGCCAGTACTGCCATCCTTGCCTGCGCTAATCTTCAGTACATGTCGTCCTTGCTAACAGAATTCCTTAACGTCGACTACTTCGTGATCCCCAACTTTGATGTTGTGTCTCGCCATTCACATTCCTGCTACATGTCATTCACTTCGTCTTTGTCTAGTTTACTCTTAATACGTGTTCAGTAGTCAATAGACTGTTCATTTCATCCCAATCTGGAGGACTGCTAAGATGATGATCAAGGAACGGTAGTCTCGAGAGCGGCAGCTGAAAGCAGTTCGTGTGCTGATCATGGTGGTGTGGTGGCGGCAGCGTCAAAAATTAGGCTGGGCGTCATTGTATGCCCCGGTCGTACCGCTCATATGAAGCTTGTTCTGAGGATTTAAATGCCACTGTTCAAGGCTGACTTTGCTGAAGAAGCGGGAAACGTCTTTTATAGGGCAGTGCTTTAGATGCTATTGTCAATACACAGAAGGTTTTCGATGCAAAAAGGGCCTAACAGGAAGGGTTGCTGCATCAACACATCATTGTTCACAGCTGCTAACAGTGACAGTAGCTTGTTTACTACTTTGAACTGTGGTGGAGTTTTACTATTTTGAAGGCTACGTATAGTGCCGCCACCTGTCAGAGCTTCATGAAACTATCGAGGCTGAACCGGTAATATTTCAAGATGCCGTACAACAAATTCCGCATTTTTTAATCGAAACTGGCCGAGAAAGAAATGTATTGCATTATGTATTGAACGCTCCTCGTATGAGCATTACTGCGTTTATCTATAGAGGTTATCACTTTTAAATTTATATTAGCGAATTATGTATATAACTTTTAATAGCAGACTGTACTATTTTTCTGGCCACTCTCTCTAGAATTTTCCTCTACCCCTCCCTGTCATCCAGGGTGTAGTACTACCAAAATTATTGGCCTGGGTATTTAAATGATGTGAATTAGTTTTCAAATAATTATATAAATGGAGTAACAGAGTATTTCCATATGTAAAAGACGTAACCTTCATCAGCAGCAAAACAGACACAGCCACCCACCCACCCACCCTCCCACACCCACCCAATCAGCCACCCATCCACTCCCTCTCTCTCACACAAACACACACCATGTTTATGCCATGTGCATACATGTTAAACAGTACTTCGGAACAACCACAGTTGAGTTGAATATTTCCATATTTAAGTTTTCTATAAAACACATTATGCTTAACAAGGATCAAAAAATTAACTGTGCATAGAAACACAACTGATCAAACACCATTTTAGGGGGAAGTAGTGGTTTTGGAGAGACATTTATTGTGTTGTATATCTTCAACTGCATATTTTTGTGATATGGAAGCATAACTTTGTAATGTTCCAGATACAAAACGTTTACATACACCTTGTCCAAAGACAATGGTAGCTAAACAGTATCATTCCCATGTCTAAATCTGTCAAAACGTGCTCTTAGTTTGGCTGAAACTGATATCAGAATCAGCCTACATTACTGTGGCCCAATAGTATGGTATCAACTTTATCTTAAATTAGAAAATGTTTGTAATATAAAGATGGCAATGATAACAATGCTGCCATAAATACTACATGTGACTTGTATTATATAGCGTGCTGTACAGTAATAATGCCCATTAGTATATGTAAGAAATGAATATTTAAAAACAGGCAGTATTCTGAAATGAAATAGTATAGTGAAACTAGAATGCGACAGTGTAAATGCGATAACTTCATACTGTGCAGTAGCTACTGGATTTTAAAATTGCATTGTAACACAGGAAGCTAACGGTATATGCGCCATAACATGACAGTGGGTGTCAGCTACAGGATCTATGAATGTGTAGTCAATCTGCTATGAAATGGATCGGAATTGATTAAAATGTCAAAAACATCTCACATTGCATTTGAAATGGATGTATTCAATTACATCTACAAAACTAAAACCAACAAAATCAGTTCATAACTACAAAACAAAAAAATCCACAATTTAAAATAGTGTCATTCACAGACAGAGCTTCATGATAGAGCAGAATGAATGAGGGTATCAAAAAATACCACAGTGCATTTCAAAATGGCACATTCACTCAGAGACTCTCAAAACTGAATGAAATGGGATATGACGGGAACAGGATCCAAAGAATCTTAAGAGCATTTCGAATGGCAGCGTTGATACTCACCATTAATGGACTGAGATATCAGTTTCACAGACATCAAGCAAAATTTAACAGTTATTAAGTTGAAATTTACCAGTGCCAGCAACCCCAGACTTGTTTCATCAAGAAAAATGCTGTCATATTTGTGAGGTCAAGTGCATGTGTCAGTGCTCCATGTATGACATCACAAGCCCTTTATGGCTAAAATTGCAACAAATTGATTCATACATTGATATGTAACAGCAAAATTGTACCAAACTGGCTCACATACAATTTTTTTTCATCTGCTGATTGTGCTAATATAATCACACAGTGGAGACTACATTTCACTTTGAACTATACAACGCTAGTTTACTGAAAAATTGCGACAAAATGCTACATACATCACTACTGCCACACAAAATTGTAAAGATGATACTATAATTACTACTGGTGCAAAAAATTTTGCCCTGTGCAGGACAGTGACCATCACTGTATATTGTCAAAATCAGAAAAGCGGTTTGGTGGCTTTGAACATAAAACTCCCAATCAGTGTGTAGCTGCAACCTTGTACTGTGTCTTCATGCAGTCAGTATCAATGACCTGCATATGATGGTATAATGTCACAGTAATGGGGTTATAGATTGTTTGGTCATCTACAGGATATTGACCTCCACACATAATGTCACACAGTGGTTTGCCTGCTGAAACAAATCTTCACTTGGTAGCAGCAACAAGCCATAACTGCCAAACTAATAATTTTTCTTGTTAAAAGTAGTTCCGACTTGGCAGAATGAGTCTCAGTTAGCTTAGTCAGCGATGTAAGGTTTGTTACTGCTTGCTGTGACTATGGTGGTGTATGATGGAGATAATTTGTTACTATTTTATGTAATAGTAATTATGTATGGGGGTGTTTGTTACAATTTCATGGGACAGATGTGATTTATGGAGCACTTACAACCTTTTATGCTTTGTTACTATATGAGATCCGTTATGTGACACCCACTGTCAGGTTCTGGATCATACACCAGCAGAATAGCTGAAGGTAACAAACGTTTTGTACATTGGACTAATTGTTGCCCTCTTACTGTAACACAGTGGTGTGTGAACCTATATGTTACAATGTTTGGCGTAGCGTGACTTTTGATATCTATATGTTACAAATATGCATATGATTCAGTATTATTTGAGATCCATGATTTGACATCGATTATCAGGTTATGGGTCATGAATTAGCATTATCAGCAGAAGACGACAAACGTTCTGTACATGGGGCAAATTGTTACATGTTTACTGTAGCACAGTGATGTCTAGACCAATTTGTTCAAAGTTTTGTTATGTCATGTCTTTTGACCTAATCTATAGGGTACAGATATCCACCGTGACTTCACAAATCTGACAAATGCACTACTCGGACCAATTGAAAAGCCGTCTGCTGTAGCCGAGCGGTTCTAGGCGCTTCAGTCCAGAACCGCTTTGCTGCTATTGTCGCAGGTTCTAATTCTGCCCCAGGCATGGATGTGTGTGATGTCCTTAGGTTAGTTAGGTTTACGTGGTTCTAAGTCTAGGGGACTGATGACCTCAGGTGTTAAGTCTCATAGTGCTTAGAGCCATTTGAACTATTTGAAACAATTGGCAGCTACTGGTGTTACAGGACGGTTCTAAGATCGTACATCTGACAGACACTGTCAAATCTTGACTTGCTGATATTAATGAAACAGCTTTTGGTTGTTGGAATGCATCGCAACTTGAAACCACTTTTACCCGCTACTACATAATGAGCGAGTGCAGCAAGAATATGTCAAGGTTTGATGTTAGCAGACAATTCCACTATTACCCCCTCAACTGCTATCCCCACAACCATAATGTAAAAAATATCTTCCCAAGAACCTTTGACACTGATATCTTAATCCATTGACAGTCAATATGAAACCAGCATCTGCATTACATTTCCAAATTTTGTGAAGATCTGTACCATCCCATCCAGTTATGTTCCATTTTGAAGTTCTGTGTTTGATTGTCACAATCTGAAATTCGTTGTAATTTCTTTTTTAGGTTTCTATGAACTACATACAATAACATTTTCAAAATCAGTGTCAATGCATTGTGGAATTTTTATGACATTCCAATCCATTCTATTCCGTGCCACTGCAGGGTGGCCAACATTCTCCCACTTACAAATGGCCAGCTGTTGGTTTTAGAATACTGGTTTCAGAGCCCTGTAGTTTAAGAACAATGTATTAATGCCGAAATACATTGTTCATATAAGCTGAGAGCTACTAGTGTTCCATTGCAGTTTTGAGATCTTGTATCTGGCAGACAGTGTCAAGTAGTGGCCTATCAAAGGACAGCTTTTGGTGTTACAATGCCCTTTGAAAATCAGTAGCTGCCACCCACTATCAAGTTATGGAACATGCACTGTCAGATTCTTGTTTTGTAATACTATACGATTGTGTATTTGTTTCAGTCAACTGTCACTGCATCGCCTGCCTAGCATTGCAGCTTCCACTGTGTGACAGAATAATTTAGCATTATTAGCAGAAGATGACAAAGGTTTTCTACTGCAAGAAACACCAACATGGAGTCGCTATAATATTTAGGTGGCTTTGGAAGTGGATAGCTGAAACTATAGATACCTCGTTTCGTAACTATGTCTATATCTTTCTGCATCTGAAACCTTGTCCACTATGTCTTTGGCCAAGTTGTATTCTTCTACCCGAAAATGACGCTTGGTCAGTTCGTATGTGTTTGGTTATGTTCTGTGTTTACGTCTCATATTCAGAGCTTTGTGACAAGAATGTGGTATCATTTAGCAGTTGATTATGATAAATACAGTATTTACTGAGCCTTTTAGAGAGCTTAGGCACCATAGTACCACTCGGCAAAAGCCACGAACTTCTCTGAAAGTTCATCTTTTCACATACTCTCCTTTAGGCCTAAAATAATCACTGCCTGCTTTGTGCGTTACCTTAAGTGATATATATATATATATATATATATATATATATATATATATATATATATATATATATATATACTCCTGGAAATGGAAAAAAGAACACATTGACACCGGTGTGTCAGACCCACCATACTTGCTCCGGACACTGCGAGAGGGCTGTACAAGCAATGATCACACGCACGGCACAGCGGACACACCAGGAACCGCGGTGTTGGCCGTCGAATGGCGCTAGCTGCGCAGCATTTGTGCACCGCCGCCGTCAGTGTCAGCCAGTTTGCCGTGGCATACGGAGCTCCATCGCAGTCTTTAACACTGGTAGCATGCCGCGACAGCGTGGACGTGAACCGTATGTGCAGTTGACGGACTTTGAGCGAGGGCGTATAGTGGGCATGCGGGAGGCCGGGTGGACGTACCGCCGAATTGCTCAACACGTGGGCCGTGAGGTCTCCACAGTACATCGATGTTGTCGCCAGTGGTCGGCGGAAGGTGCACGTGCCCGTCGACCTGGGACCGGACCGCAGCGACGCACGGATGCACGCCAAGACCGTAGGATCCTACGCAGTGCCGTAGGGGACCGCACCGCCACTTCCCAGCAAATTAGGGACACTGTTGCTCCTGGGGTATCGGCGAGGACCATTCGCAACCGTCTCCATGAAGCTGGGCTACGGTCCCGCACACCGTTAGGCCGTCTTCCGCTCACGCCCCAACATCGTGCAGCCCGCCTCCAGTGGTGTCGCGACAGGCGTGAATGGAGGGACGAATGGAGACGTGTCGTCTTCAGCGATGAGAGTCGCTTCTGCCTTGGTGACAATGATGGTCGTATGCGTGTTTGGCGCCGTGCAGGTGAGCGCCACAATCAGGACTGCATACGACCGAGGCACACAGGGCCAACACCCGGCATCATGGTGTGGGGAGCGATCTCCTACACTGGCCGTACACCACTGGTGATCGTCGAGGGGACACTGAATAGTGCACGGTACATCCGAACCGTCATCGAACCCATCGTTCTACCATTCCTAGACCGGCAAGGGAACTTGCTGTTCCAACAGGACAATGCACGTCCGCATGTATCCCGTGCCACCCAACGTGCTCTAGAAGGTGTACGTCAACTACCCTGGCCAGCAAGGTCTCCGGATCTGTCCCCCATGGAGCATGTTTGGGACTGGATGAAGCGTCGTCTCACGCGGTCTGCACGTCCAGCACGAACGCTGGTCCAACTGAGGCGCCAGGTGGCAATGGCATGGGAAGCCGTTCCACAGGACTACATCCAGAATCTCTACGATCGTCTCCATGGGAGAATAGCAGCCTGCATTGCTGCGAAAGGTGGATATACACTGTACTAGTGCCGACATTGTGCATGCTCTGTTGCCTGTGTCTATGTGCCTGTGGTTCTGTCAGTGTGATCATGTGATGTATCTGACCCCAGGAATGTGTCAATAAAGTTTCCCCTTCCTGGGACAATGAATTCACGGTGTTCTTATTTCAATTTCCAGGAGTGCATATCAGCGTCTGGCATTGGTGGCCGGGAGACCCCTCGCGGGGTGGTTCGGCCGCCGCTCCAGAAGTTCTTTAACGCCACTACGGCGACTTGCGAGTGAATGAGGATGAAATGATGACACACAACACCCAGTCATCTCGAGGCAGAGAAAATCCCTGACCCCGTGAACATCCACCTACAAATGGTATGTCTAAATAATGCACATATACATGCATTGAAATGCCATATGCGGTCATTATACTAATTATTGCTGTACATTTTCATGATTCTATCCATGGGATGGATGGTGTGACTGAGGCTGAGACACTACCACACAGTACACAGCATGAGTGACTAGCTGTTGGCAGAGGCCACAGATGGTTCACCTTACGAGAGAGTATATAGGACGTGATTGTTAAGTAGAAGGAACAGATGACATTCGGAGAATCTGATAGCGCCGATGGGAGACTATATCCATCATTGGGATGAATCACAGAGAATGAGCTTTTACATACCTCCCTAAACTTGTAGAAGTCTGAAGTACCTGGAGCATGGCGAAATCTGCTCCACATATATTGATGAGTACATCAGGTGTTACACAAACAGTACAAGCAACCAGTGAGGTGACAATGATACGACCTGTGCCACTATAGCTAACAATTTTGAGAGAAAACCATCACATATACGTATATGTATGTTGATTCCTCTGTGCACTAAGTAGAGTACAGAACAGTCTAGCCTCCATGTCAAATATGTTAAATTTCATTTTAACAGAGTAAACGATATGCCTTTCCTGTACTAATTGTATTGTAACTTTACCAAAGTAGAATGTATGAAAGAGATGTTTCTGTGGTACTGTCAACAGTGTAGATTAAGTACTTCACAAAATTTATCAAATTATAACTAAAAATATTATTTTTCATGAACTCCCCCAGCAATTATGATGTAGGTTTCTTTAAAATATTTGTAACGAACAATGTTTTATGATGAAATTGTAAGTTATTTTATTATTTTTAGTAATGTTACCTGGTGTGAAAATTATTACATCTCCAAGTCTAAAAGAAGCTGTTGTGCTAGATAGTGCATTGCATTAATTTATTTAATCCATCATAATCATATTTATAATAATGTATCTGCAAAACATCTACACCAAATTTAATGTTATTAAGAAATCATTTGCATTTAATATTTCTGCCTAAGTCTATTTTTACAGTTTTGTATCTTTTTACTCATCAAGATGAATAATTTCCATTTCTATTGTTATGACTGAAACTCACATTTTGCTCAGCAGATGTAGGTGAAAAATATCTCTTATAACTATTTATTTTAATATTAAATTATTTTCCATCATTCGGATTCTTGATAGTCCAAAGTGATCTATATCTTCTCATTAATTTTCTTGATATCCAATAGTCAATCTTAAACTTATAAAATCAGTAAGTTAAAGACACATATGCCTTAAAATATTGTATTAACATACCTGAAGGGCTTGCCACAGTGATGATCAGTTTTCAGTTACAAGAAAAGTCTTCCCAGCATGATGATCAGTTTTCAATTGCAATCAAAATGTTTAAATTTTGGGAATTTATCGCAGAGTATTGTGTAAAGACAAGCAAAAAGGCTTCATCATGAGGTTACCCTGACACATTTCATGTAGAAGTTCTTTACTTACTTATTCTTACGAAATAACTTTATCTTTTGAAAAGTGTTATGATTTTATGTAATAGTTTGCATAGTCCTCTATTGGTCTCCTCCAGAGAACGTTTCAAATCTCTCATGTTCGGGAATTTCATTTTTCGACCATATTTTACTTTTAGTAGATCTAGATAGTTACTTTTGTGAATTCTTTGTGTGTTTCTACCAACTCACTTTCGATTTAGCGATACAAACATTCTGAGCAACCTCTTAGCATGGCCACTGAGGCATTTTTGTTTCCTTGAACTCAGTTTGATGTTAACCAATTGGAAGCCTTCGTCGGTTAGAAACCATGGAGCAGTTTTGTTTGAAATAGCATTCACCATTCTAGATCAGGGTGCCACACTTGGAGTTATCTTCTCGGCTACGACTTGGGAAGAAGACTGGCTCTGTATGGCGGTGGCTTCTGCTGGTGTGGAGATCCCATATGGATGAAATGAAAGGGTGAAATCATTTCAGCTATAAGCCATGATTGAAAGGCTACACAAAATGGTTATTTCAGGACTCCTTGCGAATTTCTACACGGCTTACATCTGCTTACCACACGTTGGAGTCACCATATCCTTATAAATAGTGAAACAGAAACTCATAGATTAATCAATTTTCATTAAATAGAAGCGGATTATAGTGACAGCCATTATTTTTGAATGAATAATGTTGTAGATACAAAGTTATCATCCTCCCCTGAATTGTAGAACTGTTATTGCTTTGTTCAAACAGACATTACATCTCGAGTGTTCCTTGCTCAACTAATTTTATTGTCTGCTACATTGAGAATTACTGTGGGCTTTTGCATCAGTTACCTTCTTTTTGCAAAAGTGTGTATTTACAGAAACGATATTGCTTCTGAACTAATCTATCCACAACTAGTCATTTCTATCTAAATAATGAACTACCCAATACCATGCAACATTGCCATGTTACTGGTGCCATTAATTGATCCTAATCTTGTGAATGACACCGTATAACGTTGTGTGCCTACCTTATTGCTGCAACTAGTTGTTTCTGACCATGACCAACGAATATTCTGATGTATCAGAGGACACACAATGAAATAAAGTCTCAAAATATTATTTATAACCACTGTCTTTTTGCGTACTACTAGATTAGTGACCCAGAGAAGTAGATCGATGATTGCTGCTTCGACAGTGACTGTTGGTTAAATGTGCTGTGGAGTGATCTGACAATTTATTGTAATGTTTGATGGAAATTATAATTTATGTTTCAATTTTGATATCTCAGATACTCTCTTAAGCTTAATATCAGTAATTAGACATCCAAGGAACATACTCATGACCACTGCTAGATGCTATAAGTAGTTTGTCAACACTTTCACACTTATTCAGTTCTTAATTACTTTCTTGATGAATCACTAATCACTGCTCAATGTTCAAATGGTAATTAATTAAAACTCTGTTTCAGTGTGTGTGTGTTTGTGTGTGTGTGTGTGTGTGTGTGTGCGTGCGTGCGTGTGTGTGAGAGACTACTATTTGTAGATACCATCAGGTGTCAGATTGATTTTCCAAAGTATTATCTGAGGTATAAATTTTTGTGCTTGCTGTATAGCTTAAAAGTTCAGGGTTTAACTATCACAACTTATGGGGTGTAGTTCAGTCCTTTCTACACTATATGTACCTTCCCAACTGATGCTTCAAATATAAAACTTGATTTATTTGTGCTATATTTTCTTTAATAAAAATTTTTCGGTTGTGTGAATACCATATTAACCCAATTTTTATTGTATTGATCATTTATTTATGAAATACTCTCTTTTTATTTCATGGGCTAGTAAATAGTTTCTGCCCTTGATTTTCCTCTTTTACTGTAATACTATCTCTTCGTAGATGTGTTCAGTTTGAACTTTTTTAAGCATTTTAGTGACTGCTTGAGCATTATAACCAATATCTACAGCTACGTACTTCGAAATGGCCACTATTTTTCTTTTCTGCATACTGATTACTAGTTTAAGCAAGACGTTGATTGGCGAAAGAAAGTGAACCATGTTGTATATTCTATGATGAAATGTGTGCAAATCGGTCTCCTGCAATGCCGCAGTTATGTTCAATCCTAAGGTTTAGTTTCTGATGGAGAACACGAAGCTTTGTGGGAAATTAATTTGTCTTTTTCACGTTCCATTTTAAAAATAAAGTGGAAATGAACTGAATGTAAAATCTGTGAACATCACCTACAAGAATCACATGAAAAACTGTGTCGCTAGTGATAAAATCTTTTCGGTTGATAATGGAGAATCGTTAAATGAAAACCATTTTACACCCAACGTGAAAATTTATGGGATTTTTGGTTTGATAGAAGCGTTTACAGTATCGAATGCAAATGGGTATTGCACTATATCGGAGAAATGGAGGGATGCATTTCATAGTGCCATACGGAACACATCAGATATGTTCGAATAGGGCAGACAGTCAAGTCCGTGGTAGCAGAGCATAGCTTCAATAAGGGACACATATCCGACTTATAATTAAAGAAGAAGCTATGCAGTGTCTTTGGGTTGTGGGACCTGATTCTTAAAGAGGCGATAGAAATACGTGTACACAACACGGGTTTCAACCCAGCACACAAATGCAAAATAGCTACCGCAACGCTCTGTTCTGAAGAAGGCAGTGTCCGCGGACAGAGTGGACAGACATAGCGACTCGATGCCTTCATCGTCGCCGCGGTGCGTTTCCCCACCACTAGCTACTCCACACTCCCCCTCCACCATCGCAGCACCCTCTTCTGGATTGGCTGCCCACAGATGTGGTCAGCCCAGTGGATATATAATTATGTTGCCAGAAGATGACGGCTTTTTTTTTTGTCATCAGGCTTCTGACTGGTTTGATGTGGCACGCTGCCAATTCCTCCCCGGTGCTAACCTCTTCATCCCAGAATATCACAAGCCACCTACGTCCTCAATAATTTGATGGATGTATTCCCACCTCTGTCTTCGTCTACAGTTTTTGCCCTCTACAGCTCCCTCTAGCACCATGGAAGTCAATCCCTCATGTCTTAACAGATGTCCTGTTCATCCTGTCCAATCTCCTTATTGGTATTTTCCACATATTCCTTTCCTCTCCGATTCTGCGCAGGACCTCCTCATTCCTTACCGTATCAGTCCACCTAATTTTCAACATTCATGTGCAGCAACACATCTAAATGCTTCGATTCTCTTCTGTTCCGGTTTTCCCACAGTCCGTGTTTCACTACCATACAATGATGTACTCCAGTCGTACAATCTCAGAAATTTCTTCCTCAAATTAAGGCCGATATTATATAATAGTAGACTTCTCTTGGCCAGGAATCCTCTGTTTGCCATTGATAGTCTGCTTTTGATGTCCTCCTTGCAACGTCCATCATTGGTTATTTTACTGCATACGTAGACGAATTCATTAACTTCATCTACTTCGTGATTATCAATCCTTATGTTAAGTTTCTCGCTGTTCTCATTTCTACTACTTCTCATTTCTTTCCTTTTTCTTCGATTTACTGTCAATCCATACTCTGTACTCATTAGACTGTTCATTTCGTTCAGCAGACCATGTAATTTTTCTTCACTTTTACTCAAGATAGCAATGTCATCAGCGAATCGTGTCAATGATATCCCTTCACCTTGAATTTTAATTCCGCTATTGAGCCAGTCATTTATTTCCATCATTTCTTCCTCGATGTACAGATTGAACAGTAGGAGCGAAAGGCTACAGCCTTGTCTTATACCATTTTTAATACGAGCACTTCGTTCTTGTTCGCCCACTCTTATTATTCCCTCTTGGCTGTTGCACATATTGTATATGACCCATCTCCCCCTATAGCTTACCCCAACTTTTCTCAGAATTTCAAACATCTTGCACAAATTTTGTCGAACACTTGCTACGAACGTGTCTTGATTTTTCTTTAGTGTTCCTTCCATTATTAACCGCAACGTCAGAATTGCTTCTCTCGTGCCTTTACCTTTGCTAACGCCAAACTGGTAGTCGTCTAGCGCATTCTCAATTTTCTTTTCCACTCTTCTGTAAGTTATTCTTGTAAGCAACTTAGGTGCTTGAGCTGTTAAGCTGATTCTGCAGTAATTCTCGCACTTGTCAGCTCTTGCCGTCTTCGGAATTGTATGGATGATATTTTTCCGAAACAAACTGCGTATTGCCTTCTGTCTCGGGTTCTTCGGCCGACGTTCATCTGATGATTTTACTGACGTTTCGCCACCAGGAGCGCCTGGCACTGTCAAAGCTTCACCTCCATTGCCGGTGGTGAACTGGCAGTGGAGGGTGAAGCTTTGACAGTGCCAGCCACTCGTGCTGGCGAAACGTCAGTAAAATCATCAGATGAATGTCGGCCGAAGAGCCGGAGACAGAAGCCAATAGGCAGTTTGTCAACGAATGGCGACCAAAGCCTTAAGAATTTTGTATTTTTCCGAAAGACAGATGATATGTCACCAGACTCATACATTCTACACACCAATGTGAATAGCCGTTTTGTTCCCACTTCCCCCAAAAGTTTTAGTAATTCTGATGGAATTACCCTTGAGCCTTATTTCATCTTAAGTCCTCCAACGCTATTTTAAATTCTGATTCTAATACTGGATCCCCTATCTCATCTAAATAGACTCATCTATCTTCTTCTATCACACCAGACGAATGCTCCCCGTCTAGAGGCTTTCATTTGTTCTCACCTACACGCTCTCCCCTCTACATTTAACAGTGGAATTCCCGTTGCACACTTAATATTATCACCCTTGCTTTTAATGTCACCGAAGATTGTTTTGACTTTCCTGTATGCTGAGTATGTCCTTCCGACAGTCATTTCTTCTTCGATGTCTTCACATTTTTCCTGCAGCCATTTCGTCATAGCTTCCCTACACTTCATATTTATTTTATTTCTCAACGACTTTCATTTCTATATTCCGAGTTTCCCGGAACATTTTTGTACTTCCTCCTTTCATAGGTCAATTGAAGTATTTCTTCTGTTACCCACGGTTTCTCCGCAGTTACCTTCTTTGTACCTATGTATTCCTTCCCAACTTCTGAGATGGCTCTTTTTAGAAATGTTCATTCCTCTTCTACCGTACTGCCTACTAAGCTATTCCTTATTGCTGTATGTATAGCCTTAGGGATCTTCAATCGTATGCCGCCCGGAGTGGCCGAGCGGTTCTCGGCGCTACAGTCTGGAACCACGCGACCGCTACGGTCGCAGGTTCGAATCCTGCCTCGGTCATGGATGTGTGTGATGTCCTTAGGTTAGTAAGGTTTAAGTAGTTCTAAGTTCTAGGGTACTGATGACCTCAGAAATTAAGTCCCATAGCGCTCAGAGCCATTTGAACCATTTTTGAACTTTCTTCAATCGTATGTCGCCCTTCCTTAGTACTTCCGTATCCCATTTCTTTGCATATTGATTCTTCCTGAATAATGTCTTAAACTTCAGCCTACTCTTCGACACTACTATATTGTGAGCTGAGTCTACATCTGCTCCTGGGTACAATCCAGTATCAGATTTCGTAATCTCTGTCTGACCATGTTCTAATCTAACTGACATCTTCCCATATCACCCCGCCTTTTCCAAATATACCTCCTCCTGTTGTGATTCTTGAACAGAGTATTCCCTATTACTAGCTGAAACGTGTTACAGAACTCAATTAGTCTTTCTCCTGTCTCATGTCTTGTGCCAAGCCTATATTATCCGGTAACCTTTTGTTCCACTTATTTCCCGTACAACTGCATTCCAGTCTACCATGACTATTAGATTTTCATCCCGTTTTACATACTGTATTACCCTTTCAATATCCTCATACATTTTCGCTATCTCTTTATCTTCACCTTGCGACGTCGGCATGTATACCGGAATTATCGTTGTCGGAGTTGGTTTGCTGTCGATTCTGATAAGAGCAACCCTGCCACTGAACTGTTCACAGTAACAGACTCTCTGCCCTATCTTCCTGTTCATAATGAATCCTACTCCCTTTATATCATTTTCTGCTGCAGTTGATATTACCCTATACTCATCTAACCTTAAATCCTTGTCTTCTTTCCACTTCATTGACCGCTACTATATCTAGATTGAACCTTTGAATTTCTCTTTTCAGGTTTTCTATTTTCCGAACCACGTTCAAGCTTCTGACATTCCACACCCCGACACGTAGAACGTTACCCTTTCGTTGATTATTCACTCATGGTAGCCTCCCACTAGGCAGTCCCCTCCTCGTGATCCAAATGGGGGACTGTTCCGGAATGTGTTGCCAGTGGAGAGATCATCAAGACACTTCTTCAATTACAGGCTATATGTCCTTTGGATACAAGTTACGTGTCTTTCATGAAGTGGTTTCCATTGCCTTCTGCATCCTCATGCCGCTCATCATTGCTGATTCTTCCGCCTTTAGGGGCAGTTTCCCACCCCTACGACAAGAGAGTGCCCTGAACCTCTGTTCGCACCTCCGGATTCCTTGAAAAGGCCGCTGGCAGAATGAGGATGGCTTCTTATGTCAGAAGTTTTCAGCCGTCGATGCAGATTATTAATCAAAACTTAAGAAAAGACGGGATTCGAACTCGGGACCGAAGACGTATTGATTATGAATTAAAAAGTTACCCCAGACCACTTGTGCATGATGGGTGAAAAAGTGCTTGATACGTTCCTACATGATAACGGCACAATTTGGCTGGTAGCCCAACCATATGCCGAGAAGGCCTCCAGTAACATTTTTCCTCACTGTGACTTCAAGAGTTCTGTGTATTTCAAGAATTATGAAGACATGGATTGATAGGCTCAGCCCCACCTGGTGGAAAACCAACTTAGCAGCTCACCACACTTACATGTGCTGCTGTTATTTTACATGTGATGAAAGAGATCTTTCACTATAATTTTTGACTTTTGACGACTGATGACTAGTCAATGATAAGATTAAGAATTTTAAATTTTTGATAATTTTGAAAAGTGTTACCCACTTACTTAGAGACTTATATCAATGATTTATTTCCATTTATAGACACTAATGTTACAATTAAATGATTGAAATTTGTGACAATTTACTACCGATACTATTAAAAATAAGTACTTTATTTAAGTATACATTTGCAGCATCTCTCATGATAATGTTGCTATTGTTGTGGTTTGACGCAGTTCTCCATTCTAGTCTATTGTGTGCAATATTCTTCATCTCGCAGTCTACATGCCTGCTTACAATATTCAAGCGTTGGTCTCCTTCTGTAAGTTTTACCCCATACGCTTCGTTCCATTACCAAACGAAAAATTCTTTGATGCCTAAGGTGTGGCCTTCTTCTACACGAGTTATGTCCTAAACTTCTTTCTTCCAAATTCGCTTCAGTATATCCTCCTTAGTTATTGGGTCTACCCATCTAAACTGCAGCGTTCTTTTACAGCACTGTAATTCAGAACCTTCTGTTCTCTTCTTGTCGTAATAGCCTTTCGTTCATGTTTACATTCGTACAAGACCTCGCTCCAGAAAAAACCTCCGGTAAAGACTTCCTAGCTTCCTCATTTGTGTTAGATGTGAACAAATTTCTCCCACTCAGAGATGCTTTTTCTTGTTAATTCCGGTCTGCATTTTATAATTTCCGTACATTTGCAATCATTAGTTTCCTGCAGCCCAAAAATAAAACTCATCTACTAATTTAATTGTCTCATTTCCCAAACTAATTCCCTCAACGCTACTAGCTAGACTTCGACTACATTCAATTAGCAAGATTTATTTTTAGTGATGTTCATCTTATAACATGTTTTCAAGGCATTGTTCATTCCATTCGAAGGCCTTAGCCTTTGCTGACAGAATTACATTATAATTGGCGAACGGTTAAGTTTTTATTTATTCTCCATTAACATTAATTCCTTCCCAAATATCTCATGGTTTCCTTCACGGCTAGCTTAGTGAATAGATGGAGTAACGTTTCGGATTGGCTACAACACTGTATCACTCCCCTCTTGTAACTGCTGTCTGATTTCCGCACAAGTAGCAAATAGCACAAGTAGCAAATAACCTTTGGGCAAAGTTATTTTATCCCTGCCATCTTCAGAACTTCAAAGAGTGTACTCCGGTAAACAATGTCAAAAACTGTCTACATTTTCAAATTCTATAAACATCGGTTTGCTTTTCATCGACTTATTACACGTAGGATTTGTTTGTTTGTTGTTGCTTTGGCGTGCAAAACAGTTGACGACATAAGCGCCGGCAGACGTAGTGTGATTACTGACTCAGGTGTTTCTACATTTTTCCTTATCTACTCCAAGATCTGACTCTACTGGTTTCTTCATTCTTCTGTAAATTATTCCTGTTAATATTTTACAAACACGACTTATTAAACTGATTGTCAGTAGTATTCACACCTGTCAGCACACGTCTTTAGTGGAATTGGAATTCTTACATTCTTTCTGAAGTGTGAGGGTATTTCGCCTGCCCCCTATGTCTTACACACGAGCTGGAATTTTTTTAACGTGGCTAGCTCTTCCAATGGTTCCGTAATTCAGAGGGTACCTTGTCTACGTCAGGTGCACTGTTTTTAGAGTTATGTCCTTCAGTGTTCGGCTGATTTTTTGTTGTTGACAAATGTCATGTCTCAAGTCTCCAGCTACCTCTTCTGCACTTTAAAATTCGTCCTCAAGCTCGTTCTCTTACACAGGCCTTCTATGTATTCCTTTCATCAAACGACTTTACCTTCTTTGCTTAGTAATGGTTTGCCGTCTGAGCACTTGTTTTTCATTCAGTAGCTTCCCTTTTAGATAACGATCCTTGTATTTTCCTATTCTTCCCCTAATTAAACTTCAACTTGTCGTCTACCAATCCACACAGGACTATTTTGCAGTGTCTGCCAGTAACACTGTCTATGTACCTGTAGTCCCTTTCGCCAACTCCATTTGCTTTATCTTTAATTTTTGACTTTTCGTCGGTTACATTCAGTCTCTCCTGAGTTATCCAAGTTATTAAATTAGTACTTGTCTTTTTATCGATGCAATTCTCTGCTTCGTTCCTATTTCATTCCTCAGAGCTACCCATTCGAATTCTGTAGTACGCTTATCAACAGTTTCAGTTCAAAGCGGACAAACGCTCCCTCTGAAACTCTCAAGAACCTTTCATTCCTTAAATTTATCCAGGTTCATCTCCTTAGTTTCTCACCTTTTTGCAATTTCTTCAGTTTTAATCTGCAGGTCATAAACAAATTGTAGTCAGAGTCCACATCCTGGAAATGTCTTACACGTTGAAATCTGGTTTTGTTATTTTCGCGTTATCATTATGTCATCAATCTTAAATCTTGCAGTGTAGCAGAGACCATCCACGTATATAACCTCGCTACACGATTCTGTAACCAAGTATTAGTGATGACTGAAGTACGCTCTGTGTAAAATTCTACAAAGTGGCTTCCTCTTTCACTCTTTTTCCCCAGTCCATGTTCTCCAAATACCTTTTCCTTCTCTTCCTTTTACTACTACCGAATTGAAGCCGCCCACCAAAATTAAATTTTCATGTCTTGTAATAATATCCTTTGTCTTATCATGCATTCCTTTACTTTCTTCATCTGCGGACCTAGTTGGCATACAAACCTGTACCACTGTGATGAGAGCTGGTTTGCAAGTTTATCTCGGCTACAATAACGGGTTCACGAGGCTCTTCGTAGCAATGTACCTGTATTCCTATTTTTTTTTTCAGGTTTAGGGCTAATATTGCGTTACCCCCCCATCCAGTTTTGTGTTGATGATCCAGTGCTCACAAAACCTAAAATCCCGTTCTTTATTCCCCGCCCAAATTAAAGGATCTAACATTCCACGCAATTTGCTCTGCCAGTCCTAGCATTCCTTATGACGACTTCCACCACCCAGAGATCGAATTGGGGAACCATTTTATCAACGGAATATTTTACATAAGAGGATCCCATAGTCACAAACTGCATGGTCGTAGCACAGAAAGTACTACAGTAGCTGTCCCCTTTTTTCAATAGCTTACATTACCAGACCAGTAAGACCATGTTGGCTAAACTTAAAAAGCTAGACCCATCAGTCTTAACGACTGTTTCCCCTAGACTACTGAAAAGGTTGCTGTTTCTCCTTAGGACGTATTAGACAGACCTCTCCGCAGATACCCCTAAATTGTGATTGCACGTGTTATCTGCGTTATTCAGGCAAGCAGTCAGCCCGATCTCGGTAAGGTCCATGATTCACATGGGACTCAAGATATTTCGTCATCTATAACCAGTTATCAGTTTGAAGAAACCTAGAAGATATAACAAACATTGCGTGACCCCAAGTCCCCCCTCACACTTTCCCCTACCATCACAGTTCAAATCTTGTTCACACTTTCGCTCATATGCAGTACACAGAAGGAAAAAGTTGTATTTTTACGTACCACTTCTGTCTGGATAAGAGAGTCGTTTACCAGAAGGTCTGTTACGTTCACAGATTGCAGAAAGTCGAGCAGCTGTTGTGAATCGTCGGTTTCGTAGCCGAGGGTGGCTCCTAGTTTGAAAGAATGAGTCCGGGCATTTGCTGTTGACAGCGGGTTTGCGACGACGAAGTTACTACTCTGAATAATAGCTCTTGAGAACAGACCTGCAAAAGGACGTATTACACATTTCAGTTAGTGTCGGCGCTGAGAGGTGTGTCACAGGTATTGCACTCAAACAGAAGCCTTGTTACTTATTCACCTTGTTACTGTCCCTCTGAAAGTACGCTTCAATGGATACTATTTCTGGGAAAGTAATAGGTAATCAGTTGTTAATAAGAAAGTGAATCAGTAAAAAATAAATCGTGTAATCAGACTCCTGCACATAATGTATACCCTCGACCTGATGCAAAAATATTTTGGTGGATCATCGAGACTCTGATAAGACATAATCCTCAAATTACAGAAAGCAATAAATTTTTACGGTATAACTTCTGTATGACATGATTAACATCTCACGTTCTAACTATTAACTAAGGTAAGTACGTCACTAAAGAAAAGAAAAAAAGTAGAGAATTAATAGCATAATAAGTAATCGGGCATAACTCGAGAAAGCAACTAAGCCTTGTGTTCAATAGAAGAAGGAATTCAGGAAGCTCCAATGTGGATTCCTTTAGCCCTTTGTTAGAGACTAAAACAACCTTGAACGGTATAAACTCTGAAGAAGAGTATTCTGTACCTGAAAACAGCAGCGATACAAGAGAAGCAAGACGGGAAATTTGCAGGTTTCTAAAAAACAAGAAACCTGTAATTGAACACAAAACATAATAGTTAATCTGTTAAAGAAATCTATTGGGGTAGTATTTTGTGGCGTCTGTGGGAAATTACCAACTGAGAGGTATTTTATGTTCACATGGAAATGGTACTTAGGGGGCTATATCTGAAAGTCTGTCATGAAGTATTACAGATGTTAACAAGTGCCTCGTTAGAACACTTTCTCACTATGCATACGTTGATATGTGCAAAAAAAGTATTGCGAGGTTCAAGAAATAGGAATATCTCAAAATGCATTTGAAATATTATTAACAGCAGCTGGCTATAGTTCAAGTGCAGTTTCTCATAGAGGTCCAGTGTGGACTCCAATTATCGGATGGCAGCAGAACGTAACAGATACGCTAAAGCTGTTAATGCGTAACCGATTTACGCTGGAAAAAAAAATTGTTCCAATATTGGCCACCAGGTGCAGATCTCGTCTACGCCTTCGATGCTCATACTGAATAAACTGTGTAAAGAACTTACTTACTGGCTTTGCCTTTTCTGCCCAAGTCCCTATGCTACTCCTTTACATATGGAAACATTGTTGTACGTCTTTCTTTGCATTCACAGCGGGAGATATGCGCCAGGTAGCGAAAACTGGAACTAATTCTTTTTCTTGCGTTAATAGGTTCCACATTAACGCAGTAGAGTATCTGGCAAGTGTCGTTGCCATACAAGAAGTCTGTACTGGACCTCTGTCAGTAGCTCACTCTAATTAGAATCAACCACTAGTTGATGGATCGGAGCCTCTGCGAGTCAACAGATCTGCACATAACGATCTGCAGGGGGCTCTTGATTATCTGTCATCACCAGTACAGCCTCTACGGGCAGTGATTCGAGATACTGGCCGGCAGTCAGCGAGTATTCCCTGGCAGTTTTCGTAAGACTGTTCATG
This sequence comes from Schistocerca nitens, assembly GCF_023898315.1. Classification (NCBI taxonomy): domain Eukaryota; kingdom Metazoa; phylum Arthropoda; class Insecta; order Orthoptera; family Acrididae; genus Schistocerca; species Schistocerca nitens. The sequence goes on from NC_064617.1 coordinate 551,508,544, forward strand.
TGTGCGCGGTCTTGCTTGCCTGTGGGACCCTGGGAGTTGCGTAGTGGGTGCGAATGTGACCAATGTGACCAGTAGTGAGAGGCGTTCAGTATATATGGCTGATTCTTCACGTGCACAACAGCCGCAGTACATCGCACATCCCACAACACTGCTGTAAAGGACGTAGTTCGGATCTAGCTATCGTCCTGCAAACGGATGTTATTCGAGGGTTATTTCAATTATCGACACACTAAAACAACGAAAATGACGTACCATGAAGGAATTATCAAACTGGTTCGGATATCGGTAAATGTGATGCACAAGCGCAGGCAAACAAATGATTACAATTTCATAAATGATGGATGACTTATACTTGAGGAAGAGATTCACAAATTTAGCAAGTGAATCACACAATAGTCCACCTCTGGTCTTCATGAAAGCACTTGTTCAGATTGTCATTGATTGATAGAGTTGTTGGCTTTCCTCCTCAGGGATGTCATGTCAAATTCTGTCCAATTGGTGAGTTAGATCGTCAAAATCCCGAGATGGTGGGAGAGCCCTGCCCATAATGCTCCAAACGTTCTCAGTTACGAAGAGGTCCAGTGACCCTGTTGGCCAGTGCACGGTTTGGCAAGCAGGAAGAAGCAGTAAAATCTCTTGCCACATGTGAGGTTGCTTTAGGTTTGGAGAAATGTAAGCCCAGGATGATTTGCCGTGAAGGGCAACAACAAGGGGCGTTATCGTCAACGTATCCCTGTGCTGTAGGGTATCACGAATGTTAAGCAGAGTGGTCCTGCTACGGAAAGAAATGGTACTCCAACCCATAACAGCTGGCTGTCGGGCCGTATGGCGAGTGATAGTCACGTCGTTACCCCACTGCTCTCCGGGACGTCTCCAGATCCGCCTTGGGCCTGGAATCTCATCGACTGCAGTAGTCTTTATGCTGATTCCCGCTTCGAATTAAGCCCGCCGACCAGCGAATACGTGTCTGGAGGCGCCACAGACATCAATAGGGTACCAGCGTGACTGTCGCCCATCATACGGCGCGTCATCCAGGTTTAATGGACGGGGTTGCCATTTCTTTTTGTCGGAGAACCCTTTGGTTGTCGACATTCGGATCCTTACGGCACAACGATAACTCTACGTTATTCTACGTCCCGTTTTGTTGCTTTTCATTGTAAGCCAACTTGGGCTTCCATTTCAGCTAGATAATGTCCGGACGCACCCATCTAGAGTTTCTAGAGCTCGTCTTCGTGCTTGCAAGGTCGCCGCGTCTCTCACCACCTGAGAACGTTTGGAGCATTAGGGGCAGGGCCCTCCTACCAACACGGGATTTTGACGATCTAACGCTCCAATTGGACAGAACTTGGCACTATGTCCCTGAGGAATGTATCCTAGAACTTTAACAATCAACGACATGCCGAATAACTGCTTCAATAAGGGTCACAGGTTGCACCAACATGTTACTGACACTCTCAATTTGTAAAGCTCTTTCTCTTGAATAAATCATCAACTTTTTTCTGAAACTGAACACCACATCTACCGATGTACGTTCTTTTCGGATAATTGCTTCGTGATGCGTCGTTTTTTTCTGTCTTATGATGTACATGTCAAACAAATTAATGTTGCGTGTACACGCGAGTTGGTGAAATCACTCTTGTTAAAGAAGGAACTTTCTTATAACTTGCGGTGTTCGTTGCACATTTCGGTTAGTAATTTTTTTATTTCAGTACAAATCAGCAGTTGCTAACTTTCACAACTTACTTTGAACTCGTCGTTTTATATTGGTCCCGTAATTTTTTTCATGTGTTAAATCTGAATAATTTTCCTTAACGACCATTTTCTTTCAAAAGGAAGATTGTTTTAATATCAGAAGTAGATTAAAATTTACCAAACGTTGGCAAGATAAGGCGTTAATCTTTCTACAGTTCTGATTTTTTTTTCAAGAAGGTGACGGAACAAGGGATACAGTCTTCGTCAATATCAGATGATTGTTAAGCTATTTCTACTTATTGTTGTAACAAACGGTGAAACGAAATGATCGTATGGCATTGATTGCTAGAAGTCCCCAGCCGGTGACGTTCTGCTGCCAAGTTGCAAGTCTTTTCATGAGACGTCAAATTAGGCGAACTGCGTGTCAGTGATGATGAAATGATGATGAGAACAGCACAACACCCAGTCCCAGAGTGGAGGAAAGCTCCGATCTGGCCGGGAATCGAACCCACGCCCAGTGTATTGCGGTCAGACGCGCTGATCACTCAGCTGAGGGGGCGGACTGCAACAAATGGTAACTGTTCTTTATTTTTTGTAAGCTAGAAGTAGAAAAACCAGCAATCTTAACTTCAGGAACCCGTGTTTCTCCTGTTACAGCTTCTACGCAGTGGAATTCCATCGACTGTACTGCGATTATTCCTGAATATGCTCTTAAGACTCGATTAACTAATACACTATGTGATCATAAGTATCCGGACAGCCCATGGACATTAGGTCCATTGTGCTGCCACGTACTGACAAGTACTCCATATCAGTGACCTCAGTAGTCATTAGACACCGTGAGAGAGCAGAATGGGGTGCTCCGTGACACTCACGGACTGAGAGCGTGGTCAAGTGATTGGGTGTCCCTTGTGTCACACGTCTGTACACGAGATTTCCACACTCTTAAACATACCTAGGTCCACTGTTTCCGATGTGATAGTGAAGTGGAAACGTGAAGGGACACGTACAGCAGAAAATCGTACAAGCTGACCTCGTCTGATGACTGACAGAGACCGCCTTCATTTGAAGAGGGTCATAATGTGTAAAAGGCAGACATCTATCTAGACCATCACACAGGAACTCCAAACTGCATCAGGTTCCATTGCAAGTACTGTGAAAGTTAGGTGGGAGGTGAGAGAACTTGGATTTCATGGTCGGGCAACTGCTCATATGCCACATGTCACGCCGGTAAATGCCTAACGACGCCGCGCTTGGTGTAAGAAGAGTAAACATTGGACAATTTAAAAACGGACAAACTTTGGAGTGATGAATTACAGTGCACAATGTCGCGATCCGATGGCAGGTTGTGGGTATGGCGAATGCCCAGTGAACGTCATCTGTCAGCGTGTGTAGTACCAGTAAAATTCGGAGGCGGTGATGTTATGGTGTGGTGTGTATTTCATGGAAGGGGCTTACACACCATGTTGTTCCGCGCGGCACTATCACAGCACAGCCCTACTCTGATATTTTAAGCACCTTCTCGTTTCCGACTGTTGAAAGGCAATTCTGGGACGGCGAGTGCATTTTTCAACACGATCGAGCACCTGTTTATAATGCACGGCTTGTGGCAGAGTCGTTACACCACAATAACATCCCTGTAATGAACTGACCTCCACAGAGTCCTGACCTGAGTCCTAAAGAACACCTGTGGGATATTTTGGAACGCCGACTACGTACCAGGCCTCACCGACCGACAATGATACCTCTCCTCAGCGCAGCAATCCGTGAATAATGGGCTGCCATCCCCCAAGAAACCTTCCTGCACATAACTGAACGCACGCCTGCGAGAGTGCAAGCTGTCATCAAGGCTAAGGGTGGGTCAACACCATACTGAATTCCAGCAATATCGATGGAGGGCGCCACGAACTTGTAAGTCATTTTCAGCCAGTTAACCAGACACTTCTGATCGCAAGGTATTCATTCACAGTATACGATGCTGATTTATATGCGACCATAAGGGCTTTGGATGTGATGAGATGTAATCACGCTACCAAATTCCTCATTTACTAGGGTTCCTACAAGCTGTGCTTCACTTATAATCGGAAGAAAGACACACCCAATTAATCAACGACTACCCGTTTCATCTACAAGTGCATGGAAATGGGGTGTCATTCATCTGGGTAATATGATATGTCGTAATTGAAGGAGACGAAGTAGCAAATGAAGCGGACGAGGCTGTCTTAGTGCGAAACACAATTTTATATCGCGCAGCACCGGCACATGCAGCTATCTCATTGTAGTGACACAGTATCACATATCTGTTGGAGGAGGAGTCTCTCATTTCACCTACCTTTTGGAAACCACGTACGTTTCACTACTAATGAGCACATATTGTTTCAAAATGTAGCCACAATGGAGTGGCCGCCGTGGGCTAGTGGTGCGGACACGGTAGTGCAGCGTATTCGTTGAGCCCACAGACCGCTATCTGTAGCAAATAAACTGATTGAAGTTCTCATACATGGACTTTGAAAGATGTCATGCGACATATGCTCTGAAATGCAAATGAAAAACCAACGAAGAACCAAATGGAAAGAAAGAAAAGGGATTAGCGTCTTTGATTAGTAATCAGAACATACCGGGTCCCCGGATAAATCCGCGTTTCTGTTGAAATTCTGAATAAAAATTATCAGCAACGGCGATCGAATACCTCTCGTATAACGAGTCACTCTTGTTCTGCCAACGGCCTTGTCAAAGACGATGAAGGAGCAGACAAAATTGTGGCAACGTTCTTGCCGTTGGTGTAATCAACTGCCCTTAAAAGGTGGAAGAATTAGCAGCGATCGAAGGTGTGAGCATGAAGAAGACACTAAGAACCACCGAATTCAAAACGCGTAATGTGTATTCACATGACATGAGGATGTTATTGAGAAAGTATCATCATCATATCTCCACTGGCAAAAGATTCACTACTAATCCTCCCTTCGCATCTCCTGTGGGGGTCTGCCATAGTGAAGGCTGCCACGAGAGAAAGAATGAATAACATACGAAAGTATAATATTCTAAGAGTCAGATCTTAAAACGTTGGTCGCCTGAATACGATAGGGAAGCCAGAAAATCTGAAAAAATGCGAAGCGTATGTCTCGATATAATGTGGATGAAAGACGTGAAATAGAAACATGCCAAGAATGTCTGGTCAGGCAAGTATAGGGGTAATATGAACAGCAGCAGAACGTGGTATAACGGAAATAGGATTCGTCATGAATAGGAGGCAGCACAGAGCTACTGTGCTCAGCGATAGGTTTATTCTCATCAAACAGGTGACTACAACAATAGTTGAGGCATGCATACCAATATCGCAAGCAGAAGATGAAGAAAAAGAAAAAGTATATAGGGACTTTGAAAATGTAATAAAGTATGTAAGTAGAGATCAAAATCTGATATCCATGGGAGAATGGAAGCTATATTTGAGAAGGGAATGTGAGACGGTATGAAGGGATGATGTGGAGTCCGCATTAGAAAACAGAGAGGGGATAGATGAATTGAGTTCTGCTTTAAAATTCAGTTAGTAATTGCTGGTCAGGGTAATACCAACAGCAGCAGAAAATGGTATAACCTGAGTAGGATTCGTCACCAATAGGAAAATAGAACTGAAAGTAAGTTAATTCGGAGGGCTCAGTGACAGATTTGTTCTCATCAGAGTCGACAGAAAACCGACACCAACAACAATAGTTCAACGATACGTGCAGACATCACAAGGAGAAGATGAAGGGACGAAGAAAATTCAATATGTAATAGTAAATGATCTAAAAACCATGGGCGAATGGAACATAGTACTAAGGGAAGGGAACGAAGAAAACGTTACCCGATAAAATGGTCTTATTTGTAGGAATCAAATACGAAAGGTACTAACTGGATATTGTATACATCCCAGTAGCAGCGAATAAATAATTTAAAAGTCACGAGTGGACGAGCTATGCTCGAAAATGGCCTTGACATACGGAAAGATTCCAGCGGGCTAACATCATGGTCACACAGAGATTCCGAATCAGTATTGGATTGTAAAACGTATCCAGGAGCACATACGAACTCCGATCGTAATTTAGTAAAGAAGAAGAGTAAAGTAAAGTTTAAGAGAATCGTCTGCAGGAACCAAGGTGTGAAGCAGAGGAATAGTGAAGTACAGAGGAGTGATAGATGTGTCTGTAGTTCTCTGAGGCTATAGAAACTGCGATAATGAATATCACAGTAGGTAGTTTAGTTGAAGAGGAATTGACATCTGTGAAAGGGCAATCACAGAAGTTCTACAGTCAAACATAGGCGTAAGAAATGTAACTGTGAAGAAACAGCTGGCAACAGAAGAAATACTTCAGCTGATCGACGAAAGAAGGAAGTATAAAAGTATCGGAGAAACTGAGGCATACAGAAATATGTCACTCAGGGATGAAATAAATAGGAACTGGAGGGAAGCCAAGGCGAAATAATCTTCGGAACAACAGATGCAGCGTAAAGAAAAGTCAAATCAAGTTTCAGTAAAATTAAAAGCAAGATCATCAATATTAAGAGTACCAGGGAAATTCCAGTGTTAAACGCAGAGGAGAAAATGGATAGGTGGAAATAGTACATTAATGGCCTTTATGATTGAGAAGACTTGTCTGCTCACGTGATTGAGGAAGAAATGGTAGTCGATATGGAAGATGTAAGAAATGCAGTATTAGAGTCACAGTTTTATAAACCGTGCAAGACTTGCTGTCAAATAAGGCACAAGAGATAGCTAATAATCCATTGGAATTTCTGAAATCATTGGTAAAAGAAGCAACTAAGTGATTTTTTTTGAAAGGCGTGTAGAATCTTTGAGTCTAGAGGCAAACCACTAAACTTTCGCGAAAATATCATCCACACAAACCCCACGATAGCAAGGGCAGATAACGGCGAGAACTATCGTACAATCAGCTTAACAGTTCTGCATCGAAGATGCTGACAAGAATAATATACAAAAGGATGAGAAAGAAAGTACAGAACCTGTTACATGACAATCAGTTGGGCTGTCAGAAAAGAAGAACACCACAGAGGCATCACAGACGTTACGGTTGATGATGCAAGCAAGACTTACGGAAAATCAGGATATGGGCATAGGATTTGTCAGTCTAGAAAAAGGGTTCGACGACGTTTGCCGGTTCCCGTCAGATCACCGAAGTTAAGCACTGGCGGGCTGGGTTAGCACTTGGATGGGTGAACATCTGGTCTGCCGAGCGCTGTTGGCGATCGGGGCGAGGCAAACTGAGGAGCTACTAGACTGAGAAGTAGCGGCTCTGGTCTCGTAAACTGGCATACGGCCGGGACAACATGCCCCTGCATAACCGCATCCAGTAACGTTTGTGGGCTGAGGATAATACGGCGGCCGGTCGGTACCGTTGGGCCTTCCAAGGCCTGTTCGGACGGAAAGTCTTATGTTAAATGGAGCGAGACATTCGAAATTTTGAGAAAAGTTTGAGTAAGCGATAGGGAAAGACGGACAACACGCAACATCTTCAAAAACGAGAGGGAACGATAAGAGTAGAAGAACAAGTACGAAGTGCTCGTATTAAAATGGTGTTTAATAGGGATGTAGCCACTCATCCGCAGTGTCGAGTCTATACATCGAAAAAGCAATGATGAAAATTAAAGAAAATTACATGAGTTGAATTAGAATTTAGAGTGAAAGGATGCTAGTGATAAGATTCGTTAATGACCTTGCTGTCTTCAGTGAATTTAAAGAACTGCACGACCTGCTGAATGGAATGAACAATCTAATTAATAGAGAAAAGGGATTGTGGCTAAACTGATGAAAGTCGGAAGTAATATGGTGTAGTAGAAACGAGATTAGCGGGAAACTTAACATCAATATTGGTAACCAAAAGGTAGACGAAGTCAGGGAATTCTGCTACCTTGGGAACAAAATGGCACATACCGGACGATAGAAAGAGGAGTTAAAAACAACCTAGCGCATGCCAAGTGGCCATTATTGGTCAAAATAAATCTAGTAGTGGAAACTACCTTCCTAATAAGAGGAAGAAATTTCTAACATTCTATGTCTGAAGAACAGCACTCTATGGGAGTGGATCGTGCACTCTGTGGAATCACGAAAGGAAGAGAATAATGCGTTTCAGATGTGGTGCAGTAGAATGATGTTAAAAGTTTGATTGATTAACGGGAAATAATGTTGTTGTCATAATCGGCAAGGAATGGAACACATGGAGAATACTGACCAGAAGGAGGGACAGGATCATAGAACATACGTTTAACATCAAGGAATCAATTCCATGGTTGTATAGGGAGCCGCAGGTGGCAAAATCAGTACGGAAATATAAAGACTGGGTCGTACACAGCAAATAGTTGAGCTTCTGGGGTGCAAGTCCTACTCTGAGAAGAAAAGAGTGATATAGGAGAGGAACTCCGGCAGGCCGCATCAAACCAGTCGGCGACCCAAAAGGATACCATTGTATAGCATCCGACGCATTACCAGTCCGATACAGTGGACCAGTCCGATACCACCAGTGTGGTGGTCTTTTTCTCTTCTAACATTGTTCTTCATCAAGAAAACTCACTGCCATTGGCAGAATTGTTCCGCTCCACAACACTGATGGTGATGTCACTTGTGACATCCAGATCAATAGACGGCTGGAAAACATCATTCTGTGGGATAAACAGTGACTCATATATGAACGGGACACTATTTGTTCGCCGTGGACAACGGTTTCGATGAAACATGAGATGAGCTCGTGTCATGTCGGCACCTGATCGTATCTAATTGAAGACACACATTGCGTCAAAACACTCTGATCATAAGCTGCTGTCTGTAACTTTACAGCCAAGGAATTTTCGCCTCCTTAATTCACACTCGTAAACCAGGCTTTAGCACGATCTTTAAGATGAACCCCATTAGTGTACAGAGACTGGGTGCGTGCAATGCAGCACTTCTCGTTGTTGAAGATGAGGTAGAAGAGGTGAGCATGCAGTTTGGTAGAAAATGGCGACCACAGGCGGCTGTGAACTTCATTACAGGCACATTTATTTTTGTTACGACGCTACTGGCAATGTCCCCGCCACAGAACATTATTTAGCTGGACACGTGCGAGCAGTGTGGTTCGGTATCCCCAAATGCATTAAAACTTCAACTGCATGAAACTCTCTAAGGGCTCCATAGGTGCAAAGTAATCCAACACCAGAATCCATCTAAGAGATCTCTGGACAAACTGGTTAACCTTTTCAGTCCGATAATACTCAGCAGGAAACGCGGTTCGAGAGGTGACTGTGTAGTCTCTTACTAAAGCATGTACTCTGCTGGTTGCACCTCTTTGGTTACTTAAAGCAAGTAGTCTACCACAGAGTTGTCACATGGTGTGTATCTTTCCTATACTGCCACGGGCTGTTTCCATCCTCTTTACTACTCCCAGAATCGTGGGATGATCCTACAGGTGACACTCAACTCCCAATCCACCACTCATTGACTGTGATCACTTTCTGTCACTTAAGCGATATTGAATAATGTCATCCGGATGTGTTCGCTGTGCTAGCTACGACTCGAATACTTGACGCCAAACATAAATAATAAGGTAATGAGAACGCTGTCTAAATAAATCGATTTAAACTGACGTCTGCATGCACACTTCGCTTATGTTCTCTCCCAACATCGTTTTACGGACACAGTGAAAGGTGGCTACACTGAGTCACAGCGCCAGAGATTGCGCCAAAGAGTATGATTCCGCCGCCTCCACTGGGCAGTTGTAGTTCAGAGGTTGCCGTGGGCAGTTGTAGTTCAGAGGTTGCCGTGGGCAGTGCTTGTTGAGAGGATGTCGATACCAGTACTAGTTGAGTGCATGTCGTGTGCAGTTGTTCTGTTGGGCGAAATAGCAGATGCTGTTCGATTGGGGATGTTGTAATGATCACAGTGTATTTTTCGTCAATATATATGCCGATAACAAAAATTTTTTTATTTCAAATTTCCTAAATAACAATGTCTCTTGGTCACAGGTTCAGTCAACAAAGCATCTGGCTTGTGTTCATGTATTAGACTGTAATTCTGGTTTCTATGTGCAGTTATAGTATTTCTGGTTTTTTAATTACTTCATTGTAAATGGTGTTTAAAATATCTTGTCGTATTGAGGAAGAACCGAGCCAGATACGTGTACGTTGAGTCACACTTCCACACACAGAACAGTTACATTTGTGCTTTGTTGTTTCGTAGTTTTTACAGTTGCTGGGGACTTAATTAATCAATTGTGTTAACGGAAATTTCCTTTCACTCTTTGTTGTTATTCTATGCAGTCAGATTGCGTACTAATACTACTCAGGGCCAACCGGTTACGAGACTTCGTAACCGGACATACAGCTACTAAAATTATTGCATTTTCATTTAAATAATTAAGCCCCCATGCACGTGGCGACCGCTGCTTCGGATCGTCCCTTGGAATTCTTTGATAGTGAAAATAGTAGACAGTAGTATTGTTGTAGTAATTTGTAGTTTAGTAATTGTAGTCTATATTGCATGTGTAGATTTGGTAATTGAACATTTGTAGTTGTCTTGTCATTCTTGTAATGGTATTTTTGCAGAATTAATATTGATGAGTCGTATACTGGTTTGACAATTTTGTCCAATTATGAAGATTTGAATTGTTCGTTAATCGTGTTTGTCGGGGAGCATTTCGTGTGAATGGTATTGTTGGTGATAAAGTGGTATATTTTGTGTAATTTTCGTATAGTGACGAGTTTTGTATGTTTTATATGTGATTACGCGATCGATGAAAAAGGCAGAAAATGATGGATAGTCAGAATGACGAAATTGTTAACATGGCGAACTCGCCAACACAGGAGAACAGTATGATGAAGTAGAAAGCAATTTAATAAGCCGGGAAAATAGTCCGTAACCAGTTCAAAGTTTTTCACAATCGGAAAATTTTCAGAATATGAGATTAACGATAGAAGATTCTGAAATAGTATCGAACACAGGTAGCTTTACTGCTATGACAAAGTAAGTTAGTGTTACGGGAAATGTTAGGGGCGAAAAGAATTTCGAACCAGTTAATATGGAGCAGTTGATGAGTGCAATATTAAATTTGGGAACATGGTTAGACTCACAAATAGGAACAATTAAAACTGATATGGGAACAATGGAAACATGGTTAGACTCACGAACAGGGACATGTTTCAAAAACATGAAAGATGAATTAGAAAAAGAAATTAGAGAAGAAGTACAACCGATTTTAAATGTTCACAATAATAGATTAATTTCGATAGAAATCAGACAAAAGGAACAGGATAGAGAACAGGAAGAAAGAGATCGCGCGATAGCACAAAAATTTTCAGAGTTAACTTTACAACGTGTACACGATAGGGAAGAAATATTTGAAAGAATCGATGAGTCCGTACCAAATGACAGAATAAATAACCTAACACAACAATATGAACAGTTAACTACTAAATGTGTCAATACTGAAACCCGAGTCGCGACACTTGAGGAGGACGTAAATAAACAGAAAGAACAAATAAGTGACTTATGGGAAAGAGATGAGGAGATTTCAGATAAATTTACAAGTCTTAGTTTAAATGGGGACAGAGATTCAGATGATACAGCTCCATGGCCATTTGCAGAAACCGAAGAGCACCAGAGCATAAATAAACATGTTGAAAATCAGGGAAAATTTAATGAACGCGTTAAAAGGGAATTTGAGGTGTTACGAAAGCAAGTTAAACAAATTGAAAGCGAAATCGTAGGAAAAGACAGTAGAAGAAATTTAGAATCACAGATAGCAGCGGGTTTTGAAGAAAATAATTTATTTCATTTACGAGATGAAACAAGAGAGCGCCAGGCGCGCGAACTTGATAATAATCGACATTCGGACTGGGACAGACGCGGTAGGTCTTCGTTGCCACGAGGCGAAAACTTTGACTATAAACACTTTTTAACTGTTCGGAAATTTAAGATCTTTCGCAATTCTAAAAATGACATACATCCAAGTTCATGGTTAGATCAATTTATGTACGCACTTCCACCAAATGGGCGACTAAGTCACAAAATGGAATTTATGTGCGGCTATTTAAGTCCTCAGGGGATTCGCTGGACTAAGTGAATATGTGCCGTAGTGTGCACAGGGCCCCGACCTGTAGTGGTGCTATTTCCCTTTTAGTTTTCTGCACCGCTGCCTACTGTTTTACTATTCTTTGTATCCATCAAAACAACTCTTCAACTATCAATCTATCTACAGCGTCGGTAAAGAATAACCGGATATGATTATTTTACCCAAAAGTGATTTCGGAAATTACCGTTTGGACTTACTGTATCTTCTGCAGCATTCATTCGTGGTTTAAACGAAATTTTACCTGTTTATCTTCGTGACAATATTACTTCATATGTTGACGATATTCTTATTGCTAAACGTTCTTGGAGTGAGCATAACAAAATTTTGGATTCATTATTACGTATTTTTGCAAGAGTTGGCATTACAGGGAACTTCGAAAAATCTGAATTTGGTCGTTCTCAGGCCAAATTTCTGGGTCATATTATTTCTACAGAAGGTATTCTTCCTGATCCAGAGAAACTAGACGCTATTCGTAATTATGCTGTTCCTACTACAAAACGTCATGTTCGTAGTTTCCTTGGTGTCTGTAACTTTCTTAGACGCTTTGTTAGACTGGACAATTTGGCCACACCTCGTTTATGTGAACTATCTGGAAAGAATTGTAATTGGTGTTGGGATGAGGAAGCTCAATCAGAATTTGAACAATTTCGTGATGCTTTAGTTGCTGCTCCACTTCTTTCACATCCGGATTTATCTAAAGACTTTTGTTTGGCGACGGACTCATTATACAAAGGCCTAGGTGCACACTTATTTCAAGAGATAGAAGAAAACGGCGTTGTAGTACAGAAAACTATTGCATTTGGAAGTCGTGTTCTCTCTAAATCAGAAAAGAATTATTCGATTACGGAACTAGAAGCCTTGGCTGTTGTTTGGGCTTTCACAAAATTTCGCATATTTTTGTATGGCAGACATACTAAGGTTTACACCGATCATCGAGCTCTGGAATTTCTTATGTCAACAAAATTAACAAATGGAAGATTGTCACTATGGGCGCTGTATCTACAGGAATTTGATTTTAGTATTGTTTACATACAGGGCTCTTCACATATTATTGCTGATGCTTTATCACGTGCATCTATGGGTTTGAAACAAGGTGCTGAGGAGGACTGCAAAGAAAACAATTATTGTTTGATGTATATTCAAGACGTTGCGTTTGAAAATTTTATTTCGTCTTCGCTCCAGGACATCGCTAAGGAGCAAAACAAAGATCCAATCTGGAAGGACATTAAGGAGATGTGGAGGAGAAAGGAAAGCGTAGCGATTAGACAGTATTATTTAGTTCGCCATGATATTCTTTTTAAACGAAAATCGGTCGACAACTCTGTTTGGTTAGTTCGCATTCCTGATGAGTGGGTTAATAAATTGATTTGGTATACTCATTTCAGTTATGCACACTTTGGTCCCAGAAAATGATTTCATAAATTACGAGAAAATTGCTACTTCAGTAATATGGAAAAACGTATTCAATCTGTTCTTGCCAAATGCAAATTATGTCAAAAGACTAAGCCGCCAACTGTTTCTCACAGAGCACCGTTGTTTCCTATCATTCCAGCGAAATTAAAGGAGATGGCTGCAGTCGACTTGATCATCCCAGTGGTACGTTCTACTAATGGTTTTGCGTACATTTTGGTTGTAGTGGAACTGACATCAAAATATGTGCGTTTTACACCTTTACGCAAAGCAACAGCTCGTTCAGTATCTAATGCTTTCATCAAACATTTTCTTAAAGAAGTGGGTCATGTTGATAAGGTTATACCAGATAATGGATCACAGTTTCGCTCTAAAATTTGGCTTCGTACTCTACGGCGTCGTAAGATTAAACCAATTATCATTTCACTTTTTCACCCTTAATCTAACGCTTCAGAGAGATGGATGAAGGAAATCAATAAATTGTGTCGACTTTATTGTCATCAGAATCACAGAACGTGGGATCAGTATCTTCATATTTTTCAAAGCATTCTAAATGAACTCCCTAATGATTCAACTCCTTTACCGCCTATATTGATATTAAAAAAAAACACCGACAAATCGCATTTCTGAAATCGTTCCTTTTCCGCCTACACGGAAACTGCGGCATTCTGGAGTTGTCAACCTGGCTCTACGAAATATTGCATCTGCGGCTGCTAGAAGAGAGAAATCAGCTAAACGTCCTGGTCGTTTAAAAACCTTGTCAGTTGACCAAAAGGTGTTAATTAAGTCTCACCGTTTGCCTCACAAAGGGAAAGGCTTGAGTCGCAATTTTTTTGCTTTATAACGGTCCATATAGAGTTCGCAAAATTATTCATGATAACACTATCGAAGTAGAAACTCTTTAATCTCGGCGCTCTAGGGGAATACATCATATATCGAACGTTAAAATTTTTGTGGAATGATACACGCAGAGAATAGAAAGATACCGCGCCGTTTTCTGGCGGCGGCACATACTCAAAGCAACAGTCAAGTCTGCTCGCCGCACAAGGCAGTCGTTGACCGCAAACAATTACTTCCTACGTCACCCGTACCTACAGCTGATCGAGCGCTCAGTGCGAACGCACTGACAGCCGTAAACAAACACACAGTCTAATTTCTCTGATTAAATTCAGTATAAAGCTATAGAGTTATTAACGTTCAGTTTTTTTCAGGATACAGTTGTATAAGATATTTAAGAACTTCAGGTAAATTCTGTGTGTGTCCGACGTTAAGAGGACTTGCTATCGACAAAATTTCAGGAAGAATGCAATTTCGAAGAAGAAAGTAATAAACTAAAAAGGTAACTATTAATTGAGATTATTTTTCAGGTAACATATTTCCACTTAGGTACATATTTTAGACGTAATTTGCTGCTCGCGATTACGTGATTTATACTTTGTGTTAATTGTTTTTGACAATGATTGATTAATGAACAGGGTTGTTACTTATGTGTATTATGCATCGCTTGGCTGCACTCCTTTTTCACTTATGTCACATTTTTTTTTACTATGTGCCTGCTTGCTTATTTATTTAAATTATAATTGTCACCTAATTAGTTGTGCTGATATGGTTATGTATGTAAGTTATACTTTGTGATTTATCTGCTTGCGCCTTCATGTTTACTTTTTAAGAGTACATATGAACATTTATTTGTTTATGCCGATATGATGCTAATGGCCTGTTTATTATGTAAGATATATATTTGCTGCTTTGCGTATGGATTGCGTATTTACACATGTCTGTTTTGTTGTCATAACTACTCTATAATTTGGTATATAGAAATGCTGATATACGGTGTACGAACATGGAGTCTAGGTCACACTATTGTATTAATTATAGATTGTTCGCTTGGCAGAGCCTCGTTCTAGGGATTGTGCTACATCCACTTGTTCACATTCTGTTCTCTACTGGTATCTATAATCTATCTACTCGCTATTGCATGTTTTGCTTACGCTCAGTGCTTTATATTTTAAGATAAGAAAATGAACTGCTATAATTCTACGAACGACATTGGTAGAAGAAACTTCATTGAAGTCACGTGAGCTGGAGGTTTTATGGAAGCTGTATAAATTTATGCTAATAGGAAGGAAGCTAACGACATATACCAACACTAGGTTTATACCATTGACAGATACACTGCATTCTTCGTGAGCAACTGAAATAGCAAGTAACACTTGACACAAGAAATACTCCACATGTTTGCTTCTGTTTTGGCATGATTCTTGAAGTGGTGTACACACTGTGAAATATTACGATCATTCACACTCCATACTCGTACTTACTTACTGAACGTTATTCAAACTAAAGGCTGTTAGAGGTCATGTGTGCATTTCTTTTATGTAATGATGGACAAGGTAACCAAAATGTATTTTATAATTCATAATGAGTAGAAGATTTGGGCCAGATGGATTACACAGAGGTTGTGTGTGGACATTGTGTCTTCGGATTCTATGGGATGATGAATTGAAGTTTGCACTAGGTTTTTATCTGTACTTGTTCGAGGAGACTGACTAGAGGAAAAGAGTAGTTATGGAAGTGAAATGATATTGGCGATAAGGTTTATATGTATCGATGTATTGAAGAGGGATTACTGAGGTATTGAAATTGTGTGAAGTTGATGATTACTGGAGTTTTGGTGGACAAGAGGTAAGGTAAATGATATTGATGATGAGGTTTATATGTATCGACGTAAGAGGTATTATTGAAGTATTAAGATTATGTGATGCTGATGGTTATTGGAGTTTTGGTGGATAAGAGGTAAAGTAAGTGAGGAGCATATTTTGTTTTTGTTGGTTTATATAGAACAAGGAGGATGAAGATGGCAGACTAGAACACTCAAGTGGAAGGAAGATTGTTTACACACACACTTTGTTAAATCAATAAGTAGTATATACTTTTTTTTTTTTTTTTGGAGAGAGGAAGTATTTGCATATCTTGGCACACTGACAGTTGTTCAGCAACCGTACATTTGATTTGGCTTGGAAAACATTGGTCTTGACATGATGCCGATGACGTTCACTAACTATTATTGACTGATATACACTGCTGCCACTACTACTTGATACACATGTTGAAGATCAAATTTTTGACAGAATTGCATTTACACAGTTAAAACTATTCAATTAGAAAGATGAGTGAGTGTGTTTTGTGGGTTTTCCTTCCCTAATCCCAAATAATTGGTACAGACCTACCTCCTAAATATTATTTTACTTGTTTGTTGTGGCTTGCACTGACGCCCATAAATATTATAGGTTTACTGATATTTGTGTATTTGTAATAGTTAATATGACAATTATCTGATATCATTTGTGTGTTTATTATAATTTGTATGTTTAGTGTAAGAGCATTGATAATAATTTTGTAAAAGCAATTGTGTGTGCATTCAAACTGTTGTTCGTGCCTGCACCTATCATCATTGATGGGTAACACTTGGAAATGTTTAATTTCTGCTGATAAACTCTGATGAACTGTCTGATTAGTGATAGTGAATATTATGGACTGTTACCTGCACTTGTTCAACATGATGCGTGCCACTTGGAAATGTTTAATTTCTGCTAATGAACTCTGATGAACTGTATGTAGTGATAGTGAATATTATGGACAGTTACCTGCACTTGTTCAACATGACGGGTGCCACTTGGAAATGTTTCATTTCTGCTGATAAACTCTGGTTAACTGATTGATTAGTGATAGAGAATATTATGGACTGTGTTTAATTTCTGCTGATAAACTCTGATGAACTGTTGATTAGTGATAGTGAATATAATGGACTGTTACCTACACTTGTTCAACATTGCTGGTGCCACTGATGGAAATGCTTCTACTGATATGATGTCACTTGTTGCTGTCTGCACCTGTTCCACATTACTGGGTGCCACTAAAGAACTGCTTCTACTGAGATAATGTCACTTGTTGCTGTCTGCACCTGTTCAACATTGCTGGGTGCCACTGATGGAACTGCTTCTACTGAGATGATGTCACTTGTTGGTTCAAATGGTTCAAATGGCTCTGAGCACTATGGGACAACATCTGTGGTCATCAGTCCCATAGAACTTAGAACTACTTAAACCAAACTAACCTAAGGACATCACACACATCCATGCCCGAGGCAGGATTCGAACCTGCGACCGAAGCAGTCATGTGGTTCCGGACTGAGCGCCTAGAACCGCTAGACCACCGCGGCCGTCTCACTTGTTTGTGTCTGCATCTGTTCAAAATTGCTAGGTGCCACTGATAGAACTGCTGCTACTGAGATAATGTCACTTGTTGGTGTCTGTGCCTGCTCACCATTTCTGAGAGGCCACTGTTGGAGCTGTTTAAATACTGCTGATGAAATGTTATGAGGCTGCTATTAGCACCTGTTGACCATTGCTGGGTGCTACTGTTGGAACTGTCAACTACCCTGAGGAGTGCTACTTGTTTATTGAACTATTGTAAATATTTTGTGTGCATATTTGTATAAACTGATTTTTTGTGTATTTACTGTTTATGAAATGTTATGAGACTCTTACCTACACCTATTCGTCATTGCTGGTGGCATTGATTGAATGATACTTGTGTAAACTCTTGTGTAAAATCACATGTGTCAAAGCATTTGTATTCCTTACTGTATTTTATGTATTAGGTTATTGAACGGTCAGTGCAAAGCCAAACTTTATTTAGTTATGTGATATTTACTTATTAATATTATCTTTTATTTTGTCTGTATTTTTTTGGACGAATTTGGTGGTATTTTCACCACCAATGCTGGCAAAAATACCATCAAATTCTAGCCCGTGGAGGAGGGGCATATGAAAGGTGGCTACACTGAGTCACAGCGCCAGAGATTGCGCCAAGGAGTATGATTCCGCAACCTCCACTGGGGAGTTCAAAAGTTGCTGAGGGCAGTTGTAGTTCAGAGGTTGCCGTGGGCAGTGCTTGTTGAGAGGATGTCGATAGCAGTACTAGTTGAGTGCATGTCGTGTGCAGTTGTTCTGTTGGGCGAAGTAGCAGGTGCTGTTCGATTGGGGATGTTGTAATGATCACAAGGTATTTTTCGTCAATATATATGCAGATAACAAAAATTTTTTATTTCAAATTTCCTAAATAGCAATGTCTCTTGGTCACAGGTTCAGTCAACAAAGCATCTGGCTTGTGTTTATGTATTAGACTGTAATTCTGGATTCTATGTGCAATTATAGCATTTCTGGTTTTTTAATTACTTCATTGTAAATGGTGTTTAAAATACCTTGTCGTATTGAGGAAGAACCGAGCCAGATACGTGTACGTTGAGTCACACTTCCACACACAAAACAGCTACATTTGTGCTTTGTTGTTTCGTAGTTTTTATAGTTGTTGGGGACTTAATTAATCAATTGTGTTAACGGAAATTTCCTTCCACTCTTTGTTGTTATTCGATGCAGTCAGATTGAGTACTAATACTACTCAGGGCCAACCGGTTACGAGACTTCGTAACCGGACATACAGCTACTAAAATTATTGCATTTTCATTTAAATAATTAAGCCCCCATGCAACAGTAACGCCATAATTCAGTATTCAATGTGTAGTTAGGTATAGTACAGGGTAAATGACTCATTCGTTTTCAGAGATCTGTATGTTACAGAGTATTACATGTTCAAATATGATTGATCCATGAATAGAACCGTATTAACACCTTTTATGTGCCCACCAGATGGCGTTACGAGAGTAGTGCCTAAAAATAAAGCGACAAAGGCAGAAAATAATTTTTGTGTGTTGGAATATGTGAGTGCCGATTCAGAAGGAATTATGGAAAAGAACCGCTATGTAAAAAGAGAACTGTGCGTTGGTATCGACGATTTTGGGCCAATGATTGTTGCTCTGAACAGAAAAGTACCGATCGATGAAATACGCCTGATCCAATTGCGGGGTGAGCGAGGGGACGTTTCGAACATAGTCCAAAGAAATGTCAACCTGCCGCGCAATCTACGAACTGTGATTACCGAACCAAACTATGTGGAAGATTTTGCGACAGCGGTTATATTTTAAACTGTACCATCTGCAGTTCACGTAGCAATTAAAACCGAAAGATTATGGATGGCGCATCACTGAGTTGGTGGCAGTGGTGAACATAATGTGGATCCGTTCTCTTGGCCCTGTAGGTTTCCTGACCTGACGCCTTTCGAATTTTTCCTTTGGCGGTACATTACGGACCGTTTCTCTGTACCCCCACTTACAAGAGCAGTGGAACAGTTCAGAGAACGTGTCAACGCCGCTGTGGTGACTATTGACAGGATGTTGCTACGTAAGGTATGGAACGAATATGACTAGCGATTGGACGTGTGTCATGTTATTAGAGGGGCGCTTATAGGACGTTTTTAGAGTTCAAAATGGACAGATGGCGAGTTTACACTTCTATTCCTGCATCAATCGTATTTGTGCATGTAATACTTAGTGATATTGAGAGCTTTTGAAACGAATGAATCATTTATAATAGTGATCTTATGTACACAACTTTGTAATCGCCATTTAGAAGTACGTTATAAAATAGTTCATGATGAACTACAGAAATTCTCCCAGAGCATCTATAAGGCAAACTTTAATACAAATGGATGAACTCTGTCAGAAGTTTTGCTCACCTGAGGACTGTGGCGAGATGAAGTGATAGCAGGTAGACAGTGCACCGGCGCTCTGTCCGAATATTGTGATTTGCTGCGGGTCGCCGCCAAAGCGCGCGATGTTTCTCTGTACCCAGGTCAGTGCCAGCCTCTGGTCCTTGAGGCCCGCGTTACCAGGGGCGACAGCGTCTCCCGTGCTCAGAAAACCTGCAATTAACCATGGCAACCAGGACATAAGAAAGTGACTAACAACAGAAGCAAGCTACCATGGCACACGGGCACTTAATGACAAATGGAAGTATACTGATCGCAATTATGTTTATTCAGTTTTCATGATGTGTTTGAAAAGCATATGCAGATGTATGATGAAGATATCTTAATTAACCACACAAAAATTACAAAGCAAAACTAATGCGACGCATGCCAAGATAAAAAACGACATTTTAAAATGTGCACGATCCAGTTACGTTAAAATGACCACTGCCTGTGTGCAACGTCAACGTGAAACAGTACATAGAGATTATACAAGGCCCCTTAAGAAATATAATAAATGCATCCTTCGTATCGGACATTTCCAGAGCAGTTAAAACAGGCAAGAGTTGTATCTTTACTTAAGAAGGTTATGTAGAAGACATAGAAAATTACCTGACCATTCCACTGCTGTCACCATTCTCAAAAGTAATACAAGCAATTATGAAAGACAGATTAATGAATTACCTGAATAAATAAAATCTATTAAGCGAATCAAAGTTTGGTTTCCAAAGTGGCAAAAATACGGAGTCAGCCATAGTAGAATTCACAAAAGTTGTACTTGATGCCCTTGATAAAGATGAATGTGTCACAGGCATATTTTTGAATGTTTCTAAGGTCTTTGATACAGTCGACCACAAGAATTTACTAAATAAAAAAGGAGCATTGGGAATAAGAGGGGTAGCTAATGACTGGTTTCGATCATACGTAGCAGATAGGGTACAAAGAGTGGAGATAACACATACTTCAAATAGATCCAAACATTCAGTAAAACAGTTATCAGAACCAAAATACATTAATATAGGGGTTCTGCAAGGTACCATATTAGGGCCAATACTATTCCTGATATACATCAAAGACTTTCCCAGTAGTGTTACTCATGGTGGAAAGATTTTGTTCGCTGATGACAGCAATATTATAGTCACTGAGAAAACAAATGAAGCTCTCAAGGAGGTTTACGATAGGTCAATAAGCAATACAATAACATTGACCAGAAAGAAAACTAATGCCATTAATTTTAGTTTGAAGATGGAAAAGGACAATTTTAAATTAAATGTAAATGCAACCTCTATAGATTGTGTAACAAATGCAAAATTTCTAGGAATAAATATTGATTCTCAGTTGAAGTGGTATAAACACACAAAGGTACTTGGAAACAGAATGTCATCAGCATGTTGTGCCCTTAGAATCCTGTCATCAGTGTATAACATGCAGTGTCTTTTAGTTACATATTATTCATGTGTACTCTCTATTCTTAGCTATGGCATTCTTTTTTGGGGAACAAATGTACAAAATATGAACACAATTTTCAAACTCCAGAAAAGAGCCATAAGAATAATAACCAAAATTAGTAGTCGAGCTCACTGTAAAGATCTGTTCAAAACACTGCGGATTTTAACTGCTCCATGTGAGTACATTTACCAGTCAGCTGTACACATCAAAAATATCATTGGTAATTAATGCACAAACAGCTCTGTCCATAACTGTGGAACAAGAGCTATACTCAACTTACTTTTACCAAGAAAAAAATAAACATAAAACTGAAAACAGCATTTTCTACCAAGGAGTAAAACTGTACAATAAATTACCAAGAGAGATTAAAGAAATTTCAAAAATACACTTATTTAAAAAGGCAGCTATAAAGGGTCTGTTATGCATTACATTTTATACATTGAAGGATTACTTAGATAATACAAAGTAGGGGCTTGGTAAAAAAAAATGGTTCAAATGGCTCTGAGCACTATGGGATTTAACATCTGAGGTCATCATTCCCCTAGAACGTAGGACTACTTAGACCTAACTAACCTAAGGGCATCACACACATCCATGCCTGAAGCAGGATTCGAACCTGCGGCCGTAGCTGTCACGCGGTTCCAGACTGAAGCACCTAAAACCGCTCGGCCACACCGGGTGGCGCAGGAATTTTTGAGACAAATTTCAAACTTCTGTGTCGCAAAGAGAGACAATGTCGGGGTTTCGAAACAGTGATCCTTTAAATGCATTGCACATTGCAATACATAAACATAATGAGTCGATCATTACACAAACCTCAGTACACAAGCACGTGCCCCCTTCAAGGTAGACAGCCTTCTGATGATCTGGATTATCAATGAGTTTTCTGAATTGAGAGCGTCATTAGAAGATTTTGACTATGTCAAAAAAAATAAGGCTGTTGAATGCCGATTGTTATGGCTTTAGAGCAGTTTTACTTTTAAGTTTTATCCGCTTCTTCATCTTCTTTGGTAACACCATGGGCTGAGTGATTGTGATGCCTTGTTGCGGAAGTATTCGTCGACCATTACACGTACTCCAAAATTAAGCAGTGGCTCGTATCGAACCTGTGACCCAATACCTTCTCACTGCCTCTAGATCAGAATATCGGAAAGCAATACTCACCAAACTGCCCCACGCGATAATTGACAGTGATGAGTATGACGCCATAGGAGACGAGAAAGTCTGCGCCGAATTCCTTATCAGAAGCACTGCCGCCTCTGAATCCACCACCGTACATCCAGAACATCACAGGTAGGTTGGTGCCCTCTTGTGGAACGCCAGGCACGAAGACGTTCAGGTAGAGGCAGTCCTCGGAACCGCTGCCGTCCTGTTGGACGCAGTCGCTGCCGTATTGACTGGCATTGCGTACTCCTTCCCAGTTTCCTGCCGGCTGCGGAGCCTGTAAGGCATTCCTAGGGTAATTTCAGATTTAGCAGAGGTTTATCACAATGTAATTTATGGAACATTTGAGGAATGTCTCACTATGACAGGTATAGACGTTAACCCCCCAATAGACGCGCAGGTTTTGAGGACACAGATACTGACGCGGAGTACAAATGTACTCCACCACTTTTTTGATTGAGAAAAGTCTTCTTTATTAAATTATGTTATTTGTTTGTTACGTCCTTTACGATGCATGAGTAAGTTGGTTACTAATACTTTTTAAACGAGGGAAGGAATTAAACATTTAATTTTTTAAACACAAAATTAGTTTTTGTCACTCCACCCATTTATTGCTCACAACATGTAACATTACACAAGAAGTAATGAAAGTATTCAAAATAACTTTAATGAAGAAGCTCATAATACACAAAAAAGTAATCACAGAGAATATGTACAATAAGAAATCACGTACAATTCTTACAAACAACGGTAGTCACATTTTGCACACACTCTTCGTGTTGATTTATTTCTTGGTCTTCCACATATTTTACAACACCCTCTTTCCTCCTTCTTTAGTTTGACTATTTACATTTTTTCTTCTGAGTTCATGAATCTGTGGTTTCACCATTTGACAACTAATTTCGTGAAGGAAATCAGCTCGTTTCACTTTGACATAGTTTTTGTTTGCTGAATAAATACATAAAGCATTGATAGCGGCGATATTTAAAATGTTGTAAAAATTGCTGTTGGCCATCTTTTAGTAGTTCTTGCTGTATCATAATTTGAGCAAAGTTGATCGAGTACGTCAACTCCAACTTTTGTGCGATTGTAGAATGTAACAAACTCTGGTTTGTTTTTTGAACTGGTGGACTCGTCAATCGATGGACGATTGTGCATACTTGAAAGTAAAATTACTGCTTTCTTTTTCTTTTCTCAGCAGTGTTGCATCATGTGTAAAGCCGAAAACAGAAGTGTTCATTTCTCGAGATTTTCTGGGTAAAAATTCCTGAGGTAATTCTTTCTTGTTGTGTCTGATTGTTCCAACATAAGTTTGTCTTTTTCTCAAGCAGTTCTTGGAGCAGAGGATAGATAGGAAACCAATTGTCGCCCTGATGTTACGTCCTGTGTTTAAAACTGGTTTCGCAATTCTCATGACGACGACCTTTCCTACATTGCTTACATCAAAAGGCCCCGCCGGCTGTTTTCCACAATAAATTTCCATATTCACGGTATACATTATTCTACAATCCGCTAATGCAAACACATTCACGCCATAACGAGCAGGTTTACTCGGTATAATCTGTGTGAATGAACGTCTTCCACGAAAACCAACCTGCTGCACATCAATTGCGAGGTACTCCCCACGAGAATAGTACTTCTGAAAGTTTTCTAACAACAAATTCATAAGTTCCCGTATTGGTCCCAATTTGTCGAGCTTTCTTCTCTCAATTTTGGTGATTATGTCATCAAATCGGAGGCAACGAAGCAAGAAATGAAACCTACTCCTCGACATAGTCAAATAGACTCTTTCAATACCATTGCCTTCCTCTTTGTCATATATTTTGCAAGTATTCAACTTGGAAGAGTTTAAAGTATCAGTGAAAAAGATTATACCAAGGACATGCACTTCACATTAATCTGTAAATTTTGCATCTCTTTCTGTAGAAAACTTGTTCCTGATTGTTTCTATATAATTATTGGTACTTTCCACGATCAACTCTATTATTCTCTCATCAATAATCAAGTTAATGCAATCGATTTGAGATTTTCCATTATTTGCCTCTCCTTTTGGACCAGGAACACGAAGAAAGATATTGCTGGCCTTTATTCAACATTAGGACAAGGGGGTAATTTATTCCATTTTGTTTTATCTTTTCCAAAACAAAAATCAGATTCTTCCCTTGCCTTGAAGTTCTCTTCCTTGTCGACATTATGTTCTTCCGATTTTTTCCACTTGCCTTGTTGAAGCTCTCTTCCATGTCCTCATTGTCTTCTTCCGATTCTTCCACGGCATTGTTTTCAGGGTTCGCACGTCTGCTCGATTATCACCCTCGCTTCAATCCATCGCACATCTCAGAATCACAATAGGAAGGCTCATCAGTCTGCAGTTCTTCGTCTAGCCATTGCATCCAAATCCTTTCATCAGAAGTGCGATCTGCCATTATACCTAAATAATACGATAAATTAATTCTACAATAGCAATCCAAACATATTTCAAATATAATAGAAATTAAAATTTTAACTTACCATATAAAATATGTACTGGTAATTCGATACTCGCGTGGAGTAAACGTATGCGCCAAACACGACAGGGAACACTCAAGACTTCCCCATGAGAAGATCGTGCAGGACGACGCACGGCACTTGTTGTAGGTACGCCAGACTCTGGGAATTTTAGCCCCGCCACTCTTGTCAACAATAAGAAAATAACGTGTAGAACGACAATGGGGTACATTTGCACTCGGCGCGAATAAGAGAAGGTTAAGAGAATACTATTCTCCCACAAAACTTTTCTTCTCTCACTGATGAATTCAGTCAATTTGTTTTCACAGAATAGAAGGTTTCCAATCACCACGTTAAAATAAAATATAAAAATGATGTAAAAACGTGACTGCTTTCTGATAACTTATTTCCTCGCACACTTCTTTTATGGGAGCAAATTTAACTAATGTTAGAAAAGCGATGCGCGACCCCTCCCGCCAGATGTTCGAGTCCTCCTTCAAGCATGGGTGTGTGTGGTGTTCTTATCATAAGTTATTTTAAGTAGTAAGTTTAGGGACCGTTGACCTAAGCAGTTTGGTTCCTTAGAAACTAACACAAACACAAAAGCGGTACAAAGGGTTCGTACCACAATAACGTGATATGTATTTTCCAATATCAACACAAATTATTTTCGGCGCCTTTCATTACATTTAGCATGTTACTTCCCGTGATTTGTTTTCTCTTTCACAACACACACAGAATTCATTTGAAGTCCAAAATGTTCTGAAACACAAATAATCCTTGTAATATAAATTCATAATATTTAGTTTTCAGCCAACAGACATTTCCTTTTCCATCAGATTTGCTATTTTAAATACGATACCTGCTCGTACTCGTACTCGTAGCTGTGCAGTCAGCGCAGCGTATTAGTAACCAAAGGATCCTGGATTCGATTCCCGGCCGGTTTGGAGATTTTCTCATTTCGAAGACGGGCTGTTGTGTTGCCCATACGTTCGTATCATCAAAACAGTCATGTAATTCTTGAGATGGCTGCATGGATAGTCCCCAAACGCCAGTAAAAGAAAAAAATACCCTGTTCGTAAAAAATGAGGCTCAGAGCGCTAGCTCACGAGATAATGATTTGGGCTCTACGCGGATCTATTATCGTAGCGCATTAACGAAAATGTGCTCGTAGATCGGCCAACCTGACTGTGGCGGTTATTAGGCGATTTCGCAAATGTGATACACAAAAGAGGTGAAAAACGAGAAAATACAAAACGGATTCTACTCGTTTCGCAGATAGATGACGCACATGCGTTTTGCTCAATTTGGTCCACTTGACAACTGTGCGTCAGGAGGGCATCTGGCCGCACAGTTTAATAATGAAATAAAATTTGTCTAGTATAGAAAAAATGGACCTTGTACATACGGAAAAGAGAAAGACTGTGGAAAAGAAATTTATCCTTAATACTTTAAGCAAACGCTACTATAAGAAAAAATGTATTTTCCAAATAGAGTTACGTTTGTTATTCATATCATTATTATTGCTATTGCTTTGATTTTTGCATCGAATATACTAAATATGATCACAGGAACAACAAGTAAAGCAAGACTTTTTTTTCTGAAATCGGGTTGGTTTTATTCTGAACTGCAGTACACCACAATATCCTCCACATTTTAGACTACAAAACTCTAGTTTTCAACATAATCTCCAATGCAACGGCCTTATGTTACCACCGAGCGAGGTGGCGCAGTGGTTAGCACACTGGACCCGCATTCGGGAGGACGACGGTTCAGTCCCGCGTCCGGCCATCCTGATTTAGGTTTTCCGTAATTTCCCTAAATCGTTCCAGACAAATGCCGGGATGGCTCCTCTGAAAGGGCACGGCCGACTTCCTTCCCGTCCTTCCATAATCCGATGAGACCGATGACCTCGCTGTTTGGTCGCTTCCCCCAAACAGCCCAACCCATTATGTCACCATACTGGGAGGGCCTGCACGCTTGCTTGGTACCCCTCTACTGGTAAAAGTCAGAGCCAACGTGCTGCTGCATCAGTAACCTGTCAGTCATCCACGTACTGCGTCCCACGGAGTGCATCCTTCTTCATTGGGCCAAACAGATGGAAGTGTTAGATCTGGGCTGTAGGGTGGATGTGGGGAAAGAGTTCAATGAAGTTTTGTGAGGCACTCTCGAGTGCGCAGACTTCAGGCTTCATGGAGAAGGTGTACTTTAATTGCATTTTTGTGGCGTTGAAAATGCTGGAGTCATTTCTTCAATTTCCGAGGGTAGCGTAACCATATCAAACAAATTAGACCCATTGGAGTCCCAAAAGACGGCCGGCACGACTTTACCGGCTGAGGGTGTGCATTTGGACTTTTTTCTTCGGAAGACAGGTGTTGTGGCGCCATTCAGGAAGCACCTATGAATGCGATGCTTTGATTTTCTGCCAAAATTAAATCAGTGAGATTTCTCTGGTGGAAACGCACCTCCGTTATAGACGCCACTTTGAAGACCACATATAGCGCCACCACCAGTCTGAAGTTCGTGAGGCTATAGGGGCTGAAGCGGAAATATTCCAGGATACCCCACAACAAGTTCTGCATTTTTCCAACCGAGAGTGGCCAAGACAAAAAAGTTGTTGCATCACTTTCGTACATGCCTACTGCCCCTTTCTCTCAAAGTGGCACAGCACTTTGTAACTGCAACTCGAGCTTTGATATTGTGGTTGTGTCACTGTTTGGGTTATCTTTGCATTGAATTGCTACAGGCACGAATTCGGTTGTTAGCTTCGACATGATGCGATCATTAGCACACGAAAAGCTTTCCAATACATTATCATAAGAGATTCAATCACTGGTTTGCTATGCAGCTGTACCTCGGTATGCATTAAGAATTTTTTGTATCTTCGCTCCAGTTCACAGGCTTCGTTGCCTATACTATCACTCCTCATACAGTACTCTCAGAACAATGATTACCTCCAGGCTTATTTCTTTGTTTCATTTCATTTTGTTTTCCAACAGTAATAACATCGACAACTATTTCGAATCTCTGAATGGTTTGTCGCAGTAATAACTTCGGTGGATGGCTAAACAGTGCTCATCATTTACTGTTCTATACAGGAGGAAGTGAGGAGCGCTCTCATTACAGTGAGTCATCATTTAACTTCCAGAATGACAGCAGGCTTATTAGCATTAATTGCGAGGATAGACGCCGCGTAGAGCGGGGAAATTTACACAAGGGGGGCGCTGCAAGTGACAATCGCACCTCGATCAGCCTTGTTGTATCACGAGTGGTGTCTCATTGATTTCTCTGGAAGAATATAATGAAGCACCATGACGGCGCTGCATGTCCAGATCCCTAGTATTGGGGCCTAAAGGCTGCTGTTAGCCAAGCGCCAGTAGTTTTACAAACCAGATCACGCCTGGAGCTAGTTTTTAACGATACCTCAAATCTCATCGGGAAATAGCCATTTGAGAGAATGACATCGTATAAAGAACTACCTCTGCTCCCTCTTCTGTTAAAAAGATAAGCCGAAAGGGTAGGAAAAAGAAAAGATGCTTTATACATTGCTTGATTGACCATAGAATTATATTACACTGTTTGACGATCTAAATGCGGACGACAATAAATTTTTCAACTTTCAAATGTCGAAGTCATTGTTTTACAGACTGCTTGGCTGCATAACAAAAGATACGTCATACAACTGGAATCGATACAGAACTAAACAAGGAGAGAAATAGGTCCTCGCGCTGTAGTGGTTACTATATTTTTCATTATATATCTTCAATAGTGTTCTAAAATTCGGAAAACACTTTATGACTTTCTGTGACCAGTGACAACACAGTAAGCCATTGGTAAATAAGAAACTTCTTGGCACATTAAGAATGAGTGCCACACCGAGATTCGAATTCGCGACCTTTGTCTTTTGCTGTACCATCTAAGGTACTCAAGCATGACTCAGGACCCGCCCTCACAGCTCCACTTGCGCCAGTATCTCGTCTCCTACCTTCCAAACTTCACAGAAGTTCTC